>NC_133694.1:12927462-13529453 GCF_048934315.1 Petromyzon marinus | reverse complement strand
CCCCACTCTGTACCCCCCTCCCCCCACTCTGTACCCCGTCCCCCCACTCTGTACCCCCCTCCCCCCACTTTGTACCCCCCTCCCCCACTCTGTACCCCCTCCCCCCACTCTGTACTCCCTCCCCCCACTCTGTACCCCCTCTACCCACTCTGTACCCCCCTCCCCCCACTCTGTACCCCACTCCCCCCACTTTGTACCCCCCTCACCTCACTCTGTACCCCTCTCCCTCCACTCTGTACCCCCTCCCCCCATTCTGTACCCCCCTCCCCCCACTCTGAACCCCCTCACCTCACTCTGTACCCCACCCCACTCTGTACCCCCTCACATCATTCTGTACCCCCTCCCCCCACTCTGAACCCCCCCTCACCTCACTCTGTACCCCCCTCCCCCCACTCTGTACACCCTCCCCCCACTTTGTACTCCCCTTTCCCCACTCTGTACCCCCTCCCCCCACTCTGTACCCCCCTCCCCCCACTCTGTACCTCCCTGCCCCCACTCTGTACCCCCCTCCCCCCACTCTGTACCCCCTCCCCCCACTCTATACCCGTTCCCCCCACTCTGTACCCCCCTCCCCCCACTCTGTACCCCCTCCCTCCACTCTGTACCCCCCTCACCCCACTCTGTACCCCCTCCCCCCACTCTGTACCTCCCTCCCCCCCACTCTGTAACCCCCTCCCCCCACTCTGTACCCTCCTCCCCCCACTCTGTACCCCCCTCACCTCATTCTGTACCCCCCTCCCCCCACTCTGTACCCCCTCCACCCAATCTGTACCCCCCTCCCCCCACTTTGTACCCCCTCACCTCATTCTGTACCCCCCTCCCCCCACTCTGTAACCCCATCCCCCCACTCTGTACCCTTCTCCCCCCACTCTGTATTCCCCTCTACCCACTTTGTACGCCCCTCCCCCACTCTGTACCCCCTCACCTCATTCTGTACCCCCCTCCCCCCACTTCGTACCCCCCTCACCTCACTCTGTACCCCCTCCGCCCACTCTGTACCTCCCTCCCCCCACTCTGTAACCCCCTCCCCCCACTCTGTACCCTCCTCCCCCCACTCTGTACCCCCCTCACCTCAGTCTGTACCCCCCTTCCCCCACTCTGTACCCCCTCCACCCAATCTGTACCCCCCTCCCCCCACTATGTATTCCCCTCCCCCCACTTTGTACCCCCCTCACCTCATTTTGTACCCCCCTCCCCCCACTCTGTACCCCCTCCCCCCAATCTGTACCTCCCTCCCCCCACTCTGTACCCCCCTCTTCCCACTCTGTATCCCCCTCACCTCACTCTGTACCCCCCACTCTGTACCTCCCTCCCCCCACTCTGTAACCCCCTCCCCCCACTCTGTACCCCCTCACCTCACTCTGTACCCCTTCCCCCCACTCTGTTCCCCCCACTCTGTACCCCCTCCCCCCACTCTGTACCCCCTCCCCCCACATTGTACCCCCTCCACCCACTCTGTACGCCCACCCCCCACTCTGTACCCCCCTCCTCCCACTCTGTACGCCCACCCCCCACTCTGTACCCCCTCCCCCCACTCTACCCCCCTCCCCCCACTCTGTACCCCTCTCCCTCCACTCTGTACCCCCTCCCCCCATTCTGTACCCCCTCCCCCCACTCTGAACCCCCTCACCTCACTCTGTACCCCTCCCCCAATCTGTACCCCCTCTTCCCCTCTGTACCCCCCTCACCTCACTCTGTACCCCCCACTCTGTACCTCCCTCCCCCCACTCTGTAACCCCCTCCCCCCACTCTGTATCCCCCTCACCTCACTCTGTACCCCCTCCCCCCACTCTGTACCCCCTCCCCACACTTTGTACCCCCTCCACCCACTCTGTACCCCCTCCCCCCACTCTGTACCTCCCTCCTCCCACTCTGTACGCCCTCCTCCCACTCTGTACCCCCTCCCCCCACTCTACCCCCCTCCCCCCACTCTGGACCCCCGTCACCTCACTCTGTACCCCCCTCCCCCCACTCTGTACCCCCCTCCCCCCACTCTGTACCCCCCACTCTGTACCCCCTCCCCCCACATTGTACCCCCTCCACCCACTCTGTACCGCCCCTCACCTCACTCTGTACCCCCCTGCCCCCACTCTGTACCCCCTCACCCCACTCTGTACCCCCCTTCCCCACTCTGTACACCCTCCCCCCACTCTGCACTCCCTCCCCCGACTCTGAACCTCCCTCCCCCCACTCTGTTCCCCCCTCCCCCCACTCTGTACACCCCTCCCCCCACTTTGTACCCCCCTCACCTCACTCTGTACCCCCTCCACCCACTCTGTGCCTCCCCTCCCCCCACTCTGTAACCCCCTCCCCCCACTCTGTACCCTCCTCCCCCCACTCTGTACCCCCCTCACCTCATTCTGTACCCCACTCCCCCCACTCTGTACCCCCTCCACCCAATCTGTACCCCCCTCCCCCCACTATGTATTTCCCCTCCCCCCACTTTGTACCCCCCTCACCTCATTCTGTACCCCCCTCCCCCCACTCTGTACCCCCTCCCCCCAATCTGTACCTCCCTCCCCACACTCTGTACCCCCCTCTTCCCACTCTGTATCCCCCTCACCTCACTCTGTACCCCCACTCTGTACCTCCCTCCCCCCACTCTGTAACCCCCTCCCCCCACTCTGTACCCCCTCACCTCACTCTGTACCCCCTCCCCCCACTCTGTTCCCCCCTCCCCCCACTCTGTACCCCCCTCCCCCCACTCTGTACCCCCTCCCCCCATATTGTACCCCCTCCACCCACTCTGTACCCCCTCCTCAAACTCTGTACCCCCCTCCTCCCACTCTGTACGCCCTCCCCCCACTCTGTACCCCCTCCACCCACTCTACCCCCCTCCCCCCACTCTGTACCCCTCTCCCTCCACTCTGTACCCCCTCCCCCCATTCTGTACCCCCCTCCCCCCACTCTGTACCCCCTCATCTCACTCTGTACCCCCCCCCCCCACTCTGTAACCCCTCACCTCATTCTGTACCCCCCTCTCTGAACCCCCCCTCACCTCACTCTGTACCCCCCTCCCCCCACTCTGTACCCCCTCCCCCCACTCTGTACCCCCCTTTCCCCACTCTGTACCCCCTCCCCCCACTCTGTACCCCCTCCCCCCACTCTGTACCTCCCTCCCCCCACTCTGTACCCCCCTCCCCCCACTCTGTACCCCCTCCCCCCACCTCTATACCCGTTCCCCCCACTCTGTACCCCCCTCCCCCCACTCTGTACCCCCTCCCTCCACTCTGTACCCCCCTCACCCCACTCTGTACCCCCTCCCCCCACTCTGTACCTCCCTCCCCCCACTCTGTAACCCCCTCCCCCCACTCTGTACCCTCCTCCCCCCACTCTGTACCCCCCTCACCTCATTCTGTACCCCCCTCCCCCCACTCTGTACCCCCTCCACCCAATCTGTACCCCCCTCCCCCCACTTTGTACCCCCCTCACCTCATTCTGTACCCCCTCCCCCCACTCTGTAACCCCATCCCCCCACTCTGTACCCTTCTCCCCCCACTCTGTATTCCCCTCTACCCACTTTGTACGCCCCTCCCCCACTCTGTACCCCCCTCACCTCATTCTGTACCCCCCTCCCCCCACTTCGTACCCCCCTCACCTCACTCTGTACCCCCTCCGCCCACTCTGTACCTCCCTCCCCCCACTCTGTAACCCCCTCCCCCCACTCTGTACCCTCCTCCCCCCACTCTGTACCCCCCTCCCCCCACTCTGTACCCCCTCCCCCCACTCTACCCCCCTCCCCCCACTCTGGACCCCCGTCACCTCACTCTGTACCCCCCTCCCCCCACTCTGTACCCCCCTCCCCCCACTCTGTACCCCCCACTCTGTACCCCCTCCCCCCACATTGTACCCCCTCCACCCACTCTGTACCGCCCCTCACCTCACTCTGTACCCCCCTGCCCCCACTCTGTACCCCCTCAACCCACTCTGTACCCCCCTTCCCCACTCTGTACACCCTCCCCCCACTCTGCACTCCCTCCCCCGACTCTGAACCCTCCCTCCCCCCACTCTGTTCCCCCCTCCCCCCACTCTGTACACCCCCTCCCCCCACTTTGTACCCCCCTCACCTCACTCTGTACCCCCTCCACCCACTCTGTGCCTCCCTCCCCCCACTCTGTAACCCCCTCCCCCCACTCTGTACCCTCCTCCCCCCACTCTGTACCCCCCTCACCTCATTCTGTACCCCACTCCCCCCACTCTGTACCCCCTCCACCCAATCTGTACCCCCCTCCCCCCACTATGTATTCCCCTCCCCCCACTTTGTACCCCCCTCACCTCATTCTGTACCCCCCTCCCCCACTCTGTACCCCCTCCCCCCAATCTGTACCTCCCTCCCCACACTCTGTACCCCCTCTTCCCACTCTGTATCCCCCTCACCTCACTCTGTACCCCCACTCTGTACCTCCCTCCCCCCACTCTGTAACCCCCTCCCCCCACTCTGTACCCCCTCACCTCACTCTGTACCCCCTCCCCCCACTCTGTTCCCCCCTCCCCCACTCTGTACCCCCCTCCCCCCACTCTGTACCCCCTCCCCCCATATTGTACCCCCTCCACCCACTCTGTACCCCCTCCTCAAACTCTGTACCCCCCTCCTCCCACTCTGTACGCCCTCCCCCCACTCTGTACCCCCTCCACCCACTCTACCCCCTCCCCCACTCTGTACCCCTCTCCCTCCACTCTGTACCCCCTCCCCCCATTCTGTACCCCCCTCCCCCCACTCTGTACCCCCTCATCTCACTCTGTACCCCCCCCCCCACTCTGTAACCCCTCACCTCATTCTGTACCCCCCTCTCTGAACCCCCCCTCACCTCACTCTGTACCCCCCTCCCCCCACTCTGTACCCCCTCCCCCCACTCTGTACCCCCCTTTCCCCACTCTGTACCCCCTCCCCCCACTCTGTACCCCATCCCCCCACTCTGTACCTCCCCTCCCCCCACTCTGTACCCCCCTCCCCCCACTCTGTACAACCTCCCCCCACTCTGTACCCCTTCCCCCCACTCTGTACCCCCCTCCCCCCACTCTGTACCCCCTCCCCCCACTCTGTACTCCCCTCACCTCACTCTGTACCCCCTCCCCCCACTCTGTACCTCCCTCCCCCAACTCTGTAACCCCCTCCCCCCACTCTGTACAACCTCCCCCCACTCTGTACCCCTTCCCCCCACTCTGTACCCCCCTCCCCCCACTCTGTACCCCCTCCCCCCACTCTGTACTCCCCTCCCCCCACTCTGTTCCCCCCTCCCCCCACTCTGTACCCCCCTCCCCCCACTCTGTACCCCCTCCCCCCAATTTGTACCCCCTCCACCCACTCTGTACCCCGTCCCCCCACACCTGTACCCCCCTGCTCCCACTCTGTACGCCCTCCCCCCACTCTACCCCCCCTCCCCCCACTCTGTACCCCCTCCCCCCACTCTGTACCTCCCTCCCCCCTCTCTGTAACCCCATCCCCCCACTCTGTACCCTTCTCCCCCCACTCTGTATTCCCCTCTACCCACTTTGTACGCCCCTCCCCCACTCTGTACCCCCCTCACCTCATTCTGTACCCCCCTCCCCCCACTCTGTACCCCCTCCCCCACTCTGTACCCCCCACTCTGTACCCGCTCCCCCACTCTGTACCCCCCTCCCCCCACTCTGAACCCCCCCTCACCTCACTCTGTACCCCCTCCCCCCACTCTGTTCCCCCCTCCCCCCACTCTGTACCCCCCTCCCCCCACTCTGTACCCCCTCCCCCCATATTGTACCCCCTCCACCCACTCTGTACCCCCTCCTCAAACTCTGTACCCCCCTCCTCCCACTCTGTACGCCCTCCCCCCACTCTGTACCCCCTCCACCCACTCTACCCCCCTCCCCCCACTCTGTACCCCTCTCCCTCCACTCTGTACCCCCTCCCCCCATTCTGTACCCCCCTCCCCCCACTCTGTACCCCCTCATCTCACTCTGTACCCCCCCCCCCCCACTCTGTAACCCCTCACCTCATTCTGTACCCCCCTCTCTGAACCCCCCCTCACCTCACTCTGTACCCCCCTCCCCCCACTCTGTACCCCCTCCCCCCACTCTGTACCCCCCTTTCCCCACTCTGTACCCCCTCCCCCCACTCTGTACCCCATCCCCCCACTCTGTACCTCCCTCCCCCCACTCTGTACCCCCCTCCCCCCACTCTGTACAACCTCCCCCCACTCTGTACCCCTTCCCCCCACTCTGTACCCCCCTCCCCCCACTCTGTACCCCCTCCCCCACTCTGTACTCCCCTCACCTCACTCTGTACCCCCTCCCCCCACTCTGTACCTCCCTCCCCCAACTCTGTAACCCCCTCCCCCCACTCTGTACAACCTCCCCCCACTCTGTACCCCTTCCCCCCACTCTGTACCCCCCTCCCCCCCACTCTGTACCCCCTCCCCCCACTCTGTACTCCCCTCCCCCCACTCTGTTCCCCCCTCCCCCCACTCTGTACCCCCCTCCCCCCCACTCTGTACCCCCTCCCCCCAATTTGTACCCCCTCCACCCACTCTGTACCCCGTCCCCCCACACTGTACCCCCCTGCTCCCACTCTGTACGCCCTCCCCCCACTCTACCCCCCTCCCCCCACTCTGTACCCCCTCCCCCCACTCTGTACCTCCCTCCCCCCTCTCTGTAACCCCATCCCCCCACTCTGTACCCTTCTCCCCCCACTCTGTATTCCCCTCTACCCACTTTGTACGCCCCTCCCCCACTCTGTACCCCCTCACCTCATTCTGTACCCCCCTCCCCCCACTCTGTACCCCCTCCCCCCACTCTGTACCCCCCACTCTGTACCCGCTCCCCCACTCTGTACCCCCCTCCCCCCACTCTGAACCCCCCCTCACCTCACTCTGTACCCCCCTCCCCCCACTCTGTACCCCCCTCCCCACACTCTGAAGCCCCCCCTCACCTCACTCTGTACCCCCCTCCCCCCAATCTGTACCCCTTCCCCCCACTCTGTACCCCCTCCCCCCACTCTGGACCACCCCTCCCCCCACTCTGTACCCCCCTCCCCCCACTCTGTACCCCCATCCCCCCACTTTGTACCCTCCTCCCCCCACTCTGTACCCCCCTCCCCCACTCTGTACCCCCCTCCCCCCACTCTGTACCCCCTCCCCCCACTCTGTACTCCCTCCCCCACTCTGTACCCCCTCCACCCACTCTGTACCCCCCTCCCCCCACTCTGTACCCCCCTCCCCCCACTTTGTACCCCCCTCACCTCACTCTGTACCCCCCTCCCCCCTCTCTGTTCCCCCTCCCATCACTCTGTACCCCCCTCCCCCCACTCTGTACCCCCTCCCCCCACTCTGTACCCCCTCCCCCCACTCTGTACCCCCCTTCCCCACTCTGTACCCCTCCCCCCACTCTGTACCCCCACCCCCCACTCCGTACCTCCCTCCCCCCACTCTGTACCCACCTCCCCCCACTCTGTACCCCGTCCCCCCACTCTGTACCCCTTCCCCCCACTCTGTACCCCCCTCCCCCCACTCTGTACCCCCTCCCCCACTTTGTACCCCCCTCATTTCACTCTGTACCCCCTCCGCCCACTCTGTACCTCCCTCCCCCACTCTGTAACCCCCTTTCCCCACTCTGTACCCTCCTCCCCACACTCTGTACCCCCCTCACCTCATTCTGTACCCCCCTTCCCCCACTCTGTACCCCCTCCACCCAATCTGTACCCCCCTCCCCCCACTATGTATTCCCCTCCCCCCACTTTGTACCCCCCTCACCTCATTTTGTACCCCCCTCCCCCCACTCTGTACCCCCTCCCCCCACTCTGTACCCCCCTCTTCCCACTCTGTATCCCCTCACCTCACTCTGTACCCCCCACTCTGTACCTCCCTCCCCCCACTCTGTAACCCCCTCCCCCACTCTGTACCCCCTCACCTCACTCTGTACCCCTTCCCCCCACTCTGTTCCCCCCTCCCCCCACTCTGTACCCCCCTCCCCCCACTCTGTACCCCCTCCCCCCACATTGTACCCCCTCCACCCACTCTGTACCCCCTCCCCCCACTCTGTACCCCCCTCCTCCCACTCTGTACGCCCACCCCCCACTCTGTACCCCCTCCCCCCACTCTACCCCCCTCCTCCCACTCTGTACCCCTCTCCCTCCACTCTGTACCCCCTCCCCCCATTCTGTACCCCCCTCCCCCCACTCTGAACCCCCTCACCTCACTCTGTGCCCCACCCCACTCTGTACCCCCTCACATCATTCTGTACCCCCCCTCCCCCCACTCTGAACCCCCCCTCACCTCACTCTGTACCCCCCTCCCCCCACTCTGTACACCCTCCCCCCACTTTGTACCCCCCTTTCCCCACTCTGTACCCCCTCCCCCCACTCTGTACCCCCTCTTCCCACTCTGTACCTCCCTGCCCCCACTCTGTACCCCCCTCCCCCCACTCTGTACCCCCTCCCCCCACTCTATACCCCTTCCCCCCACTCTGTACCCCCCTCCCCCCACTCTGTACCCCCTCCCCCCACTCTGTACCCCCCTCACCCCACTCTGTACCCCCTCCCCCCACTCTGTACCTCCCTCCCCCCACTCTGTAACCCCCTCCCCCCACTCTGTACCCTCCTCCCCCCACTCTGTACCCCCCTCACCTCATTCTGTACCCCCCTCCCCCCACTCTGTACCCCCTCCACCCAAATCTGTACCCCCCTCCCCCCACTTTGTACCCCCCTCACCTCATTCTGTACCCCCCTCCCCCACTCTGTAACCCCATCCCCCCACTCTGTACCCTTCTCCCCCCACTCTGTATTCCCCTCTACCCACTTTGTACGCCCCTCCCCCACTCTGTACCCCCCTCACCTCATTCTGTACCCCCCTCCCCCCACTTCGTACCCCCCTCACCTCACTCTGTACCCCCTCCGCCCACTCTGTACCTCCCTCCCCCCACTCTGTAACCCCCTCCCCCCACTCTGTACCCTCCTCCCCCCACTCTGTACCCCCCTCACCTCAGTCTGTACCCCCCTTCCCCCCACTCTGTACCCCCTCCCACCCAATCTGTACCCCCCTCCCCCCACTATGTATTCCCCTCCCCCCACTTTGTACCCCCCTCACCTCATTTTGTACCCCCCTCCCCCCACTCTGTACCCCCCTCCCCCCAATCTGTACCTCCCTCCCCCACTCTGTACCCCCCTCTTCCCACTCTGTATCTCCCTCACCTCACTCTGTACCCCCCACTCTGTACCTCCCTCCCCCCACTCTGTAACCCCCTCCCCCACTCTGTACCCCCTCACCTCACTCTGTACCCCTTCCCCCCACTCTGTTCCCCCCTCCCCCCACTCTGTACCCCCCTCCCCCCACTCTGTACCCCCTCCCCCCACATTGTACCCCCTCCACCCACTCTGTACGCCCACCCCCCACTCTGTACCCCCCTCCTCCCACTCTGTACGCCCACCCCCCACTCTGTACCCCCTCCCCCCACTCTACCCCCCTCCCCCCACTCTGTACCCCTCTCCCTCCACTGTGTACCCCCTCCCCCCATTCTGTACCCCCTCCCCCCACTCTGAACCCCCCTCAACCTCACTCTGTACCCCCCCCCCCACTCTGTACCCCCTCACCTCATTCTGTACCCCCCTCCCCCCACTCTGAACCCCCCCTCACCTCACTCTGTACCCCCCTCCCCCCACTCTGTACCCCCTCCCCCCACTCTGTACCCCCCTTTCCCCACTCTGTACCCCCTCCCCCCACTCTGTACCCCCTCCCGCCACTCTGTACCTCCCTCCCCACACTCTGTACCCCCCTCCCCCCACTCTGTACCCCCTCCCCCCACTCTGTACCCCTCCCCCCAATCTGTACCCCGTCCCCGCACTCTGTACCCCCCTCTTCCCCTCTGTACCCCCCTCACCTCACTCTGTACCCCCCACTCTGTACCTCCCTCCCCCCACTCTGTAACCCCCTCCCCCCACTCTGTATCCCCCTCACCTCACTCTGTACCCCCTCCCCCCACTCTGTACCCCCTCCCCACACTTTGTACCCCTCCACCCACTCTGTACCCCCTCCCCCCACTCTGTACCTCCCTCCTCCCACTCTGTACGCCCTCCCCCCACTCTGTACCCCCTCCCCCCACTCTACCCCCCCTCCCCCCACTCTGGACCCCCGTCACCTCACTCTGTACCCCCCTCCCCCCACTCTGTACCCCCCTGCCCCCACTCTGAACCCCCGCCCCACCTCACTCTGTATCCCCCTCCCCCCCCACTCTGTACCCCCCGCCCCCCACTCTGAACCCCCCCTCACCTCACTCTGTACCCCCCTCCCCCCACTCTGTACCCCCCTCCCCCGCTCTGTACCCCCATCCCCCCACTCCTGTACCCCCTCCCCCCACTCTGTACCCCCTCCCCCCACTCTGTACCCCCCTCCCCCCACTTTGTACCCCCTCCCCCCACTCTGTACCCCCCTCCCCCCACTCTGTACCCCCCTCCCCCCACTCTGTACCCCCCTCCCCCAACTTTGTACCCCCCTCACCTCACTCTGTACCCCCCTCCCCCCACCCTGTACCCCCCTCCCCCCACTCTGTACCCCCCTCCCCCCACTCTGTACCCCTCCCCCCACTCTGTACCCCCTCCCCCCACTCTGTACCCCTCCCCCCACTTTGTACCCCCCTCCCCCCATTCTGTACCCCTCTCCCCCCATTCTGTACCCCCTCCCCCCATTCTGTACCCCCCTCCCCCCACTCTGTACCCCCTTCACCTCACTGTGTACCCCCCCATTCTGTACCCCCTCCCCCCACTCTGTACCCCCCTCCCCCCACTCTGTACCCCCTCACCTCACTCTGTACCCCCTCCCCTCACTCTGTACCTCCCTCCCCCCACTCTGTAACCCCCTCCCCCCACTCTGTACCCTCCTCCCCCCACTCTGTATTCCCCTCCCCCCACTTTGTACCCCCCTCCCCCAATCTACCCCTCTCACCTCATTCTGTACCCCCCTCCCCCCACCTCTGTACACCCTCCCCCCACTCTGTACCCCCTCCCCCACTATGTACCCCCCACTCTGTACCCCCTCCCCCCACTCTGTACCCCCCTCCCCCCACTTTGTACCCCCCTCCCCCCACTCTGTACCCCCTCCCCCCACTCTGTACCCCCTCCCCCACTTTGTACCCCCTCACCTCACTATGTACCCCCCTCCCCCAACTCTGTACCCCCTCCCCCCCACTCTGTACCCCCCTCCCCCCCACTCTGTACCCCCTCCCCCCACTTTGTACGCCCCTGCCCCCACTCTATACCCCTCTCCCCCCATTCTGTACCCCCTCCCCCCATTCTGTACCCCCCTCCCCCCACTCTGTACCCCCCTCACCTCACTCTGTACCCCTCCCCTCACTCTGTACCTCCCTCCCCCCACTCTGTAACCCCCTCCCCCCACTCTGTACCCTCCTCCCCCCACTCTGTATTCCCCTCCCCCCACTTTGTAACCCCTTTCCCCCACTCTGTACCCCCCTCACCTCATTCTGTACCCCCCTCCCCCCACTCTGAACCCCCCCCCCCTCACCTCACTCTGTACCCCCCTCCCCCCACTCTGTACCCCCTCCCCCCACTCTGTACCCCCCTCCCCCCACTCTGTACCCCCTCCCCCCACTCTGTACCCCCTCCCCCCAATCTGTACCCCCCTCCCCCCACTCTGTACCCCCCTCCCCGCACTCTGTACCCCCTCCCCCCACTTTGTACCCCCCTACCCCCACTCTGTACCCCCACTCTGTACCCACTTCCCCCCACTCTGTACCCCCCTCCCCCACTTTGTACCCCCCTCACCTCACTCTGTACCCCCCTCCCCCCACTCTGTACCCCCTCCCCTCACTCTGTACCCCCTCCCCCCACTCTGTACCCCCTCCCCCCACTCTGTACCCCCTCCCCCCACTTTGTACCCCCCTCCCCCCACTCTGTACCCCCCTCCCCCACTCTGTACCCCCTCCCCCCATTCTGTACCCCCCTCCCCCCACCCTGTACCCCCCTCACCTCACTCTGTACCCCCTCCCCCCACTCTGTACCCCCTCCCCCCACTCTGTTTCCCACTCTGTACCCCCCTCACCTCACTCTGTACCCCCTCCCCCCACTCTGTACCTCCCTCCCCCCACTCTATAACCCCCTCCCCCCACTCGGTACCCTCCTCCCCCCACTTTGTACCCCCCTCCCCCCACTCTGTACCCCTCTCCCCCTACTCTACTCTGTACCCCCCCTCACCTCACTCTGTACCCCCCCCCCCACTCTGTACCCCCTCCGCCCACTCTGTACCCCCCTCCCCCCACTCTGTACCCCCCTCACCTCACTCTGTACCCCCTCCCCCCACTCTGTACCCTCCTTCGCCCACTCTGTATTCCCCTCCCCCCACTTTGTACCCCCCTCCCCCACTGTGTACCCCCCTCACCTCATTCTGTACCCCCCTCCCCCCACTCTGAACCCCCCCCCTCACCTCACTCTGTACCCCCCTCCCCCCACTCTGTACCCCCTCCCCCCACTCTGTACCCCCCTCCCCCCACTTTGTACCCCCTCCCCCCACTCTGTACCCCCTCCCCCCACTCTGTACCCCCTCCCCCCACTCTGTACCCCCCTCTCCCCACTCTGTACCCCCCTCCCCCCACTTTGTACCCCCCTCCCCCCACTCTGTACCCCCTCCCCCCACTCTGTACCCCCTCCCCCCACTCTGTACCGTCCTCCCCCCACTCTGTACCCCCCTCCCCCCACTTTGTACCCCCCTAACCTCACTCTGTACCCCCTCCCCCCACTCTGTACCCCCTCCCCCCACTCTATACCCCCCTCCCCCCACTCTGTACCCCGTCCCCCCACTCTGTACCCCCCTCCCCCCACTTTGTACCCCCCTCCCCCCCACTCTGTACCCCCTCCCCCACTCTGTACTCCCTCCCCCCACTCTGTACCCCCTCTACCCACTCTGTACCCCCTCCCCCCACTCTGTACCCCACTCCCCCCACTTTGTACCCCCCTCACCTCACTCTGTACCCCCCTCCCCCCACTCTGAACCCCCCCTCACCTCACTCTGTACCCCCTCCCCCCACTCTGTACCCCCTCCCCCCACTCTGTACCCCCCTTCCCCACTCTGTACCCCCTCCTTCCACTCTGTACCCCCTCCCCCCACTCTGTACCTCCCTCCCCCCACTCTGTACCCCCCTCCCCCCACTCTGTACCCCGTCCCACCACTCTGTACCCCTTCCCCCAACTCTGTACCCCCCTCCCCCCACTCTGTACCCCCCTCCCCCCACTTTGTACCCCCCTCACCTCACTCTGTACCCCCTCCGCCCACTCTGTACCTCCCTCCCCCCACTCTGTAACCCCCTCCCCCCACTCTGTACCCTCCTCCCCCCACTCTGTACCCCCCTCACCTCATTCTGTACCCCCCTTCCCCCACTCTGTACCCCCTCCACCCAATCTGTACCCCCCTCCCCCCACTATGTATCCCCCCCCCCCCCACCTTGTACCCCCTCACCTCATTCTGTACCCCCCTCCCCCCACTCTGTACCCCCTCCCCCCAATCTGTACCTCCCTCCCCCCACTCTGTACCCCCCTCTTCCCACTCTGTATCCCCCTCACCTCACTCTGTACCCCCCACTCTGCACCTCCCTCCCCCCACTCTGTAACCCCCTCCCCCCACTCTGTACCCCCTCACCTCACTCTGTACCCCTTCCCCCCACTCTGTTCCCCCCTCTCCCCACTCTGTACCCCCCTCCCCCCACTCTGTACCCCCTCCCCCCACATTGTACCCCCTCCACCCACTCTGTACCCCCCTCCCCCCACTCTGTACCCCCCTCCCCCCACTTTGTACCCCCCTCACCTCACTCTGTACCCCCTCCGCCCACTCTGTACCTCCCTCCCCCCACTCTGTAACCCCCTCCCCCCACTCTGTACCCTCCTCCCCCCACTCTGTACCCCCCTCACTTCATTCTGTACCCCCCTTCCCCCACTCTGTACCCCCTCCACCCAATCTGTACCCCCCTCCCCCACTATGTATTCCCCTCCCCCCACTTTGTACCCCCCTCACCTCATTCTGTACCCCCCTCCCCCCACTCTGTACCCCCTCCCCCCAATCTGTACCTCCCTCCCCCCACTCTGTACCCCCCTCTTCCCACTCTGTATCCCCCTCACCTCACTCTGTACCCCCCACTCTGTACCTCCCTCCCCCCACTCTGTAACCCCCTCCCCCCACTCTGTACCCCCTCACCTCACTCTGTACCCCTTCCCCCACTCTGTTCCGCGCTCTCCCCTCTCTGTATCCCCCTCCCCCCACTCTGTACCCCCTCCCCCCACATTGTACCCCCTCCACCCACTCTGTACCCCCTCCCCCCACTCTGTACCCCCCTCCTCCCATTCTGTACGCCCACCCCCCACTCTGTACCCCCTCCCCCCACTCTACCCCCCTCCCCCCACTCTGTACCCCTCTCCCTCCACTCTGTACCCCCTCCCCCCATTCTGTACCCCCCTCCCCCCACTCTGAACCCCCTCACCTCACTCTGTACCCCCCCCCCCCACTCTGTACCTCCCTCACCTCATTCTGTACCCCCCTCCCCCCACTCTGAACCCCCCCTCACCTCACTCTGTACCCCCATCCCCCCACTCTGTACCCCCTCCCCCCACTCTGTACCCCCCTTTCCCCACTCTGTACCCCCTCCCCCCACTCTGTACCCCCTCCCCCCACTCTGTACCTCCCTCCCCCCACTCTGTACCCACCTCCCCCCACTCTGTACCCCCTCCCCCCACTCTGTACCCCCCTCACCTCACTCTGTACCCCCTCCCCCCACTCTGTACCTCCCTCCCCCCACTCTGTAACCCCCTCCCCCCACTCTGTACCCTCCTCCCCCCACTCTGTACCCCCCTCACCTCATTCTGTACCCCCCTCCCCCCACTCTGTACCCCCTCCACCCAATCTGTACCCCCCTCCCCCCACTATGTATTCCCCTCCCCCCACTTTGTACCCCCCTCACCTCATTCTGTACCCCCCTCCCCCCACTCTGTACCCCCTCCCCCCAATCTGTACCTCCCTCCCCCCACTCTGTACCTCCCTCACCTCACTCTGTACCCCCCACTCTGTACCTCCCTCCCCCCACTCTGTAACCCCCTCCCCCCACTCTGTACCCCCCTCTTCCCACTCTGTACCCCCCACACCTCACTCTGTACCCCCCACTCTGTACCTCCCTCCCCCCACTCTGCAACCCCCTCCCCCCACTCTGTACCCCCTCACCTCACTCTGTACCCTCCTCCCCCCACTCTGTACCCCCTCACCTCATTCTGTACCCCCCTTCCCCCACTCTGTACCCCCTCCACCCAATCTGTACCCCCCTCCCCCCACTATGTATTCCCCTCCCCCCACTTTGTACCCCCCTCACCTCATTCTGTACCCCCCTCCCCCCACTCTGTACCCCCTTCCCCCAATCTGTACATCCCTCCCCCCACTCTGTACCCCCCTCTTCCCACTCTGTATCCCCCTCACCTCACTCTGTACCCCGCACTCTGTACCCCCCTCCCCCCACTCTGTACCCCCTCCCCCCACTCTGTACCTCCCTCCCCCCACTTTGTACCCCCTTCCCCCAATCTGTACCCCTCTCCCCTCCACTCTGTACCCCCTCCCCCCATTCTGTACCCCCTCACCTCACTCTGTACCCCCTCCCCCCACTCTGTACCCCCTCCGCCCAGTCTGTACCCCCCTCCCCCACTCTGTACCCCCCTCACCTCATTCTGTACCCCCTCCCCCCACTCTGTACCCCTCCCCCCAATCTGTACCCCCGTCCCCGCACTCTGTACCCCCCTCTTCCCCTCTGTACCCCCCTCACCTCACTCTGTACCCCCCACTCTGTACCTCCCTCCCCCCACTCTGTAACCCCCTCCCCCCCACTCTGTATCCCCCTCACCTCACTCTGTACCCCCTCCCCCCACTCTGTACCCCCTCCCCACACTTTGTACCCCCTCCACCCACTCTGTACCCCCTCCCCCCACTCTGTACCTCCCTCCTCCCACTCTGTACGCCCTCCCCCCCACTCTGTACCCCCTCCCCCCACTCTACCCCCCTCCCCCCACTCTGGACCCCCGTCACCTCACTCTGTACCCCCCTCCCCCCACTCTGTACCCCCCTCCCCCCACTCTGAACCCCCGCCCCACCTCACTCTGTATCCCCCTCCCCCACTCTGTACCCCCCGCCCCCCACCCTGAACCCCCCCTCACCTCACTCTGTACCCCCCTCCCCCCACTCTGTACCCCCCTCCCCCGCTCTGTACCCCCATCCCCCCACTCTGTACCCCCTCCCCCCACTCTGTACCCCCCTCCCCCCACTCTGTATCCCCCTCCCCCAACTTTGTACCCCCCTCACCTCACTCTGTACCCCCCTCCCCCCACCCTGTACCCCCTCCCCCCACTCTGTACCCCCCTCCCCCCACTCTGTACCCCTCCCCCCACTCTGTACCCCCTCCCCCCACTCTGTACCCCTCCCCCCACTTTGTACCCCCCTCCCCCCACTCTGTACCCCTCTCCCCCCATTCTGTACCCCCTCCCCCCATTCTGTATCCCCCTCCCCCCACTCTGTACCCCCTTCACCTCACTGTGTACCCCCCCATTCTGTACCCCCTCCCCCCACTCTGTACCCCCCTCCCCCCACTCTGTACCCCCCTCACCTCACTCTGTACCCCCTCCCCTCACTCTGTACCTCCCTCCCCCCACTCTGTAACCCCCTCCCCCCACTCTGTACCCTCCTCCCCCCACTCTGTATTCCCTTCCCCCCACTTTGTACCCCCCTCCCCCACTCTACCCCCCTCACCTCATTCTGTACCCCCCTCCCCCCACTCTGTACCCCCTCCCCCCACTCTGTACCCCCTCCCCCCACTCTGTACCCCCCACTCTGTACCCCCTCCCCCCACTCTGTACCCCCCTCCCCCCACTTTGTACCCCCCTCCCCCCACTCTGTACCCCCTCCCCCCAATCTGTACCCCCCTCCCCCACTTTGTACCCCCCTCACCTCACTCTGTACCCCCCTCACCCAACTCTGTACCCCCTCCCCCCACTCTGTACCCCCCTCCCCCCACTCTGTACCCCCTCCCCCCACTTTGTACCCCCCTGCCCCCACTCTGTACCCCTCTCCCCCCATTCTGTACCCCCTCCCCCCATTCTGTACCCCCCTCCCCCCACTCTGTACCCCCCTCACCTCACTCTGTACCCCCTCCCCTCACTCTGTACCCTCCTCCCCCCACTCTGTATTCCCCTCCCCCCACTTTGTAACCCCCTCCCCCACTCTGTACCCCCCTCACCTCATTCTGTACCCCCCTCCCCCCACTCTGAACCCCCCCCCCTCACCTCACTCTGTACCCCCCTCCCCCCACTCTGTACCCCCTCCCCCCACTCTGTACCCCCTCCCCCCACTCTGTACCCCCTCCCCCCACTCTGTACCCCCTCCCCCCACTCTGTACCCCCCTCCCCCACTCTGTACCCCCCTCCCGCACTCTGTACCCCCTCCCCCCACTTTGTACCCCCCTCCCCCCACTCTGTACCCCCACTCTGTACCCACCTCCCCCACTCTGTACCCCCCTCCCCCCACTTTGTACCCCCCTCACCTCACTCTGTACCCCCCTCCCCCCACTCTGTACCCCCTCCCCTCACTCTGTACCCCCCTCCCCCCACTCTGTACCCCCTCCCCCCACTCTGTACCCCCTCCCCCCACTTTGTACCCCCCTCCCCCCACTCTGTACCCCCCTCCCCCCACTCTGTACCCCCTCCCCCCATTCTGTACCCCCCTCCCCCCACCCTGTACCCCCCTCACCTCACTCTGTACCCCCTCCCCCCACTCTGTACCCCCTCCCCCCACTCTGTTCCCCACTCTGTACCCCCCTCACCTCACTCTGTACCCCCTCCCCCCACTCTGTACCTCCCTCCCCCCACTCTATAACCCCCTCCCCCACTCGGTACCCTCCTCCCCCCACTTTGTACCCCCCTCCCCCCACTCTGTACCCCTCTCCCCCTACTCTGTACCCCCCTCACCTCACTCTGTACCCCCCCCCCCACTCTGTACCCCTTCCCCCCACTCTGTACCCCCCTCCCCCCACTCTGTACCCCCCCCACCTCACTCTGTACCCCCTCCCCCCACTCTGTACCCTCCTTCCCCCACTCTGTATTCCCCTCCCCCACTTTGTACCCCCCCTCCCCCACTGTGTACCCCCCTCACCTCATTCTGTACCCCCCTCCCCCCACTCTGAACCCCCCCCTCACCTCACTCTGTACCCCCCTCCCCCCACTCTGTACCCCCTCCCCCCACTCTGTACCCCCCTCCCCCCACTTTGTACCCCCTCCCCCCACTCTGTACCCCCTCCCCCCACTCTGTACCCCCCTCCCCCCACTCTGTACCCCCCTCTCCCCACTCTGTACCCCCCTCCCCCCACTTTGTACCCCCCTCCCCCCACTCTGTACCCCCTCCCCCACTCTGTACCCCCTCCCCCAACTCTGTACCGTCCTCCCCCCACTCTGTACCCCCTCCCCCCACTTTGTACCCCCCTAACCTCACTCTGTACCCCCTCCCCCCACTCTGTACCCCCTCCCCCCACTCTGTACCCCCCTCCCCCCACTCTGTACCCCGTCCCCCCACTCTGTACCCCCTCCCCCCACTTTGTACCCCCCTCCCCCCACTCTGTACCCCCTCCCCCCACTCTGTACTCCCTCCCCCCACTCTGTACCCCCTCTACCCACTCTGTACCCCCCTCCCCCCACTCTGTACCCCACTCCCCCCACTTTGTACCCCCCTCACCTCACTCTGTACCCCCCTCCCCCCACTCTGAACCCCCTCCCCCCACTCTGTACCCCCTCACCTCACTCTGTACCCCCTCCCCCCACTCTGTACCCCCTCCCCCCACTCTGTACCCCCCTTCCCCACTCTGTACCCCCTCCCCCACTCTGTACCCCTCCCCCCACTCTGTACCTCCCTCCCCCCACTCTGTACCCCCCTCCCCCCACTCTGTACCCCGTCCCACCACTCTGTACCTCTTCCCCCAACTCTGTACCCCCCTCCCCCCACTCTGTACCCCCCTCCCCCACTTTGTACCCCCCTCACCTCACTCTGTACCCCCTCCGCCCACTCTGTACCTCCCTCCCCCCACTCTGTAACCCCCTCCCCCCACTCTGTACCCTCCTCCCCCCACTCTGTACCCCCCTCACCTCATTCTGTACCCCCCTTCCCCCACTCTGTACCCCCTCCACCCAATCTGTACCCCCCTCCCCCCACTATGTATCCCCCCCCCCCCACTTTGTACCCCCCTCACCTCATTCTGTACCCCCTCCCCCCACTCTGTACCCCCTCCCCCCAATCTGTACCTCCCTCCCCCCACTCTGTACCCCCCTCTTCCCACTCTGTACCCCCCTCCCCCCACTCTGTACCCCCCTCCCCCCACTTTGTACCCCCCTCACCTCACTCTGTACCCCCTCCGCCCACTCTGTACCTCCCTCCCCCCACTCTGTAACCCCCTCCCCCCACTCTGTACCCTCCTCCCCCCACTCTGTACCCCCCTCACCTCATTCTGTACCCCCCTTCCCCCACTCTGTACCCCCTCCACCCAATTTGTACCCCCCTCCCCCCACTATGTATTCCCCTCCCCCCACTTTGTACCCCCCTCACCTCATTCTGTACCCCCCTCCCCCCACTCTGTACCCCCTCCCCCCAATCTGTACCTCCCTCCCCCCACTCTGTACCCCCCTCTTCCCACTCTGTATCCCCCTCACCTCACTCTGTACCCCCCACTCTGTACCTCCCTCCCCCACTCTGTAACCCCCTCCCCCCACTCTGTACCCCCTCACCTCACTCTGTACCCCTTCCCCCCACTCTGTTCCGCGCTCTCCCCACTCTGTACCCCCCTCCCCCCACTCTGTACCCCCTCCCCCCACATTGTACCCCCTCCAACCACTCTGTACCCCCTCCCCCCACTCTGTACCCCCCTCCTCCCATTCTGTACGCCCACCCCCCACTCTGTACCCCCTCCCCCCACTCTACCCCCCTCCCCCCACTCTGTACCCCTCTCCCTCCACTCTGTACCCCCTCCCCCCATTCTGTACCCCCCTCCCCCCACTCTGAACCCCCTCACCTCACTCTGTACCCCCCCCCCCACTCTGTACCTCCCTCACCTCATTCTGTACCCCCTTCCCCCCACTCTGAACCCCCCCTCACCTCACTCTGTACCCCCATCCCCCCACTCTGTACCCCCTCCCCCCACTCTGTACCCCCCTTTCCCCACTCTGTACCCCCTCCCCCCACTCTGTACCCCCTCCCCCCACTCTGTACCTCCCTCCCCCACTCTGTACCCACCTCCCCCCACTCTGTACCCCCTCCCCCCACTCTGTACCCCCCTCACCTCACTCTGTACCCCCTCCCCCCACTCTGTACCTCCCTCCCCCCACTCTGTAACCCCCTCCCCCCACTCTGTACCCTCCTCCCCCCACTCTGTACCCCCCTCACCTCATTCTGTACCCCCCTCCCCCCACTCTGTACCCCCTCTACCCAATCTGTACCCCCCTCCCCCCACTATGTATTCCCCTCCCCCCACTTTGTACCCCCCTCACCTCATTCTGTACCCCCCTCCCCCCACTCTGTACCCCCTCCCCCCAATCTGTACCTCCCTCCCCCCACTCTGTACCTCCCTCACCTCACTCTGTACCCCCCACTCTGTACCTCCCTCCCCCCACTCTGTAACCCCCTCCCCCCACTCTGTACCCCCCTCTTCCCACTCTGTACCCCCCACACCTCACTCTGTACCCCCCACTCTGTACCTCCCTCCCCCCACTCTGCAACCCCCTCCCCCCACTCTGTACCCCCTCACCTCACTCTGTACCCCCTCCTCCCACTCTGTACGCCCTCCCCCCACTCTACCCCCCTCCCCCCACTCTCTAACCCCCTCCCCCCACTCTGTACCCTCCTCCCCCCACTCTGTACCCACCTCACCTCATTCTGTACCCCCTTCCCCCACTCTGTACCCCCTCCACCCAATCTGTACCCCCCTCCCCCCACTATGTATTCCCCTCCCCCCACTTTGTACCCCCCTCACCTCATTCTGTACCCCCCTCCCCCCACTCTGTACCCCCTCCCCCCAATCTGTACCTCCCTCCCCCCACTCTGTACCCCCCTCTTCCCACTCTGTATCCCCCTCACCTCACTCTGTACCCCCCACTCTGTACCTCCCTCCCCCCACATTGTACCCCCTCCACCCACTCTGTACCCCCTCCCCCCACTCTGTACCCCCCTCCTCCCACTCTGTACGCCCACCCCCACTCTGTACCCCCTCCCCCCACTCTGTACCTCCCTCCCCCCACTCTGTACCCCCCTCCCCCCACTCTGTACCCCCTCCCCCCACTCTGTACCCTCCTTCCCCCACTCTGTATTCCCCTCCCCCCACTTTGTACCCCCCTCCCCCACTGTGTACCCCCCTCACCTCATTCTGTACCCCCCTCCCCCCACTCTGAACCCCCCCCTCACCTCACTCTGTACCCCCCTCCCCCCACTCTGTACCCCCTCCCCCCACTCTGTACCCCCCTCCCCCCACTTTGTACCCCCTCCCCCCACTCTGTACCCCCTCCCCCCACTCTGTACCCCCCTCCCCCCACTCTGTACCCCCCTCTCCCCACTCTGTACCCCCCTCCCCCCACTTTGTACCCCCCTCCCCCCACTCTGTACCCCCTCCCCCCACTCTGTACCCCCTCCCCCAACTCTGTACCGTCCTCCCCCCACTCTGTACCCCCCTCCCCCCACTTTGTACCCCCCTAACCTCACTCTGTACCCCCTCCCCCCACTCTGTACCCCCTCCCCCCACTCTGTACCCCCCTCCCCCCACTCTGTACCCCGTCCCCCCACTCTGTACCCCCCTCCCCCCACTTTGTACCCCCCTCCCCCCACTCTGTACCCCCTCCCCCCACTCTGTACTCCCTCCCCCCACTCTGTACCCCCTCTACCCACTCTGTACCCCCCTCCCCCCACTCTGTACCCCACTCCCCCCACTTTGTACCCCCCTCACCTCACTCTGTACCCCCCTCCCCCCACTCTGTACCCCCCCTCACCTCACTCTGTACCCCCTCCCCCCACTCTGTACCCCACTCCCCCCACTTTGTACCCCCCTCACCTCATTCTGTACCCCCCTCCCCCCACTCTGAACCCCCCCTCACCTCACTCTGTACCCCCTCCCCCCACTCTGTACCCCCCTTCCCCACTCTGTACCCCCTCCCCCCACTCTGTACCCCCTCCCCCCACTCTGTACCTCCCTCCCCCCACTCTGTACCCCCCTCCCCCCACTCTGTACCCCGTCCCACCACTCTGTACCCCTTCCCCCAACTCTGTACCCCCCTCCCCCCACTCTGTACCCCCCTCCCCCCACTTTGTACCCCCCTCACCTCACTCTGTACCCCCTCCGCCCACTCTGTACCTCCCTCCCCCCACTCTGTAACCCCCTCCCCCCACTCTGTACCCTCCTCCCCCCACTCTGTACCCCCCTCACCTCATTCTGTACCCCCCTTCCCCCACTCTGTACCCCCTCCACCCAATCTGTACCCCCCTCCCCCCACTATGTATCCCCCCCCCCCCACTTTGTACCCCCCTCACCTCATTCTGTACCCCCCTCCCCCCACTCTGTACCCCCTCCCCCCAATCTGTACCTCCCTCCCCCCACTCTGTACCCCCCTCTTCCCACTCTGTACCCCCCTCCCCCCACTCTGTACCCCCCTCCCCCCACTTTGTACCCCCCTCACCTCACTCTGTACCCCCTCCGCCCACTCTGTACCTCCCTCCCCCCACTCTGTAACCCCCTCCCCCCACTCTGTACCCTCCTCCCCCCACTCTGTACCCCCCTCACCTCATTCTGTACCCCCCTTCCCCCACTCTGTACCCCCTCCACCCAATCTGTACCCCCCTCCCCCCACTATGTATCCCCCCCCCCCCACTTTGTACCCCCCTCACCTCATTCTGTACCCCCCTCCCCCCACTCTGTACCCCCTCCCCCCAATCTGTACCTCCCTCCCCCCACTCTGTACCCCCCTCTTCCCACTCTGTACCCCCCTCCCCCCACTCTGTACCCCCCTCCCCCCACTTTGTACCCCCCTCACCTCACTCTGTACCCCCTCCGCCCACTCTGTACCTCCCTCCCCCCACTCTGTAACCCCCTCCCGCCACTCTGTACCCTTCTCCCCCCACTCTGTACCCCCCTCACCTCATTCTGTACCCCCCTTCCCCCACTCTGTACCCCCTCCACCCAATCTGTACCCCCCTCCCCCCACTATGTATTCCCCTCCTCGCACTTTGTACCCCCCTCACCTCATTCTGTACCCCCCTCCCCCCACTCTGTACCCCCTCCCCCCAATCTGTACCTCCCTCCCCCCACTCTGTACCCCCCTCTTCCCACTCTGTATCCCCCTCACCTCACTCTGTACCCCCCACTCTGTACCTCCCTCCCCCACTCTGTAACCCCCTCCCCCCACTCTGTACCCCCTCACCTCACTCTGTACCCCTTCCCCCCACTCTGTTCCGCGCTCTCCCCACTCTGTACCCCCCTCCCTCCACTCTGTACCCCCTCCCCCCACATTGTACCCCCTCCACCCACTCTGTACCCCCTCCCCCCACTCTGTACCCCCCTCCTCCCATTCTGTACGCCCACCCCCCACTCTGTACCCCCTCCCCCCACTCTACCCCCCTCCCCCCACTCTGTACCCCTCTCCCTCCACTCTGTACCCCCTCCCCCCATTCTGTACCCCCCTCCCCCCACTCTGAACCCCCTCACCTCACTCTGTACCCCCCCCCCCCCACTCTGTACCTCCCTCACCTCATTCTGTACCCCCTTCCCCCCACTCTGAACCCCCCCTCACCTCACTCTGTACCCCCATCCCCCCACTCTGTACCCCCTCCCCCCACTCTGTACCCCCCTTTCCCCACTCTGTACCCCCTCCCCCCACTCTGTACCCCCTCCCCCCACTCTGTACCTCCCTCCCCCCACTCTGTACCCACCTCCCCCCACTCTGTACCCCCTCCCCCCACTCTGTACCCCCCTCACCTCACTCTGTACCCCCTCCCCCCACTCTGTACCTCCCTCCCCCCACTCTGTAACCCCCTCCCCCCACTCTGTACCCTCCTCCCCCCACTCTGTACCCCCCTCACCTCATTCTGTACCCCCCTCCCCCCACTCTGTACCCCCTCTACCCAATCTGTACCCCCCTCCCCCCACTATGTATTCCCCTCCCCCCACTTTGTACCCCCCTCACCTCATTCTGTACCCCCCTCCCCCCACTCTGTACCCCCTCCCCCCAATCTGTACCTCCCTCCCCCCACTCTGTACCTCCCTCACCTCACTCTGTACCCCCCACTCTGTACCTCCCTCCCCCCACTCTGTAACCCCCTCCCCCCACTCTGTACCCCCCTCTTCCCACTCTGTACCCCCCACACCTCACTCTGTACCCCCCACTCTGTACCTCCCTCCCCCCACTCTGCAACCCCCTCCCCCCACTCTGTACCCCCTCACCTCACTCTGTACCCCCTCCTCCCACTCTGTACGCCCTCCCCCCACTCTACCCCCCTCCCCCCACTCTCTAACCCCCTCCCCCCACTCTGTACCCTCCTCCCACCACTCTGTACCCCCCTCACCTCATTCTGTACCCCCTTCCCCCACTCTGTACCCCCTCCATCCAATCTGTACCCCCCTCCCCCCACTATGTATTCCCCTCCCCCCACTCTGTACCCCCCTCACCTCATTCTGTACCCCCTTCCCCCACTCTGTACCCCCTCCACCCAATCTGTACCCCCCTCCCCCCACTATGTATCCCCCCCCCCCCACTTTGTACCCCCCTCACCTCATTCTGTACCCCCCTCCCCCCACTCTGTACCCCCTCCCCCCAATCTGTACCTCCCTCCCCCCACTCTGTACCCCCCTCTTCCCACTCTGTACCCCCCTCCCCCCACTCTGTACCCCCCTCCCCCCACTTTGTACCCCCCTCACCTCACTCTGTACCCCCTCCGCCCACTCTGTACCTCCCTCCCCCCACTCTGTAACCCCCTCCCGCCACTCTGTACCCTTCTCCCCCCACTCTGTACCCCCCTCACCTCATTCTGTACCCCCCTTCCCCCACTCTGTACCCCCTCCACCCAATCTGTACCCCCCTCCCCCCACTATGTATTCCCCTCCTCGCACTTTGTACCCCCCTCACCTCATTCTGTACCCCCCTCCCCCCACTCTGTACCCCCTCCCCCCAATCTGTACCTCCCTCCCCCCACTCTGTACCCCCCTCTTCCCACTCTGTATCCCCCTCACCTCACTCTGTACCCCCCACTCTGTACCTCCCTCCCCCACTCTGTAACCCCCTCCCCCCACTCTGTACCCCCTCACCTCACTCTGTACCCCTTCCCCCCACTCTGTTCCGCGCTCTCCCCACTCTGTACCCCCCTCCCCCCACTCTGTACCCCCTCCCCCCACATTGTACCCCCTCCACCCACTCTGTACCCCCTCCCCCCACTCTGTACCCCCCTCCTCCCATTCTGTACGCCCACCCCCCACTCTGTACCCCCTCCCCCCACTCTACCCCCCTCCCCCCACTCTGTACCCCTCTCCCTCCACTCTGTACCCCCTCCCCCCATTCTGTACCCCCCTCCCCCCACTCTGAACCCCCTCACCTCACTCTGTACCCCCCCCCCCCCCACTCTGTACCTCCCTCACCTCATTCTGTACCCCCTTCCCCCCACTCTGAACCCCCCCTCACCTCACTCTGTACCCCCATCCCCCCACTCTGTACCCCCTCCCCCCACTCTGTACCCCCCTTTCCCCACTCTGTACCCCCTCCCCCCACTCTGTACCCCCTCCCCCCACTCTGTACCTCCCTCCCCCCACTCTGTACCCACCTCCCCCCACTCTGTACCCCCTCCCCCCACTCTGTACCCCCCTCACCTCACTCTGTACCCCCTCCCCCCACTCTGTACCTCCCTCCCCCCACTCTGTAACCCCCTCCTCCCACTCTGTACCCTCCTCCCCCCACTCTGTACCCCCCTCACCTCATTCTGTACCCCCCTCCCCCCACTCTGTACCCCCTCTACCCAATCTGTACCCCCCTCCCCCCACTATGTATTCCCCTCCCCCCACTTTGTACCCCCCTCACCTCATTCTGTACCCCCCTCCCCCCACTCTGTACCCCCTCCCCCCAATCTGTACCTCCCTCCCCCCACTCTGTACCTCCCTCACCTCACTCTGTACCCCCCACTCTGTACCTCCCTCCCCCCACTCTGTAACCCCCTCCCCCCACTCTGTACCCCCCTCTTCCCACTCTGTACCCCCCACACCTCACTCTGTACCCCCCACTCTGTACCTCCCTCCCCCCACTCTGCAACCCCCTCCCCCCACTCTGTACCCCCTCACCTCACTCTGTACCCCCTCCTCCCACTCTGTACGCCCTCCCCCCACTCTACCCCCCTCCCCCCACTCTCTAACCCCCTCCCCCCACTCTGTACCCTCCTCCCACCACTCTGTACCCCCCTCACCTCATTCTGTACCCCCTTCCCCCACTCTGTACCCCCTCCATCCAATCTGTACCCCCCTCCCCCCACTATGTATTCCCCTCCCCCCACTTTGTACCCCCCTCACCTCATTCTGTACCCCCCTCCCCCCACTCTGTACCCCCTCCCCCCAATCTGTACCTCCCTCCCCCCACTCTGTACCCCCCTCTTCCCACTCTGTATCCCCCTCACCTCACTCTGTACCCCCCACTCTGTACCTCCCTCCCCCCACTCTGTAACCCCCTCCCCCCACTCTGTACCCCCTCACCTCACTCTGTACCCCTTCCCCCCACTCTGTTCCCCCCTCCCCCCACTCTGTACCCCCTCCCCCCACATTGTACCCCCTCCACCCACTCTGTACCCCCTCCCCCCACTCTCTACCCCCCTCCTCCCTCTCTGTACGCCCACCCCCACTCTGTACCCCCTCCCCCCACTCTACCCCCCTCCCCCCACTCTGTACCCCTCTCCCTCCACTCTGTACCCCCTCCCCCCATTCTGTACCCCCCTCCCCCCACTCTGAACCCCCTCACCTAACTCTGTACCCCCCCCCCCCCACTCTGTACCCCCCTCACCTCATTCTGTACCCCCCTTCCCCCACTCTGAACCCCCCCTCACCTCACTCTGTACCCCCCTCCCCCCACTCTGTACCCCCTCCCCCCACTCTGTACCCCCCTTTCCCCACTCTGTACCCTCTCCCCCCACTCTGTACCCCCTCCCCCCACTCTGTACCTCCCTCCCCCCACTCTGTACCCCCCTCCCCCCACTCTGTACCCCCTCCCCCCAGTCTGTACCCTGCTCACCTCACTCTGTACCCCCTCCCCCCACTCTGTACCTCCCTCCCCCCACTCTGTAACCCCCTCCCCCCACTCTGTACCCTCCTCCCCCCACTCTGTACCCCCCTCACCTCATTCTGTACCCCCCTCCCCCCACTCTGTACCCCCTCCCCCCAATCTGTACCTCCCTCCCCCCACTCTGTACCGCCCTCACCTCACTCTGTACCCCCCACTCTGTACCTCCCTCCCCCCACTCTGTAACCCCCTCCCCCCACTCTGTACCCCCCTCTTCCCACTCTGTACCCCCCACACCTCACTCTGTACCCCCCACTCTGTACCTCCCTCCCCCCACTCTGCAACCCCCTCCCCCCACTCTGTACCCCCTCACCTCACTCTGTACCCCCTCCTCCCACTCTGTACGCCCTCCCCCCACTCTACCCCCCTCCCCCCACTCTGTACCCCCTCCCCCCACTCTGTACCCCCCTCCCCCCACTCTGTACCCCCCTCCCCCCACTCTGTACCCCCCTCCCCCCACTTTGTACCCCCCTCCCCCCACTCTGTACCCCCTCCCCCCACTCTGTACCCACCTCCCCCCACTCTGTACCCCCCTCCCCCCACTCTGTACCCCCCTCCCCCCACTCTGTACCCCCCTCCCCCCACTTTGTACCCCCCTCCCCCCACTCTGTACCCCCTCCCCCCACTCTGTACCCCCTCCCCCCACTTTGTACCCCCCTCCCTCCACTCTGTACCCCTCTCCCCCCACTCTGTACCCCCTCCCCCCATTCTGTACCCCCCTCCCCCCACCCTGTACCCCCCTCACCTCACTCTGTACCCCCTCCCCCCACTCTGTACCCCCTCCCCCCACTCTGTTCCCCACTCTTTACCCCCCTCACCTCACTCTGTACCCCCTCCCCCCACTCTGTACCTCCCTCCCCCCACTCTATAACCCCCTCCCTCCACTCTGTACCCTCCTCCCCCCACTTTCTACCCCACTCCCCCCACTCTGTACCCCTCTCCCCCCACTGTGTACCCCCTCCCCCCATTCTGTACCCCCCTCCCCCCACTCTGTACCCCCCTCACCTCACTCTGTACCCCCCCCCCCACTCTGTACCCCCTCCCCCCACTCTGTACCCACCTCCCCCCACTCTGTACCCCCCTCACCTCACTCTGTACCCCCTCCCCCCACTCTGTACCCTCCTTCCCCCACTCTGTATTCCCCTCCCCCCACTTTGTACCCCCCTCCCCCACTGTGTACCCCAATCACCTCATTCTGTACCCCCCTACTCTGAACCCCCCCCCCTCACCTCACTCTGTACCCCCCTCCCCCCACTCTGTACCCCCTCCCCCCACTCTGTACCCCCCTCCCCCCACTTTGTACCCCCTCCCCCCACTCTGTACCCCCTCCCCCCCACTCTGTACCCCCCTCCCCCCACTCTGTACCCCCCTCCCCCCACTCTGTATCCCCCTCCCCCCACTTTGTACCCCCCTCCCCCCACTCTGTACCCCCTCCCCCCACTCTGTACCCCCTCCCCCCACTCTGTACCCTCCTCCCCCCACTCTGTACCCCCCTCCCCCCACTTTGTACCCCCCTAACCTCACTCTGTACCCCCTCCCCCCACTCTGTACCCCCTCCCCCCACTCTGTACCCCCCTCCCCCCACTCTGTACCCCGTCACCCCACTCTGTACCCCCTCCCCCCACTTTGTACCCCCCTCCCCCCACTCTGTACCCCACTCCCCCCACTCTCTACCCCCACCCCCCATTCTGTACCCCCCTCCCCCCACTCTGTACCCCCTCCCCCCACTCTGTACCCCCTCCCCCCACTTTGTACCCCCCTCCCCCCACTCTGTACCCCACTCCCCCCACTCTCTACCCCCACCCCCCATTCTGTACCCCCCTCCCCCCACTCTGTACCCCCTCCCCCCATTCTGTACCCCCCTCCCCCTACTCTGTACCCCCCTCACCTCACTCTGTACCCCCTCCCCCCACTCTGTACCCCCTCCCCCCACTCTGTACCCCCCTCCCCCCACTCTGTACCCCCCTCACCTTACTCTGTACCCCCTCCCCCCACTCTGTACCTCCCTCCCCCCACTCTGTATCCCCCTCCCCCCACTCTGTACCCTCCTCCCTCCACTCTGTATTCCCCTCCCCCCACTTTGTACCCCCCTCCCCCACTCTGTACCCCCTCCCCCCACTCTGTACCTCCCTCCCCCCACTCTGTAACCCCCTCCCCCCACTCTGTACCCTCCTCCCCCCACTCTGTATTCCCCTCCCCCCACTTTGTACCCCCCTTCCCCACTCTGTACCCCCTCACCTCATTCTGTACCCCCCTCCCCCCACTCTGTACCCCCTCCCCCCAATCTGTACCCCCCTCCCCCCACTTTGTACCCCCCTCACCTCACTCTGTACCCTGTGTTTTGGCAGTCTGGCACTCCATTAGTTGTTGCGATCACCGTGCCTCTGTCCTCCTTGCAGAACGACTGCCTCCAACTGCCCAATTGCGTCCTTCATGAGCCTCCTTCACAGAGGCTGATTTTGACACCCCTCGTACCAGTCATTGGCAAATCCACTCAGCTCCACATCTTCCTGCAACCACATCCGTCCTCCTGCCGAAGGAGCTCACTGATGATGGGACTGTGTCCAGATTTGTGAGTACACTGCCCCATCACTCTTGGGGAGTGTTGTGAAATGATGAGAGGTGTTAAAATACCTGGGCAGTGTGCTTATGATTAGTTCGGGTTTGTCAGCAGAGATCTCCGAGTCCGTCAATAATTATCTTTATGTAGTGACATCAGGGATGTCACTCTATGGTACCGGCCCGAGAGGGCCGTGGCGTGCGATGTCCCTACATCGCGGACAGCACCAGGTGGGTTGCTGTGTGAAGCCGGCTCTAGCACAGCACGGCGTACACCCCGTAGGCGGGTGTAGTACGAGCCCTAGCTCGGCTTGGTGAGCGCTGGGATAGCGTGGGCACCATGCTTAGCATGTAGTGTGGGCTCCCACCAGGGGGAGTGGGAGAATGTCAGCCCAGGGGCAGGGTTGCCCCAGGCAATGTCACTCTGGTTGACCCCGTAGACACGTGATCCAGAGTGTCCACAGAGAGAGCCCCACGTGGGGGTGCTCGGGGATCTCCACGTGTCCGGGGAAAGCCCTCGAAGGGGATCGGGAGGGAGCTAGAACGCTCGGGTGGGGCCAAGGGCGGAGTGGCCCCGACCCAGGAGGATAAAAGGTGGGTCCCTGAGAGGGACCGGGGTCGCTGTATTCTACAAGCTGGAAGCTCTACGTCCTACAAACTGGAAGCTCTACAGACATCAACATATGGCTGGGACCCGAGTGAGGGTCAGACCCTTCGTAGCTGTAACTCCTCTGTATAGGGTAGTTAGCTGGGTGGTCACCACCCTAGGCTGTATCTGGTGAAGTGGCAGTTACCCCTTTGTGTTAGCGGGTTGATGTAACAATAAAAACTGATGTTGGAAGTGGCCAACATGCTAGTCTATACAGCTCGCAGTAGACTATGTCTACACGTCGCCGACCACGTACCAGGACGTCGGACAGCGAGGACGAGGAGCTCGTGCTGCCTACAGCTCTGGAAGATGCGGTGGAGATGCTACCAGCGGAGCAGGGCGCCAGCCAGCCACTCGACGCTTCTCCGTCGGCAGAGGCATCCCACCGGGAGGCGCACGGCCGCCTCGCAGAGCTCCTCCACGCTGCTGCTTCGCTCCTCGCGGAGATCAGTCCAGCGGTCTCACCGGTGAAGGAAGGAGCGGCGATACCGCTCGCAGATGGGGATTCCGCCGCCATTTCGCAACAGGCGGGAAACTCGGCGGCGCAGCCCGCGCTTTCGGTCGCCATTTTGTAGCCGGCGCATAGCACGCAGCCCGCCAAAATTGAAGGCATGCCATCGGTGCCAATGGACATCCCGGCTCTCCGACATCAGATTCCCTTCATTAAGGAGTTCGCGGCTACCAGTGGTGACTGGGTGGCTTTCAAGCGGCGATTCCTCACGAATGCCGATTTGGCGGGATGGACAGAGGTGGAGGCGCTGCGGGCGTTGCCTGCTGCCCTCGACGACAATGCCCTTGCGGCGTTTTCGCCATCCCACCGCCGGAACGGTCCACCCTCATGCAGGCTTTCGGCCAGATGGCGTATATTTACGAATCTCCGGAGAATACGGAGATTCGTAAAGTGGTAGCCCACTTTACTCCAGTGACCCGGGTGCTTCTGCAGGGTTTATTTTCTGCCCCGCCTCCTCCCCACCCCCTTCTCTCTCCACCCCTACTGCCGAGGCCTATATAACCTCGTGCCACAGCAGCTCTCTCGCCTACTTCAGCAGTTTTTTCTTGCTCTGGTTGTCCCACCTGATGACGATTGCTTGTATTGCGATCGAAACGTCGTGATCTATTATTTTTCTACCTACGTGACTTTACCGAAAGAACCAAAGAGTATGGATTCCTGCTGTCACGAAAGCTTCAACTCAAGGTTGAGACAAGTGTTGTTGGAACACAAATAGTGCTATTTTCTAAAACGTTTACACAAAAAGTGAAGAACCCAATGACGGAATGCCACAAAAGTTGATGAGCCCGACGTGAGAAAATGCAGACATACTGGCTCGTGTGAGCTTCAGCCTCCAAACTCCTGGAGGGAGTTTAGATTCGGGTCTCGCATCTCTCACGATCCTGCTCCTAGCTCCATAATCCATGCCACATGACTCTATCCCTCCTCTCTGAATCCAACACTCCCCCCTGCCCCCCCCCCCGCCTGACACTAGAGGGCAGAAGGAAACGTTTTTAATTCCACTGTTCAAGATCAAGATGGCATTGTGCCAAAGGTATCGATGCCGCCACCACCACCACACTTCGCTAACACTTTCTACCCTCCGCCAGATCCCACAGCCACTGTGAAGTAAGCACACAGCAGCGACCTCCAGGATCTGCCCTGACCTTCCCCGCACCATCCGATTCGCAGAGACCACCCTATTGGCTGCCTTCGGCAATCGGCCATTCCTAATCCTGCACAACTAACGATACCTTAACAGAAATGTACAAACTCCACATGCCTGGGCCTCCACAACGCACACCCAACAAAGCTTATCATTCCACCACACCACAGTTTACTTACCAACACTAAACAGTGATGCCATCACCTGACAATCTTAGAGCGCGCCTGGGATGCCAATACAAACCAGGCAGCATCTCTGCAGTTCACCTGCTTTACCAGATCCCGCTGGCTCAGTCATCATCTGCCACGATCAATCCTCGGCTGGATAAAGGAACAGTGCATGTGTAGTGACATAAAAGGTGTCACTATAGTGTAGCGACAGTACCGAGTGAAGAGGGGTACTGTATGTGCGGAGCCTCTCTCTAGCACCAGAGTATGCCATGGAAGGGCTCTCTAGGGGGCAAAGCCCTGGTGACGGTGAGAGAGAGGGCAGGCGAGGACATAGTGCTCTTGGTGAACCCGAGAGGGCACGTGACCAGACAAGGTGGAAAGGGGGCATCCAAAAAGGGACGAGAGGGACACGTGATGTGGGACCAGAGTCCTCGAGAAGGATCGAGAATGGGGCGTGGGCAGGGACGGAGCCCGGCCACGCCGGATTCCATAAAAGCCCTGTGCGGGAAGCAGGAGGGGCTGTCCCTGGGAATGGAATCCGCCGGCCAAGTCTTCAGTCTTCGGGCTTCGCACAAGACATCGGGAGCCAGGCAGCGTGTTAGCTGACCTGAACCCACTACACATGTGTAGTGTATCAATCTGGACACACTAAAAGTTGCAGGCACATCCTTTATTCTGTTCATAGTTAATAGTTCCATTTATTTGGTATAGCCCTGTGAGCCATTCGGCTCTTGAATCGGGTGCAACCGGAACAAACAAAAACATGAACATATAATCACAGGGGATATCTACCCACGGTCCGTACGCAACCCGACCAGCGACGCTGAGGATGTGAAGACGAGGATTATGGCAACACAACAAGTTCCTTTCCCAGACAACAGCAGCCCCGACTGAGTGTCGGAGCCTCCCTTTTATCCTCCCCGGCGTGGCCTGACTCCGCCCTCGGCCACGCCCCCCTCTGGATCCCACTAGGAGATTCTAGGCTCTCCCCTCGTGTCTCACTGGCAGACCGGGCTACTATACCTATAGTCCTCCTCTCTTCGAGCATTCCATTCCAAGCACTCTAGTGACTCATTCTACGTCACTACACATGTGTAATGGTTCCACGGAGGCACACACTAGAGTTTGGAGGCACAACGTTTATTAACAACCCTAACCGGGTAACATCCTAAACGTACACATAGTTAGCTAGACCCTCAACATGGTAACACTCAACACTGTTAACTGGCCCCTTACAGGGTAACTATATAAATGGGTTAGGTCAGGAACGTCTGCCTGACCCACGATGCCGAACGTAACGACCGAAGATTGACGTGACGACTGATGCCCGAAGACCGACGTGACGACCAACGACGAGGAGACGTAGTATGGCGAGTTGATTTCAAAAGACAGGCTCACTTGCTCTTGGGACATCCCTTACATGCTGCCGAGCGTGGCCTCGCTCAGCCTCCGGCCACGCCCCCTTCTGGATCTTTCCAGAAAGATCTGGAGAATGCATCACGTGTCCCTCAAGCCCCTTTTTGGGCCCCCTTACTACCCCGCGCCAGTCACGTGCCCTCTCGGGTTCACGCAGACTGTCACGTCCTCACGTGCCCTCTCTCTGCTTGTCAATGGGACTATGCCCTCTAGGGCCCGCTTCCCTGCCATGCCTACGCCAATGCCAGAGGCACAAGACGCGTGGTTACAGGCTTGTGTCAGTAGATTGCGCCCATGCCATGGTGACTCCAATAACGCCTCTACACATGTAATTGATGCATATGTATTATTATTTTTACCTATAACTTGAATTCCCCACCATTGTCTCTGTTTTCCAAGCCCGTACACCGTCGTTCAATTCAAGAAATCTCCCTGGGGATGCTTGACGTGCAGCGAATCTTCACTTGAGACGCGACCCCAGTTCCTGCTCCCTATCGCTGACTGCAGAGCGTGCGGCAGCAGGGCGTATGGCAGCAGGACATGGACCTGCTGCCGAGTGCGGTCCTCAAGGTCCCATCGCCGAACGCGTTCTGCACAGGATCAGTAGAAGGACGCCAGGAAGGAGATGCATGGATCGGCTCCATTGGGAACCACGGCTGCCCTCCAGAACTCGGTGCTGTAATAGACTGCACGCCGAGGGGTAGCACACTGGTAAACCGCACTTTCGTATACAGGCGTGGACATTGGCACCATGGCCACATTTTTTTGTCTATACTTGGCAGCCAGCAACTCCTTGCACATGCAACAGAGGCGGGGAGATTAATAACTTGCCATGTTATATTCTTGGTTCTACAGCAACAATTTTTTTACAAATTTTCTTGCTGTGCTTTTCACACCTGATGATGATTGCTTGTGTTGCAGTCGAAACGTCGTGATAATTTTATTGTTTTAGATTTTTATTATTTTATTGTTTCCCTTCTATGTGACTTTACCGAAAGAACCAAGAATATGAATCCCTGCAGTTTAGAAAGCTTTAAGTCAAAATTTAACTTGCCATATTGTTTCAACTGCCGCCCTTGGAAAATGAACTTGACCGGTGACCCCTGGATTACAAGTCCAGTGTGCTGGTGGAAAGGCCTCCTTTAAAGGGGACTATAGGGTATTTGGCCTACTCTTCCACGTTGACCAGACGAGGTAGCAAAAGGTGGGCATACCCACACTCAACCCGACCAACACAGACAACCTGTCGATCAACCAATTGCGGTGTACCCGCTTATCCTGCTGCTGGGTGGACAGAGGCAGGAGGCATGGTTGGGGTAGCATACTGCACACGACAAGCCTCACACTGGACACGTAAGATTCTGCAGTGTATAGGAGGCTGGTGGTTAAATATTTTAAAGGCGGAGCTCTGTAATTTCCTGGTCACGTTTCTGCTGGCAGAAGGAATTCCACTGCAGGGAGTTCTAGAGAGCCCGTATAGAGGCTATTTAGCCTCCTCTTCCATGCTGCAAGAGTGGAAGGACCCACACATTCCCCATCACACTTGACCTGCCGATCACCTTACTGCACTGTACCCATTTGTACTCTTGGGTGGACAGAGGTGGGGGGGAGATTAAGAACTTGGCACATCGTTTCAACTCCCGCCTTGGAAAATTAACTCGACCGGTGACCTCTGGATTAAAAGACGAGTTTGCTCAATGTTACACCGCAGTAGCTCAAGTGTTTGTGTACTACATCATTATTTGTGATGAGAGAAAAATTATGACTTTAAATTGAAACATTTTGATATTGGGATATCCAATAACCTTTGGATTTCCAAATATTCAAATTAATATGCAAGGGGCGTTCAGATACTGGGGCATTTAAGCAAGCACCACTATACATGTGTAGTGGTAATGATGGAGACTCAGTCTTCTCTGGAGGCAACACGTTTACTTATAACAACTATAACGTTAACACAAGGTCCCTGACACAAAGGGGTATCGGTCCCTTCCACCTGATACCCTGGGGAGGTATAGACTCTGGGCTAGTGTGTCCTAATCACTGGGACCACTTCCTCTATATATATCAACCCTCTGGCTAGGGGGACCTAGGGGAGGCTAGCTGACCCGACCCAGCCAAGGTCCTCGGGTCCCGGCCACTGGCCCACTCGGTCCCGGCCCTTAGAAGGACGTCGGGTCCGGGGGTTCCCAGGGTCCTAGTCTAAGCTGGCTTTTCAGTCTTCAGCTTGACGACTGGCAAACCCGTTCAGGGGTCCGCCTTATATACAGCTCCCAAGGTCACTCCGCCCCTGGCCACGCCTACTCTCTGGAACCTTCTGGAGGGACCTCAACTATTGCGTAATCCCCCAGCCCCCACTGGGGGCCTGGGGTGTATACCTCCGATTCCCAACCGCCCTCTGGGTTCCCTGGCCTAACGGCGTTACTTGATACAGGCCGCATTTGCCGTTGCCCCCTGCTGACCCATGGCTGACGCTACACCGGGTAAGTAGTGGTAACCACGTGTAACGCTAACAATACCCACTACACATGCAAAGGTTATTGTTTTTATAACTTCTGCTTCTGATTGCATTGGCCACCACACTGAGCCTTTGTTGTCCTTCCCCCGCACCCTCGATTAGTGCGGTTGGCTACGTACGGTGCGAAAGAAGTTCAACATACAGATATACATATGTAATAAGTGGCTCCGACACGGTAAAAACTTTACGTTGTTTATTAATAAATCTTCAGTACAGCTTGGTTGTCTCTCTCTCACTCTCACTACGAATGTTACGCCACCCAGGCGGTTTCGCTGCCCCACGCCACGTGGCGCTCACCCGCTCGCTAACACGCCGCTGGCTGACGGCGCGCTAGGGAGTGGTTGAGCGGCTCGAGGTCGAGCCGCCACGTGGCCGATGGAGATGGCGAGGCAGCAGCGACGGGGAGCTCCTCTTGATCTTCAACATCGACCCCGCACCTTGCTCTGGCCCCCGCTTATATGCCCTCCCCGGCGGCTAAGCCCCGCCTCTGGCCACGCCCCTCCTGGAACTTTCGGGAATGCTCCAGAGGCTTCCCGGATATAAACACTACCATAGATAAACCATAACTGCATAACAAGTAACGCCCCAAATAATTCAGGAGATGGCGCTCTCATTACATCACCCCCCCCCCCACCCCCCATGATAAAAAAAAATCTAGCCGTCCTGGCTAAGGAAAGGTAAAACATAATATAGAGCGCCATCAACCACGAAGTGTAACACCATTTGACTGAGGAGAAGAAACGGAACTTTAAACAAACAATGTAAGAGAAAATAGCAACACGCAATGCAGGACCCAAAATGCTTCAGGAAAACCGCGACATTTTAGAGCGTGTCCGCATAGCCGGCCCATCTGCCAGGGGCGGAAGGAGAACTCCAGCCGGTGGAAGCAGCGGTCCAACAGGGGGCGACACCGCCGGATTCAGCACAGGTGGATCAGATGAAACAGCGGTCTCCTCCCCTCCCGTCGTGTCAATTAGGGGCGCTGTGGGTGGTAAAGAAACAGACTCCGGAAGATCACCCTGCACAGGAGCAGCAGGCCTGTTGGCCACGTCAGGCACTGGCATTCCGGGATTTGGGGATGACGATGGCCCCACGGGAGCAACGAATGTTTTAAATCGTGACGGGTGAACGAACCAACTCCGGCGACCGTGACGAACACGGACACACTGAGGGCGCAAAACTTCAACGATCGTAACGGGCCCCTGACATGGTTTGTGGAGCTTAGGAGAGGTGCCAACGGGCACCTGCGGGCATTGAAGCCACGCCAGATCCCCCACTGACTATGGCATGTCCGACTTAGGCCTCCGCGCACAACGCTCGTTCCGAGCCTGGTATTCACTCTGGCAGCCTCCCGAGCCTCGGAAACACGTAGAAGGGACTTGCAGATGTGATCTGGAAGAGTCGACTTAGGAGGCAGCACAGGTGGTACGTTCTCCCTTGCATACATGAGGAAGAACGGCGAATATCCCGTAGAAGCGTGAGGCGCCATCCGGTAGGCAGAGAGGACGCTGGGTATCTTCAGATCCCAGTCGACCTGTCGGTCATTAACAGTCTGGCACAACATAGCGGACAAGGTACGATTTAGACACTCCACCATACCATCCGTCTGAGGATGGTAGGGAGATGTCGAAATCTTCTTGGTAACCAAAATAGTACACGAAACAATTTAGAAGTGAAATTCCTACCCTGATCGGTAAGCAACTTTTCCGGCGCCCCTTTATCCATCATATAGCCATTCACGAAGGCGTCAACGATGGACAAAGCGGATTGATCTGGCAGGGGCCACGCCACCGGCCAACGGGAAAAATATTCGACGCCAACGAGAATACATTTATTCCCACGAGGCGTCACGGGGAACGGGCCCAACACATCCAATGCAACCAATTCATTGATGCGCATGACAGAGATGGACTGCAAAGGCGGAATGTAACGCTGCCGGGGTGACTTCCACCAGGCACACTCAGTGCATGAGCGAAGCGCTCCAATGACGTCAGACATTATACCCGGCCAATAATAATCCCTCTGAAGGGTAAGCAACGTTTTCTGAACGCCAAGATGGAAAAGGCGTTCAGAGTGCAACGTGCGGACCAACCCCGCACGTAGAGAACTTGGCACAACCAATCTCAGCCAAAGCGACATATTATCCTGCCACATCAACAATCCATCAAGAACAAAAACATGGCCCTCCTTAACAGATCCCAAATCACCCGCAAACGGTACGGCCTGATCACGCAAAGAGGTCAAAGATGTGTCAGAGAATTGTTCACGCATCCACACCAACCGCGAGAGATGGCAGGGGGAACTGCCGCATCATCCGGAAGCGTCTCAACTGAGGACACGGCCAACGGCCGAGACGCGCCAGGAGGAGAACAGCGGTTTGTACCGGATTGGCACGCACATCGAGATGCATGAGGCAACCGCGACAACTCGTCAGGATTGGCATGCTGAGTCCCCTTCCGGTAGCTGACGTCAAATGTGCATTCCTGCAAGCACTCCAACCAACGTGCCAACTGACCTCCCGGCTGCCCGATCTTCAAGGAATATTGGAGGGCCGCATGATCAGTGCGTATAATGAACTTCCTACCATATAAGGCCGAAAAAGTTTCACAAAATGAAAGATCGCGAGCAGCTCCCGACGAGTGACAAAATAACGGGTCTCTGCCGGCAAAAGTAACTGACTACCATATGCAACAACATGCTCGACGCCCCCCTTCACCTGTGACAGGACAGCCCCAATATCCGTGTCACTGGCATCAGTGTCAAAGATGAAGGGGGACAAAAAATCAGGGTAGTCAAGAGTAGGCGCTCAGACAGGCTAGTACGCAAGGCATTGAATGCAGCCTCCTCCTCCGGACCCCAGTGGAACCTCTGATTTTTGCCCGTAAGCGCATGCAACGGCTTAGCAATGGACGCAAACCCAGGAATGAACCACCGGTAATAGGAGGCGAACCCAATGAAGCTCCGAACATCCCCTATACTCGCAGAGACCGGCCAATCGCGAACACACGCCGTCTTTGCCGGATCGGTCGAAATACCGTTGGCACTCAGAACGTGACCCAGGTATCGCACGGAAGTCTGTAAAAGGTGACATTTTTTTAGGTTTAAATTTGAGATTAGCGGAATACATGCGCTTAAAAACAGCGCGAAGTCTGAGGAGGTGGTCATCAAACGACCGACTGAACACGATGACGTCGTCCAGATAAATGAGACAAGTGTCCCATTGGAGACCAGCCAGGACAAGTTCCATGAGTGTCTGGAACGTGGCAGGAGCGGCATTCAATCCCATGGGCAAACAGTTAAATAAATAAAAACCCTGCGGGGTACGGAACGCGGTTTTCTGCCTCGAAGACTCGAGGGACAATTGCCAAAAGCCGGAAGAGAGGTTCAGTGTAGAGAAGAACCGCGCACTGGACAAAGCATCCAAGGAATCATCCATCCGAGGCAAAGGATACGCATCTGCCACGGAGACCTTATACAGGCGGCGAAAATCCACGCAAAACCGGAGGTTGCTATCCTTTCTCTTAACCAAAACTACCGGGGCGCCCCATGGGCTAGTGGATGGCGAAATAATATCAGCGACCAACATGTCATCCACGGCACACCACACGCTCTCTTTTTTTGACGGCCCCATACGATGTGGGTTCAACCGAAAGGGGCTAGCATCACCCGTCTCAATACGATGGAACAAGGATGTCCGACCCAAGTCGAAGTCGTCCTTGCTGAACACATCGGAAAATTTGGACAACACTCACAACCCCTTACACTGAGCCAGAGACAGAGACGCATTCTCGCCACACAATTCGGCGATCCATCGATCGTCCGACGGAAATTTATCACCGACAGAGCAGACAGCCTGCGCTGGCGTATGTTCCGCACGATCGGTAAATGCGGCGGTAGCGTGAGCGAGAACAGTACCCGTGGGCACGATAACATCGCCAGGGCCCCCATTCAAAACCTGCAGAATTGGGGCCTGACCCATTCTGAGAATGGTTTGAGCACAAACCAATGTCAACCCTCGCGTAGCAGTATTTGAAGGCGTCAATAAAACACCATTCACCCCGACATCGCAAGAGATTTTCTTTCGATAACGGAGCGGAATCAACATTTGGGAACCTGATTGAACCGTAACGGTGGCATCAACCAAAGCCTGAACCATATCCGAGGAGGCAGGTCGTGGAAGCGGCGATAACAAAAACCGCAATTTACGACCCGACGGCAATTCCAGACATCCCTGACCCACAAGAATCTTAAGCGGCATTCTCGACAAAAGGTCAGTGCCTAGCAAGCACGGCACGGCCAACGTACGCAGGGGCAGACGCCCCCATATCAACCAAAACGCGGACATCAACCCCCTGAACAGTGGCCGTCACCGTCGACGATCCTACTGCTGCGGCAACCACCCGTCGAGCAAATTTTTTCCACTGCGTCTGCGAAACTGGCCAGCCATTAGCTATGGTACGCGAACACGAACAATTTAACGAACCGTCCTATTGCGATGCACCTGTCTCGGTAGCATGAGATGAATGAGATGGCGAACGTGCCCGGGTGCCCGACATGTGCCAACTCGCTTGTATGGAGGGACGTGAAGGCAGACGGCCAGCTGCAGGAGACGCGGTCGGTGATCAAGACGGCGACGCACGACGAGCATGGCACTCCCTGGAGTAATGGCCCACACGGCCACATCTGTAACACGTGACGGGAGGCCGCTGGTGGAGCAAATCATCGTCCTGTCGCGGTCGGTAGGTGTTTTGGCGACGTCGACCATCTTTAGGGCGCCGAATCCAGTGAGGGACAGCCGCTGCAACGTCGCCTGTCGATGGCGCCTCCTCGGGAATGACGACCACTTTCGACAGCCGATGGGTTGACCATCCTTAGCTGGATCCCCCGTCCACGCCGCCATCTGCGCCCAGCGCTTCAAATTTTCATGTGCGTTGAGGCAACGCGCGGCCCACAAGGATGTCTTCATTTCGTGGCCGCACATGGAAAGGACGACATCCATCTCCTGAGCCAATGCCAACATGCGTTCCATCACCAGCGGATCTAGAAGTTCCTGTGTTATGTTGGGATATGCGTCAACTGCCAAGGCTATCAAGGCGCTTCTGTAGGCAAGGGGCGACTCTGAGCTCCCACGCCTATAGTGCTGAAATTTTCTTGTTCTGTCGTCTGGCGGCTTGTAGACCTCTGCCATTTCCTGAAAGGCTTGTGTGGAGCGAAACACCGCCAACACATCATCGTCCAGCATGGTGGGCAAGGCAATGAGCGCCTCGAAGCGCCAGCAGCCTCGAAGCGCCAGCAAAAGGCACTCCAATCGCCGCCAGCTGCCACGAACTCGCGCACGTGGGGCAGGCGTTGACCGCGGTCGGCGCTCTCCTTCGCAGCGGGTGTCGCGATGGACGGCGAAACTTCACGCGGCAGCGACAAACTAGCGGCCGACGCACCGCTCTCCACAGCGGTGGTCAAAATGGCGGCCGTGACACGAACTTGGCGGGAAATGCGAAATGGCGGCCATACTCACCAAAGGGGGACCCTCCGAGGCACCGTCACCGGCCCTCTGCACGTCCACCCCCGGACGGTCCACCATCGGACTACCTCCAGCGGTGATCGCCGTGACCAGAGCGACAAGGTGGAGGAGCGCTGTTGTTAGAGTGCCCAACTGGGTCTCCACCCTCCGCCACGGGTCGTCAGGGCGAAGCTGTTGAAGCGGCTCTGCCGCGCTGACTGCCGCAGGTGCGACAACGGCACCCGTCGTGAGCTCCATCACCGGGGCCACGGCACCCGGGGTCGGCAGGAGCTGAGTCGCCATCTCGTCGTCTTCGGAGGACACTGCAGGTGGATTCTTCTTTTTCTGATGTTTAGACATCGTGTCTTGTCTAGAACTGTATCAGAAAAAGTCCACTTCTTGGCGCCACTGTAATAAGTGGCTCCGACACGGTAAGAACTTTACGTTGTTTATTCATAAATCTTCGGTACAGCTTGGTTGTCTCTCTCTCTCTACGGATGTTACGCTGCCCAGGCGACTTCGCTGCCCCATGCCACGTGGCGCTCACCCGCTTGCTAACACGCCACTGGCTGACGGCGCGCTAGGGAGCGGTTGAGCGGCTCGAGGTCGAGCCGCCACGTGGCCGATGGAGATGGCGGGCAGCAGCGATGGGGAGCTCCTCTTGATCTTCAACACCGACCCCACACCTTGCTCCGGCCACGCCCCTCCTGGAACTTTCGGGAACGCTACAGAGGCTTCCCGGGTGGATGTGCCCCCCCACCTTTGCTCCAGATATAAACCCTACCATAGATAAACCATAACTGCATAACAAGTAATGCCCCACATAATACAGGAGATGGCACTCTCATTACACATACATGAGTGAGGGAGTTGTACTAACCAAGGTCGCCAGCTTGGGCATGAACTGAGAGGGTGCGGCAGGGAGCATGGCACGCGGGCACTGGGGTCAGGTGCAGGGACAGGCTCCCGCTGCCAATGGCCAGCCACGCATTGTAAAATTGTAGCTGGAACACCTGCAACAACACGGAGTATTTTACAGTGAGATAACTCTGCCAGACTCGCCACATTCTCGAGAAGACTACCTTATTCCTAGCACATGGCATTAAGAACTTTTTTTCATTTCGTGAACTTGTCGTACGTAAGCTTTGTTTCACTCATATTTGTATTTAATTCCACTGTGTAGCCTTATTCATTAGGCACTTCAATCATCCTCGGGAGATGGTGACCGGAACAGTTCTGCCCGTGAATGTGGGATGGTTAAAGCCTTTAACATTTATCTTCATGCTTTTACTGCTCTAATCCAATTTTAAGACGATCCACACCTCGGATTAGCATGGTTAGCTACGTCCAGTGTGAAATAAGTTCAACATACATACATTCCCGTGGTGTCGCTGCGAATAGCCCGAGAGAAAAGCTCTCAAAATTGATTTGGATAATGATAATAGAACCATTAGCCTGTTACAAAATGCATATAAACTGTTCACAAATATCACAGAGAACCCATTAATGGGCAACCAAATATGACAGCAAGCTGGCTTTGGAAAATTTCCAAAACTTAAACTCAAAAGTAATTCCCTGCTCACTGAGCATTGAGGTGGTGCTCATCTCCCGTTTGCAAGAGCCAGTGGTGGAAATTCTTCATTCCTATGGTGGGGTGAGTCTATCCATAGGAAAACAGCTATGACTTTTGTACAAAGTGTTATGCATTTTATTTACCTCGGAGGAATGATGGGCCGAGTAAATCCCCAACCAGGAATTGAACTCGACAACCTTGCGACTGCGAGCCGATTGCTCGACTGCTAAGCCACCCGGCCGGTTTCAATCACTGAGCACATCGATGCCGTCGTTCAAACTCTTAAATAAAAAAATTCATGCCCAACACCATCAGGCTTTCCCTACGTTACACATCCACGCAAAGGAGCTCCGGCGCAGCTGCACACCCACCAGGGCGTGCGGAGTGGCCTGTGAGCCCTGCAGGATGAGCAGCTTGAGCAGAGACACCTCGCTGTCGGGAGAGATGAAGTAAGGCCGGGGAAACAGCTCCCGCAGCAGCCGAGTCCCCGCGACCCGCTGCGTCTTCCTGAAACGAACACCGTTCGCGGGCATTGGCCACCTCCTTCAACCGCACCTCAGTCATCATGCACTCTCCACTTATTTATTTTAACACAGTTAAAAGCACAATGCTCGACCTGATTTTTGTACGGCTCTGTTTATATAAATTTGTCCATCCACTGCTGGATGAATGCCTCCGTGTCAGTTACGGGGGATGTTGGACACAGCTCATAGAGACGCTAACCTTCCTCAAAAGATGCCGTGATAACAAGGTAATATCCATCGCTTTCACACTCACATCTGCTGCTGTATCTTCACCAAACTCTAAACGGATTGTGTTTAATGCTAGCCTATCACTAATCTCAGAGAGAATAAGGGTACTCCGATTTGAACTCGGTAGTTTAGACAGGACTCTCCTACAATCACATTTAATGTTAACACAAAAAATGTCCCCTTCTGATTGGAACCACGTTGACATGACTGCTGCCTCTGCTGATTCACTGTCAGTCAAATGCAAAGCTAACCTGATCGCTAAATTCAACCTCCTATCAAAGAAGAACCCAGGACCACACATCACAAAACTGGACGCTTACAAAATCGTTATTAATCAGAGTAACATCCCGATTTCGGACAATCTGAAAACGGTACTGGCTAAAGGACTAAATTTCGCTGTCACCCCTAAACAAATACCAGTAGAGGATATCATCTCTCAGGTCGATGTAGCCCTCAAAGGCATAGGACACATCCAAGCAGATGTTGCGAGAGCTGAAATAGCCACTATTCTTAATGCTAAGAAACCTGAAGACGACCGTTTGTGTTATGGTCGAAACATCGTGAGAATTTTTATTGTTTTATATATATTTTATTATTTTATTGTTTCCCTTCAACGTGACTTTACCGAAAGAACTAAGAATATGCTAAGAAACCCATTAGCAACAGCAAAAACGAACGCTATGAACTCGCGAATTTAAAAAATAGGGATGATATAGTCATCCTCTCGGCCGACACGGGCAATGCCACTGTCATTATGGATAAAAACTCATACAACAAAATCTAGGACCTACTCAATGATGGGAGTTACTCAAAAAATAAAAGTGATCCTACTAACAGCCTAACGATAAAAACCAACAAGATCATCACTAGTTCGACTTCCCTAATCGAACCAACTAAACGTCCCTCCCTAAAACCCATGGCTGCAAGACATCCCAGATTCTATGGTCTTCCAAAGATCCATAAAGAAGGTACCCCACTACGACCCATCGTGTCCACGATCAACTCCCCTACCTACAAACTAGCCCACTTTTTATCGGATACTCTGCTTCCCTTTACTGGCAAGACCACCTCAGGGGTACTTAACTCAACCCAATTGGTTTCTATGGTCAAGGACACGGTATTATCTCCTGACGATATCCTTGTCAGCTTTGATGTGGTTTCACTGTTCACCAAGGTCCCAGTGCCTGACACCATAACAATAATTGAAGATTTGGTCCAACATGGACTGAACCCTGATGTACCTGCACTGGTTAGGCACTGCCTCACCAACACTTACTTTACCTGGAATGATACCTTCTACAAACAAAATGAGGGTACCCCTATGGGTTCTCCCTTGTCACCAGTGATAGCCAATGTTTTAATGGAGAAATTTGAATCAGACGCCATCCAGACATCCACCCTTCGTCCTTCCCTGTGGAAAAGATATGTGGATGACACTTTCGTCATTTGGCCACATGGCCTCCCAGCTTTGAACCATTTCCTAGACCACATAAATTCCAGACACCCATCCATCAAATTAACCATGGAAGTGGAGAAAGATGGCAAGCTGCCATTCTTGGATGTTCTTTTTGAGAGGACGGATGGCTCTTTGGGACATTCTGTTTACAGAAAGTCCACTCACACAGATTCATACTTGATTCCCACCACCACCCGGCTCAAAATAACTCTCTCATCAAAACATTATACCATAGGGCTCGTTGCATTTCTGACCAACACCACCTAGCCAGTGAATTACAACATGTACATCTGGCCCTCAAGAGGAATGGATACTCTGACCGTACCATCCGCCAATCTGTTTCTCCCACCATACAGAAACAACCACCTGATACTCCGATCAAAACCATCACACTGCCATACATAGCAGGTGTTACCAAAAATATTTCCAAAATTCTAAACAAACAAAAGATCCAGGTCCGGTTCAATACAGTACACAAAATCCGGGATCTGATCCCATCTGTAAAGGATGTCATTCCTGACTTACAGTGCCCCGGTGTTTACAAATTGAGTTGTACCTGTGGTGACTGCTATATCGGGGAGACGAAACGACATATTTCTGACCGAATTTGCGAGCACAAATCAGATTTGAAACACGGCAGAATGAATTATTCGGCCGTGGCTGATCATTGTTTCAACACAGCGGGTTCTCATGACATTATTTTCTCCGATACCAAAGTACTATGCAAACCTCCCGGTTATTACCAAAGATTTGTCCATGAAGCCATCCAGATATACAAACATAGACACAACTTCAACCGAGAGAATGGTTTCAAATTGAGCAACTTTTGGAAAGATGTCATCAACCAAGTCAAACGTTAGCTGGCTGATAATTGTACAGCCGTTTCCGTTTCTACCAGGATGGTGCTTGCTCTCGTGCAGCACGCCATCGCTCCCCCCGAACCCCCTGCAGCATAACAAAATGGGGTTTTGCCCGCTTTCATGCAGTGCACCACCGCTCCCCCCGAACCCCCTGCAGCATAACAAAAGGCGGCTTAACTTAGCCCTCCCCTCCCCACCCACGCCCCTTCCTGGCTCCTCCCCCCCCCCTTAACCTGTATATAAGCTCGGGTGTCCCAGAGCTATTCACTTGATACAGCGAACTTTGTTGTGTCTGTTCCACCTGAAGACGGAAGCTTGTGTTGCCTCCAAAACGTCATGATTTAATTTAGTTGTTTAATTTTATTTTATCTTACCTACGTGATTTTACCGAAAAAACCAAAGAGTATGTTGGACCATACTTCACCATGCTGGTCAGTGCGGATTGCTGAAAAGTGTGGTGTTGGGGGCCTAGGACCAGTACAGATCTGACCTGCCACTGATGTAGGCTGTGGCCGGGAATCAAACTCGGGGTGTTAGGTTGATATCAGAGTGCGAAAACCACTGTGCCACAGCTCCATTCTACAGCTATGTAACAAGTCCTTAACTTAAAACTAATGCACACATCTCAAGAGTTTTTTGACCTATGACCTCGTCTTTTCTGCGGCTAATAAACTCATAAAATGTGGATGAGGCAGGAGTGTAGCACACACACACACACAGGTCGCACTGCAGGGATTACAGTAAATGTGTTATGCACAGTTATGGTTGACTGTGGATGATCTGTGTGTGTAACGTGATTAGTCAGTTTATCAGTGAAAGCATTTAGTTGAGACATTTCAAATAATTAGTGCCAATTTATTGGAGTCTGGCCTTCGTGAAACGAAATGACTATTGAGGGTTCCCATGAGATGTGGTCAAATGTAAATGCCTCCATAAGAACTTTTTTTTTTAGTTAGATCACATGAATATAAACGTGTTGTTAAACCCGACAGCCAATTAGTAAGGTTTGTCAGATAAACAAAACGTGCCAATTAGTTACTACTTCAGTACACCGTGTGTTGGAGAGTAAACCAGAATTGTCTGGCAAGCCAGATTTGTCTGGCAAAACATCGTACTCAAATTGTAAATGTTGTGTAATGTGCCCAATCTTGGCAGCTAAGCAGGCTTGAGCCTGGATAGTGCCTGAATGAGTGGCCACCATTTATAAAAGGTGTTATAGGCTACAGAGCTATGCTGTGAGCAACAGAGGGCAGTGCAGTGAGATAATTTATTATACTGCACGGTTATGTCTCCTTGTCCTTTATCCCCCACCTTCACCAACCCACACTCGCCAGCAGAGTGAAGTATGGTCAAACAACCCCCACAACCCGCATGGCATGGGGAGGCCAACATCCAGCAGTGGATTAATGAAAGACTGTATGTGCGTTGTGAAGATACAAAACTACTGCGATGTAAACAAGGCTGTTGCTTGCCAGTCAGGTATGTGGCATTGAGTTTTAAGAATGAATCAGAGCCCCGTATAGTAAGTGTGAAATTCAATGCTTGCACGTGTAATGTTAATTGAAGTTTTCAACATTTCAAAGAGGTCAATTGATGTTCGAGTTGCAAGTGACCAGTAGAGCCAAATAAGCATTAACAATCGGAGCCCATTCTGTGTTGTGTTGTATTGTTACGGTGGCAGCTGTGACGTTGGGGAGCAGCGATATACACGGAGGCACACACACACACCACTGGAATGTTGTGGAGCTCCGAGCCAGCGTCTCCTCAGTGGGAAACAGCCGGAAGAGATGGGAGAAACTGGACACAGAGTCGTTGCTGCAGGAGACTTCATCGGGACGCAAGTCCAGGGTCTTCCCATGCACCGCATGCAAGTGCTGAACGTCTTCCAAACCCACGTGGTCCTTTTGTCCGCCCTGTAAATGCCACCGACCGTGATCTCAGCATTCACCAGTCAATTGCAAGGGCATCTTTCAGTGACAGAAGAGACGGACAAAAGTGTGTGTTAATGTACGGCTGCCCGCCAAAGGTACTTTAAAGTCCGATGTGGCCCTCGGTAAGGACAAGGTTCCCCAACCCTCCCTAACGACAAGAGGATTCGCGAGGAAGCCAACGGATGAGATCAGTTGTCTCTCTAACGACGAAATGGAATTGACAGTGGCACAACGCAGAGTTTCTATGACAGCTTTTCAGCGGCACTCCTTTCGAGCAACACGGCCCCAAAGCGGTTACCTTCACAAGCACGGGGTCAGCCTGGCCATAGTAGTACTGAGTAAAATTCGAGAATTCGTCCAGCAAGATGACGCTCTTCACGGCTGCGCAGAACGAGCAGTTCGGTGTGGGGTCCGAGTAAAGGGGGTTGTAGACGAGGCACTCCTGGTCGTGGTACGCTGTGGGGAGGCACCCGCACATGCCGGTCGATGGGCAAGCTACAGCACAGCCTCACAGCTAGGGGAGTGCATCGCACAATGGTGACTGCACTTGATGGGCCGCAGGGTGGTGGCACGGTGGCACCTGCCAGGTTGTATCTCCCCATGAGACTGCACCTGCCAGGTTGTATCTCCGCGTGATGGGGAGTGTGAGAAGCCGCACGCGTCGCAGCGCATTGTAGACCCAGCGCTGCGTATGCCGAGACACGAGCTGCTGAGTGGGCGGGTGCAGCCAGAGGCACGCGTAATACGTGAGCAGCAGCACAAGCGGCACGGCCAGTACCTGTCACATGGCATAGCCCGCATAACACACACAGCATGCATTAACACACCACATAGCAACAACAACCGCCATTCGCCACTAAGTGGCGGTGACATCACCACGACGCTTGTGCCAGGCCATGTGCACCTTGAGGCCACGTAAAGTGTCGAACGCCCGTTGGCAGGAGGTCACGGGGCAGACCCAGGTGCCACGGGTCAACTGACTGAGATGACTGGCTGATGCACCACCTGTGCCCCCAACTGTGCCAACTTGCTGTGCTTTAGCCACCCGGCGCTCCGCTCGTTGTTGTGTCGCTCCTCTGCCCTCCGTTGTTGAAGGGCGACTGCCTCCAACTGCCCAGTAGCGTCCTTCACGAGCCTCCTCCACAGAAGCAGATCTTGACACCGCTGGTACCAGCCATCGGCAAGTCCACTCAGCTCCACATCCTCCTGTACATTACTCCATCTCTTCTCTAGCCCCCTCTATCCGGCTGAACAAATGCTGTTTAGGCATGCGGTGGCCGGGCATGTGGGCTACATGACCCAGCCAACACAGCCTTGCCTACCGGATGAGCCCACCGATATGACTTTGTCCAGATCTTTTAAGGATTTGTGAGCTCCTCACACAATCCAGCCTGGTTAAACCCAGGAAGGATCGTAGGCAGGCCAACCTAAATGTTTCTAACTGGCGAAGATGTTCCATTGGGGGGGGAGGGTCAACGTTTCGCAAGCAATGAGAAGGTAGGGCATGACCCTCGCGGAGAAGACCTGAAGCTTCGTGTGGAGCGACAGACCAGGTAGCTTCCACACAGCGTTACACAGCCGATGAAAAGATGCCGCTCAACTGATTTGGAGTGAGCCCTCTGCGGTCGAACTGCAGCCAGTCATGAGCACACTGCCCAGGTATGGAAAACTCTCCACTCTCTCCACAACTCCGCCATCACCAATTGGGAGCTGTGGTGGAGTGTTTGATGGCACAAAATACCCAGGCAGGTGCCTAGTTTTGGTGGGGCTGATAGTAAGGCCCCACCCACCTCTTAGGTGCACGCTCCAGGTTCAGCAGCAGCGCCACACCACACAGCACGGATTAATATGCACACAACACACACAGCACGCATTAATCTAGACATAACACAGCACGCATTAATATACACACAACACACACAGCACGTATTGATATGCACACAACACACACAGCACGCATTAATCTACACACAACACACACAGTACGCATTAACACACAGCACCTATTAGCACACACTGCATATAACAGAGCCCCACACAGGCTCTATTGAAGGGCGGGCTCCAGGGGGAGGTGTTGTTAACGAGCATCTCATATTGCACGGTCCGCTACTTACGGTGCGAAAGAAGTTTGACAAACAGTCCCCTACATACATAAGGGCCGGTACCGAACTCCAAAGGGTGGTGTGGCGACCACCACGCCCGGCCGCCTTTGTCTCCCCAATGCTGATGGTTGGTTACACATCACACTTAACCGCCATTGGCCCCACGTAGCGGTGAGGTGACGGTAGCTGTTGTGCCAGGCTAGGTGCGCCCCAAGACACGCGCCTTCCTCCTTGCCTTGAGGGCTCTGTCCGTGCTTCCCGCCTCGAGGCCGCGCTTCGCGGGTCCCCGCGAAAGACGCCATTCCTCCTCCTCCTCGTCCTCTCCTCTCTCCTCCTCGTCGTCTCCTCTCTCCTCCTCGTCGTCTCCCCTCTCCTGGTCCCCAGGGCCCCCCGCGTGGCGGCTCAGCGCTTCGCGGAGCCCACGGCGCAGCGCGAGGAGTGGGGGGCCCGGGCCCCACGAGTCGCGCAGCTCCGCGGCGCGGCGAGAGACGAGGAGGAGGAGAGCGGAGCGAGACGGGGCGGGGGGCCGCATGGGAGGGGTGGGGGTGGAGGAGAGTGGCGTGAGAGTGAGTGGCGTGAGAGTGCGAGGGGAGGAGAGTGAGTGGAGTGAGAGTGAGAGGGGAGGAGAGTTAGAGGGGAGGAGAGTGAGTGGCGTGAGAGTGAGAGGGGAGGAGAGTGAGTGGCGTGAGAGTGAGAGAGGAGGAGAGTGAGTGGCGTGAGCGTGAGAGGGGAGGAGAGTGAGTGGCGTGAGAGTGAGAGAGGAGGAGAGTGAGTGGGGAGGGGAGTGAGTGGCGTGAGAGTGAGTGGGGAGGAGAGTGAGTGGCGTGAGAGTGAGAGGGGAGGAGAGTGAGTGGCGTGAGAGTGAGAGGGGAGGAGAGTGAGTGGCGTGAGAGTGAGAGGGGAGGAGAGTGAGTGGCGTGAGAGTTAGAGGGGAGGAGAGTGAGTGGCATGAGAGTGAGAGGGGAGGAGAAGGGAGGAGAGTGAGTGGCGTGAGAGGGGAGGAGAGTGAGTGGAGTGAGTGGCGTGAGAGTGAGAGGGGAGGAGAGTGAGAGTAGTGAGAGTGAGAGGGGAGGAGAGTGAGAGGGGAGGAGAGTGAGAGGAGTGAGAGTGAGAGGGGAGGAGAGTGAGAGGAAGTGAGAGTGGTGTGAGCGCGAGAGTGCGAGCGGAAGTCAGAAGAAGTGTGAGTGGAGTGGAGCGAGTGGCGTGAGAGTGGAGGAGAGTGAGTGACGTGAGATGGAGTGAGTGTTGTGAGAGTGGAGGATTGTGAGAGCGAGTCGTGTGAGAGTGAGTGGCGTGAGAGTGAGGTTGAGAGTGAATTGGAGGTTGAGAGTGTGAAGGAGAGTCGTGACGTGCTGGTGAGAGACCGACGGGGGGGAGTGGATTGCCTGGGCGAGCCTCACGCATCGACGATCCGATTCGTGCGTGCACGAGGAGCGTGGAATCGCGACACGGATCGGATCGCGAGTGAGAGCGGCCATCGGCAGGATGCGCGGATGTGGAGCTGAGTTTGTCGACGACCTGTACCAGCGGTGGCAAAATCGGCCTCTGTGGAGGAGGACGCTTGTGAAGGACGCTACTCGGCAGTGCCAGGCTAGGTGCACGGTGAGGCTACTGGGCAGTCGCCCTCGAACAACAGCGGAGGACCGGCGCTCACAACAACGAGCGGAGCGCCAGGCGAATAAAACGAGTTGGCAAAGTGGGGGGCACAGGCGGTGCATCTCTGCCAGTCAACCCATGGCACCTGGGTCTGTCCCGTGATCTGTCAGCAACGAGCCTTCCACACTTCACATAGCCTCACGGTGCACGTAGCCTCAAGGTGCACGTGGCCTGGTACAAACTCGATGGGAACGTTACCGCCACTTGGTGGCGACCGGCGACTATCGTCGCGGTTCCCATCGGGGCCGCGTGACGCTCAACTCTTGCCGATCGTCGTTCACCACCAGAGCCGTCCCTCGGGGCGCAGCCATTCGGGGCGACTGTCCCGGGTCCTGCGCTTTTGGGACCTCCCATCCAGCCACAAGAGGACCAAGGAAGTTCAAGGCCCCAAAGAGAGGTCAGGCTGACACAACGGGCCTTGGAAAGCTATGATGCTGAGAAGCAAGACCTTGATGCCAGGATACAAAGGGCATGGGACCGGGTTGAAGCTGATATATCTGAAGCTGCAAATGCCTCAGACACAGTGGCCTCAATTCAGCGGGCCATCCAGCGAGTGAAGGTGAGCAGCTCAAGCTACAAGCTCCTGGCAAATAAATACATCTCCCTCCTGATGAAGATGGAAACAGATGAGGGCCTTGAGGGAGTACGCACGCAAGAGAACTTCCTTGAACTGCTCGATGATAATGTACAGGCAGTGATACAAGATGCAATAGACCGTGCGGAGGGCTTAAGAGAGACCCGATCTCAGTACTCTGTCTCATCCAGGTCCACCACAAGATCTAAAGGCTCAGCACACTCAAAGACATCATCTACTAGTATGGCAGCAGCTCAGGCACGCGCAGCAGCAGAAGCAGCAAATGCCTGTATTGCCTACATGGCTGAAGAGGAAGCCATGCTAATTGAAAAGGCCCGCATACAAGAAGAAGCAAGCATAGCAACTGCTGCCGCACGAGAGCAAGAGAGTATATTAGTGGCTACTGCCACACGGAAGAAAATTGAGCTGGATGCTAAGTTAAGTACCCTACAGCTCAAAAAAGAAGCAGCTGCTGCAAGGGCCCAAGCAGAGGTGCTCCAAGCAGCAGCCAATCTGGATAAGGAAGAGAATTGGAGTGAGTTTGGCACTCAGATACCTGTCAAGGACCGTGATCAACTCACCAGAAAAAAATATTTTGGACTGGTCTGAACAATGCATCAATGCTCCTCCACCAAACGATACTGAACAAATGGTGGACGTTCAGGCATTGCCATCTCCACACCGAATGAACACGAATGCTGTCTACGGGAATGGTGGAAATGCATATTCTGCCCTGGCAGCTAGTCGTCGACTCAGCGTCGCACATGTGGGATCAGAAATGGATGCATCACGTCAGACCCACATTCCAGACAGTCACATAAGGGGATCAAACCAACGTGATCGAAACCTTTTGGGCCCACAATCCAACACCATCGCGAATGACGGCATGCAAGGCAATGCAGCCAATAATGGCACCTCACAAGCGCCAGTATGGACACACCCTGGATCAGCAGGATTAGGGGACTTTGCTAGGTACCTGGCTCACCGCGAACTAATCAACACAGGACTCGTTAAGTTTGATGACCACTCTGAGAACTATCGAGCCTGGAGATCTACCTTCAGGAATGCAATCCGAAATGCAGACATCTCTGCAAGTGAAGAACTCGACCTGTTGGTGAAATGGTTAGGAAACGAATCTACAGAGTACGCAAAGAGGATCCGGGCAGCAAACATTGACGACCCCGCCTCAAGCCTGCATGCAGTGTGGGAGAGGCTCGAGGAGTGCTACGGTAGCCCAGAAACTATTGAGAAGGCTCTCTTCAAGAAGTTGCAGAACTTTCCAAAAATCTCTGGTAGGGACAATAAAAGGTTACGAGAGCTTGGAGATCTTTTGATGGAGCTTGAATCAGCCCAGGCTGACCCCTATTTACCAGGTCTCATTTTCTTGAATACCTACCATGGCGTGAACCCCATAGTAGAGAAATTGCCATTCGACGTGTAGGAAAAATGGAGAACAGCAGGTTCAAGATACAAGTCAGAACATCAGGTTGCATTCCCCCCATTCTCTTTTTTCTCAAAGTTTATCCGCTACCTGGCTAAGACCAGAAATGACCCGAGTTTCATGTTTGGCACCACGGGGATTTCCAGTCCAGATCTCCCAAAAATGGAAAGAGCAATGGCGAAATGAGGAACAGCGAGAGTGCCAATTTCTGTACACAAGACTGAGGTCTCTCCTACGACATTCACAAACTCCGTCCAGACAACCACCACAAAGAAAAAGATAGAGGATCCAGAGAAGCAATGCCCATTGCATGATGAACCCCACTCCCTCCAGAAATGCCGTGAGTTCAGGAGGAAGCCATTGGAAGAGCGGAAGAACATTCTGAAAGAATTTGGAGTGTGCTTCAAATGCTGTGCTTCTACAAACCACCTTGCAACGAATTCCAAGGCAGATATCAAGTGCGAGGAATGTGGCAGTGACAAACACGCAACTGTTCTGCACACATTTTACTACAAACCCAGTGGCACTAAGGCTTCCGATCCCGAAGCAGAGCAAGGCGAGACCGCCGCACTCACTTCGTCAATCACAACCAAATGCACAGAAGTCTGTGGAGAAGGCTTCAAAGGAAGATCTTGCTCAAAGATATGCCTCGTCCGAGTGTATCCCAAAGGACATCCTGAAAGGGCAGTAAGGATGTACGCCATAATGGACGACCAGAGCAACAAGTCTTTGGCAAGGTCAGAGTTCTTTGATCAGCTAAGCGTAGGTGGGAATTCCTTTCCATACACGCTCAGAACATGCTCAGGACTGATGGAGACAGCGGGAAGAAGAGCGAGCACCCTCATGGTGGAAACCATGGATAGCACCATGAAGCTAGCCCTTCCTACGGTGACAGAGTCCAATGAGATACCGGACGACAGGAGTGAGATTCCCACGCCCGAAGTCGCACGTCACCACCCACAGCTGAAACCCATAGCAGAGTTCATCCCGCCATTGGATCACGCGGCACAGATTTTACTTCTGCTTGGCAGGGACATGCTGAGAGTCCACAAGGTTCGTGATCAACGCAACGGACCTCACGACGCTCCCTACGCCTAGAGACTCGACCTAGGAGGGGTCATTGTAGGTGATGTCTGTCTCGATGGAACACACAAACCAGAACACATAAGCACATTCAGAACGAGTGTGCTCACGAATGGACGCACGTCGCTTTTCAAACCGTGCCCCAACTACTTCACGCTGAAAGAGAAATTCGACGATAGAAGTCAAAGCTGTACCATGCAGGCCGACGAAGAAACCTCTATGCTGAAAGGTGATGTTGGACATACGGTGTTCGTGACAACGAAGGATGACGACACACCTGCTCTATCGCTAGAGGATAAAGAATTCTTGAAAATAATGGACAGAGAGTTCTTCCAAGATGAGTCAAACAGTTGGGTTGCCCCTCTGCCATTTCGTAATCCCAGATGCCGGCTACCCAGCAATAGAGAGCAAGCCCTCTCACGGCTCAACTCATTGCGCCGCACCTTGGACAAGAGACCAGAGATGAAGAATCATTTTGTGTCCTTCATGAAAAACATATTTGACAGTGGTCACGCTGAAGCGGCCCCTCTAGAAGAAGGACAGGAATGCTGGTACTTACCAATCTTTGGCGTGTATCACCCAAAGAAGCCGGATCAGATCAGAGTGGTGTTCGATTCAAGTGCTCAATTTAAGGGCATTTCCTTGAACAACGTAATGCTCACCGGACCAGACTTGACCAACAGTCTCCTAGGGTTACTCACCCGTTTCAGAAAGGAGTCAATCGCTGTAACAGCCGACATTCAACAAATGTCCCACTGCTTCATTGTCCGAGAAGATGACAGAAATTACCTCAGGTTTCTGTGGTACCGCAATAACAATGTCGATGATCGAATTGTTGAATACAGAATGAAGGTGCATGTCTTCGGCAACAGCCCATCCCCAGCGGTAGCCACCTATGGACTTAGGAGGACCACGCAGGCAGGAGAAGGGGAGTTTGGGGAAGACGCCAAGCAATTTGTAGAGCGAGATTTCTACGTTGACAACGCACTTAAATCAATGCCTACGGCCTCAGAAGCCATCGATCTGCTCCAAAGGATGGAAGGAATGTTAGCAACTGCTAACCTGAGACTTCACAAGATAGCATCCAGCAGCGCAGAAGTAATAAAAGCATTCCCTTCAGACGATCGTTCAAAAGACTTGAAAGACTTGAACCTTAACGTTGACACACCACCAATCCAACGCAGCCTCGGACTGAGTTGGGACCTGAAAGTGGATACGGTCACATTCCGAGTATCAATTGGAGAGAAACCTTACACGCGACGTGGCATCTTGTCGATGGTAAACAACCTGTACGATCCACTAGGATTTGTAGCGCCGGTCACCATTCAAGGCCGTTGGATACTCAGAGACCTTTGTGCTGATACACAAGACTGGGATAGCCCATTGCCGGAGGAACGGCGACAAGAATGGGAAACTTGGAGAAATTCCTTACAGGCACTTGAGCAGCTGCAGATTCCACGTTCCTACACGCCCACATCCCTTTCCGTAACCCAACGGAAGGAGTTACATGTGTTTGCAGATGCTTCTATGATGGCCGTAGCAGCCGTAGCTTACCTAAAGACCACAAGCGCAGAAGGGATCCAGCATGTTGGGTTCATATTGGGCAAGGCCAAATTGGCCCCACAACCGGAACATACCATCCCAAGGCTCGAGCTGTGTGGAGCCGTTCTAGCTACGGAAGTGGCGGAACTGATCTTAGACGAATTGGACATCAAACTGGACGCAGTCAAGTTCTACACGGACAGTAAGGTCGTACTAGGCTACATAAACAACCAAACCAGAAGGTTCTACACCTACATCAGCAATAGAGTGGAACGCATCAGGAGATCGACGCAGCCGGAGCAATGGAATTATGTTCCAACTGACCAGAATCCAGCAGATCTCGCAACTAGGTCCGTCCCTGCATCTCTGCTGAAGCAAACCATCTGGCTGACGGGTCCAGCGTTCCTCTTACGACGTGACGGTGGCCCATGTACTACGAAAGAGACCTTTGGACTCATAGAGCCCGAGTCCGACAAGGAGATTCGTCCTCAAGTGACAACTTTCGTAACAGATGTGCAACCGAGAAGTCCACTGAGTCCACACCATTTTGAACATTTCTCGAAATGGACGACGCTCGTGCGAGCGATAGCACGTCTAATGCATATCGCAGACTGCTTCCATCGCCCGATGAGAGGCACCACTGGTAGCTGCAATGGATGGCATCACTGCACAGTGCCACGCACTGAAGATGAGCTTTCCAGAGCAAGGAAATCAACCTTCCGCTGTGTGCAACAGGCAGCATATGCAAGTGAGATCAGATCCATCAACAAGGGAGAAGACCTTCCTAGGGTCAGCACCCTCAGGAAGCTAAACCCTAGGATGGGCGAAGACGGCTTGCTCAGGATCGGTGGTCGGCTATGGAATGCAAAATTAGATAAGAACGGACGGAACCCCCTCATAATCCCAAGTCAGAGCCACATTGCAATTTTCCTTGTGCGCCACTATCACGAGAAGGTCAAGCACCAAGGTCGGCACTTCACAGAAGGAGCAATCCGATCTGCAGGGCTGTGGATCGTTGGAGCAAAGAGGTGCGTCGCCAGCATAATCCACAAGTGTATCAGGTGTCGCAAGCTACGTGGAAAACAGGAAGAACAGAAAATGGCAGACCTCCCAGCCGATCGACTCAGTGTAGAACCTCCCTTCACCTCTGTAGGGATCGACGTGTTTGGACCATGGACAGTCATCTTCCGCCACACCAGAGGAGGGCTCGCGAACAGCAAACGTTGGGCAGTGCTGTTCACCTGCACGAGTACACGAGCAGTGCACATCGAAGTCATCGAGTCCATGGACTCTTCGAGCTTTATAAATGCACTCCGGAGATTCTTCGCCATCAGAGGGCCAGCCAAGCAACTCCGTTCTGATTGTGGAACCAATTTCACTGGAGCATGTAAAGAGCTTAAGATCAGTACAGAGAATGTCGAAGATGATTCTGTCAGGAAATACCTTAGTGACCAAGGCTGCATATGGATCTTCAATCCTCCTCACTCTTCGCATATGGGTGGAGCCTGGGAACGCATGATCGGGGTTGCTCGACGCATTCTCGACTCCATGCTGGGTGATGTCGGGTCCACACGGCTCTCTCACGAGGTCTTGACCACTCTCATGGCCGAGGTCTCAGCCATAATTAATTCAAGACCCCTGATCCCCGTCTCAACTGACCCGGAGTCACCATTCATCTTGACTCCTGCTACACTTCTTACCCAGAAGACAGACGTGCTCACAGCACCTACCGAGGAGGCCAGCACTGCAGACCTCTACAGACGTCAATGGAGACAAGTGCAGAGCTTCGCGAACACGTTCTGGCGTCACTGGAAAAACGAGTACCTTGCGACACTCCAAGTACGCAACAAGTGGCAGTCTAACAGACCAGACATCCAAGAAGACGACCTCGTCCTATTGAAGGACAACCAAGCCAAACGGAATGAGTGGCCAATGGGCCGCATCCTCAAGTCGATTCCAAGTGCCGATGGAAAAGTTCGAAAAGTCGAGGTTATGATTGCGAAGCAAGGTGTCGCAAGAACTTTCTTCAGGCCCATAGTCGAGACAGTACTACTTCTCTCTCGTAAAGATATGGACAAATAAGTTGACCCGTTGAAGTTGTTATACACTTGTTTATGAGATAGGAAATAAATGGTGGTATCTCCTAGATACCAGACGGGGAGTGTTCTGCCTCACGGCAAGTGTCTTGCCTCACGGCAGATGTGGGGTGTGTGTACACAGGAATTTCCTGTTTTTTAAATAGGGGGTGGTCACGTGACCAGGAAGTTGCGATTTTAAATTTCCGCTGAACCACGCGGGCGTCGGCCATTAAAAACATACTTCAAGATGGCGGCACACATCGCAGCTCCGTGAAGACAGCTGCAGCCACCGTTGTGGGACTTTGGGAAGCATTGTAAGTTCGTTTGTGTTCTTATGATACTGGCAATGTTGCTATAATATTAGAAGGACCTTTATAATGCTGTTATATTGCTAGAACCTTTATAATGCTGTTAAATTGTTACGATGTATGTGGGGCCTAGTGGACAATAAAGCCTGCAGCTTGCCTTGTTGTGATTTACCTGTAATCGAGTAAGTAGATTCAAACTTGAAATAACAAAATGTCTCATTCATAAGACAACGTTATGATGCTGTGGTGTTTATTCATTGTGTTGGTTTTTCTGGGTATTAACAGATGCTGTATCTGTGCTGTTTTCTTAACAGTTTTACCTCTCTCTACCGTTCAATTTCAATAAATGACATTCGGAGTCAGATGTTCACCCTGGCTCTGAGGGTTTATTGGAAACGCGAGGTATCTACTCATCTAGCTCTGCAACGCAACGCAGAGCGAGGCCGAGATAGTGTACGACGTTTCGATTGCAACACAAGCAACCATCATCAGGTACAGAAGAGCTAAATTTACGAGAGAGAGGAGACACATAACCGCAGATATATATACAGACACAGATACAACAGGGGATACAGAGAGAGAAACGTGGGAGCACACTAAATCAAACAGGTTTTATCAAGATTTGGAAATCATATAACGCAACACAGACGGTCGGTCAAAACAACGCAAGGTCAGATTGATTACGTTATTTCAAACATTGCTAATTTGTAAGTTAAGTGTGAAATTTAAAATCTAAAAAATATACAGACCGCATACACATATATAGACATCCAAGCAGAATGAGTTAACACACAGACACATGGAGAGAGACAGGCACACAGTGAAGCATCATCTTTGTGTCAAGGTTTCAAATAGACAGAGAGGGCGGGGCTGAGATGTAATGGGGCAACAAATTCGAACGCGGCACGAGGGCCAAGGAAGAAACTACACATGATCGGCGAGACAATGGGACACAAATTAGCATGAAGCATGTAGCAAGGGGCGGCGCGGAGGCAGCAGAGGAAACGGCACACGCTCGGAAACCCAAGGCACAAACACAGGCAGAGACAACACAGAGACACAAACCTATGTCAAGAACACAAAGGTAAACACACCAGTAGAGAACACAAAGACACATACCTCATACCTCCCCGAAGAGGTGGTTGAAACTTGAATTTGGAGCTTTTGTGACTGCAGGAATTATTATTTGTTTTTTTTTCGGTAAAGTCACGTATCCCCTGTTGTATCTGTGTCTGTATATATCTGCGGTTATGTGTCTCCTCTCTCTCGTAAATTTAGCTCTTCTGTACCTGATGATGATTGCTTGTGCTGCAATCGAAACGTCGTACACTATTATGTTATTTTATTATTTCTACATGACTGAGGAGGGTCGCCCGGCTCGGAGTTAAAGAGCCCGTTCGAACAGTCGCGCGAATACGCGCGCGCTCGGCGCTTTAGCTCGCTACTTCGCGATTAGCAATCGTGCGGGCCCGCGACCACAACACCGTCGCACAGGCACACGAGCGCTCTAAACCCACGGAAAAAAGTCGCTTGGGCACGCGCCCGACGAACAGCACACCCGTAAACAGCCGCGTAGGCACGCGCACGCTAAACGCTCCGCCCCGATGTAAACAACCGTGCGTGCGCGCGACCACCAAGCACTCTTTACTCTCGTACCCGCCGCAAACAGCCGCGTATGCGCACGAGCGCAAAACAGTACTGTACACACTCGTACTGGTATGCGAACACCAAACACTCCGTCTCCCTCCTCGCACTCACAGTGACCACAATACAGCTTTATCCTATTAGTGGTTTTATTCCCTGCGAGTATCCCGCTAACTACGAGTGTCTGTGCGAGTCAGCAGGCCCTCCTAACCTATTCCTCGAGGTGTCCAGATTCGGCTTATCCTGCATATAGCTCCGTTTTCTACCCTCTATTCAATAGCCCAAACGTACCTCTCCTCTACTTACGATTGCTTCCACTCTGCTGCGCTGAACGCTGTAGTAAGGCGATACTGTGAGTCGTCTCCGGAGAGGGTTGAGTCTAGCTGCGCTGGGCTCATCGCACGGACGTCTCGAACGACTGACCCTCCTGCCCCGTGGACCGCGATGATTTTTCAGAAGAAGACCTCTCTACTATCCCCCTCCCCTCCTTTTTATCCTACCTATCACCGAACCTATTGCACGGACCTGACACATCATCGCCCGTGCCTTTTCCTATTCGAGTCTATTAGCTTACCTATAACAAAAGGCACTCCGATGCTTTCGCACCTATGCTGCCCGGCCCAATCGTAGGTCGCGTTATTTTTATCTCATTGTCATCGAGTCCCTAATCCCATTCATAATAAAGGCGCACTGTGGCTCTCATACCCCAGGGGGCCCTGTCCATTCAGCTGTTGGATATTCTCACCCCTTTGTTATCTAGATCCCTGATCCTAACAAAGGCATTCCGTCCTGTGACCTTATCTAGCACAAAGGGCATTCAGATGCTTCCGCCCCGCGTCGCCTTGCTCATTCGACGGCCTGAATGCTCCTATCCTATTGTCATTCGGATCCGTGAGCTCACCTATAATCAGGGGCATTGAGTTCCTAATTCCATCTATAACAACAGGCATCTCGTGGTTCACACGCCCCGTGCCGCGTGTGTAATTTCGTCCGTGTTGGCTTTACGGCCTCCGCCGCGACTACATGATTTTAATATCAGGTCACGGCGCCGCGGTTCGTGTCAGCTACGGGGGGAGATCGCCCAAATTCCCGGCCGTAGGAAACCATGAAACTTAATCCCATTAGGGGCTTCTGGAATAAAACCTATCGGCCAGGTGATCTCCCCTTCCGGCTCTACGTGGGGTGGGGGGGGCGGTGCGCCGCGTCGGGGCGGTGGAAACGGTCCCCGACGGAGCTGCTCCGTCGTGGTGGCACCACACATGCTTCATGCTAATTTGTGTCCCATTGTCTCGCCGATCATGTGTAGTTTCTTCCTTGGCCCTCGTGCCGCGTTCGAATTTGTTGCCCCATTACATCTCAGCCCCGCCCTCTCTGCCTATTTAAAACCTTGACACAGAGATGATGCTTCACTGTGTGCCTGTCTCTCTCCATGTGTCTCTGTGCTAACTCGTTCTGCTTGGATGTCTATGTGTATGCGGTCTGTATATTTTTTTAGATTTGAAATTTCACACTTAACTTACAATTTAGCAATGTTTGAAATAACGTAACCTGACCTTGCGTTAATTGTGTTTTGACCGACCGTCTGTGTTGCGTTATATGATTTCCAAATCTTGCTAAAACCTGTTTGATTTAGTGTGCTCCCACGTTTCTCTCTCTCTGTATCCCCTGTTGTATCTGTGTCTGTATATATATCTGCGGTTATGTGTCACCTCTCTCTCGTAAATTTAGCTCTTCTGTACCTGATGATGATTGCTTGTGTTGCATTCTTAACGTCGTACACTATTATGTTTTATTATTTCTACGTGACTTTACAAAAAAAACAAAGAACATGTGAGGGCAATTAGGTTGGGAGAGCCAAGGACGGCTGTGATCGGTTGGTGCTGTTGCCGCGAGAAACAGGTGTACGGATCACGCGGGGTGCCGTTGGGACGCAGGTTAATTAATTGGGGTGTGATGAGAGCATGGATAAATTGGGGGGTTGGCAATTGGAGCGGGAGTTGGAGTTTGGAGAGCTTGGAGTCAACAGGGGGAATTGAAGTGTGGAGAGTTTGAGAGACAGAGTTTGGAAGAAAGAGTTTGAGAGACAGAGTTTGAGAGACAGAGTTTGGAGAGAGCGTAGCGATAGTGAAGCTGAACAAAGACGAAGTAGTTAGCGGTGGAGAGAGCGTAGCGATAGTGAAGCTGAACAAAGACGAAGTAGTTAGCGGTGGAGAGAGCGTAGCGATAGCGAAGCTGAAGACGAGAATAGCCCGCAGTGGAGAGAGCGTAGCGATAGCGGAGCTGAAGACGAGAACAGCCAGCAGTGGAGTGAGCACAGTGACGGTGATAGCGGTGAACAGGGATGAAGCAGTAGCAGTGGAGTGAGCATAGTGACGGTGATAGAGGTGAACAGAGATTAAGCAGTTAGCAGTGGAGTGAGCATAGTTACAGTGATAGCGGTGAACAAAGACGAAGAAGTTAGCAGTGGAGAGAACATAGTGACGGTGATAGCGGAGAGCGGAGACGAAGAAGTTAGCGGCGGAGTAAGCGAAGTAATCGTGGGGAGTGGAGAGACAAAGGTGGCGAGCGAGTCGAGTGAAGCACGGCGAGCGAGCCGTGGCGACCAGGATACTGTGGAATGTGGAGGACATGCTGAGAGTTGTAAATAAAGCGGTGTTCGGAGAAAGACAGAAGTTGTCCGAGTGAAATCGAACACTACATATGTAACGTGGTATAGAACAGATGTGGCGCTGTCAACACTGAGACGGGACGCGCGCATCAGAGGTGAACCGTGCGTGGGGAGGAAACGAGTCCACGACAGGAACCACCGATTCGGGCTCAGCTCAGCCCAGAACAGCATCAGCGCGCACGGTGGAGTATTAGGATTGATACTACTGATGTGAATGACCGTACATAGCCAAACGCTGCTAATCGGAGGTGCAGGGGAAGGGTAACATGCTAAACACAAGGCAGTTCTAGAGAAATTAGTTTTCAATGTATATTTAAGAGTGCACAGCACCCAGTGGCTTCCTCATATCGGGAGGAAGAGCGTTCCAGACGGCTGCAGAAGCGCATCTGAAAACGCGCGGTGACAATTTTTGTTTGATGGCGAGCCAAAATCCACTGCGGTGAGGATGAGCGGAGTTTGTGTGATGGTTTATGACGAGAAAATGATGTGACGACGAATGCTGGCGGTTCGTGGTGACACTACTGATGAATCGTGGATTAAGTGTGCGTGGACTCACTGCGTGCTGTACAACCCTGCACAGTACGGTATCTCTTAGCGAGCACCACTGTGAACCCAACATACTCTTCAGTAGCACTGTGTGCGGACGTAAAGAGGGGGGAAAACCATAAAAGGCGACGTTTTTGGGCAATAGCCCTGAGCACAATCCTGAAACGCGATTGCCCGATTCACCTGTTTTATTAAATTTAAGGCTGCGCACCGCTATTGATATCATTAATATGCATTGCCGCTGATATATTACGCTGTTACGTGATGTGACTTTTATTAAAACTTGCGTTGTACTGTACAGCGCTCTGGAATCTCTTTGTGATCTGTTGCACTTTGTAATTATTTGAAACATAAAAAGGGTGAATTGTTGGTTGTGCTTGTGCACCACTGCAAACGCAGCAGCAGCATCAGACGCTGGAGTAAGCCCGCCGTGGAGCATTGCCACAGCGCCTTACACTCGGTTACTTGAGTTCAATACCCGACCACGGCTGTCATTGGCGAATTGTATCTGAAACTACCGGACCTATTGGCGCTCACCCGGAAATTGAGCAATCCGCACTTACCATCGTGGGGAAGTATGGTCGAACAGCCCCCATGATTGACAGGCAACAACATGGAGAGGCCCTGATTTTCGTTTAACATTTATTTAAAATGTAAAAACTTTGAACATGTTACAACAGTGCAGATGCCACGGTGTTGGGAATACAGTATTCGGATTTGAACGAGCAAATCAACCTGTGTTGGTGATCGCCCATCCACGTGGGACTACGCGTGCTGCACATCATCCTGGCTATCACGACCCTAACTAACCCCCCGGATATGACTACCGGTCAAGGACAAAAGCGTGAACCAATAAGCACAAATGTCCCTGCAAATAATATAGCAAATGTAGTTGTTTTACACTTCCCATCAGCCGCACGGCCTTATGGAAGTGCATCACTTCAGCAGCATTGGTTCAACACAAGAAAAACTGGACCGGCTTCGATATTCAGTGGACTCATCAGCAGTCATGCTGGTGAACTGCCAGATGTTCGATATGGGTCCTAGTTTTGACACAAAACTGTATTTAATACACGGAACACAAATGAAAAACGATTGTGGATGTTGAACTTCTTTCACACCGTAAGTAGACAACCGTGCTCATCGGAGGTGCAGGGGTTGCGTGTCATCTGTGTCAAAGAGCTTCATGGCTAATCGGATTCCTCCAGTCTAAATAAAGATTACGATTATGATCACATTAATTTTGATTTAAAGCTTTCGTGACTGCAGTAATTCATATTCTTAACTCTTTTCGGTAAAGTCACGTTGAAGGGAAACAATAAAATAATAAAATAATAAAAATTCTCACGACGTTTCGACCATAACACAAACGGTCGTCATCAGGTGTGTCGGTTTCGCATTAATTTATTTATTTTTAAACGGTGTATTTATTTATAAAAAAAAACGTCAGCGCCACGCGCAGCGATTTGGCAGTTTATTTAGGACTAGTCCATATATGTTCTGAAAAGAGGAGGGGGGAGATGAAAAATTAATGTATGCTGTATGAAAGCCACTGTAAGCATGAACAATCAATTAAGACCTGAAATGGTTAATTAAATCTTTCCAATGATTGCTAAGCCAGATTTCAGCTTCTCGGTTGAAATTGTCTCTATGCTTGTATATGTGGATAGCCTCATGAACGAATCTCTCATGGTAGCCAGATGGCTTACAAAGAACCTCTGTCTTGGAAAAGTCAATGTCATGTGAGCCTACTGAATTATAACAATGATCTGCCACGACCGAGGTGTTGGTCCTACCGTGTTTAAGGTCTGCTTTGTGTTCACGAATGCGGTCCGAGATATGGCGTTTGGTTTCTCCAATGTAACTACTACCACAGAGGCAACTTAGTTTGTAGACACCAGGGTACTGTATGTCCGGAATCACATCTTTTACAGACGGAACCAGATCACGGATTTTATGTAATGTGTTGAAACAGACCTGGATCTTGTGTTTATTCAAGATTTTGGAAATCTTTTTTGTGATCCCTGCAATGTAGGGTAAAGTGATGGTTTTGAAAGGCTCCTCAAGAGGGTCCTTCTTCATGGTTTGAGTGATAGCTTTGCGGATTGTATAGTCGGAGTAACCATTAGCCTTAAGAGCTTGGTGTACGTGCTTGAGTTCTAAACAGTTTTCGTTGAAACCTTCTGCTGCTAGGCCACCAAGATTATACGGCTTACCAAAAATACATAAAGTAGATACACCCCTTCGTCCAATCGTCTCTACTATCAACTCCCCCACCTACAAACTGGCTCGTTTTTTGTCTGAAATCCTGCGTCCTTTCACTGGAAAAACCACCTCTGCGGTACAAAATTCTACTCACCTGGTATCGACAATCAAGGGTATTTCCCTGTCCCCAGACGACCTGCTTGTCAGTTTTGATGTAGTTTCCTTATTCACCAAGGTTCCTGTACCTGACACCATCGCAATCATTGAAGACTTGGTTCATCAAGGACTAAACACCGAGGTACCTCCCCTGGTGAGACACTGTTTAACCAATACATACTTCACTTGGAATGGAACTTTCTACAAAGAAACTGAGGGCACCCCAATGGGCTCACCCATATCTCCGATTATAGCTAACATTTTCATGGAGAAATTTGAGACTGACGCCATCCAGACTGCCACTCTGTGCCCAACCTTATGGAAGAGGTACGTGGATGACACTTTTGTCATCTGGCCACATGGCCAGCCTGCTCTTGACCAATTCTTCGACCACATCAATTCCATACACCCAGCCATCAGATTTACCATGGAAGTCGAAAAAGATGGCAAGCTACCTTTTTTGGATGTCCTAATTAAAAAGAGACCTGATGGTTCAATGAGCCACTCTGTCTACAGGAAAGCTACCCATATGGATGCTTATCTGAAACCGGATTCCCACCACCATCCATCACAGAAGAATTCTCTCATCAAGACTCTGTATCATAGAGCCCAATGCATATCCGACCAGGAACACATAGGCAGTGAACTCAAGCACGTACACCAAGCTCTTAAGGCTAATGGTTACTCCGACTATACAATCCGCAAAGCTATCACTCAAACCATGAAGGACCCTCTTGAGGAGCCTTTCAAAACCATCACTTTACCCTACATTGCGGGGATCACAAAAAATATTTCCAAAATCTTGAATAAACACAAGATCCAGGTCCGTTTCAACACATTACATAAAATCCGTGATCTGGTTCCGTCTGTAAAAGATGTGATTCCGGACATACAGTATCCTGGTGTCTACAAACTAAGTTGCCTCTGTGGTAGTAGTTACATTGGAGAAACCAAACGCCATATCTCGGACCGCATTCGTGAACACAAAGCAGACCTTAAACACGGTAGGACCAACACCTCGGCCGTGGCAGATCATTGTTATAATTCAGTAGGCTCACATGACATTGACTTTTCCAAGACAGAGGTTATTTGTAAGCCATCTGGCTACCATGAGAGATTCGTTCATGAGGCTATCCACATATACAAGCATAGAGACAATTTCAACCGAGAAGATGAATTCTGTCTTAGCAATCATTGGAAAGATTTGATTGTTCATGCTTACAGTGGCTTTCATACAGCATATATTAATTTTTCGTCTCCCCCCTCCTCTTTTCAGAACATAGATGGACTAGTCCTAAATAAACTGCCAAATCGCTGCGCGTGGCGCTGACGTTTTTTAAATAAATAAATAAAACGTTTAAAAATAAATAAATTAATGCGAAACCGGCACACCTGATGACGACCGTTTGTGTTATGGTCGAAACGTCGTGAGAATTTTTATTGTTTTATATATTTTATTATTTTATTGTTTCCCTTCAACGTGACTTTACCGAAAGAGTTAAGAATATGATCACATACATATAAAATGTGCAGCACAGAGCATATGTGGGGCTGTCAACACTGAGACGGGACGCGTGCATCAGAAGTGACCCGTGCGTGAGGATGAAACGCGTCCACGACTGGAACCACTGATTCAGGCTCACCTGAGCCCAGCATCAGCGTGGGTGGTGGAGCATGCCAGATGGGTCCTGCCCACGGCGGCGGTTAATCTCCCATTTCTGTTGTTCATGACCACGGTGCCAGCAGATGGCAGTGCAGCACTTATCACCAAACTCCATTGCTACACTTTGCTATACAGTACCCCCAACTACTTCTGCCCCCCGCACCTTCATCAACTCGCACTGACCGGCGTCGTGAAGTATGGTCAAACAACACCCGCGAACCGCACGGTGTGGGGAGGCCCTCATCGTGCAATGGACACGAGGGCAGTGCGTTGTTTAAAAAAAGGTCAACCGTCATGGGGACTCGGTTCAAACGATGTCACTGCTCAACTCCATCGGCAGCACGGATAACGATTAGTAAGTAGTAGTAATAGTAGCCCAATCTATCATCATGCAGCCACCACCACCGCACATCGTCAGAGTTCCCCACAATAATGAGCACCGCTCACGTCGGCAGGGCCAACTCGCTCCACGGTGGTGGCACTCAGAGGATTTCTCGGCAGCTTTGTGTGGTGCGACGCATGAACTGACCGCTGATGCGTCTGAAATAGAGTGAGCATTCGTATCAAGTGCAACAGCTGTAGCGAGCTGAGTAACAGTCCCTTTCACTGCCACCCTAAACGCATTTATTTAACACTAGCAGGAAGTACCCGGCGTTGCCCGGGCGAAATAGGCAGACACATACATGGACTTACACACAGACATGGACCCACACACGTAGAAACACATCGGCTTAGACGTACACACACACATATGGTTAAACCCAGGGTGGATCGTTAGCAGGCCAGCCTAAATGTTTCCAACCGGCGAAGATGTTCCATTAGGTGGGTGCACGTTTCGCAAGCGTACAGAAGGTAGGGGATTACCATGGCCGAGAAGACCTGGAGCTTCATGTGGAGCGAGAGACCAGGTAGCTTCCACACAGCGTAACGCAGCTGATGAAAAGATAATGGCGCTCAACTGATTGGAGTGAGACCTCTGGTATTAAACCGGAGCTGGTCATGAGCACACTGGCCAGGTATGGGAATCTCTCCAATCTCTCCACAACTGGCGCATCAGAAATTGTGAGTTGTGGGGGTGGATGGTCCGATGGTAAAAAAATACCCAGCCAGGTGCTTAGATTTGATGGGGCTGATGGTAAGGCCCCACCTCTTAGTGCCAAGCTCTAGGTTCAGCAGCAGTGCCTCCAAGTCCTCCTCTGAGTGAGCAAGATTCACCAGAGCATCGGCATACGTTACATGGTTGATCAATAGGGAGCCATCCCTTGACCGTACCCGGGCATCGATCAGCCTCCCATTGTATATGTACCATATGGTAATTCCTCCGGTACAGCCATAGAAGTCTTCACGAACTACGTGGTCAAAATATGTTAAATAATGTGGGAGCCAGAGGACATCCCTGTCGCACCCCAAGGTGTAGAGGGAATGGCTCTATGTCCCCCGTGAGGTCGACCGAACGCGCATCACTTGGCAGGGTCCGGCCCCCCCCCCACGCAATTGTCGTCAGTTGGTGCGGTCGATGTGACGCAATGAGTAAATAATTAAAATAAAAATGTCACAAATTTGTTAATTAAACTACTTTAAAGTTGAGGGATGTGAAAACGGAATAGCCTATTCCCATCCCGGGACTTGGGGCGTGCTGCCTGGCAAATTTTTTTGGACGTCAAGTCCACCGTCCGAGAGCCAAATCCCTCGTAAGCGCGCGCGCGGGCGCGGAGACTTTTATATAAGATATACATTAAAATGCAAGTATACAGGTTATGCTGCTCCCCAGGAAAATGTGTTTTTTTGGAAGGGACTATACATTAGTATCCACCGTACCATCACCCAAACGTGTTGGCCATTCAAATAAGCAGTGCATTGGAAAGCCGACATCTGAGAGACAAATGCCGGTGGCAGTGATGCATCGAGCCCCCGGGGCTTCAGTTTGCAAAGGCCGACTGGAGCTGGCGGAAGGCGGCGCGGCGCTGCTTCTGCTCCTCCGCCTGGCGCCGCTTGTCCTCCTGCTCTGCGCGGATCTCCGCCTCAAAGCGACTCGTCTCCGCCATGGCCTGCACCTGTCGGCATGCACGCACGCACGCATGCACGGTCGGCGTCCACATCCAATGTTCTCCTCGACAATGACACGCATTCCAATATTGTTGTTAATAAACTCCTTTAAAAAAGTTTTTTTTTAAACAAGGGTTGTATTTTGATTTAAAGTTTTCGTGACTGCAGGGATTCATATTCTTGGTTCTTCCGGTAAAGTCACGTAGAAGGGAAACAATAAAATAATAAAAATATAAAACAATAAAATTCTAACGACGTTTCGACTGCAACACCATTTACGGTGGTTTTCACACCTGATGATGATTGCTTGTGTTGCAGTCGAAACGTCGTGAGAATTTAATTGTTTTATATTTTTATTATTTTATTGTTTCTTTTCTACGTGACTTTACCGAAAGAACCAAGAATAAGGGTTTTATTAACAACTTCGTTTAACTCACAGTCGAGAAGTACATCAACGGCGCCTGAGACACGCGGCGCCTGCTTTTTGTGCGAGCCGATTTCACAGTTTAGGGACCGCGGCGTTTTTGACCAACACAATTATATATAACTAGCTGTACTACCCGGCTTCGCCCGGGACTTGGATTCACCACGCCCGCCGCCTTTGTCCCCCGAGTGGCGATGTTCACACAACAGAGCAGTTACTCGTTTGATGCTGAATCGACCTAGGGGATGCCCAGGACCGGTAAAAATAAAGGTCACCTGTGGTGGCTGTGAGCGGGAATCGAACTCGGTTTGCCGGGTTCGTAGCACGGCGCGCTAAGCACGACACTACAAGCGTTACGCTTCCACATTCGCGGGTCACATGACAGATTTGACGTCACAGCTCACTTGCCGTGAAAAAAAAATGTGCATTATTGAACTCCCCCCCTCAAAAAGTGTTTTTTTAAAAATTGTTGCATAGTGTACAGTCTGGAAAGTACCCACATGGCAAATTTCAAGTTTGTTGCATGTCGGGAAGTACGCTAAACATTTTGAACAGACACATTCACAACTTTGCCTTTTATATATATGTGGAGATAAGGCGTGAATACAAAATGTTAATTGCTTTAAAGTAGCGAATTGATTGATTAATTGGTGCCGATTTTCATACAGGCATGCATTGTCACCGGATCTGAGTACGTGTGCAAAATGTGGAATTGGACAACGGGAAGTGGACGAAATTTTGATGACAAGATTTGACCACGACAAACAGAGGAATCAAGTTAAGTAAAACCGTTTTAAAAAAGGTACACATTTCTCCCCCAACTTTATCTCGATTGTGCTGTCAGGGTCACGCCACGGGACGACCTATACAGAGATGCCCGTTTCAAATAACCTCCGGGCCACGCAGTAGAGGGCAGCACCTTCCTAGCCGCTCTGCACTGAGCGAATTTTTCGTCGCGTGGCAGTAAAGCCAATATTTTTCATTTCCAGAGCTGGAATTTAACCTAATTAATGTTAAAAAAATAATTAAGTGAGATTGATTTTTTGTAATCTTCTTCTTTCGTATGGCATTTTTGGGAATTGCAACAGATTACAAATTTATGTCGAGATTTGATATCCATTCCACTGCTTCAGGAGTAGCCGCGTGGATTTGTTTCAAATCACCGTTGAATTATCTGATTCGGCAGTCCTTCACGAGATGTTGCACAGTCTGAGATGTCGCACCACAGTCACAAAAAAATATTACCAATATTTTTGTAATCATTTGTGATCTGGCTGACACCACCTGACTTTTTACATCTGAGGACTGTTTAATCACAGGCAGTTGCCTGGATTAAAACCCAGGATTGTTAGAGGTTCCTGCTCAGCACGATAGCCTTTGAGCTACCTGAACACTGCTCACATACAACATTTAAATGTGAGAATATTAATATTTGAAACTCCACGGATAAGTTTGGAGCAGTTGGGGCCATGGCTGAAATTACGCTATATGTTCATCGAGTAAACTGATACTACGCTCCTCCTCCATCACGTTCAGTGAATTCTGGCTATCGCCAGATGAAGCTGGTTGTTGTAATCACCAGCGAAACGTACTCGAATTGTAAATGGTGTGGGTTTACACTCCAGCACCGGTGTGCAGAAGTAATAACGAATTGGCACGTTTTGTGTACGTGACAAACCTTACGACTGTAATTGGCTGTGTCGGGTGGAGGCAGGTTTATATTTACGCGCTCTAACCCCCCAAAAAATCCCTTTATTATGGATACTCGGTGAGCCTGCTGGAGGTGGCGTCGTCAACCATCACCTCCATGACCACGTGAAGCGCCACATCACGTCTACAGCACGCGCATATCCAGCTGACTGAGCATTGGCCACACGAAAACCCCCATGAACTTTAACCTTGTATTTGCACTTGACTTTACTAAATGCCAAATCCAAGAATTTGAAATATCAGATTGGCCGTCTTTCGCACAGAAAATTACTCTGTCACAGGGTGGGTAAGAAGGTGCCGCTCCCTGATGTGGATGAGAGTTCATCCGAATGGATCTAAGAAATGGTTCTGTGATATCTGTTGTAAAACGTATACCATTTTAAAAAATGTTGAGGATAATAACGCATTAGTTCCTGTGCTTGCATAACGTTTTGTTTTTTTTCTCTAAGTGTTATAATTGAAAGGAACTTGGCACCACAGACAGGAGTCTAACTTGACTTGAGAGCTATGTAACACTGAGAACCCTGTAGGAAGGCCTTGAGGTTGGCTCATAATGTGCCGGAGTGATACCCTACTATTCCGGGTGCCCGTTGTAGTGATTGGCTGCGCAGCACCAGGCGTGGAACACGATGCCACATGCTCATAAACTACGACCCCCGTCTCTCCAAAAAAGGAGGATGGATTTGATGACAGGCCTGTCGGGGTCAAATTAAACTGGCAAAGTCTCCCAATACTTCACAAAGGAGAGAGAGAGCACTCCTCTTTCTCATGACAATGATCGGATAAGAAATGAAATACATACTTTGCATACATTGGTCAATTCACGATGCTGGTAAATCCAGGCATGCCACCACTGAACTGTGGGCAGGCCAGCAGTGGGGAGGGCACCGCGTGGCTCGCATGGGTCGAGCGCGGTTGCCCGTGGCCCTTAGACGGCCACCCCATCATCAGGAGACCCGACTGTATGCCGTAAAGACAGAGAGACACCACTCGACGCGTAGTGCGAGGCAGTGGAGAGGAAGAAGAAGCTGTCACACGGCCGTAATGAGTTAATAGCGGTAAGCTATTGAGGAGCTTCAGGAGTTGAGAAGCCGAAACAATACAGCAGTGGAGCTGTGGAAAGAAGATCTGAAGAGTTGACGTTGCTGAAGAGTGAACGTGCAAAGAGTTGTCGGTGACTCAGTGGAGGTAAGCACGACTCGGGGAGAAGATCCACAGGGAGGAGAGATCTCCTCCTGCACCGAGCTTCGCAAAAATATAGCCACAAGCCGTCGTCAATCCAGCCACGAACTAAACGGCAACTCTATAACTACAATTCCGTGGACTATCACGGTGAAGATATCTGTCCAGCTGTCACATGACTTGAGAGAGAGCCGCCGTCCCTGTCTGCACCCACGAGGAGAACGCGTCTGCACTTCGTCAGAGTTCAGCGCCATCAAGCTGCCAATCGCAACTGCTGGCGTGTGGCCGCGTCACTGCGGTGTTACGCCACGAACTTCGATCGGCGCTGCAATGGAGGAAAAGGCATGGCGCGAAACGACAGCTATGGGCGAGACAAGATGCCCGCTCGGCGCCTGCAACTAAGGATAACAGACTTTGCTGAGTGTCCATTCATAAATGAGTATGAAAGTTGCTTCGTGTCTGTGGTATCGAGTCCTGATTAATTATGAGTCGTGCATACTACACCTTTGTAGTGACAGGGAATGAGTCACTGTAGCGCGTGCCGCTGGGGGTAACAGCCCGTTCTACCTGTTGCACCTGTGGGCAAGGCACGGAGCCCTCTGGGGGATCCAGAGAGGTGCGGGGCCAAGGGCGGAGCCTGGCCACGCTGTTCAGGATATAAGGCGAGCTCCGACTCACAGTTGGGGCTGCTGCGATCTGGAGCGGACCTCGCCAAGCCTAATTGTCGTGATCGGTTTGTTATTCCTTGCCCCGAGCAGGCACCCTGGCTGTCAGGCCAGTGGCTGCTTTGCCACTTTTTTATTTTCCAACCAGCATCGAGATCAGCCGGGCTGCCGAGGCGAGCAAGGACGATCGACCCCCGACGACGACTGCTGAGGTGGGGGATGCTGAGGTGCGGCTGCCTGGAGGACAGAGGTCGGTGGAGGAAAGCGACGAAGCGCAGGCATCGACCTCGACCGAGAGGAGGTGGGCTTGGGAGGAAGCCTGGAGGCGATGGGCAAGCAGAGGTACCGGAGCAGAGGGAGGTGGCCCCTACCAGCCTGAGTGGGGAGGCAGAGGAGAAGACGGACCTTGCAGGCCGGCAGGCGCATGGAGCCCAGAGCATGGCTGATGAAGGAAGGCACGGACCTGTGGGCGCAGGAAGACCCCAGCTACCCGCAGGGCGGTGGTGCGGTGGGACCGGTGTAAATTTCGCACCGGTCCACGCCAAGAGACACAACTTTGTCCGGATGGTATTCAAAGAAGATGTGCCGGACGATGTCACCATTGATCGTGCGAGTTTTGTGAGGACTGTGGTGGTCGGGAAATTGCAGGTGGACTCTAAGGACTTGTTCTGTCTGATAGCCCTGCCAGGTGGCCAGACCTTTGATGTCAGTTTCAGGACGAACAACCTGCTACAGGACTTCATGACGCAGTTTGAAGAAAAACCTGGGGAGAGGTCGCTATCTTTCTTCAAGTTGCAACTTTTGTCTGAGCTTGACACTAAGGTAATAACGGTGTTTTTCTACAATGAGGCTCTGCCGGACTACGATGTGGAAGTCTGGCTGCGACAACATTACCTACTGCTGTCGGGGTGCAAACGGCTCCAGGATGCACTGGGTATTTGGACAGGTGCCAGGCAGTGGCGGGTAAGACTAAGAATGGTGGAAGGGGCCCTGTGGCACATCTCAAACGCCTTGAATATCGGGGCAGTAGAGGCTATCTGGTCTATGCGGGGCAGCCCAAGCTCTGTAGGAGATGTGGGTGCAGGGGACACTTGGCCGCGGCATGTGAAACACGGGGATGTTATCGCTGCAAGGTGCAGGATCACGTCGTGGAGGACTGCAGTGCCCCGGCACAGTGCAACCTTTGTGGCAGTGGGGATCATTTGTATAGAAATTGTCTAGAGTACTACGCGAACATGGTCCGGGCGCACATGAAGCGGGAGACGGAGGGTGGCGAGGGAGAGGTGACTGTGACAGAGCCGCAACAAGCACCGACCAGCCGGGCGACAGATGGCGGGGGCGGAGGGGTGGCCGGGCAGGGAACGCTGGTGCAGGCTGAGAGGGGGAAATGTCAACAGAAGAAGAGACAACAACACCCACAAGCCAGCAGCCAGAGGGCCGCAAAGACAGTGAGGAGGTGGAGAAGGCCCCTGGCCCTACCGTGGCCAACTGGGCGGGGAGGTCGAGGCGAGAGAGGACGAGAAGGATCAGTGGGAGATGGAGGATGGGAGTGGGACTTTGAAGAGAGTGAAAAAAAGAAAGGGGAGGGCGTCGAGGCCCTCAAGGTGGTCTGCTCCCATGCGTGGTTGGCTCCCATGCGTGGTCCGGAACCGGCCGGCCTTTCGCCGGACGCGGTGACACCGGAAGAGGACGTGGCGGCGGCAATGGTGGGACAGGGAAGAGGAACCCCTCCGAAGTTAGGGGACAAGGGACAATTGCTCGACCTAGGAGGAACAAACAGGTACCAAGTACTGGAAGAGGTGTCGGAGTGAGATTAGGCGCCACAGAGCATGGAACTTACGGTGGCTTTGGTTAACGTGCGAGGGATCTGGGGGAGGGCCAGACGAACGGCAGTGATACAGTATTTGCAAGCAATGAAACGGGACATAATATTCCTGCAAGAATGCCACCTTCTGTATTTCCTCGGCCAGGCGGAATTGATACAGCCCTGGGATGGCCATTACTTTTGGTCAGGGAGTAACGTTAATAAGAACACCGGTGTCATCATACTCTTGGGCAGCTGAAAGGTGGAGATACTGGAGACCCAAGATGTGGTCCCAGGCTGGCTTCGCTTGATTAACATATATGCTCCTTTACAGTACACTGCGCGGGAGGAATAGTTGAATAACATGGCGGCCCTGTTGCTGACGCAGCTGCACGTTATATTGGGCGGGGATTTTAACTGCCCGCTCTGCCTGGCAGATGTCATACAGGCATCCGGAGGCAGGAAGCTAGACCCCTCCACCAGGAAACTGAACGGGCTGCTTTAGGACTTCAAACTGACGGATACTTTTCGATTGATGCACCCAATTCGGCCGGGGTATACATGGTCTAGCAGCTCCGGTGCATCGCAGTCGAGGATAGATTTTATTTTCTTGTCCGCCAAAGTCAAGATGGAGCATGCGGGGATAGAGCCCTTTGCTTTTTCCAATCACAAGATGACGACCGCAAAGCTTCGAATCCCGGGTGGCCTGAGGTTGGGGAGAGGGATCTGGAAAATGAATGTAAGCCTTCTAAAAGATGAAAAAGTCATCCGGCATTTTGTCAGGAGGTACGAGGAATGACAGAGGGTTGCTTCGGCACCCAGGTGGAATGGTGGGAAATTGTGAAAAGGCAGGAACAGGGAGTTTTTACAGGCTCGGAGCAGGAGGAGGAGCGTCAGGAATTAATTGAGAAGGTGGAATGACCGGTTGGAAAGGGCCTATAAATTGCTGGAACTGGGTTTCCCAGTTGAGGGAGATAGGACAGCTAAAGGAGAAAAATTACCTCGACAGTGGAGAAGTCAGCATCACAACTCGTTTTTGGGGCTCGGGTCAAGGCGGTGGAGGAAGGAGAAAAGTGCACAAGATTTTTCTTCAAAAGATGTAGGAAAACAGATAACGTAGTCAGGGAGCTGGTAAGCCCCGACCGGGGAAAATTGACATCTGCAGACACAATAGTGGAGGTGGCACGGAACTATTATGAGGACCTATACAGGAGTAAGGTGTTGGAGGCCGGGGCAAGGGAATCCCTTCTGGGAGAGGTACACCAGGGGATCGCAGATCCCGGGGGAATAGAGGGACAAATTCAGTTGGGGGGGGGGGGCTGGAAGAGGCTGTGATGGGAAAATACAGGCATAAAACGCCGGGCCCAGACGGGATTCCAGCTGAATTTTATACTACGTTCTAGAACATGGTTAAACACGATATGTTGAGTTTGTACAGGGAAATTCTGGAGGAGGGCCCAGTGTCGGATTCCATGAGGGGGGTAATCGTCGTCATCTATAAGGGGAGGGGGGAACGGAATGACTTGGGGAGCTGGCACCCCATCTCCTTACTGAACTCGGATTATAAAATTTTGGCGAGAACTATTGCGACGCGTCTGGGGAAGGTAGTAGGAGAGGTAGTTGGGGCAGATCAAACATGCGCAATCCCGGGCAGGTGGATTACGGATAACCTGGTCTTGATAAGGGAGGTTTTGAAAAATACAATGGAAAGGGGCAGACGCCTGGAGCTCCTGAGCCTCGATCAGGAGAAGGCATTCGACCGCCTCTCTCACGACTACCTGTTTGCTGTGCTGGAGAGAATGGGGGTGGGAAGGCGGTTGGTAGGTTGGGTGAGGAAGCTGTACGATAAGCTCACGGCTAGGCTGCTGGTAAATGGAGTACTCTCAGAGGAGTTGCCCGTCGAGTCGGGAGTAAGACAAGGTTGCCCTATGTCCTCAGTTGTGTTCGTGTTGGCATGCAGCCTTTCACCCAGGCCCTTAGAAATAGCCCAAAGGTTGGGGGAATGCATGTCCCGGGAAGCGGGGAACAAGGGAAGGTTCTAATGTACATGGACGACATGGTGACGGTCTGTAGGGACATGTCCTCAGTCTGGGGCGTTATGGAGCTCGCAGACCTCTTCCACCGGGCCTCGGGCTCCAGGGTGAATATATAGAAGACCGAGTTGATGACCTTTGGGGACCCCAGGCTTTTCAAGGGCTGCCCGCCAGAGATAAAACGGCTGGAAGACGGGATCCGGATCCTGGGGGTTGCTTTTCACCAAGAGAATTCAGCTGAGCGGAATTGGTCAGAGAAGGTAAGGGTGGTGGAGGGCAGGCTGGCCAAATGGGCAGACAGGCGCCTCACGATAGAGGGGAGGATTTTAGTATTAAAGGTGGAAGTCATGCCAACGCTGAAGTACTTGGCTCATGTTTTCCCGCTGGGTGAGCAGGTAGCGAAGACTTTGGAAACGATATTCTTCAGGTTCATCTGGGGGGGAGGGATGGACCGCGTGAGGAGGACTGTGATGTACAAGAGTACTGCGAATGGTGGGAGAGGCGCCCCAAACGTCAAGCGTGTCCTCAACATGGTCTTTGTGTGCAACACATTGTGCCTATTCTTTTCCAAAGGGCCCCAAGGGAAGGCCTCGTATTTCTTGCAATATAGACTGACATGGCTCCTGCGGAGGCTGGTGTTGGCCTCATTGCTGCAAGGCATACCCCTTGCCTGGCCGCAGGGGTGGTTGAATGCGGTGATTGAAAGCTATATTACAGAATACGGGCTGGCTCGGAAGCGGGAGACATGGAGCCCGAAATAAATACTGGCCAAGATAGATGAGGGGAAGACCTGCATGGTGACACCAGGTGTATGGGGGAACATACACCGCCAAATCTGGGAAAATGTTTTAATGGAAGCCCTAATGAGGAGGCAACGTGACCTGTCCTGGCTGGCCACCTGGGACAGATTAGAATGTAGAAGATTTATGTTCTCCCGTCACATGGCCAAGACCCCCAAATGCCCAAGTGGATGCGGTTCGAATGAGAGTTCGGTGCACATACTTGTGCAGTGCCCTTTCGCGCAGGAGGTGTCTCGCTTTTGTTTGGTAAAAGCAACGGTGCCGAATGTGATTTGGGGACTCTTCAGGCGGGAGGGAACTGGGCCCAGACATGGACCATTTATTGGAGCCATTAAGGAGGCCCTCTGGAGAGCATGAGAGTGGGAGATGAAAGGCACTCGTGTCACCGCTAGAGGTATGCTACTTAGCAAGAAAGCTAATTGAAAGAGTGGTGGAGGTGGAACGAATGAGAATGGGTAACCAAACAGCGAAAGAGAAATGGCGGTGGCCTTTACCCCCCGTGTGTGGAACCGAATGAGAGAAACCGAGCCTGAGAACACCCTCTGATACGGAGAAGGGGTGTATGAGTGTTTGTTATGGCGGACACGATCATATCTTGTTACCATCCCAAAATGGTGTGGTGACAACTTATCGTTTGTTCTTTATTTTCCTGTTTTTCTCTAACCGGTGCAAAGGACACGCGGGACTGTGGTAAAGTTGTTTTTGTTCTTCCGGTGATGCGTTAAGAGCCCCTGCGCGGTCTGTAGTTTAAGCTCTCGTTTCTGCCGCCCGGCAACGGACTGTTCAAAGCTGAGAAATAAATAAATTTTAAATAGCCTCGTCGCCGTGACTTTTTTACTCTTTGTCCTGAGCAGGTGCAGATGGTGTGAGAGAGGGGACTCCATTCCTCGTCTTGCCAGCCATGCCTGCTTGTGTGCCTGCCTGCATGCCTGTGAGGGACCCTGTCTGCCAGGCCAGTGGTCGCCTTGAATATCCCTAGTAAGTGATGGAGACCTGCTGAGCTGCCGTGACGAGCTAAGACGACCAGGCCATGTCGACAGCTGCGGAGGTGGGAACCAACGTGACTAGACTATATGGAGGACGGAAGTCCGGGATGGAGGGTGATGCGGCGCAGGCATCGACCTCGACTGGTAGGTGGCAGGTGGCGGAGGACGCCTGGAGGCAGTAGCCAGGAGAGCAGAGGTCCTGGCGCAGAGGTAACTATGGACCGCTCGATCTTTGTGCGGACAGTAATCGTGGGGATGCTGCAAGTCGAGCCTATGGACCTTTTTTGTTTAATAGCTTTGACGTCAGCTTCAGGACGAGCAACTCATTACAGCGCTTCATGACAAGTTTTGAAAAGAAGGCAGGCGAGAGGCCTCTGTTACTGCTGAAACTGCAGCTGTTGTCGGACCTCAACACGAAAATGGTGACGGTTCTTCTCTATAACGAGTCACTACCAGACCAAGATGTGGAGGTGTGGTTGCAACGGCACTGCTTGCTGTTGTCAAGTTGCAAGCGTGTCCAGAACTCGCTGGGCATTTGGACGGGGGCCAGACAGTGGCGAGTGAGACTTTGAGCTGTGGATGGTGCCCTGCAGCACATCCCGATTGCCCTTAACATCGGGGGCAGCAGGGGCTACGTCGTTTACGAGGACGAATCCAAGTTTTGCAGGAGGTGTGGTGATAGCACGAGTGTGCTATCACTGTAAATCACTAGACCACGTAATAGATGAGTGCCAAATCCCAAGCACAGTGTAACCTTTGTGGAAGTAAGGATCACCTGTACCGGAACTGCCCCGAATCATACGCAAGCATGGTCCGGGCACATAAGAACCAGAATACCGATGGAGGGAGCAGGGAGACGGTCGAGGCCGGGTTGGAGCACGCGCTGCATAGCCAGGCAACAGATGATATGGGTGCGAGACTACTATACGGACCTGTATGGACATAAGACATCAGAGGCAGAAGCACGGGATTTCCTTCTTGGAGAAATTCAACGGGAGGTCAGAGCTCCTGATTAGATGAATAAGCAAATTCAAATGGAGGAACTGGATAAGGCGGTGAGACGTCTACATTTGCACAAGACACCAGGGAATGACGGAATACCGGCCGATTTTTATGCCAAATTCTCGGACACCATCAAGCATGACATGTTACAACTGTACAGGGAAATTTTGGCAGAGGGTCCGGTGCCAGAGTCCATGAGGGGAGGGATAATAACCCTTATATAAGGGGAAGGGGGCCCGCAGTGACCTTGGGAGCTGGTACCCAATCACCCTGCTAAACACCGACTACAAGATCCTGGCCAAATCCATCGCAGCACGACTAGGGAAAGTGGTAGAGGAACTAATACATGCAGACCAGACATGTGCGGTCCCAGGTAGGCATATTTCGGACAGCCTTGTCGTACTGAGGGAAGTGCTGGAAACCACGATAGATGGGGGAGGGCCACTGGGGCTCATTAATTTAGACCAAGAAAAAGCCTTTGATCGCATATCACATGATTATTTGTACTCGGTTTTCACACGCATGGGGATAGGAGAGCGATTGGGTGGGTGAAAAAGCTATTTAGTAATCTCTCTAGCAGGATTTTGATAAACGGGGTCCTTTCTGAAGCAGTTCTGGTTAGATCGGGGTGAGACGGGGGTGCCCCATGTCGCCAGTCCTATTCGTCATGTGTATGGAACCGTTTGCCCAGGTGGTCAGAGCCAATCAGAGAATTCGAGGGGTGCACATCCTGGGGTGTAGGGAACAGGCAAAGATATCAATGTATATGGATGATGTTGTGCTGCTCTGCAGGGATGTCTCCTCGGTTTGGGAGGTACTGGAACTTGCAAGACTTTTTCATTTGGCCTCAGGATCCAGGATTAATCTGGATAAAAGCGAGATGATGTTTTTTGGAGACCCTAGGCTTTTTTAAGGGCGGCCAACACAACTGAGAGTGAAAGAAGAAGGGATTAATATCCTGGGGGTCAACTTCTATTGACAGGAATCTGCAAAAAAGATCTGGAAAGAAAAAATGAGGACAGTGAAGGGCAGGCTGGCCAGGTGGGCGACCAGAAGCCTCACCATGGAAGGGTGGATATTGGTGTTGAAGGTAGAAATGCTTCCTACGCTCAACTACCTGGCGCACATCTTCCCACCAGGCGCGAAAATGTTGCATTGTATGGAGACATTGTTTTTCGAGTTCATTTGGGGAGGCGGGATGGACCGGGTGAAGAGGGAGACCATGTACAAACACTATGCGAACGGTGGGAGAGGAGCCCCTAACGTTTAGCGTATCCTGACTATGATTTTTGTTTGTAATACGCTCCGTTGATTTTTTTCAGATGGGTCCCAAGAAAAGGCTTCATTTTTTACAGTATAGGCCGGCATGGTTCCTTCGTAGATTAGGGATGGCTCCATTTCCTCACGGAAAGCACCCTCGCCTGGGCGCAAGGGTGGCTATGTGCCGTGGTAAACAAGTACATCGCAGAATACGCGCCGACCCTGGTAAGGGAGTCGTGGCACCGACGGCATGTCCTTGTCGAGATTGGCAAAAGGGAAACCTGCGCAGAGGTACCAGGCGCATGGAGTGCGCTCCACCATCAAATATGGGAGAACGTGGCATCTAGGGCCTTGGTTGGCGGCCTGGGACAGGTTGCCATGCAGGGCGTTTATGCATTCCTGTCATATGGCCCGCACTCCTAAATGCTCAAGCGGCTGTAATTCGGACGAGTACACGAGTCATCTTTTTGTGCGATGCCCCTTTGTGCTGGAGGTGTGGGAGCTATGCCAGCCTTTGCTAGCCCGGTTTTATCCGGTCAAGGTCACAATGCCAAATGTTATTCAGAGTTATTAGGCGGAAAGCAGGAAGGGCTTGGGCCCAGACATGGGCCGTTGTGGGGGCTATAAAAGAAGCCTTGTGGAAGGCGAGAGGTCTGATGCTCCAAGGTACCTACATGACGCCTATCGAGGTTTACCACCTGACCTGTAGGCTGATCGGCCGGGTGGTGGAGGTAGACAAGGCAAAAATTGGCTGCGACACAGCAAGAAATAGCAATGGCCTGGCACGGATTGATGCAGGCAGCACTAGGAAAAGTCCTCTGCCACAGCACCGGTAATTGAGGAACGAGACTTGGTCCGGCAACTACTGACCCTTGTTTTGAAATATAGTGGATGGGCCAGCAAAGTTTTCGCGATCGGTACATTCCATGGTTTAAGGTGTTGTAAAAGACCCTGTATTCGCAGCAATGTTCCTCGTGCGGGTTGTTGTTGTTGGTACTGTTCGGCAATTCGATACAGTGGATTGTACATAGTTGTAATAAAACTTTAAAATACGTCGTCGTTGCGATCTTCACCCTCTTCAAGCTGTGGGTCTGGCAGCATGTTGGCTGTCCCGACCCAGTATGTGGTTATCCCCTAAGGCTGGGAAGGCCGGAATAAAAGAGAGAGTACCTCCTACTAGTGTCTGTGAATTAGCACACTACACCTTTACTACTTTTTGATATTGGGTTGTTTTATGTTGATTGATTTTGCATTCAGAGCATTGCCTGATTGAGTTGCTTTATGATGAATAACTTATAAAACTTTAAATTTTCATAAGTTGTACCAAACACTGGTTGCATATCGATGACTGGTATTCTGGCTCTTAATAAGGAAAATACTTGCTTGCATTAAAGTCCTGTTCCCGTGTGTGTGGTTTACCAGTCCGTTCAATCATTCCGTTGCATACAATGACATCAAATGAATCTGGTTTCCATGGGGTTGCTGCCATTACGCAACTATACCCTCGACAACCAAAAACACCCAAATCATTGACAGATACCAATTGCAACGACACCGCTTCCTATAGGGTTGTTTTCCAATGCGAAAATTTTACATTGCTCTTGCGAGCGTTCCGAACTGATTCTTCGTTTCGTGAAACGACGCCCAACAGCGCGATCACAATGAAGTTGTGAGGAACAAAAAGGCGGATAGAAAGTTGGTACCCCCATCAGAGGAGAGGAGCCATGGAGGCGTGCACCGTGCACTGGCTTTCCCGGGACCCGAGGGGTCACGACCCCCCCGGCATAGCATGCCGGCAACCGACACGGCGGTTGGGAGCACGAGCTCAGACACAGCATGCCGACAACGCACGCGGCGATGAGAAGCGCGAGCCCAGACAGTGTGCTGACAACCCACGCAGTGGTCGGGAGCATGATTCCCCAGCCCACACCTTGGCTTCGAAGAAGTTCTTGGCTCCCTTGACTCCCTCAGCGGAGACGTCGATCTCCGAGAGGCGAGCGAGTGCCAGAAGCCCGCTCTCCTCCTGCAGCTCCCCGGCCGCCGCTTTGTGGAAAATCAGCAGGAACTGTACAGGAGGGGATGAGAGGAAACACGACGGGGTGGTTGGGACCGCTTTTGATGTCCCCCCCGCACCTCCGATGGGCACGGTTGGCTGCGTATGGTGTGACAGAAGTTTAACATAAGTACATACATACAGAATCAAAATATGTATACTGGTGGGATCCGATGAGCTATAAAGCTCTTTTTTACAGATGTCCAGTAGGGGCGAGGTCAGAACATGACAACAATACAAAACACGATAGGAATGCAAAGTAGAGGCACGGTAAACAAATCACTTATAAAGTATATAAACAAAATACAACTTTGTGGCATGGATTTTTGTATTTGTGTGGCACGTTTAAGCAAACATTTGGGCTGACACAAACCACACTAAGAGCTGCTTCTCCACACACTCCCACTGTGGCGAGATTTTAGCTACTTTGCCTGACATACAGGGGGTTCAATCCCCATCCTGACGCCTGCTGTATATTTGGAGTTTGCATGTTCTCCTCGTGGTCGTGTGGTTTTTTGTTCCACATTTAGAAACATGCTTTGAAAAGATTTGGCTGCTATAAATTTTCACATGATAAGCCACTTCATTGGACTATAATTTGTGATAGCCAGGTCGCTTCTGAAAAAGCGTTAAATAGCTCTGGGCCTTATCTGCTAAAAAAAGTTTCGATTTAGTTTAGTTTATACCCATTTAAGCACCGAACTCAATGGCCACTAAAACATCAAAGTGAGCTCCTATTGGAATGAGCGTTGAGGTGCGCATGTCTAGTTTTACAGCCCTGAGCGGGTAGGAGAAATTCCACATTCTTATGGCGGGGAGGGGGGGGGGAGTCTCTCCAAAGGACAATGGCTGTTGACTTCCCCACAAAGTGGTACCTATTTTATCGACCACGGAAGGACTTTGGGCTGAGTCAGGCGCATCCAGCGAGGATTTGAACTCGTAACCTTCCCAATCGTGAGCTGCTTCCTTCTGCGACTGAGCCACCTGGCCAGATAATAGTTGTTAAAGACTTACTCAGATATTGGTGAGGGTGTGAAGCAAAGCACTATCAATAGATCTCTCCTGAACAGCTTCAACCACAGAGAGCATAGCTCGGAGGGTATGGGCAATAACTGCGAAGATTGACCTGCACCCAACAGCATAGCAATTACATAAGTAAGCATACAATGCACCTACTCCCCAAATATGTCTCAACATGTAAAGCAATTGAGAGTCTTGTTTTCAACATCCCATCAGCCACGGAGCCTTCTAGGAGTGATTTTTTTTCAGCAGCATTGGTTAAACACTAGCCAACCATGGATCGTATACAATGGCGGAGCCAGGATTTTCAAGTATGGGGGGCAACCCCTCCAGCAATGAAAAATTATAGTTGTTAGTAATTAAGGACTTACCCCGTGCTTTTTATTCGACGCGTGTGCGGCGATGGCGCAGCCATCGATCGAGGGTCGAATTCGAACTGTGTGATCGGCATTGCGCTTGCTGAAGGTGTATGCCTTCAGGAAAGTCGTGTACTGTATACGCAAGTGCCCACAATTCTGAGTCACTTATAACTGCTTTGCCATTACTTATTGCCAATTATGGACTCAGACTATTGTCCTATCATCTCATAGAGTCCCTGGCACGTAATAATATGCTACACAGTAGCAGTGGGGGTCGCAAATGCCGATTAATTACTAATAAACCCCAATTATCCGATTGAAATTAGGGATTTCGATCGGATCATTGGGGGCACATGCCACCCCCCCCCACTGGCTCCGCCAGTGATCGTATGAACCCACATTAATCAGCACTGGTTTAACACTAGCCTACTCTGGACCGTGTGAACCCATATTAATCAGCACTGGTTTGACACTTGCCTACTCTGGACCGTGTGAACCCATATTAATCAACACTGGTTTAACACTAGCCTACTCTGGATCGTGTGAACCCACATTAATCAGCACTGGTTTAACACTAGCCTACTCTGGATCGTATGAACTCACATTAATCAGCACTGGTTTAACACTAGCCTACTCTGGATCGTATGAACTCACATTAATCAGCACTGGTTTAACACTAGCCTACTCTGGACCGTGTGAACCCATATTAATCAGCACTGGTTTGACACTAGCCTACTCTGGATCGTATGAACTCACATTGATCAGCACTGGTTTAACACTAGCCTACTCTGGATCGTATGAACTCACATTAATCAGCACTGGTTTGACACTAGCCTACTCTGGATCGTATGAACCCATATTAATCAGCACTGGTTTTACACTAGCCTACTCTGGATCGTATAAACCCACATTAATCAGCACTGGTTCAACACTAGCCTACTCTGGATCGTATGAACTCACATTAATCAGCACTGGTTTAACACTAGCCTACTCTAGACCGTGTGAACCCACATTAATCAGCACTGGTTTAACACTAGCCTACTCTGGACCGTGTGAACCCATATTAATCAACACTGGTTTAACACTAGCCTACTCTGGACCGTATGAACCCATATTAATCAACACTGGTTTAACACTAGCCTACTCTGGACCGTGTGAACCCATATTAATCAGCACTGGTTTGACACTAGCCTGCTCTGGACCGTGTGAACCCATATTAATCAGCACTGGTTTGACACTAGCCTACTCTGGACCGTATGAACCCACATTAATCAGCACTGGTCTAACACTAGCCTACTCTGGACCGTGTGAACCCATATTAATCAGCACTGGTTTAAAACTAGCCTACTCTGAACCATATGAACCCACATTAATCAGAAATGGCTTAAACTAGCCTACTATGGACTGTATGGACTCATATCAATCACAGTGGGTGGTACTTTAGTCCCCACACTGCGGAGCACTCACTTCCCGGAAGCTCAGCCGCCCATCAAAGTCCTCGTCCACCTCGGCAATCATCTCCTTGAGGCCCAGGTGTGTCTGTGGGGCGCCCAGTTTCTCCATCATGCATTTGAGGTCCATGAGGTCCATGTAGCCGTCCTTCCTGGAGTTGTGCCTGCAGGCACAGCGGAGCATCACGCTCATATATAAATACACGCATTTCATAGAGATGTGGGGTCGTAGCAAAAAAGATCAGCGTATAAAATGTCATCATCCACCGCTCATCCCCGTACGCAAGCACGTGGTTAATGGTCAGCTGCCGGATTCGCCCAGCCTCTCCCTCACAAAAGGTTGCTGGGCACACACGGCGATAACAATTACCGGGGTCGCCATTCTGGCTGTTGCCAATACAGAACAAGCCCGGCGTGTGCCGAACTCACAGCCTTACTATTTTTATTTTACCAGGTAAAGCCCACTGAGCCATACAGCTCTTTTTCAGAAGCGACCTGGCCACAAATGATAGCTCAACGAAGTGGCGTATCACGTGGCGATTTATAGCGGACAAATACTTTAAATACATGTTTATAAATGTCGAGGGAAAAACCGGTTGACCCAGGGAAAAATCCACACCTGGATAAAATCCATGTAAAGAGCATGCAAACTCCATATATACACAGCAGACGCCAGCGTCGGAATCGAATCCACGACCGTCTATATACCAGGCGACGTAGTTATCATCTCACCACCGTGGCACTCCATTACATGAGGGATGAGGGGATGAGGTCAGTGGGAACACCGAGGGCTCAACTGAGTGAGGGTTAGCGGGAGGAGGAGTGAAAGGTGATTAGCTGGGATAGTTTAAAGGGACAAGCATGGTGTATGTATTTATGTTGAACTTCTTTCGCACCGTACGTAGCCACCCGCGCTAATCAGAGGTACGGGGGAAGGACAACGAACTAAACAGGAGAGTAAGCAGGAGGATACATTTAACAATCCACCCCTTCCCTGGGGATGGACAATTCAAACATACAGTCTCAGGGAAAAGCAAATGTACCCACCCACCCTTTCCCTGGGGATGACAATTCAAGCGTACAGTCCCAGAGAAAAGCAGAGCAGAGCCAATGATTCCATCCCATTCAATGGCACCCTGTAAATAAAGCGCCACTAAAGAATGAAGATCGCTCTTCAAAAACTTCCAAAGAGCGCGAAGCCACCACCATATTGCTGCAGGGGCGTCTGATAAACACCCAGCAGTGCATGTATCTACTACACAACTACGAACTGCTGCTACTGCTGAATCATGTATGTGTCATGTGTGTATCACGTGCATATTTATTGTCAGCGCATAAGAATGTACTCTTTGGTTCTATTGGGTAAAGTCACGTAGGTAAAAAATAAAATAACAAAAATCACGACGTTTCGGCCACAACACAAGCGGCCTTCATCAGGTGAAGGGACGAGACTGTCTGGAGGACAGCGCTGGAGTGAAAAAAGCCACGCTCAGATCACGACCTTTAAGCTGTGTGAGAAGAAACAAAGCGCCTTGACAAAGGAATTAGCATATAATTTAGCATTGAAATGGCTCATTGAAATAGCTAAGTTAAAGTATACACATTCGCAGAGGCACCCCTTGACAAAGGAATTAGCATAGAATTTAGCATTGAAATAGCTGAGTGATTAGCTTGTAACTGGTCACAGAAATAGCTATGTTAAAGTCAGAGCATATACATTCACCGAGTTACCTAGTACAAATCAAACAGGAGAATTTAGCGAAACACAACCACGCTCAGACCGCGGACCTTTAAACTGTGTGCGAGCAAACAAGGTGTCCTGACAAAGAAATTAGCATAAGAATTAGCATTTGATTAGCCGATTTTAGAAAAGAGGTGGTGTACGTGCCGGTGGACTTGCCATTTGGCGCGGGGGGGGGGGGGGAGTTTACCTATTGATGGTGTGAAAAGGGAATTTATAAGAGCTGCGAAAGTTTGGGGTACCACTACTTGAAAAATATACTGTACCATTGAAATTAGTTTAATGTTTAGTTCGATTTAGAACATCTTTCCAATGGTTGCTTAATTTGAAACCATCTTCTCGGTTGAAATTGTGTCTGTGTTTGTAGATCTGAATTGCCTCGTGAACAAATCTCTGATAAAAACCCGTGGGTTTGCAAAGAACCTTGGTATCGGAGAAAATTATATCGTGATCACCCACAGCGTTGTAACAGTGATCAGCCATGGCAGAAGAATTCGTTTTGCCGTGTTTCAAATCTGATTTGTGCTCGCGAATTCGGTCAGAGACATGTCGCTTTGTCTCCCCGATATAGCAATCACCGCAGGTACAACTCAATTTGTAAACCCCGGGGTACTGTAAGTCAGGAATGACATCCTTCACGGATGGGATCAGATCACGAATTTTGTGTACTGTATTGAACCGGACCTGAATCTTGTGTTTGTTTAGAATTTTGGAAATCTTTTTAGTAACGCCTGCTATAAATGGTAGTGTGATGGTTTTGACCGGAGTATCAAGCGGTTGTTTCTGTATGGAGGGAGAAACAGCTTGGCGGATGGTACGGTCAGAGTAACCATTCCTTTTGAGGGCCAGGTGTACTGGTCAGGTGGTGTTGAATAAGAATGTGGTGACGTGACCGTAATGAGTCAACCGAGAGTAGTCTCAGTGACAAAAAGCGCATTCTTCAAGAGACACAAACCCGGCTAATGTGATTGCTTACTTAGCTTGAACTGCACACGTTCGCGTTATGTTCACGTTACGTTACAAGTTGCAAGCATTCACGTCTCCGTTTTGTTTGCTTTACAGGGACGTTTAGAATGTGTATATTCCCGAGTTAGCAGGAAATACGCTCGTCAGCCACGCCAGCAATTAGCATTGGCAGGGAGCGGCGGCCACACGCCTTTGTATAATAAACCCAGGCACGCTCCATCTCCGCTGTGGACGTCCACGTGGTTCAGTTCCCTCAATTTGGCTGCCATGATCAGTCCACTGCTGGATGAAGGCCTCACCTACTGGACATCTGTGAAACTACTGGGCATCTGGGAAAAAAATGGTTTCATAGCTCGTCGGATTGCTCCGGTATTACCGTAAATAAAGATTCATATTATGTGTGCTACGGCTGGTGTTGTTAGGTACCAGCAGTGCCCGATCTAGGCATAAGCTAAGTAAGCTGCAGCGTAGGGCCTCGCATGAGGGGCCTCTACATACAAAACAAAATAATGCGAAGTTTAAACTTTTTTATATATAATCGGTTGCACCTCGGCCTATGTATACAATAAATGTAAATGTGAAGCGTTAATATTTATATATTTAATTGACCTTTCTGTTTGAGTAATACACTGTTTTTGGTAATGCTGTGGGGCCTCTTAAGTTTGACATAGCTTGGAGCCCCAGCATGTCACTGTTATAGATTCATGTGACTTCATAAACAGTCACAACGCAGTCCTGGCAGCAGTGACTGGTGGCGAAACCGGACGTGATCTCCCACGGTTTCGCGAAGCAACTGTGGTGCCACGACAGCGAAGTCGCTCCGTCGAGGCCGGGGCCGCCGCTGTGCTGACGGTGCTGCTGCAGCGGGGAAGTCACCCGGCTCCCGTCACAGCGCTCTCCCCACCACCCCCCACATAAACACACACAGACTGGCGGGCAGGCGGGGAGCGGGGCGGCGCAGGTTAACGGCCCTGCCCATAATGCACCGCGAATTTAACGGCCCTGCTCATAATGCACCGCGAGTTTAACGGCTCTACCCATAATGCACCGCAGTAGTAATGTGGAATGGGCAGAGTACTTGGTGGGACAATGGGGGCGGGCGTGAGAGAGGGGGGGGGGATAATCCGATTGGCCAGAGGTCAGCGGGGGGGGGGGGGCGGCGGGTAAGATAGATTAGATCTGCCTGCTGGTCCGCACTGACACATGCAGTTTAGTTTCTTTATTCGTAGGTAATAAATCGTCAGTACAGTATAAACCGTGTCATGTTGTCTCTGTGAGTGCGGAGAGGAGGGCGAGGTGTTGTGAATCGGATCGCCAGGGTGCATTGTATCTACCTCCAGCTGTTCGGCGGAGTGCTCTTTTGTTTGCGCACGGGTGAGTAATTTTACCCATGTTTTTTTGCTCGCACGGGCGGGCTCACTCGGGGCTCGACGCGCATGCTTTGGCAGCAGTAACGTGCTATCACCCTGGGAATTAAGGAACGGGTCCTTAGATCATTAAATTCACTAGTGCGTGGTGTGGTGAGCCAATGCGTCGTGTGGTGCTGGTTGTGGTTCGCCCGCGCCAGTACGGGGGCGTGCAGGAGCAGCAGCGCTCACGGCACGCGCCGCGCGTGTAGCGCGTAGAGATAAATTGGTGAGCGGGTATTCCGCAGTAATTCGTTGATTCCGAACGGCTGCGACGGTAAATAAAACAAGATTACGCAATTCAAGCACGTGATGCTGCTGGCGATGGTTACCGCGTGTGTAGAGCTGCGCCGTGAGGTACACGGGTACCCACGTGCATAATCATACAACGGTTGTTGTGGCAGTGGTATATGTGGCTATCGTGGTGGTGGATATTGTGGTTGGTGGCACGACTAGTGGTGCTCGTGCCGCGCCGTGGTCGCGCATCTTTACACGGCTATTTATAGCGCGAATCGTAGCGGACGAAGGGAGCGACGCGCGGGCAGCTGCCGCGCTATTTTTAGCGTGGGCACGTGGTGGCCAATAGGCGCGGGTAACCGCGCGTGGCCGAGTGTGGGCAGCGGCGTACCTGGGTACGCGTAGGGGAAATGCAAGCGGGGAGTGTGTGTGAATGGTCCGAGGTGGCCGAGAGCCAGCCAAGAGACGTGTCTCATAGGAGCCGCGTGGAGGCAGCGAGCTCGGAGCTGCGAACGGCAGCAACGAGGAGGGAAGAAGTGGAGGAGGAAGGGGGAGAGGAGATGAGGGGCAGCAGCCACTACACAACCATCCACTCATCTCAACGCTCCATCTCCATGTGCACGTTCCCTCTTCTGACTGCCACTCCACCATGAGTCTCGACCACCGGTCCCGATTCCTTTCTATCGACGTGCCCTACCCAAGTCCGCTTACTTTTCTTTCATAAATTGTGTACCTTCTATAAACCACGTGTTTCTCCTCTTTGCGTCTTTCAGTGTAATTACTGATTACATGACAGTACACGCGCACTGATTACACGAATGCCAGCATCCTCTTTCCAGCTGCGCGTTCACGACCCGACATCGCCCCTCTGTGGGTGTCGCCACGGCCCGTAGCTTGGGGCTGTGTCGCGTCACCTGGGCGGGCAGTCGACGCAGCGGGTGAGGGCCGATCCGGGCAGCCACGTGGTATGTGATGCAACTCCGTCCTCTATTCGTTTCTCCACTCAAACATACAAACGTCTGTCTTGTTTTACACACTGCATCAGCCACATGGCCTTCTGGGAATGATTTTTTTCAGCAGCAGCATTGGTTTAACACAGGGATCGGCCACCAGAGACGCATGCGACTCTTTAAGGACTGCTTCGTGACGTTTTTTGTGTTTATTCTTGTATCCTTCCCCCGCACCACCGATTAGCACGGTTGGCTTCGTACGGTGCGAAAGAAGTTCAACATACATTAAGGACCGTCTCGTATTCACATGCATTGCGGCTCTTGAAATATAGATTTTTTTTACTGAATTCTAAAAAAATGGCTCTGTATTATGGTGTTTGCCGGCGCCTGGTTTAACACAAGCAAACTTTGGCTCGGTTTTGACACTCGGCGTCTTAGCAGGATGAACGCAGCGCTGGTGAACTTGCCTGGTTTGCCGATAGCCCCTGCGAACTGCGAAATCGCTGCGCGGCTCAGACGCGCAGACCCAGCGACGGGACGCGGGTGCGCTTGGAGACGAGCGTTGACGCTGGGCCCCTTTCGCCTCTGACAGGGCGGGACTGCTCGCACCTCCCTGACCAGCGCGATTTCTCTTCGCCCGTGGCATCGTTTTTTGTGACAAACACAGCGTAATTCGAGCAAACGATTTGTCCGGAATTTTTTTTTGGGGTGGGGGGCGGGGTGAGCAGTGGGCTCACCGCGCTTCGCTGGACGCACTTTTCCAGGAATGTTAATGAGTTACGGTCGGGATTTCCTGCGCGGATGCGAGTGTTTTCATAACGGAGTCATTTGCGATAAACACCGCTCGCCGTTTGGGAGTGGCCGATACCTTAGCCGAACACGGAGTTAAGCGTCGAGCCCGGGCGTCCATCACCAGGCAGATAACTCGGCCTCGCAGCTCAACAGCTTTGAACACTTCCAGGAAATCTGCCCAGAGAGCCGTCGAGGTTTGCAAGGCTGCGTGAGTCGGGGCCTCAGTGCGCCCAGTGGGGCTGCAGGTTGCGCGGACCTCCGGTGTACGGGAAGGCGTCCGCATTGGCTCCATGCTGAGCGTGCAAAAACCTCGGCACAACGTTCCGATCGTATCGCCACCATCACCGCCGTGCTTGTGGGTGAATTTAAAAATCTGCTGCTGTAAAATGGACACTAAAACCATTGCCATTTGACAGAAACGCGACGGCATTGCAACGTCACTGTCAACAGCCCAGAGCGACATTCATTCAACATTACCGGCCCAATAGTGTTCCTGTTGCTCGCCGATGGTCTAATTTTCCATTATTCACGAGCAAGCCCGGACTGGTCCATAGGGGCAGCAGTCCCAGTGGGCCAGTCTGCGGGGAAATTGCAAATGCAAAAAAAGGAAAACGTTATATTTTTTATTACCTCTCGTGTGTACGCTTCATTGCTTATTTGCGCTCTCAGCTGGCATCGAGTCCCCAGATATTCGGCAGCCCCAAATATTCTTCTTCGCCGGCCCCATTTCGCGTTAGCGTGATCACATCGCAACATCTTAACTGCGAGTACTGCGCCACAGTTTGTCATCGCACAACAACCATTTAAATAAAACAATTTTAAATACAAAAAATGCTCATAGTCCAAATTTGGACTGGTGTGTTTACAAATGCCCGGGTCGATTTTAGTCCCAGTCCGTCACTGTTCATGAGCCATGATCAATCCACTGCCGGACGAAGGCCTCTCCTCAGGCCACCGTTTAGTTTTTCCATTAAACAAAATAGCACGAGGGGGGGGTTGAGTCGTCCTCTGGGCTCTCCATACCAAAAACAAACCCAGCAGCAGCTCGGTTCTTGTGAGTTGCTGGACACCGGAATCCCAATTACCACGAGGCCCTTCCCTGCACTGATCGCGCAGAAGCTCCTCCCCAACTCCCCCTCCCCGTTTGCGTCGGGGCTGCTCATTGAGGCCCTGCTCATCTCCTGCTCACAGCCTTGAGCCCAGGGCATAATTATGGGGGGGGGGGGGTATGTGGCAGCGCTAGGAGCCCAGGCAGCAACAAAAATCCCAACAATTAACCATAAATGCCAAAAAACTATTGTTGCAAATGAAACAAAAAATATTTTCCAAAAATACATCGCGTAAAATATAGTGGCGCTACTGATGGTGTTTGTTACTGAACACCACCAGAATGTTGACTTAAAGCTTTTGTGACTGCAGGAATTCATATTCTTTGGGTCTTTTGGTAAAGTCACGGAGATAGATTGAAAGAAAATAACCGATAGACCCAAAGAATATGACCAGGATTTTTTGCGAACTGACATGCGCATGAAAGCAAGATGCACGATAAGTTAATTGTAAGTTTTGTACCTTCAAATATTTGTATTAATATTTCCACTGTGAGACTGTCTTCCTCTAAACCCAATACACGGTGCAACTAAAATAATATATATAGTTATAGCCTAGCATATACCTACTATAATCACCCAGGAATGTCTGTCCTTAACGCTCGTGACACATTAATAATAATGAACAGATTACGTCCTCCACATGGACCACCTCTCATTAGCAGGTGACGTCACTCCACATGGAACACCCTCCCCCCTCATTAATAATCATGAGCAGGTGACGTTGCTCCACATCGAACAGCCCCCCTCATTAATAATCATTGCCTGATGGCGACCTCTTGTGTTGCGATGGAAACGTCGTGATATTTTTATTCATTTTATCTTTATTATATTTTTTTCTATCTACGTGACTTTATCGAAAGAACCAAAGAATATGAATTCCTGCAGTCACGAAAGTCTTAAGTCAAAATCATTATCAGGACGTCATGATGAACAAGGGATTATAACCTTAAAATGAAATATGTCTGTGTCACCGCGCCCTTACACATTGCACACGCATTAATGCAATGAATGTCATGTCGCGGTCTGCTTTTCGCTTGCAAGTTTCAGATTTACTGCAATACACCCGTCCTTGGACGGGCAAAAGGGTAGTTATTGTATACCGGTTAAAACCATCCGCCAGTATTTCAGTAAAAGTGAGTTGGGAGAAGGAATGGGGGCCCACAGTCGGATCTTGCACGGCAACTCCGTTCACGGAGGTCGTTGCACCCCTGCCTAAGCCAGTGGTATAAATTCCACATTTACATGGTAGGGGCCGAGTCTATCCAGAGGATAACCGCCATTGACCTCTCCGTAAAGTGGAAATAATTGTATTGGCCACTAGAGACACGATGGTCCAAGTCAACCTCCCACAACCCCACTTCCAAAGAGGATGTGAACTCGCAACCTTCTGATTACGAGCGGATCGCTCTACCGCCGAGCCACGTAGTGGCCAGGTGTGGGGTCATTTTCCGTGGCACAGCGTCATGACTCCTCTCTCTGTGTGTCCACAGCACTCGCCGTGTATGAAGGCTGTCGCACGGTGCGAGCGAGCTCAGTGAGGGAGGTCTCTAAGATGCCCAGTCTGTCCCATTGCACTACGGTGGTGTTGGTGCTGCGTTTAGTTTTGGTTCACAGCATCCTCCCTCATCTCAGCCATCCTTCTGATTATCACGGTTGGCTACGTATGGTGGGAAAGAAGTTCAACATACCATTTATGCGTACACCAACACCGGCCACAGTGGCTCAGTGATGGCGTGGTGCCGCCGCAGCGGAGCCGCTCCAGCGGAGCCCTACCCACCGCCGCGACGCCGTCACCGATGCCTCGGATTTCCCGCCACTCTCCCGGGGCCGGTGCCTTCTCAGACGTCCGCGTTTTACCCACTGCACAGTCGTGAGGCCGCCGCAGCAGAGCCGCTCTGCCGAGGCCGTGCCCACCGCTGTAAAGCCGCCACCGGGGGATGCCGCCGCTGACGCTGCGCACCCTCGCCGCCTTCCCCTCCCCCCCCCCCGCACGAACGCACACACACCCCACGTAGAGCCAGGAGGGGAGGTCACCCGGCCGATAGGTTTTTTTTCCAGAAGTCCCTAATGGGATCGAACTTCATGGTTTCCTGCGGCTGGAAAATTGGCGATCTTCCCCCGTAGCTGACATGCACTGCGGCGCCGTGACCTAATATTAAAGTTGCATGGTCACGGCAGGGGCCGTCAGGCCACCGCGGTTGGAACCACACACACACAAGCACGTGGACTGGTAGCAAGAAACCACTGCGGTGACGTCACAAGCGCTCGGATCCGCACATCAAAGGATACGGATGCGGAACATGGGGGCGCCGCGGAATGCCTTTGTGATAGGATAAAAGGTGATTGAGGCAGTACTGGGGCAGTCTTCTTCAAAAATCATCGCAGTCCACGCAGGAGGGGAGTCAGCCGTTTGAGACGTCTGCGTGACGAACTTCAGCGCAGCCAGGCTCAACCCTCTACGGATCGCTTTTCTACAGCTTCCAGCGCAGCAGATTGTAAGTACGCGTGAGTAAGAGAGAGAGGTAAGTTTGGGCTATTTGATCGAGGGTAGAAAGCAGAGCGATAGGCAGAGAAAATACAGTCTAGGATCCCAAGGGGAATAGGCTGACGTCCACTGACCCACGCAATTACTCATAGCTTAACGGGTTGCTCGCGGTAAATAAAATAACTGGTAGGGGAATAAACTGTGTCGTGTGGTCCTTTGGAGGGTGAAGAGGAGGGTGGAGAGTGTTTTGTGTTCGCGCGCATACGCGGCTGTTTGCGGTGAATAAGGGAGTAGAGCGTGCTTGGTGTCCACGTACCTGTACGATCGTTTATAGTATTGTTCAGCGCGCGCGTACCTACACGTCTGGTTTCTGTGGTGTTTAGCGCTCGCGTACCTGTACGATTGTTTACAGTAGTGCTTAGCGCTCGCGCACCTGTGAGACGGTGTTGCGGTCGCGTGCCTGCGCGGTTGTCTCTAGCGAAGTAGCGAACTAAGCGCTTGGCGTGCGCGTTTTCGCGCGGCTGTGTAAACGGCCCCATTAAATTGGAGCAAAGTAATCGCGGCGTGTTTGTTTTTGCTTAAGCGCGTGGAGCGTGGGTGGGAAGGAATCTCACGGCGGCGTGCCGCACCTGTTTATTCCCGTGCAGGACAGGGTTTTACTTTGCGAGCGCGCTCACCGCGGCACGCCGCTGTTGAACAGTGTAGCGCATCGCAAGCGCAAAGCGTACGAGCCGCTAATTAAGCTATGCAAACGCGGTCGACATCCCAGGCAGAGGTACAGGGGGGCGAGACATTAGGGGTCGGTAGTCTGGACCTGACAGAGCAGCCGGGGGGTAGCGGTATGAATGGAACAGGGGAGTCGGTGGGCAACGGCCCCGACAATTCAGTGATGGCAGGGGACGTTCGCCCCCACAGTTTGGCGTCAGAAGCGGTACAAACCCCGCGCGTTACCCCACACAAAAATAAGGCATATATTCACCGGCCGGGGTACCCCTTCATGGAAAGCGTTTGCCCGCAACGTCATAGGGGCGAAGGAAATTAATGGGTGGACGGACGCGCAGGCGTTACGTCAACTTATTATGAATCTGGATGGGCGGGCAGCCGATTTTGTGGAAGCCCTACCCACAAGCGCGCAAACCCAGCTAGCAGAGCTAATGCGCCAACTTGACTCACGGTTCGGCGTGAGTAATGAGGAAAAAGCGGCCTTAGAGGCACGCCGTCGCCAACCCGGTGAGGACCTGCGCGATTATGCCGAGGATGTGCGCGAGCTAACAAAGATCGCACGCCCGGGGTACACGACAGAGGTGATTGAGGAGCTGGCCGCCGAGAAAATCCAGCGATACTTGACTCGCACGGCGTGGTGGCAGCCAGACATGAACTGTACGCGTCTTCCCTTTAATGCCCTTGTCGAGCGCGCGCGTAAGTGTGAAAGAATTTCTAGAGAACGCGCGCAGCTCCGAGGACTGGGACGGGAGCGCACTATCGTAAGCCTGTCCCTAGAGGAGGAAGAGGAGGAACAGGAGCTCGCCAGGACGGTAAGGGATCGGGAAAGGGAGCCTCCGGTATCCCGCGAGACAACCCCGGGATGGGTGGCGGGAATACAGACGGGCATAAAGGATGTAGCCGGCCAGGTGACCCACGCACGTGAGGAAGCGAGTAAAAATATGAAAGCCATCCAGTCCGAGATGGGGGAGCTACGCTCCACAGTAGGGGGACTGGCTGGGCGGGTGTCCCAGTTAGAGTCCGACCTGGGACAGCTGCGTACGGGAAGGGGAAGAAGGGATGGGCAGGGGGCCTCCTATGGGACCGCCCCCCGAGCATGTTACCTGTGCGACCATCAAGGGCATCTCATGAGGGACTGTCCCCAGATCGCCCGCGCTAGAAACGCGCCACGGTTAAACGCCAACGCCCCCTAGAGAGTGGACCACCTAGGGGTGCAGTCAACACGGTCCCTTTGCAGAACGACGATAATAATGGTGAGCGAGTGACCCCCACGCAGATTCCGACCACAACACCCAGGGACACGGTGAGCACAGGCGACTGGCTGCGGGAGCTGGTGGCGGGAATCACGGGGGCCACGTCACTGGTGGAAGGACAGGTGAACGGGCAGTGCACCTGGATCCTACTGGACACGGGGGCCGTAGCCTCACTCGTAAGCGCCCCGCACTGCAGCGTACTCGGGGTTGACGTGAGCCACCTGCAGGTCCCGGATCCGCGCGCTGCACACAGCGAGCGGAGCCGGGATGGGGTTGCTGGGAAGGATCTCCCTCGAGGTCCGTCTCAGAAACCAGGTGTGCACACAGGAATTCTACGTCTCGAGTGTGCTGTGCCACGAGTGTATTGCAGGTACGGACCTCCTGGAAAAGCTGGGGCTCAACGTGCAGCCCCGCCAGCGATGCGCCACCGTGGAGGGCAGCGGGGAGCGGATCCCGTTCCTGGGACCCGAGCCGAATCGCCCTCGCTTCACACCCGTGGCCGCTACGCTAGTGTTGGCCGTCACCATCGGGCCGCTCGCCGAGATGCTGGTGCCATTGGCAACCCCCTCCGCCGACCCCACACACCGACCATCGGGCGAGGTAATGCTAACCCCTCACCCGGAGTTGGCAGTGCGATACGGAGTCGTAGGGTCAGCCACGCTGGTAAACGCAGATGGGGGGCGACTGTTCATGCGGGTGTTTAACCCACACAGTACCCCGGCGATGCTACGACGGCACACCACAGTAGCTACCATACACCCCCTGCACGCGCGCCACTCTAACAACTCAGTGTTTGCGCTCTGGGCGGAGGATCCTGGCCGCCCCAAGGACAATGGGGACCTGGCCTGGCGAGTCGGCCCGACTCCCCGAGCCGAGATCATCCCCTTGCATGACGCGTTACATGTGCCTTGGGCAGACTTACCTAAGGGGGAGGCCGATCAGCTGCGCGAGTTGTTGCAGGAGTATGCCGACGTGTTCAGTGAGCACGATTCGGATGTAGGTCGGACAGACCTTGTTAAGCACACAATTGACACCGGTGCAGCCCGACCTATCAAACTCCCCGCATACCGGGTGGGCGCGCCCGAACGTACCCAGATCAAGGAGGCAGTTGCGGATATGTACATGATAACATAATCCAGCCCTTGGCGAGCCCCTGGTCTGCCCCGGTGGTGCTAGTAACGAAAAAGGATGGATCGACCCGGTTCTGCGTTGATTACCGAAAGTTGAACGCAGTCACCCTCGGCGACGCCTTCCCCATACCGCACATCGATGACACCTTTGACAGCCTCGCAGGAGCACGGTATTTTTCCACCCTCGATCTGGCATCCGGGTACTGGCAGGTGGAGATGGCGGAGGAGGATCGGCATAAAACCGCATTTACCACCCCGATGGGACTGTTCGAGTTTCGAGTGCTTCCGTTCGGACTCACTAACGCGCCCGCGACGTTCCAGCGGTTGATGGAGTTGGTGATGCGGGGCTTGCAGTGGGAACAGTGCCTGATTTACCTGGACAACGTGATAGTGTTCAGTAGATCTCTGTCTGAGCACTGGTCCAGGCTGTGAGAGGTGTTCCAGCGATTGCGAGCAGCCCATCTCAAACTCAAGCCGCGTAAGTGTTACTTTGCGCAGCGCGAGGTGGGGTACCTCAGACACCGAGTAAGCGAGGCAGGAGTGCGCACCGATCCCGAGAAGGTGCGCGCCGTAGTGGAATGGCCACGGCCAAGGAACCTGACGGAAATCAGATCATTCTTGGGGTTCGCCACCTATTATCGCCGATTCGTAAAGGGATTCAGCGAGGTGGCACGCCCCCTCACCCAACTCACCTCTCCTAAGAACCCCTATCAGTGGACAGAGGCCTGCCAGATGGCCTTCACCACCCTCAAAGACCACCTTACCCACACCCCCACCCTAGCTTTCCCCGATTTCACCACTGATTTTATTTTAGACACCGACGCCTGCAGCAGTGGGCTGGGCGCGGTGCTGTCACAGGTGCAGGGTGGGACGGAGCGGGTCATCGCATACGCCAGTCAGACCCTGAGTGGGGCCGAGCTGAATGATTGCGTGACCTGTCAAGAACTGTATGCCGTGGTCTTCGCGTGTAAACAGTTCCGACCGTATTTGTATGGCAGGAAATGCCGGGTGCGCACCGACCAGTATGCCCTGCAGTTCCTCCTTACATTCAAGGAACCACAGGGGCAGATGGCCCGATGGCTGGCGCAGCTGCAGGAGTACAACCTGCAAATTGAGTACCGAGCTGGGCGTACGCACGCAAACGCGAACGCCTTGTCGAGGCGGCCCATGATGTGCGCCGAGACAAGGGTGGAGGAAGTCTGCCCGTGCTTCACGGGGGGCCGTTGCCGGCAGGTGGTGGGCCCCCAGGAGCGCACCGAGACTAACCCCCCCCCCCCCCCCCCCGGTGAGAGACAGTGCAGTATGCGCAACAGAGACCCCGGCAGGGGGAACCAGGGACCCGGGGGACCACTCGACGTGCACGGAGCCCACACCCCGGGGCCCGATGGGTCGCCCAACCCCACCCGATCGGATCCAGGAGGACGTCGGCTGCGCCTTCCCGGGCCTGGACGACGAGCAACTGAGACGGACCCAGCTGCGGGATCCAGATCTGGCAGCGGTGGAGACGACCCTACGGGAGAAGGATGCCCTACCGGGACCCTGGAGTGATTTGTACGCCCGGTTGTGCGTGCAGAACGGGGTAGTACGGGAACTAACCGAAGCCGGCCAGCCGGGATGCATCTGCGTTCCCGCCCAGGTACGGCCCCAGCTGCTAAGGCTAGTACACGACCACCCGCTCGGGGACCATGACGGGGAACGGCGCACTCGGGAAACCCTGCATCGCCAGTATCTCTGGCCCAAGTTGGCACAAGACGTGGCCGCCTGGGTACAGGGCTGCCGCGCGTGTCAGCAATGCGGGCCGAAACCAGCGCGATACCAGGTACCCCTGAGATAATTCCGCGTCAGCCGGACGAACCAGCTGGTTGGGATCGACCTGCAGGGACCATTCCCGCGATCCCACCGGGGCAACCGATATATTCTCGTAGCGGTGGAGTACTTCACACGCTATCCCGTAGCGGTGGCCATCCCCGATAAGACAGCCCTCGTAGTGGCCCGAGCATTCGTGGAACACTACATACTTAAGCACGGGATCCCCGAACGAGTCATTACTGACCATGGTAGTGAGTTCGAGGCAGAGCTATTCCAAGCGCTGTGCCGGGAGTTCGGGATCCAGAAGGACCGAACTACGGCGTATCACCCCCAGGCAAATGGGATGGTAGAGAGGATGAACCAGACTCTAGCCAAGAAGCTTAAACGCATGGCAGCCGCGAATCAACGGGACTGAGACGAACACCTCCCCTATGCTCTGTTTGCCTATGCCACCACAGTGCACACATCTACTGGACAGACCCCATTCCTAATGTTTGGTCGCGAGTCTCGCCTTGCCCGCAGATCTATTGTTGGTGGGCAACGGCCCCGACAATTCAGTGATGGCGGGGGATGTTCGCCCCCACAATGGAACTAGCGGCTCGTGATTGGTTGTGGAGGTGGGGGGGGTTCACTCCGCCCATCATTCCTACAGGAGCAACAACACGAGTACCACTTCATGAGGAAGTCACAAGTGGTTGTCCAATGGATAGACTCTCCCCCACCATAGCAATGAGGAATTTTCACCGTTGGCTCAGAGCTGCACAGGAAACCCCAACACCGTCTTTCTGCCACTGCATCCGCGCTTCCCAGCTCACCTCTGACTCGCATGGTTAGCGACGTACAGTGCAAATGAAGTTCAACATACATACGAGTTCACTCCTCGTTCGACTCGACTCGTGTCAACTGTATGTACGCTGAACTTCTTTCGCACCGTACGTGGCCAACCGGCTAATCGGATGGTGCAGGGGGAAGAACAAACTAAATACATATTATATTCTTGGTTCTTTCGGTAAAGTCACGTAGAAGGGAAACAATAAAATAAAAAAATATATAAAACAATAAATTTCTCACGACGTTCGACTACAACACAAGCAATCATCATCAGGTGTGAAAACCACAGCAAGAAAATTTGAAAAAAAAGTGGCGGTTTTTAAACGTTAGCACCACGGAGAGCAATTTGGCAGTTATTCAGATGGACGAGTCCATCTATGTTCGGGAAAGAGGAGGGGGGAGACGAAAATAATTGATGCGGTCTGAAAGCCACCGTAAGCGTGAACAATCAATTAAGACCTGAAATGGTTTATCAAATCCTTCCAATGATTGCTAGCCAGAATCCATCTTCTCGGTTGAAATTGTCTCTGTGTTTGTATATGTGGATAGCCTCATGAACGAATCTCTCATGGTAGCCAGATGGCTTGCAAAGAACCTCTGTCTAGGGGAAGTCAATGTCATGTGAGCCAACTGAATTATAACAGTGATCTGCCATGGCCGAGGTGTTGGTCCTACTGTGTTTTAGGTCTGCTTTGTGTTCACGAATGCGGTCCGAGACATGTCGTTTGGTTTCTCCAATGTAACTACTACCACAGAGGCAACTTAGTTTGTAGACACCAGGGTACTGTATGTCCGGAATCACATCGGACCTGGATCTTGTGTTTATTCAAGATTTTGGTGATCTTTTACCCTACATTGTGGGGATCACAAAAAAGATCTCCAAAATCTTGAATAAACACTGTATGGTGCCAGCCCGGGAGAGCCGTGGCATGCAATGTACTTACATCGCGGACAGCACCGTATGTGTTGCTGTGTGAGGCCGGCTCTAGCATAGCACAGCATGCAATGCACGGTCATCGCGTACACCCCGTAGGTGGGAGTAGTACCAGCCCTAGCGGGGCTTGGTGAGCGCTGGGATAGCGCGGGCACCACGCATGACGTGTAGTGCGGCCTCCCACAATGGGGAGTGGGAGAGTGTTAGCCCAGGGACAGGGTTGCCCCGGGCCATAGCACTCTGGTTGACCCCGTAGGAACGTGATCCAGAGTGTCCACCGAGAGGGGCTCAGGTGGGGGGGCTAGGGGGTGATCACGTGTCCGGGGAGTGCTCTCGAGAGGGATCGAGAGGGAGCTAGAACGCTCGCAAATGTGGGCGGGGCCATGGGCGGAGCCGGCCCCGACCCGGGAGGATATAAGGTGGGTCCCTAAGAGGGACCAGGGTCACTTCGTTCTACAAACTGGAAGCTCTATGTTCTACGTCCTATGTCTGAAGAGACATGAACACGTGGCCGGGGATCCTTCGTAGCTGTAACTCCTACGTATAGTGTAGTTAGCTGGGTGGTCACCACCCTAGGCTGTATCTGGTAAAGGGGCAATTACCCCTTTGTATATACGTGTTACAAATAAATGTGTTGCCTCTGAAGAATAACGTTTGCGACTAAGTTGGACTCACTACACTAGGACTACACCCTATAAAATAGTCTATCGCTACTACCATGGTAACTGAACCCCCTATTAGCACGGTTGCTTAACTACGTTGCGAAAAAAGTTCATGTACAACTGTTCCTGTGAACGTCACTCGTTTATTCCTCCACACGTCAGGGTTCTCGGTCTACCAGACAGACCGATAAATCGCATCGGCACTGCGTTCAACCGCAATGCTGCAGGTCAGAACGACACCCACAACAACCGACGAACCCACAGTTGCAGTGACCACCCTATGGGCCAACTCCAACTACTGACTCGGTCAGAGTGGCCAGTCAGCCCGAACACACTCTGCACTCCCCCGTACTGACACATGATGAGATGCGTGAAAGGGAACTAGGGGCCGAGTGTGTGTGGTGTCGCGACTCGCCTTGGGTTGCCATGGAGAGGAGGATGGTCGGGCGGACGATGGCTGGGGCCTGGGGAAGCATCGTTGAGGCGCCTGGCAGCCCGATGCAACGTGGCCTCGCAGGCCATAGTTGAAGCAGGAGACGAGGCCCCGCTCCGGTCACGGCAACGTCCTCCCCTGCTGGCGAGCGCCGTCTTGACGCAGCCGGTCATCCCTTTGCCATCCGCCGTTCGGGGTTGACGCGAAGACCTGGGCAGGAGCTGGCACTTGCGATATACTGCACACCTCCAAGGGCGCAGCACATGCTGCCAATCCCATCACCCTTTGGAGAAGCACATGCGCTTGGATGCTCCGTGCAACTTGCAGGGAGCACAGGTCGGTGCCGTCGATGGCATTGAGGATCACCCGCAGCTCCCGCGCTAATGACAGGAGCATTTCCATCACCAGGGCATCAATGCCCTCCTCGTCCATCCGGGGGTAGGCGGCCTTTGCCAACGTCAGCAGCGCACTGCAGAAGGCGAGGAGCGTTTCAGTGTTCCCACGCCTCTGTGCGGCGAAGTGGTGACGAGTGTTGGACGGCGGTCCGTAGATCGCCGCCATCTGTTGCAACGCCTGGTGCAATGTGGCACAATCAGCTGGCGGGATGGTGACCAGGGCTGCCAGAGCGTCGTCGTCGAGGGCAGCGGGAAGTGGCCATAGCACCTCAGCCTCCGTCCACCCCGCCATCTCGCAGTTCATGAGGAAGCGCCGCTGGAAGGCGGCCCAGTCGCCCCCAGAACGGGCAGGTGCTGCTGGAGAGATGGGACGCGTGCCGCCAACAGCTGCTCCCTGTCACTTTTGGCGGGAACTCCGCCGCTCTCCACCGTCAAGATGGTGGCCCCCTGCACTGGTCACGCCAAGCGTGACGCAGCGGTCCCCGGTTGGCGTGAAAATTGGGTGGGAGCCGCGGAGACCTCCGGTTGGCAAAGAGTTTCGGCGGGAACTTCTACATATTCGGCGGGAACTTTGGAAGCGGTGGCGGGAGCCGTAGCCCCACGTGGCTCCACTCCCCCCTCCTCCACCGCCGCCCCCCCGCGATGAATTTTGTCCAAAATTGACGCCGCTGCATGGAGGAGCTCGGTGAGGCGGAAGCTGCCTGGAGCACCCTCCCTGACGGCGGCGAGCCCCCGAGCGGCCGGACGGCGTGTTGCTCGCCCGGTGGTGCTTCTTCACCCCCCTCCAGGGCCGCCAACCCCGGGGCTGTCGCCCTGCTCCTCGTCTCCATTCAGCCAGTTACTTAATAACTATGTGGCCACTTCTGACACCAGTTGTAGTGTTTCACACGATGGAGGCATCGTGTGAACCACTACAACTGTGAAATAAACGTGGAGGCAACACGTTTATTTCACAATAAGCTCTAAAACACGAAGAGGTATAACTGCCCCTTCACCAGCTACCCTCGGGAGATATCTCCTCCGGGCTATCTAACCCTAGCTCACACGGGGTGGCTATCCCGGACCGGACCCTGGCTTGGGTCCGGGTCGTGTAGTCGGGCAGGTCTTTTCCAGGTGACGGCTTCTGTCTTCAGTCTTGCAACAACAGCCCCCTGACCCGTTCTGGGGTCCGGCTTATATTGCCAGTCCCGGGGCTTCCTCCATTCCTAGCCACGCCTCCCTTCTTGAGCCTTCGAGAAGGACCTGGTCTTGGTCCCGTGGTCCCCCCAGCCCCCTTCTTGGGGCCCCTCGGCCGGTACCTCCGGTCACCAGGCCTCCGGGTTCACCTGGAGTGCCATGGCCCCCGGTGAACCCCTGCACCGTCCCTGGCACTCTCGCCCCCTAACCGCCAGAGGCTGACACTGCATGTGGCTGGTGTGAGCGGCGCGCATCGTGCCTCACACAGGCCGGCTTATACCTCATGCAGTGGCCTCCACTGATGCCACTACAGAGGGACACCACTGGAGTATACAGCAGAGTGGGTCTACACCAGACATGGGCAAAGTACGGCCCCCGGGCCGTATACGGCCCGTTGGGCTTTTTAATCCGGCCCGCCGAACTTGTCCAAATATTATCATTAAATTAAATTTTACATTTCTCCTGTAATGCCCCCATTTCCCCATTAGATGGCGCACTTTGACCATCCATCTGTTCCTGGCTCCGCCCCTCTGTCAAATTTTAGAACCCATTGTGGCCCGCAAGTCAAAAAATTTGCCCACCCCTGGTTACACGGTGCTACGGAAGGGAGATTGGAGTGAAATGATGAAACGACATGAGAGAGAACCAGAGCAGGATAACGTTTTTGAAGTTGAATTTTAACCGTAAATAGCAGCACGGCGACATATGTGAAGGAGAAAGTTTTCTATCGGAGCATATCGCCGCTGTGACACGCGGATCGGACACACGCACAGTGCCCACGGAGCAGAGAGCACAGAGAGCGTGGATTACTGAGCAGAGCACGGAGCAGCGAGCGTGGAGCAGAGAGCACGGAACAGCGAGCGTAGAGCACGGAGCAGAGTGCACGGAGCAGGGAGCACGGAGCAGAGAGCATGCAGAAGAGAGCACTGAGCAGAGAGCGTGGAGCAGAGAGCATGGAGCAGCGAGCGTGGAGCACGGAGCAGAGTGCACGGAGCAGGGAGCACGGAGCAGAGAGCACTGAGCAGAGAGCGTGGAGCAGAGAGCGTGCAGCAGAGAGCGTGCAGCAGGGAGCGTGGAGCAGCGATCGCGGAGTAGGGAGCGCGGAGCAGCGAGCGTGGCGCATGGAGCTTGGAGCAGCGAGCGTGGTGCGGACCATCAAAGGAACTATAAAATGTACACCACAGTCTTGGCTTCCTGCGGTGTCACACATCGCACCACGCGATATTCGCCGTGATGCTGAACTCGGCCAAACTCCGCAAAAGCGAATTCCAGCATCTAAACAACGCAGACCAACTGGTGGTCTTCACGCAAACAACTGCTTGCCAGCCCACCACTACCACACTGCCCAGCTTCCACTACACACAGTTCATCAGTGTGCCCACCACTACGTTGCCTGGCTTCTACAATACACAGCTCATCAGCGAGCCCACCACTACGTTGCCTGGCTTCTACAATTCACAGCTCATCAGCGAGCCCAAGACCACACTTCCCAGGTTCCACCATACACATCTCATCAGCGAACCCACCACCACACTGCCCGGTTTCCACCTTCCACAACACACAGTTCATCAGCGAGCCCACCACCACCACATTGCCAGGCTTTCAACTTTACCAGAAATAACGAGCAACACTGAACCCGATCAGCACAAACTACGGAAGATGAGGTGGACACTTGATGCATAACTGCGCACTGCTCCCAAAATGCATTTGACGTTGGGTGAGTGGATGAGTGGGTGGGTGGGTGAGTCACCACACTGCGCCGTCAGCTCCCTGTCACCAGAGTGTGTACGTGGTGCAGTGGTTAGCTCGCTGTGCGCTACGAACACGGCGACACGAGTAACGAGTCCCGCTCACGACTAGCACCAGTGACGATTATTTGAACCGGTCCTGAGCCTCCCTTAGGTCGACTCAGTCTCAAATGAGTACGTGGTGCGATGTGTAAACATCGCCACTTGGGAAACAGCACTTGCCCCAAAAGTCTGTTGAGGCTATATGGGAGATCTTTGTCTTTGTTTAAGACAGCAACTTTTCACACAACAGGAAGAGAACATCCAAACTCCACGCAGAAAGGTGCCCACGTCAGGAATCGAACGCAGGAACTGGCTACTATGACACGCGAGTGTCACCCTGCCGCCACCACAACCTCCACCACCCTGCCGCCACCACAACCTCCACCACCCTGCCGCCACCACCACCCTGCCGCCACCACCACCTCCACCACCCTGCCGCCACCACCACCTCCACCACCCTGCCGCCACCACCACCCTGCCGCCACCACCACCTCCACCACCCTGCCGCCACCACAACCGCCACCACCCTGCCGCCACCACAACTTCCACCACCCTGCCGCCACCACCACCTCCACCACCCTGCCGCCACCACAACCGTGGCTTGGAGTGGGTGAACGGCGTGGGAATGACATCGCCACCTCACGGACTCGTATCCACTAGCGTGCGTCCACCAGCGTGTCCACCAGCGTGTCCACCAGCGTGTCCACCATGTCCACCAGCGCGTGTCCACTAGCGTGTGTCCACCAGCGTGTCCACTAGCGTATGTCCACCAGCGTGTCCACTAGCGTGTGCACCAGCGTGTCCACCAGCGTGTGGCCACCAGCGTGTGGCCACCAGCGTGTCCACCAGCGTGTGTCCACCAGCGTGTGTCCACTAGCGTGTGCACCAACGTGTCCACCAGCGTGTCCACCAGCGTGTCCACTAGCGTGTGCACCAGCGTGTATCCACCAGCATGTGTCCACCAGCGCGTCCACGAGCGTGTCCACCAGCGCGTCCACTAGCGTGTGCACCAGCGTGTGTCCACCAGCGTGTGTCCACCAGCATGTGTCCACCAGCGCGTCCACGAGCGTGTCTACCAGCGCGTCCACTAGCGTGTGCACCAGCGTGTGTCCACCAGCGTGTGTCCACCAGCGTGTGTCCACCAGCGCGTCCACTAGCGTGTGCACCAGCGTGTCCACCAGCGCGTCCACTAGCGTGCATCCACCAGTGTGTCCACTAGCGTGTGTCCACCAGCGTGTCCACCAACGTGTCCACCAATGCGTAACCATGGTCACGCCTCTCCACGGGACGCCTGGACACACATCTTCCTAAAAATAACACCTCCCAGAGCTGCCATCATCGCTATACTGGAGAATTATTTTTACTTGTGGGGGAAGATTAAAACAAAACTCCCACCAAAGTGAAGATTCAGGTCCCGCTGCCTCGGTGCTCTCATCCGTCATTATTTTTGGACGCGCGTCCTGGTCTGTTGACACGAGCGCAATAACACAAATCACCTGCAATCCATGTTGTTTCTGTCACTTATCTTGACAATAAATGTGTTTTAAAAAGTTAATTTATCCGAGCCAACTTTGGCAAACGGACAGTGTATTTAATTTATAATGTATTTTTCTTTGTGGACAGTTTTTTTAAATATAATTTTGCAATGCGATTGCTTCTGCTCCGATTAAGTTTGCTTTACTGTCGTACTGAAGTTGCTACGTTATCGCTTTTCTCATCGTGGCGACCCACGTTAGGTTCTTACCGTGGCCTCTCGAGTTCTCAACTGGCCACGCAAAACCACCGACTCGTAGAGCACCGGGCATTGCACAGAGAGACGTACACAAGCCATGAGCAGCGTCACCCACACGGGTGACCCTCAGTCCTGTGGTGGGATTTCTACATCATTTGCAGTGAAATTATTAAACGTTGTATTTCTATTTTACCAGGCAAGGCAAACTGATCTTTATAGCTCCTTTTCAGAAGCGACTTGGCCACAAATGATAGCTCAATGAAGTGGCTTATCATGTGGAAATGTATAGCAGCCAAATACTAGAAATGCGTGATGTTGATTCTAAACGTGAAGGGAACAAAAACGGAGGACCCGAAGAAAAATCTACGCGACCACGGGGAGAGAGACGCAAACTCCAAATATACAGCAGGCGTCAGGTATTGAACCCACGCCCTCCTATATATCAGGCGAAGTAAGTAACATCTCGCCACCGTGGCGCCCCAACCTCAATCCAGTGGGTCACCTCTGCCAAAGGCTACAATTTCAGTGGCCTATGCGCTGCGACTCACGCGACCCTCTTTACTTTGTGCCCATTCACGGCTGACCAACCGCCTGTGACCAAATGCCCCGGAATGCGCTCGATCTCCGTTAGAACTCAGAAGCTAAGCAGGCTCCAAAGCTGGCCAATCAATTAAGACCCGAAATGGTTTATCAAATCCTTCCAATGACTGCTAAGCCAGAGTCCATCTTCTCGGTTGAAATTGTCTCTGTGTTTGTATGTGGATAGCCTCATGAACGAATCTCTCATGGTAGCCAGATGGCTTGCAAAGAACCTCTGTCTTGGAGAAGTCAATGTAATGTGAGCCAACTGAATTATAACAGTGATCTGCCACGGCCGAGGTGTTGGATCTACCGTGTTTTAGGTCTGCTTTGTGTTCACGAATGCGGTCCGAGACATGTCGTTTGGTTTCTCCAATGTAACTACCACCACCACTTTTTTCAAATTTTCTTGCTGTGGTTTTCCACACCTGATGATGATTGCTTGTGTTGCAGTCAAAACGTCGTGAGAATTTTATTGTTTTATATTTTTATTATTTTATTGTTTCCCTTCTACGTGACTTTACCGAAAGAACCAAAAATATGAATCCCTGCAGTCACGAAAGCTTTAAATCGAAATTAAATTTGATTAGTATTCTTGGTTCTTTCGGTAAAGTCACGTAGAAGGGAAATAATACAATAATAAAAATAAAACAATAAAATTCTCACGACGTTTCGATTGCAACACAAGCAATCATCATCAGGTGTGAAAACCACAGCAAGAAAATTTTGCAATCGAAACGTCGTGAGAATTGTATTGTTTTATTTGTATTATTTTATTATTTCCCTTCTACGTGACTTTACCGAAAGAACCAAGAATATGAATCCCTGCAGTCACGAAAGCTTTAAATCGAAATTTGATTGGTAGTCCACCGAGTGGGATTATGTTTTGTTTTTCGCTCAAAAATCGGTCACGCAAGGTCGTAGAATACTTTACTTGCACACCCTCAGATGACGGGGGGGCTTTCCAGCGATACCAAATGTGTGCCCGTCGTGGCGAGATGTTAACTACCTCGCCTGGTTAACAGGAGGTCGTGGGTTTAATCCCGACCCTGCTTGTGTATTTGGAGTTTGCGCGTTTTTCTCTCTCTCTCTCTCCCCGCGATCGCGTGGATTTTTCTCCAGGTCCTTCGGTTTTCCTCTCCATATTTAGAATCAACATTGCGCATTAAGAGTATGTGGCTGCTATAAATGTCCACATGATAAGCCACTTCATTGAGCTATAATTTGTGGCCAGGTCGTTTCTGAAAAATAGCTATATAGTTCAGTGGGCCTGACCTGGTAAAATTAAAAGATGAGTTAGTTTACCTTTGTCAAAAATTTGGATTTGTATAAAGTTTGTAAATGTTCGTACAGACAAACCAACACACAGGGGGTTGGGTTTATATACAGCATATATATGGTGTGACAACGTACATGAACACAGTGATGCGTGTGTAATACACATGTGGACATTTATAGCACAATGATGCGTGTGTAATACACATGGACATGATACATGGATCGGGCATACACGTATGTGCACAATGAGACAGCATATGTGCAATGTGGCATCCGTGCCGAAGGAAGAGCTGTCACGTCTGGAATTATGATCATGATGATGATTTGGAGTAATGATATAGAATGATGAAGATGATGATTTGCAGTGATCATGTTGAATGATGACGATAATGATTTGAAGTGATGATGTAGAATGATTTAGGATGATCATTTGGAGTGATGATGTAGAATGATGATGATAATGATGTGGAGTAATGATGTAGAATTAATGATGAACATGATGATTTTGAGTCACGACGCAGAATGATGATGATTTTGAGTCATGATGATGGTGGTGGTGATGCTGGCGCCTCTAGTGGCCGCGTCGCCGCCGCTGTGACTCACAGTCGGAAGACGCGCTCCACCTCGCGCCTCTGCGCTCGGGAGAGGAGCTCGGGGACCCGGGTTCCTCCCCTCTCCCCCGCGATGATCCGGGGCCCCCTCTCCGCGGGAGGCGGCTCCACTCGCTCCCCCAAATCCCGGTTCCCGTGGCTGCTCCAACCGAGCAACCCTCCCATCCCCTCGGTCCCTTCGGCTCGGGGTCGCCACGACCCTTGGAGTCCCGCTCCGGCCGGAGCCGAGGCGCGGCGGAGCCCCTGGGATTGGGGGCCCTGAGAGGGGGAGGGTAGAGAGGGGGGGCCCTGAGAGGGGGGGCCCTGAGAGGGGGGGCCCTGAGAGGGGGGGCCCTGAGAGGGGGGGCCTTGAGAGGGGGGGCCCTGAGAGGGGGGCCCCTCGGTCCCCGCTGTGACCCCGACGGCGGCGCGCGTCTCAGCCGCCTCCTCCTCCGCAGCGCCGATGGTGAGGCGCCGCTGCAGCTTCCGAGCCAGCTCGTCACTCGCCATGGCCTCTCCCTAGCTCGTCCTCCTAATCCGCGTCCTCCTCCTCGTCTCCCCGCAGCTCTGACCCGCGGGTCCGCGCCCCGCGCTAAATTTACCCGTGGCGGCACGCGGGGGGCGGGGGGCCGCGCGGTGCCGCGGGGTGGCGTGGAGTGGGCTGAGGTGGAGCTTCACATGGATAGCGTGGATTTGTTGAGTGGAGTTGTGTGTAGTCGTGTGGGGTAGTGTGTAGTTGTGTGGGGTAGTGTGGAGTTGTAGAGTGGAGTTGTGTGTAGTTGAGTGGAGTTGTGTGTAGTTGTGTGTAGTTGTGTGGGGTAGTGTGGAGTTGTGTGGGGTAGTGTGGAGTTGTGTGGGGTAGTGTGGAGTTGTAGAGTGGAGTTGTGTGTAGTTGAGTGGAGTTGTGTGTAGTTGAGTGGAGTTGTGTGTAGTCGTGTGGGGTAGTGTGTAGTTGTGTGGAGTTGTGTGGGGTAGTGTGGAGTTGTAGAGTGGAGTTGTGTGTAGTTGAGTGGAGTTGTGTGTAGTCGTGTGGGGTAGTGTGTAGTTGTGTGTAGTTGTGTGGGGTAGTGTGGAGTTGTAGAGTGGAGTTGTGTGTAGTTGAGTGGAGTTGTGTGTAGTTGTATGGGGTAGTGTGTAGTTGTGTGGAGTTGTGTGGGGTAGTGTGGAGTTGTAGAGTGGAGTTGTGTGTAGTTGAGTGTAGTTGTATGGGGTAGTGTGTAGTTGTGTGGAGTTGTGTGTAGTTGTGTGGAGCTGTTGAGTGGAGTTGTGTGTAGTTGTGTGGGGTAGTGTATAGTTGTGTGGAGTTGTGTGGGGTAGTGTGGAGTTGAGTGGAGTTGTGTGTAGTTGTGTGGGGTAGTGTGTAGTAGTTGTGTGTAGTTGAGTGGAGTTGTGTGTAGTTGTGTGGAATTGTGTGTAGTTGTGTGGAGTTGTGTGGGGTAGTGTGGAATTGTTGAGTGGAGTTGTGTGGGGTAGTGTGGGGTAGTGTGGAGTTGTTGAGTGGAGTTGTGTGTAGTTGTGTGGGGTAGCGTGTAGTTGTTGAGTGGAGTTGTGTGTAGTTGTGTGGGGTAGTGTGGAGTTGTGTGTAGTCGTGTGGGGTAGTGTGTAGTTGTGTGGGGTAGTGTGTAGTTGTGTGGAGTTGTTGAGTGGAGTTGTGTGTAGTTGTGTGGAGTTGTGTGTAGTTGTGTGGGGTAGTGTGCAGTTGTGTGGAGTTGTGTGGGGTAGTGTGGAATTGTTGAGTGGAGTTGTGTGTAGTTGTGTGGAGTTGTGTGTAGTTGTGTGGGGTAGTGTGTAGTTGTGTGGAGTTGTGTGTAGTTGTGTGTAGTTATGTGGAGTTGTGTGTAGTTGTGTGGAGTTGTGTGGAGTTGTGTGTAGTTGTGTGGGGTAGTGTGGAGTTGTTGAGTGGAGTTGTGTGTAGTTGTGTGTAGTTGTGTGGGGTAGTGTGTAGTTGTGTGGGGTAGTGTGTAGTTGTGTGGGGTAGTGTGTAGTTGTTGAGTGGAGTTGTGTGTAGTTGTGTGGGGTAGTGTGGAGTTGTTGAGTGGAGTTGTTGAGTGGAGTTGTTGAGTGGAGTTGTTGAGTGGAGTTGTTGAGTGGAGTTGTGTGGAGTTGTGTGTAGTTGTGTAGGGTAGTGTGTAGTTGTGTGGGGTAGTGTGGAGTGGTGTGGAGTTGTGTGGGGTAGTGTGTAGTTGTTGAGTGGAGTTGTGTGTAGTTGTGTGGGGTTCTGTGTAGTTGTGTGGAGTTGTGTGTAGTCGTGTGGGGTAGTGTGTAGTTGTGTGGGGTAGTGTGTAGTTGTGTGTAGTTGTGTGGGGTAGTGTGGAGTTGTGTGGGGTAGTGTGTAGTTGTTGAGTGGAGTTGTGTGGGGTAGTGTGGAGTTGTGTGGGGTAGTGTGGAGTTGTTGAGTGGAGTTGTGTGTAGTTGTGTGTAGTTGTGTGGGGTCGTGTGTAGTTGTGTGGAGTTATGTGGAGTTGTGTGGAGTTGTGTGCGGTAGTGTGGAGTTGTGTGTAGTTGTGTGGGGTAGTGTGTAGTTGTTGAGTGGAGTTGTGTGTAGTTGTGTGGGGTAGTGTGGAGTTGTTGAGTGGAGTTGTGTGTAGTTGTGTGGAGTTGTGTGTAGTTGTGTGGGGTAGTGTGTAGTTGTGTGGGGTAGTGTGTAGTGTGTAGTTGTTGAGTGGAGTTGTGTGTAGTTGTGTGGGGTAGTGTGTAGTTGTGTGCAGTTGTGTGTAGTCGTGTGGGGTAGTGTGTAGTTGTGTGGGGTAGTGTGTAGTTGTGTGTAGTTGTGTGGGGTAGTGTGGAGTTGTGTGGAGTTGTGTGGGGTAGTGTGTAGTTGTTGAGTGGAGTTGTGTGTAGTTGTGTGGGGTAGTGTGTAGTTGTGTGGGGTAGTGTGTAGTTGTGTGTAGTTGTGTGGGGTAGTGTGGAGTTGTAGAGTGGAGTTGTGTGTAGTTGAGTGGAGTTGTGTGTAGTTGAGTGGAGTTGTGTGTAGTTGTATGGGGTAGTGTGTAGTTGTGTGGAGTTGTGTGGGGTAGTGTGGAGTTGTAGAGTGGAGTTGTGTGTAGTTGAGTGTAGTTGTATGGGGTAGTGTGTAGTTGTGTGGAGTTGTGTGTAGTTGTGTGGAGTTGTTGAGTGGAGTTGTGTGTAGTTGTGTGGGGTAGTGTATAGTTGTGTGGAGTTGTGTGGGGTAGTGTGGAGTTGAGTGGAGTTGTGTGTAGTTGTGTGGGGTAGTGTGTAGTAGTTGTGTGTAGTTGAGTGGAGTTGTGTGTAGTTGTGTGGAATTGTGTGTAGTTGTATGGGGTAGTGTGTAGTTGTGTGGAGTTGTGTGGGGTAGTGTGGAATTGTTGAGTGGAGTTGTGTGGGGTAGTGTGGGGTAGTGTGGAGTTGTTGAGTGGAGTTGTGTGTAGTTGTGTGGGGTAGTGTGTAGTTGTTGAGTGGAGTTGTGTGTAGTTGTGTGGGGTAGTGTGTAGTTGTGTGGAGTTGTGTGTAGTCGTGTGGGGTAGTGTGTAGTTGTGTGGGGTAGTGTGTAGTTGTGTGGAGTTGTTGAGTGGAGTTGTGTGTAGTTGTGTGGAGTTGTGTGTAGTTGTGTGGGGTAGTGTGCAGTTGTGTGGAGTTGTGTGGGGTAGTGTGGAATTGTTGAGTGGAGTTGTGTGTAGTTGTGTGTAGTTGTGTGTAGTTGTGTGTAGTTGTGTGGGGTAGTGTGTAGTTGTGTGGAGTTGTGTGTAGTTGTGTGGAGTTATGTGGAGTTGTGTGTAGTTGTGTGGAGTTGTGTGCGGTAGTGTGGAGTTGTGTGGAGTTGTGTGTAGTTGTGTGGGGTAGTGTGGAGTTGTTGAGTGGAGTTGTGTGTAGTTGTGTGGAGTTATGTGTAGTTGTGTGGGGTAGTGTGTAGTTGTGTGGAGTTGTGTGTAGTTGTGTGGGGTAGTGTGTAGTTGTGTGGGGTAGTGTGTAGTTGTTGAGTGGAGTTGTGTGTAGTTGTGTGGAGTTGTTGAGTGGAGTTGTGTGGAGTTGTGTGGAGTTGTGTGTAGTTGTGTAGGGTAGTGTGTAGTTGTGTGGGGTAGTGTGGAGTGGTGTGGAGTTGTGTGGGGTAGTGTGTAGTTGTTGAGTGGAGTTGTGTGTAGTTGTGTGTAGTTGTGTGGGGTTCTGTGTAGTTGTGTGGAGTTGTGTGTAGTCGTGTGGGGTAGTGTGTAGTTGTGTGGGGTAGTGTGTAGTTGTGTGGGGTAGTGTGGAGTTGTGTGGGGTAGTGTGTAGTTGTTGAGTGGAGTTGTGTGGGGTAGTGTGGAGTTGTGTGGGGTAGTGTGTAGTTGTTGAGTGGAGTTGTGTGGGGTAGTGTGGAGTTGTGTGGGGTAGTGTGGAGTTGTTGAGTGGAGTTGTGTGTAGTTGTGTGTAGTTGTGTGGGGTCGTGTGTAGTTGTGTGGAGTTATGTGGAGTTGTGTGGAGTTGTGTGCGGTAGTGTGGAGTTGTGTGTAGTTGTGTGGGGTAGTGTGTAGTTGTTGAGTGGAGTTGTGTGTAGTTGTGTGGGGTAGTGTGGAGTTGTTGAGTGGAGTTGTGTGTAGTTGTGTGGAGTTGTGTGTAGTTGTGTGGGGTAGTGTGTAGTTGTGTGGGGTAGTGTGTAGTGTGTAGTTGTTGAGTGGAGTTGTGTGTAGTTGTGTGGGGTAGTGTGTAGTTGTGTGCAGTTGTGTGTAGTCGTGTGGGGTAGTGTGTAGTTGTGTGGGGTAGTGTGTAGTTGTGTGTAGTTGTGTGGGGTAGTGTGGAGTTGTGTGGAGTTGTGTGGGGTAGTGTGTAGTTGTTGAGTGGAGTTGTGTGTAGTTGTGTGGGGTAGTGTGTAGTTGTGTGGAGTTGTGTGTAGTCGTGTGGGGTAGTGTGGAGTTGTTGAGTGGAGTTGTGTGTAGTTGTGTGGAGTTGCGTGGGGTAGTGCGGAGTTGAGTGCAGTTGAGTGGAGTTGCAGGCTGGACCAGGGTGGTATGTTGAACTTCTTTCGCACCGTACGTAGCCAACCGAGATAATCAGATGTGCTGGAAAGGGCAGTGAGCACGTATGTGGGCAGTGAGCACGTTGGTGGAAGGCGGAGGGCGAAAGCAGTGACACAGTGACAACGTGATTAACACAGCGAGTGACACAGTAAGTGATATAGCGAGTGACACATAGTGACAGTAAGTTATACAGCGAGTGACAGCGAGTGACACAGTGAGTGACACAGTAAGTGATATAGCGAGTGACACAGTGAGTGACACGGCGAGTGACACAGTAAGTGATATAGCGAGTAACACAGTGAGTGACACAGCGAGTGACACAGTGAGTGATACAGCGAGTGACAGCGAGTGATACAGCGAGTGACACAGTGAGTGACACAGTGAGTGATGCAGCGAGTGACACAGTGAGTGACAGCGAGTGACATAGTGAGTGTCACAGTGAGTGACACAGTGACACAGCGAATGACAGTGGCACAGGGAGTGACACCGTGATTGACACAGTGAGTGATACAGCGAGTAACACAGCGAATGACACAGTGAGTGACACAGTGAGTGACACAGCGAGTGATACAGTGAGTGACACAGTGAGTGACACAGCGAGTGACACAGCGGGTGACACAGCGAGTGACAGCGAGTGACAGCGAGTGATACAGCGAGTGACACAGTGAGTCACACAGTGAGTGATACAGCGAGTGACACAGTGAGTGACAGCGAGTGACATAGTGAGTGACACAGTGACACAGCGAATGACAGTCGCACAGGGAGTGACACCGTGATTGACACAGTGAGTGACACAGTGAATGATACAGTGAGTAACACAGCGAATGACACAGTGAGTGACACAGTGAGTGACACAGCGAGTGATACAGTCAGTGACACAGCGAGTGATACAGTGAGTGACACAATGAGTGACTCGCTATTCCGGAAGGGCGCGGCATCCCCAGCGGGACAACGGGAGCTTGCGTGATTTGCCACACACGCGAAATGCGCCACATCTTGGAAGCTAAGCAGGTTTAAGCCTGCATCGTGAGTGCATGGATGGGCGACTGCTATCTGGAAAGGGTCACGTGAGCTGCGGAGGCTGAATTGAGGGCAGTGCAAAAAATAATCTATTTTACCGCACGCATATGGTTCACGCCTTCACAAACTGCTGACCAACGTGGTGAAGTATGGCCACACAACCCTCCCAAGGCGCAAATACAGCCAGCCGTGAAAATTACACTCACACGTGGGCTCCCCGTGCACACACGTTCACTCACTCACACGTGGGCTCCCTATGTCCACACATTCACTCACTCACACGTGGGCTCCCCGTGCACACACGTTCACTCACTCACACGTGGGCTCCCCGTGCTCACACGTTCCCTCACACGTGGGCTCCCCGTGCTCACATGTTTACTCACTCACACGTGGGCTCCCCGTGCACACACGTTCACTCACTCACGTGGGCTCCCTATGTCCACACATTCACTCACTCACACGTGGGCTCCCCGTGCTCACACGTTCACTCACACGTGGACTCCCCGTGCTCACACGTTCACTCACTCACACGTGGGCTCCCCGTGCTCACACGTTCACTCACACGTGGGCTCCCCGTGCACACACGTTCACTCACTCACGTGGGCTCCCTATGTCCACACGTTCACTCACTCACATGTGAGCTCCCCGTGCTCACACGTTCACTCACACGTGGGCTCCCCGTGCTCACACGTTCACTCACTCACACGTGGGCTCCCAATGTCCACACGTTGAATCACTCACATGTGAGCTCCCCGTGCTCACACGTTCATTTACTCACACATGGGCTCCCCGTGTCCACACGTTCACTCACACGTGGGCTCCCCGTGCTCACATGTTCACTCACTCACACGTGGGCTCCCCGTGTCCACACGTTCACTCACACGTGAGCTCCCCGTGCTCACACGTTCACTCACTCACGTGGGCTCCCCATGTCCACACATTCACTCACTCACACGTGGGCTCCCCGTGCTCACACGTTCACTCACTCACGTGGGCTCCCCGTGCACACACGTTCACTCACTCACACATGGGCTCCCCATGTCCACACATTCACTCACTCATATGTGGGCTCCCAGTGTCCACACGTTCACTCACTCACACGTGGGCTCCCCGTGCTCACACGTTCACTCACTCACGTGGGCTCCCCGTGTCCACACATTCACTCACTCACACGTGGGCTCCCTGTGCTCACACGTTCACTCACTCACACCTGGGCTCCCCGTACACACACGTTCACTCACGGCTTTGCAGGTCACGTGACGAGGCGTGCTGGAGCGGTCACGTGACGGTTGCCTAGGAACCGCGTCCCGTCGCCGCTCAGGGAAACTCGCGCCCAGGCCCGGTGAGTTTCTCTCTAACAACAACAACAGCAGCATCATACATTCACTACAACAACAACAACACCATTCTCTGCTGTTTACGTACAAAGCTCGATCTACTGCTGGGTTAGGGCCTCCGAGAGGCGCGCGGTGTATGTTGGTCGCACCATACTTCACCGCGTTGGGCCCTTGCGGGTTAATTTTGCTGCGATACATTTCCACACAACGATAAGCCACTACTTTGTTGAGCTTTTGTCATTTGTGGCCAGGTCGCTTCTAAAAAAATAATTTAATACCTCAGTGGGCTTTAGGTGGTAAGGAAAAAAATAGTTTAATTTTATTTGTGTTTTTTTTGTGATTTGTTTACCTTGCCTATACTTTGCATTCCTATCGTGTTTCTGTGTTGGTGTTGTCACGTTCTGACCTCGCCCCCACTGGACATCTGTGCCAAAAAGCCGTCTCGGGTGTGGACCAATCAAATTCGGGGACGGTGCATATTATTATCAGAGTTGTCTCTTTTGTTTGCATTTTGACTGCTTGTGTTGTGGTTATTGCAAACATGATGCCTTGAATGGAGGTGTCAGTCTTTGTGCCAGTTAAAAGGGTAAAACCTTTTACTATAGCTTTATAGCTCATCGGATTCCTACTGTATAAATAAATATTCTGATTCTGGTGTCGTGAGTATGGAGCCCTCGGGTGATTGAGGTGTCGCTCGCCACTGTTGGTGGCCGTGGCCGCGAATTGAACCGAAGTGGCCGGGTTCGTAGCGCAGTGGCGCTCACCACTAGAGTCCGTCGTGCTGAAGTTCCTCGACTTCACACCCAGCCTGGCCTGGACGTCTGGCGAAAAAGAGCTTCGTAGATCATCGGGTTTTTCCAGTCGAAATAAAATGATTCTGATTCTGGTGCCACGCTCGTGCAATAATCACCCTCGATCTATGTTGATGTTTCTGTTAACTCTGTTTCACTGTGAATTTAACCTAACCAACTCGTCTCGGTCAACTATTGTGTTGAATATTAATTATATTTCATACGGATTATGTTTGTGTACTATTATCCATTTCTTTTGTAACGTGGCTGTTTGCGCTCAAGATTTATATTTACTTCATTGTTGTACTTTTTATATTATTGCTTTGTAATTTTCTTTATCCATGTCACGTGAGACTATCCTTGTAGCCAGAGTTCTCACCTGGTGGAACACCATAAATGTGAAAGTCGAACTTGTTGTCACACGTTGAAATGGAAGCCACATGAGTGAAGGGGATAATGTATTATTTAAAGACATCGTACGTTGGAAATCCACACCTAACTCCCCTTTGAAAAAATAAATCGTAAGAAAATCCCCCCCCCCCTCTTCAAACGATCTTCTTGTACTTGACCCTCTGTTGGTAAAGTACGAGAGATGTGGCCACATGTCACAATTCATCACTAAACTTGTGTTCATTTTAACACGTCGGCTTTCCTGACCAATATTATGCAAAATAGAGGTTTTTTGTTGTTGTTGTTGTTAAATCACGTAAATATAATTGTGTCGTTAAACCCGCCACCATCTGACACAGCCAATTACGGTAGTAAGGTTTGTCACTTAAACAAAACATGGCAATTAGTTACGAGTTCAGCACATCGGTGTGTTGAAGAGTAAACCCACAATATTTACAATTAAGTACTACGTTTCGCCGGTAATTACAATCAGCCTCATCAGGCGACAGCCATAATTATTTACGCGTTTGTGTCTGCATGTTAATGTTAATTACCGCCAACCTTTAATGTTCGGTACTTGGAGACGTTAAATTACGCCATCCAGTGCCGTATAAGTTAAAGTGAGGTGATTTTGCTGTGCATAGAGAAACTGACCTTGGGAATTTCACACAGGTGGTGAAAAAGTTTGGCCAAGGTCGCAAGACAAAAATGTGTGCAGACCACATCCCGCTGGACCTGCTCTCTTCTCTCACCCCGGCCCGGGCAAAGATGATGGTGACACAGCGACCATGCGGTTTTTTTTATCACTCTCAACACGGCGTTCATGCCCAGTACATTAGTTTGCAGCAAGTCTTCATACGTATTTTAATATCGTGTACAGCCCTTTTGTTAATCCACTCTTGGAGAAGGATCTCTCTACACACTGTGCAGACTGTGGGTGTTATTTGACCGTCCTTCGCCACGCTGGTCAATGAGGGAATAGCAATGACATGGGAGTGTAGAATTATAGGACAACAATGGCTTCTGCTGCAATGTCCTCTGCTACCCACTACGGAGCAGCCTCTGCTCATGCCTGACAGGGATCTATCCAAGCACTAGTCAGGCTGCGGCCTGCTTAACTTCGGGGATCTGACAAAATGGGTTCCATTCTGGTTGGTTTGGTAATAGACCATTTCGTATCAATGGAGACGAATGCATCTATTTCATCCTGTTTAATCTAACCTTGCTGTTTAAAATATTTAGTGTGCTTGACTACAGGTGTTTAGTTTGTCCTTCCCCTGCCCTCCGATTAGTGCGGTTGGCTACGTGCGGTGCAAAGAAGTTCACATATATGCATGTGTATGGAAGGCTATGCATATACCCAATCTGCACCCTGTGGAGCAGATATATACAGCGAGGGAAAAAAAAAATGTGAACCCCTGCTGATTTTATACGTTTGCCCACTGACAAAGGAATGATCAGTCTATAATTTTAATGGTAGGTTTATTTGAACAGTGAGAGACAAAATAACAAGAAAATCCAGAAAAAAGCATGTCAAAAATGTTATAAATTGATTTGCATTTTAATGAGGGAAAAAAGTATTTGACCCCCTCTCAATCACAAAGATTTCTGGCTCCCAGGTGTGTTTTTTATACAGGTGTAGTGGTTGATTTCACTCGGACAACTTTTGTCTTTCTTCCAACACCACTTTATTTACAGTTCTCCACATGTCCTCAATGCTTCACAGTTCCCTTGCTTGCCACAACTCGCTCGCCGTGCCTCACTCGACTCGCCGCCTTTGTCTCTCCAATCTCTACTTCTCCGTCAGCTCCGCTGTCACTGTGCTTTCTCCACTGCTGGCTGCTTCGTCTCTGCTCTCCGCTATCACTGTGCTTTCTCCGCTGCTTCTCTGCTATCACTGTGCTCGCTCCACTGCTGGCTGCTTCTCTCTGCTCTCACTGTGCTCTCTCCACTGCTGGCTGCTTCTCTGCTATCACTGTGCTCGCTCCACTGCTGGCTGCTTCTCTGCTATCACTGTGCTCGCTCCACTGCTGGCTGCTTCTCTGCTATCACTGTGCTCGCTCCACTGCTGGCTGCTTCTCTCTGCTCTCACTGTGCTCTCTCCACTGCTGGCTGCTTCTCTCTGCTCTCACTGTGCCCTCTCCACTGCTGGCTGCTTCTCTGCTATCACTGTGCTCGCTCCACTGCTGGCTGCTTCTCTCTGCTCTCACTGTGCTCTCTCCACTGCTGGCTGCTTCCACTTCAGCTCCTGCTTTCCTCTCTCCACTGCTGGCTGACTTCAGCTCTGCTCCACGTCCTCCTTGGTCCAGCCCCCGAATCCAACTCCCCTTTCTCCTCGCGTCTCCCCAATTTATCCCCGCTCTCATTATTCTCCAATTAATTAACCCGCGTCCCACCGGCGCTCCGCGTGCCCGTGCACCTGTTACTTCTCCAGACATTAAGACGCCAATTCAGTCCTGACAACAACACCAGCCAATCACAGCCGTCTCTGGCTCCCTAGCTTAATTGGCCTAATCATTACCTCATCGTCCCAACCATCGCACCTGGCTGTGCCAATATGACCCATACTGTCCTGCCCCCGCGCGATCTCACCATTTACCCCCATGCGCCTATTTATTCCACTACACAGGTAACGAGCTGAGATTAGGAGCACACTCTTAAAGGGAGTGCTCCTAATCTCAGCTTGTTACCTGTATAAAAGACACCTGTCCACAGAAGCAATCAATCAATAAGATTCTAAACTCTCCACCATGGCCAAGACCAAAGAGCTCTCCAAGGATGTCAGGGACAAGATTGTAGACCTACACAAGGATGGAATGGGCTACAAGACCATTGCCAAGCAGCTTGATAAGAAGGTGACAACAGTTGGTGCGATTATTCGCAAATAGAAGAAACACAAAAGAACTGTCAATCTCCCTCGGCCTGGGGCTCCATGCAAGATATCACCTCGTGGAGTTGCAATGATCATGAGAACGGTGAAGAATCAGCCCATAACTACACGGGAGGATCTTGTCAATGATCTCAAGGCAGCTGGGACCATAGTCACCAAGAAAACAATTGGTAACACACTATGCCGTGAAGGACTGAAATCCTGCAGCGCCCGCAAGGTCCCCCTGCTCAAGAAAGCACATATACATGCCCGTCTGAAGTTTGCCAATGAACATCTGAATGATTCAGAGGACAACTGGGTGAAAGTGTTGTGGTCAGATGAGACCAAAATGGAGCTCTTTGGCATCAACTCCACTCGCCGTGTTTGGAGGAGGAGGAATGCTGTCTATGACCCCAAGAACACCATCCCCACCGTCAAACATGGAGGTGGAAACATTATACTTTGAGGGTGTTTTTCTGCTAAGGGGACAGGACAACTTCACCGCATCAAAGGGACGATGGACGGGGCCATGTATCGTCAAATCTTGGGTGAGAACCTCCTTCCCTCAGCCAGGGTATTGAAAATGGGTCGTGGATGGGTATTCCAGCATGACAATGACCCAAAACACACGGCCAAGGCAACAAAGGAGTGGCTCAAGAAGAAACTCATTAAAGTCCTGGAGTGGCCTAGCCATTCTCCAGACCTTAATCCCATAGAATATCTGTGGAGGGAGCTGAAGGTTCGAGTTGCCAAACGTCAGCCTCGAAACATTAATGACTTGGAGAAGATCTGCAAAGAGGAGTGGGACAAAATCCCTCCTGAGATGTGTGCAAACCTCGTGGCCAACTACAAGAAACGTTTGACCTCTGTGATTGCCAACAAGGGTTTTGCCACCAAGTACTATGTCATGTTTTGCAGAGGGGTCAACTACTTATTTCCCTCATTAAAATGCAAATCAATTTATAACATTTTTGACATGCGTTTTTCTGGATTTTGTTGTTATTATTCTGTCTCTCACTGTTCAAATAAACCTACCATTAAAATTATAGACTGATCATTTCTTTGTCAGTAGGCAAATGTACAAAATCAGCAGGGGATCAAATATTTTTTTTCCCTCACGGTATATGTCTATATGAACATGTCTGGAAATGAATGCTTACGTGTGTGTACGCAGACGCGTTCGCATACATCACGCGCCTCCGACAAAGTATGGCATTATCCGCAGCAACGGAGCAAGTTTACACATCTCACAGATCAACCTGTGTGTCTGACGGGAGCAGGGAGGTATGGCAGCACGCGGACACATACACACGCAGGATTGCACCACTCACTAAAACTGTATGGAGAAAAACCTTTTGTCCATGTTGAGGTAGGGGCTGCTGAAAGCGTATGAGCAAAATCGTGATTGAGAAGGGTTGACATCTAATTATCCATGAAAATAACTTATCCATAACATTAATCGTAGATAATTAAATGATTATCATCCATAGCTCCCTATATGTTAAACATAATTTCCAGTAGGAAGGGGTGGAGTGTAGATGGATTCAGGTGTACAATCCACTGCTGGATGAGGACCTCCCCATGCCGTGTGAGTTGTGGAGGTTATCTGACCACACTTCACGCCAGTCAGTGCGGGTCGGACTTGGTCCAAAATCAGATATCTCTATGAGTAGGACTCAGACTCTGCTGGGGAAACCGATCACACGCAGGAGTAGACTGGATATCGTTTGCCAGTGCTCGTGCAAGATCTGCTTCCCGCATGTGTTCAGCGTGAGCACGCTGAGTGTTACAAGCTACTGCACTTTACAGATGTGACGTTGGTTTTGTGCAGCAGCAGTGAACGTGGCCTGTACATGTAATTGTTGACTGAATGTCAGCTCAGAGATTGGAATCGTGCCCTGCATTTGCGCATGCGCATAAATGCGTAGAATTGTGCTTGCAATTGTGCGTGATAGCATACAACAGGCGTGATTTTTTTTCGGCTGGGTGCAGAAATTTGGCCTTCCTTGAAGATGTGAGAGACGCTTGCGTCCGCAAAGTGGAGGGGGAGGTTGGTGCTCTTTTTTTTCTTTGAACACAATTGCTGATCACATGTCCAACGGCCTAAAACGCCAAGTGGCCAACAACAAACAGCACTATCAAGGGTTTTAATATAAGATAATGTCTTAAATTGAGCAATGTTATAAGGGCTTGGGAAAATAAATCATGGGAGGGATTTTTCAATGTCAAGCACCGTGAAGTGTTGCAATCGGCGGAGTGGCGGGTGAACACTAGATGAGACGAAACAGTCTGGCAGACTGAGTGCTCAACATGGGTAGAGGAATCAACAATAGAAGAGTGATAAGTGGATTCACTGACCACCTGCGAGCAAGTGACTGGAGTGAATCATTGAGTGTTGGATCATCGATCAACCTGATTGGATGTGAAACAAGATTAGTTGTGCCTGACAATGAAGTCATGTCAGTATCATGGTTGTATTCCATTAGTTCCACTTAGCCATTCATCAGATGCATGTCTAGCACATTTATTCGTGCACTGCGAGTGGATGCCGTTCCTGGTGTTTGGCTTTGCAGATTTCCCAGACTATATAATTTGATCCAAATTTTAAAAAGTGTCATGTTCGTTTCCCTGTTTAATCTTAAGCAGAAAAAAATCCAGTTTTCATTCATATGCAAATACTGACATGTTTTTCACCTGGAGAGACATGACACTGGTTAATATTGTTATACAACTTTGTCATCTGCTTCCAGTGCACATAACCATGTCTTTGAATTGGTTTCGGGTCTCGGCTCCATGAAGGAATGTGGGTAGCTCTCAAGCTTACAAGTGGCCGTGTAAACTAAACACACGAAGGGCCGTGGCAAAATTTTACTGCAGTAAAGTGGAGAAATCAGTGATCCTTTTTTATCGCAACTAAAATCAGATTCGGTTCCCCACTTTGCTCTTTGATGCTGAGATTACTCTGGCTTTTGGGTCCCTGGCCAGGTCTGCTCTTTCAAGGGTCCCTGCACCCCTACTGCACGAATCAGGGAGGAAAGTTGGCAGATGCAGTAGTTTAATCGTCGTTGCAAATTGTGATTGGATTTTTCATTCATTCATCATACATTTTATTTAAAAATCTCTTGGATGCATATATAATGTTAATGGTTGCAAGTAGGCTTGCCTCCACAGATAATATGATTCTCAGATATTAAGAATAGTTTTATGTTGATTTAAATATTGTAAGTGGGAATTATTCTGCCGGAAATGTTGATAAAATTGATGATGATCTTCTTGATCGCCGTACCGATTGTATGGATGTTAATAATATTTACACTGGTGATGGCGCTGGTGATGTTTAGGTGGCCCAGCCAAAGGAAGTGCTTTCAGAAACCTTCATCCCCGAGGAGTTCCACATCATTCAGAACCACGGCGTTGTGGGCCTGCAGCTTAAAGACTCGTGAGTTTGCGCATGCGTGTGTGCTGTAAAATTTGTGATGGTAAAATTGTATCGGGAATATTGCCTGGATAGTTTCGCGATCTGCGCACATTGTATCGTGTGTCAGTGTGCGTGTGGCTTATGTACGTATCGCCTTTGAAGTTGAGGATGGTTAACAGTGGATTTTGTGGGGGTGTTTTTGCAGGAAATACACCACATATCTAGAAGACGATGAGAAAAATATGCGAACTTTTCCATCGATGTGAGCTATCATACACTACAGCACCTGCCTGCATCCATGGGATATTCATATTCACAGGCATCACACTTCAGCCCATACAAATCATCCTGCTCCACTTCTTGCTCCCACACCTGCATGGATGAATATACAATACAATGTGGATTTGTATAACATGTTCATGCAAATGCATCTCAAAACTCTGTATAGAAACCCTGGGTATAATATTTTAGGGAGACAGGCATGCAGTAATAATGCACGCTAACATGCATAGCATGTTCTCTATGTAATTGTCTTGTATTTTTTGGTTATATACTTTTAAGTAAACACTACCAAAGTAAAGTTGATAAGACAGCTTAGCATGGGCGAGCGTGGATCGTGCCTGCGTGCATGCACTGTATCTGTTGTCAAGCTTGGGTATCTGCAGAGTTATTATCTGTGTGGGTATCTGCAGAGTTATTATCTACAGGGGTATGAGGATGTGATTGTTGTAACAAATGAACCACAAAAACGACACCATCTCCATTATTAACACTGTCTTATAACAGGAAGAAATATACCAAAGTAGACTAACATTTTATCACATCGACTGTTCAAGTAAGCGAGGTTGGGAAGGGCACGCAGCTAGAAGGGATGATGGCCGGTGGCCAAGACTAAGGAGTGGTAACCAAAGGAGAATACACCTAAACCTACGCCATTGCAGGTGCTAGATGGATTGTTGCATCACAAGACTGGGAGAGACGGTGACAGTTTGGGGAGGCATGCGTGTGCAGTTTGGTGAACGTTCTGCGACTATTTTATCGTGTGTGTGCTGCATGTGTGCTTGTGGTAGTGTTTATGCTACGTGTATGTATGTATGTTGAACTTCTTTTGCAACGTATTAGCAAACCGTGCTCTTTGGAGGTGCGAATGTACATGTGTGGTGTGGGGAGACAAAGGCAGTCGGGCGTGGCGCTGGCCACCCACCCCCGTGTGTGCCATGCTGGCCTTCATAGGTGTTTCCTTATAGCACTTGCTCAAACAGTCTGTTAAGGCTATACAGGTGATCTTTGTCTTTGTGCTGCATGTGTAGGGAGCGGTGGCCCAGTGGTTAGCACTCTACACTACGAACCCAGTGACCAGAGTTCGATTTCTGCTCACGACCAACACCAGCGACAATTATTTGAACAAGTCGTGGACCTCCACTAGGTCAACTCATCCTAAAATGAGTACCTGGTGAAAGGTGTAAACATCACCACTCGGGATACAAAGGCACTACTGGCCACACTCCCCCTCATGTGCTGTGCTGGCCTTCAAAAGTCCTCGTTAACAGTACTTATTAAGGCTATACAGGAAATATTTGTCTTTGTGCTGTACGTATGATTGCGTTTGTGGGCTATGTGTAGTGTGTGCACTGCTCATGTGTTTGTGGTGCTGTGTGTGCTGTGTATATTGTGCCGTGTGTGCACTGTTGGTGTGTTTGTGGTTCTATGTGCTGTGCGTATGGTGCGGTGTGTGCACTGCACTTGTTTGTGGTGCTGTGCGCTGTGTGTATTGTGCCGTATGTGCACTGCTCGTGTGTTTGTGCTGTGTGTGCTGTGTGTGCTGCGTGTATATGCGTGGTGTGTGCACTGCTCATGTGTTTACGGTGCTGTGTGTGCTGTGTATATTGTACCATGTGTGCACTGCTCATGTGTGTAGTCAGTCCAACTGAGTCGCAGACGTCATCTTGGGAGCAACACTATTTATTCACATACAATACGTAACGTCACACAACCTACGCCCGGGTCTCGAATTCCCATCTAACCACGCTATGGCAGAACTAGACACGGTTCGCTATCCCGGTCCGGACCACAAGCTGGGTCCCGGACCGCGTGGCTCGTGTGTTTGTGGTGCTGTGTGTGCTGTGTGTATGTGTGTGGTGTGTGCACTGCTCATGTGTTTGTGGTGCTGTGTGTGCTGTGTGTGCTGTTTATATTGTGCCGTGTGTGCACTGCTCGTGTGTTTTTGCTGCTGTGTGTGCGTGCAGGCGTCCGATGGCACGCAATGAGGTGGTGGAGCTGACTCGCGTGCTGGATACGTGGCTGGAGAAGCTAGGACCCATGGAGATAGAAGGTCCCACATCTGTGAGTGAGCCTTGTTGTATATGTCGGTTATGAACATTTTGATGCAAATAATTCAAATTAAATGAAATTTGGAAAATTACGTAATGTTCAGAAGTTATGTTAATCGATGTAATTATGTGCATAAATTGTGCTAATTTAAGAGATAATTGTATTAATTTATGCATGCGTGTGATTATGCTGATGCGAGCGTTATGACAATTAGGCCCTGCCTCGCTGACAAGGGTCGTGTTATCAATCGGTATAATACCATTAATTGTATTAAGTTATGCAGGTGTGCTGTAAGTATGTCAGATTAAACTCGGCTGTGTTGTTTAACTTCATATTAATGATCGGTAAAATACAATTATTCTCACTTTAACATTTACTGAGTGTATTAGTGTTTATGTCAGGTCTCCAAATTCAGATCTCAACGCAGGATACAGCTCTTATGCTTGAAATTTCAGGAAAGAACACGCAACCACTTCTACGTTAATCAATTTTATTTCCGAACTAAACTTCAACTCTAAAAGATGCAACTCTCGGCTTGGAATTCCAACACAGTAACCATTAATTGCGTTGTTTCACTTTGGCGACGGCACATGTGATTAATTCCACTGCATAACGCGAGCTCAGTTGGTGAGAGAGAGAGTCGTTCAAACATACAGGCATGCTATTCTAACAAAAACCTTAATACTCTATTATGAATGATTATAATTGAAATTGCCCACGCAGTACTGCACTCATTATTGATCATATGCAACCCTTAATGCAATTCTTGTCACGTTGTTAACATAGTACTCCCGGATGCTCATTCATTGATTCATATCCAACCCTTAATGCAAATTCTTGTACTTGAAATTGTTAACACAGTACTCCCGGATACTCGTTCATTGATTCATATGGAACCCTTAATGCGAATCCTTATACTTGAATTTGTGAACACAGTACTCCCGGATGCTCATTCATTGATTCGTATGTAACCTTCAATGCAATTCTTCTCATATTGTTAACAGGGTAGCAGGACGATTGATTATTATGCAACGATATTGATATGAAAAGGAAATCATACAATTATTTTTCCCAAAAGGCACAAATATGCGTTCATAGATTCATCAGCAAGATTGTATAATTAAAGAGATGGCTTGGAGTAAGGTGTGCGGTGGGACGTGCTATCTCACGGGAGATTAATTAATTTGTGTACAAGATTGTATGATAAGGAAACCGGTTTAACACGATTTCTCCCCGTGAACGTAGCTCCGTGGCGAAGGTGTCAAGAATTATCTTCTTTGGTTCTTTCGGTAAAGTCACGTAGAATGAGAATAAAATAATAAATTAATAAAATAAAATAACACAAAATTCTCACGACGTTTCGGCCACAACACAAGTGGCCTTCATCAGGTGAAGGGACGAGACTGTCTGGAGGACAGCGCTGGAGCGAACACAGCCAAGCTCAGACCGCGATCTTTAAGCTGTGTGAGAAGAAACAGAGCGCCTTGACAAAGGAATTAGCATAAAAATTAGCATTTAATTGTTAAAGTCAAAGCCTACACATCCACAGAGGCACCTAGTACAAATCAAACAGGATAATTTAGCATTGAAATAACTGAGGGATTAGCTTGTGACTGGTCATAGAAATAGCTATGTTAAAGTCAAAGCCTACACATCCACAGAGGTACCTAGTACAAATCAAACAGGAGAATTTAGCATTGAAATAGCTGAGTGATTAGCTTGTGACTGGTCACAGAAATGGCTATGTTAAAGTCAAAGCCTACATATCCACAGAGGCACCTAGTATAAATCAAACAGGAGAATTTAGCATGGAAATAATTGAGGGATTAGCTTGTGACTGGTCATAGAAATAGCTATGTTAAAGTCAAAGCCTACACATCTACAGAGGCACCTAGTACATGGACGCCAAAGGGGCTGCAACCACTCGACTATCATATAGCAAACCGATGTGAAAAAACCTAAGTCTAAATTACATCAATATAATAAATGTACTCAATATATTCTTCAATAAGCTGAGCTATTAACAGTAACTGAGTATACACTACACTATATAATGAATACCATATGGTAAACCAATAAAAAACTAAAATATAAACTACCTCAATGTTATCAATAAACTCTATATATTCTCCAATCAGCTAAGTTAACAACAATAAGTCGTTATATATCACAATGCTATATGGCGAAAAAATGGGTGGATTCTTACCCTCAACTTTAGCACCACAGATAGCTACGAGCCCCATTCAGATGGATGAGTTCATCCATGGTCGGAACGGAGGAGGGGGAGAGAGACAGCTGCGAGGCGCTGTTATACTCCATGTTGTAAACCATACCATTAACCGTGGTGTGAGAGGTATTAAGAGTCAATGGCAGCGAAAGAGCTGCGGTCTGAAGGTCATCGTAAAATACAATTAATTAAGAACCGATATGATTTAAAAAATCTTTCCAATGGTTACTAAGCCAGAATCCATCTTCTCGGCTGAAATTGTCTCTGTGCTTGTATATGTGAATGGCCTCATGAACGAATCTCTCATGGTAGCCGGTTGGTTTGCAAAGAACCTCCGTCTTGGAGAAGTCAATGTCATGTGAGCCCACTGAATTATAACAGTGATCTGCCATGGCAGAGGAGTTCGTTCTACCGTGTTTCAAGTCTGCTTTATGTTCGCGGATGCGGTCCGAGATATGTCGTTTGGTTTCTCCAATGTAGCTACTACCGCAGAGGCACTTTAGTTTGTAAACGCCCGGGTACTGTATGTCTGGAACAGCATCTTTTACAGATGGAACCAGATCACGGATTTTATGTACTGTGTTTAATCGGACCTGGATCTTGTGTTTATTCAGGATTTTGGAGATTTTTTAGTGACCCCTGCAATGTAGGGTAAGGTGATGGTTTTGAGTGGCTCCACAAGAGGATCCTTCTTCATGACTGGAGTGATGGCTTTGCGGATTGTGTAGTCGGAGTAACCATTGGCCCTGAGAGCCTGGTGTACGTGCTTGAGTTCACTGGTAATGTGTTCCTGGTCGGAAATGCATTGGGCTCTATGGTATAGAGTCTTGATGAGGGAGTTCTTCTGGGATGGATGGTGGTGGGAATCTGGTTTCAAGTAAGCATCTGTATGGGTAGCTTTCCTGTAGACAGAGTGGCTCATTGAACCATCATGTCTCCTTTTAATTAAGACATCCAAAAAGGGTAGTTTGCCATCTTTTTCGACCTCCATGGTAAATCTGATGGCTGGGTATATGGAATTGATGTGGTTGCGGAATTGGTCTAGAGCAGGCTGGCCATGTGGACAGATGACAAAAGTGTCATCCACGTACCTCTTCCATAAGGTCGGGCGTAGGGTGGCAGTCTGTATGGCGTCAGTTTCTAATTTTTCCATGAATACGAGCCCATTGGGGTGCCCTCAGTTTGTTTGTAGAAAATTCCATTCCAGGTGAAGTATGTGTTGGTTAAGCAATGTCTCACCAGGGGGGGTACATAAGTATGCAGTCCTTGATGAACCAGGTCTTCAATGATAGCGATGATGTCAGGTACCGGGACTTTGGTGAACAAGGACACCCCATCAAAACTGACAATCAGGTCGTCTGGGGACAGGGAAATGCCTTTGATTGTCGATACCAGGTGAGTAGAATTTAGTACCGCAGAGGTGGTTTTTCCAGTGAAAGGTCGCAGTATATCAGCAAGAAAACGTGCCAGTTTATAGGTGGGGGAGTTGATAGTAGAGACGATGGAACGAAGGGGTGTATCTTCTTTGTGTATCTTTGGAAGCCCATATAATCTTGGTGGTCTGGCAGCAGAGGGTTTCCACGAGAACTGTTTGGTCTGATCAATTAATGCTGTTGAATCAGAGATGATTTTGTTCGTTTTGGTAACCAGGCTGTTGGTGGGATCTCTTTTTATTTTTGTATAGCTGCCATCGTTGAGTAGTTCTTGAATTTTGTTGTTATATTCTGTTTTGTCCATGATGACAGTGGCATTGCCCTTGTCGGCTGAGAGGACGACAATATCATCTCTCTTTTTTAATTGATATAATTCAAAGCGTTCATCTTTGCTGATGTTGCTAGGTGGCAACTTAGCGTTTTTGATGAATCTATGGGTAATTTATGCGATTAGAAGTACAATCACAAAACGAAGAACAAATTTTTAATAATAATAAAAAAACTTAATGTACTTATAACCAACGGAGTGTTATCACTTGAAGGGCGGCGATGCCTTCATGGCCAGCTGATGGTTAATTAGTCTTAGTGTGTAGGTTCGTTGGATTGTTTTTTTGGTAAATTTTTGTGTGAGCAGATGACGTAAGCGTAGCGGGTTCGTGAAGGTGGGGGATAGGCATACGAACAACGGCAGGTTCCCTCTTGCTCGGCGTGTCTCACGTCGCTGGGTGATGAGCTTGCCGACACGCTGCCCTTTCCTGGTGCTGCTCGAACGCGCTCAGCGCTGGGAGCCGCAGGCGGCTGCAGGCTCCTTTCACTGCTGTGGGGCAGCGCGACAGCTCCCTCTCCTAGAAGATGCGCGATCACGCTCAGCTGGTTCGCTGACTCTTTTGCTCACGGGCAGCTGGTCAGGCTTTTCCACTGCTGGATGAGTCAAGTCGGCACACGCTTGGCCACTGACAGCAGATGCTCTTGCTTGGCGGCGCTGGTCACGCTGCAGCTGGGAGCCGGCACTCGATGTAGAATAAACTTTCAGCGATACTCTGTCTGCCCATGCTGAACTCAGCACAGAGCACCCCCTCGCCCCCCTTCTCTGCGAGACACAGCACCCATTGCTATTGTCTCGAGACCATGCCTCGAAGCTGGCTTGATGTCTTCTTCCGAACCGCTTGTCACTGTCTCCTGCGACTGGTCGTGCCTTGTTGAAATCGTTTGTCGAGATGATGGTTGAACTGTTATATTCGAAAAAAAATCTCCGCTGTGTGCAGTGGGGGGGCGTGTGTGTATGTCATCCCCTCAAGCCATCTGCGTTATACAATCCTGCGGTGGGGGAGGGGGCGATCCTCCCCGTCCGGTCGGCCCTCCCGGTGTGACCTTTTCTCTTTCCCCAAAAAAGTCCGTTAAGGCTTTTAAAGTTAACATTTATTCCATCACGGTTTGGTATCGTACCACTTGCAGTTATGATTCTGTCTGTGACTCAAGGTATTTGATTTTTATTTTCACGAGGGAAGGTGTTCTCTTGAGCGTATGCCTATTCTTATCACGTGCTGCGGGAAGACAAAGACGGCCGGGAGGCTCTCTCTTTCCCTGGCCCTCGGTTTAACATCTCTCAAATATCATTTGGTTTTATGTTTAACAAGGTTGTGAGTCACCCCGTTATACTGGCCCTTCCTCAGTTTTTATTCATTTTCGTCATTCTGTGTGTATGCTTTATCATTTATATCCTTTTATTTCCGATATCCTGGGTTAAGAGGTAAGTTTCTTGATCCTGGGAATTCGTATTCCTTGGTGTTTGCAAGGTTATATAAACGGAATATAGTTTACGGTGAATAACGTTAATGCTATGTATGACACTTATGTATTGTGTGTGGTTGTTTTAATTACTTGTCCGCCTGCGGTAGTGGGGTGGGGTGGGGTGCCATTATTAAGTCCAGCGCATCGTGTGTGCAGATGGCCTGCACGATAATACATTCTCTTGCTCTGGTGTTAAAATTCCTGCTTCTCCGCGCTGCGGGAAGACAAAGGCGACCGGGAGGTTCTCTTTCTTTGGCTAGCCCTCGGTTTAACGTCGCTCATATCATTTGGTTTTATGTTTAACCAAGATTTGTAGTTATTTCCGATATCCGGAGGTTGGATATATAGCTTAGTTTGGACTTAAGCTTTCGTGATTACAGGAACTCATGTACTTTGGTTCTCTTGGCAAAGTCACGTAGATAGAAGATACAATAAGAAACAATACGTGAGTTGAATAAGGGTGAAATAAAATAAGTACTAATAAAGCCACTAATATAAACTTATTCTTATAGCCAAGCTTTAACTTTTTCCGTGAAGAGAAAAAAATATATATCAGTTATAATGTGTGTTTGCCTTGTGCTCTGTGTCTGTGATTCTGGGTATTTATTTGGGAACCGTTCTTTGGCGATCTGGAGATTCGCAGATAACGTAACCTCTCTCTTTGCCCCGAAGTTTATTATCTAGTTATTTATTTATATTTAATGGCCTTTTTACGCTTTCCATATGCTGTTTGCTGTGGGACTGGGTTTGTGTGTTTTCATTCATTATTTCGGTTGCTATTAACAAAAAAATTATCGGCAAGTATTATTATTAATATCAATTTTGGAAAAGGCCTATAGATACAACAGCCTCGGGGGTGAAGATGCTGCTGCCCCCCGTGCAATTGTCTTCATGTGTGCATTTGTGTTCATACATTTGATAAGCCATTTATTGACATTTATTATTACTGCGCTTCTTATCCCAGGAAAACTTCACTGAGTTTCAAGACTCGTTTTCAGGAGGGTCCTGCCAAGTGTTTGCAGTAGGGGGTCGATGTTGCTATGTGTATGTATTTTTGGTTAATGGGAGGAAGCCGGAGAACCCAGAGGATACCCATGTAGAACAGGGGGGAACGTACAAATGTAGTGGATTCACGGAGAGTGGAGACGACTTGTAGAGGCAACATGTTTATTCCAATAACGGTAACAATAACAGTCTTCCACAAAGGGCAGCGGCCCTTTTACCTACTGCCTGGGGAGGTACGGCCTCCGAACTAGCGTGCCCTATCACTGGGCTACGGGCTCTAAGTCCTCCGGCTACGAGCGACCTAGGGGAGGCTACACTGACCCGACCCAGCCAAGGTACGGGTCCCGACCAGTGGCCCACTCGGTCCCGGCCCTTAAAAGGACGTCGGGCCCAGGAGTTCCCAGGGTCTCACCACTGGCCCACAGAGTCCCGGCCCTTACAAGGGCAGCGGGTCTAGGGGTCCCAGGGTCCTCGGCTAGCTGGTCTTCTGGCTTCGGTTTTCGAACAGGCCCCGGACCCGTCCAGAGGTCCGGCTTTTATACACCTCCCCAGGTGTGTCAGACCCTGGCCACGCCTCCCTTCCAGACAGTTCCAGGGGGGGTCTCGGGGGATCCTAGAACACCCCACAGCCCCCCCCTGCTTTGGGGCTGGGGAATGTAGCGACCCTCATGCCGGTCCAAGTTACTGCCCCTGGTGGGCCCTGTCTGCTACTGCAGGTAAGTATACGTAACCCATTTACAGCGCGACACAAACTCCATTCAGAAAGGCGCCCAAATCGGGAACCAAACCCAGGCCCTTTTTTCTGTGAGGCACGACTGTTACCACCAAAGCATTTCTTCCCAGTCTTTCTTCCGTGGTAAATATTGGTCTCATTCGGGACCTTGGCAACCACACTAGCTTGCAAACACCCAGCGTTCTCCTATGACCTCAACCAGCGCTTAGCACTTATTTTCTGGAGTGCACCAAGCCTGAGATAGGCATCTGAGTGAGATTCCACCTCGATGTGGCAGTGAATTGCAGCTGTTGTCATGCGTCTGCTGTTGTCATAATTTGCGTGCATATAGATTCACTCCCTGCTGCAGCTGGTGCAACAGGAGCAATGCATATACAACGCGGTTTTCCACGAGGTCATCCGGCAGGTCAGCGTGCAGTGCATGGAGAGGGGACAGCTGCTGGCTAAACTGAGGTGCGTTGTGTGAATGTGGTGGGGAACGGTAGTGTAGTGGTTAGTGCGCCATGCTACAAACCCGGTGACCGAATTCTATTCCCGATCACGGCCAACCGGTCCTGGGCCTCCCCGAGGTCTACTCAGCCTCATATGAGTACCTGGTGTGATGTGTAAACATCACCACACGGGAGACAAAGGCGGCCGGGCGTGGTGTTGGCCACCCACCCCCACATTTTCCATCCAGGCCTTCATAGATGCTCAGTAACAGGACTTGCCCCAACAGTCTGTTAAGACTATACGGGGGATATTTGTCCTTGTTCATTAGCATCATCAAGTAACCCCAACTCAAACCCCGAAAATGCATTCCAATGTCACGATTCTTTGTCAATTTGATTCATGATTAATATGTCATCTCCTTTGTCCTGTCTTCTCAATTGTTCTGCTTTGCTCGTACTGTTTTGTCAATTCTGTTCGTCTATAGGTATAATTCTATAATTATTTTGTGTCCGTTTAATTTACCATCGTTCTCTGTGATGTTCACTCTCTCGTCTCACTGTACACGGCGTTTCCGCACAGTCTGTAATAACCACTGTGCATAGTGGTTGTCCTTCCATTAGGCTTTCCCAAGACTCTGTTCTGCCGAGAAAGGGAGTTAATTTACCTGCCAGTTCAATATAGCATCTCAGGACGCAATTGTACGTAGATGCCGCATGCATCCACATCATGCTGTGTTGGTGTTTGGGCAGGGAGCGATACTCGTCCCTTTTGAGCCGCGTGCCAGTGCTGGTTGCCGGGCTGCACGGGGACGTCCTGGCAACCAGAGCCCAGCACCGCCGCCTCATGGAGCAGCTCACAGCTTTCCAGACGTCTGTCAACCGGATGGCCAGGTCACATGGAGCTCTACACAGTCTCAGCAATAAACAGTCTCACCACCACACGGCTTGAACACCACAGTGCTTACACAGCACAGCCTCACCACTACACAGCCTCTACACTACACAGTCTCACCGCCATATGGGCTTGACCCCACACGGGCTGAACGCCACACACCACACACCCTCAACGCCACATAACCTGAACGTCACATGGCCTGAACGTCACACGGTTTTAACACAACTCAGCGCATACACCACACGGCCTCACCACCACACAGCCTCACCACCACGCGGCCTCCATGCCACACAGTGCATACACCACATATACACTAAAGACGTCACACCACATATACTCTAAACACCATTTACCATGCACACCATAAACACCATTTACCAGATGCACCCTTAAAAATCTTTCCATGCTTCTCTGCACACTTTCAATCTTTTGCTGAAAACAGATGCATGCTTGGCTTTACAATGAGACACACAAACAGCAACACATGACTCAGAGAATATTTGCAAAATATAAACAATATTGACTGTTAAGAAACGTACGTGGGCTTGGGTAGGACACATCGCTCGCTACAAAGAACAATGGCCATTGGTCAGGACTAATGGCGGAGTGGCATCCAATCCTTCTTTCGTATAGCTGATGCAGATGCAGAGCAACAACTACAATTTCACATTCAGATCAAGCCAGGTAACTGCGGCGTACGTAGCCAACCGTGCTGATCAAAGGACAATAAAGTAATCACAAAAAAGTGAAAATGCCCACTGTGGAAATGGAGCATCAGCTCGTGTGCAGGAGCTGATTGTTGCATCACAAGACTGGGCGATTGTGACAGCTTGGGGGGAGGCCTGTATCCAGCAGTGGAAAGATAATGGCAGCTGATGATAGTGCCATAAATGAACCACAATACCTTTCTGATCTCGTCATGGAGCATACACCATCACACAAACTCCGGTCATCCTCGCAGTGGCTTTTGGCTAACCATCGAACAAAGATGGTCGCTGTATTGCATGCTTTTAGATGCGCTTCTGTGGCCATCTGGAACACTCTTCCTTCCAATATCATGAAGACACTGGAGTGATGCACTTTTTAATCAAGATTGAAAACTCATTTTTTTAGAACTGATTTTTCTGTTTAGTTTGTTGTCCTTCCCTCGCACCTATGTATAGTTGGAAAGAAGTTCAGTGTACATATTTTCGTACATGCAAGCCTGCTGGAGACACCCTGGACAATAAGGTGCCACACTAACAACGGTAGCCTTGTGGTTCTGCTTGTGCTCAGATATAATTTCTTTGCTTCTGACTGCAGCGAGCTGAGCTCTGTGCGAGAGCGGGACGGCCGGGTGAACGCACAGGCCCAGAGGGAGAGAGAAGACCTCAAACGTGTGCTGAACGAAAGCAGACGGAATGCCAAGTGAGGCCACTTATACCCGAGGCCGCAAACGTGCAGACACATGGAGTCATACCCGTCCACACACACACTCGCAAGTACATGCATTGTACATGCAAAGACACATGTATACACCTAAGCAGATTAACCAAATCGCTGAAGTGTGCCCGACCTCATTACATCTTGGAATCTAAGCAGGACTGAGCCGGGTGGTGTTGGCTACATACAACTGTGATCCAGCACTTTGGAGGCAGCGAGGGTTGGTGGGCATCGAGGAGCCATACCCCTGGCTCGCCAGCAGAATGTGGGATACAAATGAACTCATCGACATCTGTTTCCATCTGTACGGGGATAGAATGTTGTCCCTTTGCGCACACAGGTGTTCTCCAAGTGCTCCATTTTCCTTCCCCATTTATATACACTCGTTATTAATAGGCTGAAAATATATTAAAATAAAAATCCAATGCAGGCCCCTCCTGAAAAGAGTGCCTCGACTGCACGTGGCTCTCCTGGATAAATAAGTAATAATGTAAACGTTCATGATGCTTGGGCTGTTTGATAGTGCCTGCATCCTCATCTAAACTCACTGCACTCCATACAATGTGTACGCCATGTACCGTGCACGAGTGGTGCTTCGCATCACTGTGTCTCCATACAGCCTGCTGGAGGAGTACCACAGTGTGTATGGCCTGCACCGACACCGGCTGGAGAGCAGCATGGGTGTCTTGCAGCGAGAGAGGGATGGCTGGGCCTCCGCTGCGCTGGCTCTGGCATCCCAGGTGTGTGGGTGTGGACGTGTGCTCAAGCGTGGCTGTTGTGAGCAGGGATCGACCTGATGGCCGTGGTTCAGTGGGAGCCATTAAAGTCAAGTTGTTCGTCACTGTACCTTCATCATCAACAACCACTGCCTTTTCGCTGCCGGATTAAGGCCTCCCTGCGCTTGTCACCATTTACTCATGGTCCTGCGATGCCACAGTCGCTGTCAAGTGTGAACTGATCTCATGGCTCGATCTCCATGGTGGGCGGCCTCTTGTGCACATTCTCTTCTTGGCTGCCATTCCTTCACCAGTGTCGTCCATCGGCCATCGTCCTTTCCGGCAATGCGTTACACCCAAATCACCTTCCTCTCTTTACAGTCAATGACCTCTCTGATGTGTTTGTTTGTTCACTGGTCTCTGTGTGCTCCTCTTTCTGAAACTAAAAGCAAAATACCAATGTGCCTAAATAAGAATGGTTTTGGTCAGTGTTTGTCTGTTGCTTGCCATGTCATTTAGATTTGGACACACAGACACTGACAAAAGAAATGTAACATGCTGAAGAGTGCACATACAACTGCACCTCCGATTAGCATAGTTGGCTATGTACAGTGCTAAAGAAGTTCAACATACATTGAGAGGTGCACTCTTAGAATTACACAAAGAGGCAGAAGGAGGAACACATGGATTAGAAAACATACACATGTGGGCATGGGCAGGGAACGTTACCCAGTCGGGATGATAAACGGTTGTCAAGACCAACGATGCAGTGGCAGCCAAAGGAGAAAACATGCCTGAAAGTACGTCTACTGTGGAGTTGGAGCGATGACATATCTTAGTGTGCAGGAGCTAGATGTATTGGTTCATTGCGAGACTCTGAGGGATGGTGACGGCTTGAGGGGCCCTTTGTACAGCAGTGGATAGATGTTGCTTGATGGTGATGATGAAATATTTAACTTAGTGGGTGGCAGAGGTTTACGGACTTTATGGCAGAGTGTGGAAATAATTTTTCACACCCTTATGCTCACCCCCCCCCCCACCCATCTCAACCCGTTAGCTGACGGAGGAGCGTTCCATCGTGACTGTGCGCCGCCTGCGTGGACACTCTCAAGCCTGGGCCAACGTTGCACAGCAGCACTTGCTGCTGCTCAGCAATCGGGTAGCTGCGTATGTGGCAGCCTCTTCCCTATGTGGGTGCATGGTCACGAGGGGAGAGCGGTCTTGTAGCGGTTAGCGCGCTGCGCTATGAACCCGGCGACCTGAGTTTGAGTCCTGCTGGCGGCCAACACCAGTAACGATTATCTGAACCGGTCCTGGGCCTCTCCTTGGCCGACTCAGCCTCAAATGATTACCTAGTACGGTGTGTAAATATCACCACTGGGGAGACAAAGGCAGCCGGGCGTGGTGCTGGTCACCCACCCCCTCGTGTGCCATGCTGGCCTTCATAGATGCTCACTAACATCACTTGCCCCAACAGTGTGTGAAGGCTATAAGGGGGATCATTTTCTTTGTCTTGGTCACATTCATCTGTGTGCATTTGTGCGTTCACTGTACCTATGCATGTGAGTGTGTGTGTTAACGCTTAATCAAAATCAAGATGTCATTGTGGCCACAGTCCTTAATGCCACCTGTGGTGGTTGAAGGCTGGAACTACACCAGGTGTAGCCTCTCCTTCGTGTTTGTAGGTGCCATTCACTCTTGAGATGCTCATCTGCTTTTAATAATAAACAAATTACCCAGGGTCTAACTTTACAGATTACCCAGGATCTAACGCAGGGTTTAACATACACCTCACGCATGGGCACATTTGCACCAGCTTGCATACAAACGTGCTCTTCACTGGTAAACTTGTTTGGATCTCTTAAAAATGAATGGGCCATGTAAATTCACCTTTATACACCAGCCAGGATCCTTGGAAAGCCAACATCGGTACATGGCAAGTTCCATCTGCCTGAATGCTCCCTCTCGGCTCAGCTCTTCCAAAGCTTGGCAGGCAAATTCATCCTCAACAAAACAATCGAGGCCTACACCCCACAATGCAATTCAAATTCAAACCACAATTCAATGCTGGCTTCTAGGTGTTTGCTATTTCTAGTAACACTTAAGCTAAAATCCTATAATGGTGTTTTCATATATGTGCATATATTCCTGAGTGTCTACATCATGGGACCTCCTTTGCCAGTATCAAAATATGATAATAGGCTTTCCCCTTTTTTCTGGCAACAAAACAGGTGTTAAGATGTTAAAACACCAAACTGAAACCTTTTACAAGGAATCATGTCTGCATTAACCACAATGCTTGTGCACTGTGCTTGAAACTGATTGGTCCACACCAGAGACAGCTTTCTGGTGTGGACCAATCGTTTTCAAGGACAATGCATATATTATCAGAGTATGTTTTTTGTTTGCATTCTGACCACAAGCATTGTGGTTAATGCAGACATTATTCCTTGTAAAAGGTTTCAGTTTGATATATTAACATCTTAACACCTGTTTAGTTGCCATAAAAAAAGAAAAAACCTATTATTTAGTGCTTAAACGTATTGCATTCATAGAAGTAAACCTGTATGCCCTCTTGGGTATGTGGCGTCATCATCTTCATCATATCATGTATTTAAATATGTAGCAATCACTGTGTGTGTATGGAGCACATGTGCGTTTGTGTAGAATGCACGTGCACTTGTGTGGGAGTGATGGTGTGTGATGGTGTGTGTGCAGGATGGCAGTGTGGTGGCGGAGGTACGCTCGCTGGTGAGCAGCTGGGCTGAGAAGGCAGCTCGCTTGGACAGAGCCTGCCTTCAGGCTGAGGCCAGCACGGCGGCCAGACTTCAACAGGCTCATCTTGGCCTCCAACGCTGGGTCACGCGTACTACAATCATAACGTAATGCATGCCAGTGCACATTGACAATCAACATGCTCACTCTCGTGGAGTTTGTGCGCTCATTGACATTTTTAAAAATAGGTGACGCCCACGAATATATTACAAATGAAGTCTTGAGTAGCAGATTTCATTATAATCAACGCAGGTCTGTATGTACGTATTTATGCTGAGGAGGCTTGCTAACAGATCATGGGCAGTCGCCCTCCACTATAACAGAGGCCAGAGTAGCGATGCTCACAATAATGAGCGGAGTTCTGGGCAGCTAAAATACAGCAAGTTGGCACAGTAGGGGTCACAGGTGGTACATCTGCCAGTCATCTCAGTTTACCCATGGAACTTGGGTCTCTCCCGTGACCTGTCAGCAAGCCTTCGCCACTTCATGTGGCCTGAAAGTGCACCTGGCCTGGCACAGGCACCGTGGTGAAGTCACCGCCACTTAGTGGTGAATGGCGGATATTAAGTATGTAGAACCTCCTTCACACTGTACGTATCCAACCGTGCTTATCACAGGTGCGGATGGTCTGATCAGGGGAGTCCTTGCTTTGGGCTTCACCTTGCCCACCTGGTCTCCTTCCCCACCCACGGCAGTCTCCTCCCTCTCACTCTGCCCCTTAACTCACCTCTACGCCACTTAAACACTCGCACACCCTCCACACCTTGCGCACTCCCTCCACACGCCCCCTTGCATCAACCCCCCCCCTTGCATTGGCACACCCCCCACACCCGCACACTATCCACATTCTCCACACCCGCACCCTCACACCCCCCGCACCCTCACACCCCCGCACCCTCACACCTTCCGCACCCTCACACCCTCCGCACATCCTCCACAGCTGCACACCCACTACACCTCACAGCCACCCAACCCCCAACAACCTCCTTTTTAGTGTCTCACACCGTGCCTCATTTTCTTCCATCTCATTTGTATGTATGTACGCTGAACTTCTTTTGCACCGTATGTAGCGAACCGTGCTAATTGGAGGTACGAGGGAAGGGCAACAAACTAAACACACAAAGCAGTTCTGAACAAATGAGTTTTCAATCAAATTTGTATTGCCTCAGTGGTATTTTCTGTTTTATTTAAAACATCTGTCACTTCATTGCTATCTCATTTGCCTTAAATAACACGTGTGTTCTGTCAAGCAACAAACACTTCTGGAGCTGCCACCGCATGGGGCCATCCATTTAGTACGTACGCAAAATCTGTCAAAACATGACCCCTCCCTGTACGCACGCGTACTTTTTACACCACCACCCCCCCCCCACCTGCGTATGTACGCTTGATGCACCCCCAGAATCCTATAGAACGGCCGATATTTAACCCACACAGAAACGATCAAGGATTCATAATGTTAACCTGTTTAAGCAAACAGATAGTCCACCGCTGGACTATCTAACTCATTTGAAGGCCAATGTAGACAAATTATTATCGAGTCTTCACGCCCCCCCCCCCCCCGTTTCCAATGCGTACGTACAGTGAGGGAAAAAAGTATTTGATCCCCTGCTGATTTTGTACGTTTGCCCACTGACAAAGAAATGATCAGTCTATAATTTTAATGGTAGGTTTATTTGAACAGTGAGAGACAGAATAACAACAACACAATCCAGAAAAACGCATGTCAAAAATGTTATAAATTGATTTGCATTTTGATGAGGGAAATAAGTATTTGACCCCTCTGCAAAACATGACTTAGTACTTGGTGGCAAAACCCTTGTTGGCAATCACAGAGGTCAGACGTTTCTTGTAGTTGCCCACCAGGTTTGCACACATCTCAGGAGGGATTTTGTCCCACTCCTCTTTGCAGATCTTCTCCAAGTCATTAAGGTTTCGAGGCTGACGTTTGGCAACTCGAACCTTCAGCTCCCTCCACAGATTTTCTATGGGATTCAGGTCTGGAGACTGGCTAGGCCACTCCACGACCTTAATGTGCTTCTTCTTGAGCCACTCCTTTGTTGCCTTGGCCGTGTGTTTTGGGTCATTGTCATGCTGGAATACCCATCCACGACCCATTTTCAATGCCCTGGCTGAGAGAAGGAGGTTCTCACCCAAGATTTGACGGTACATGGCCCCGTCCATCGTCCCTTTGATGCGGTGAAGTTGTCCTGTCCCCTTAGCAGAAAAAACACCCCCAAAGCATAGTGTTTCCACCTCCATGTTTGACGGTGGGGATGGTGTTCTTGGGGTCATAGGCAGCATTCCTGCTCCTCCAAACACGGCGAGTTGAGTTGATGCCAAAGAGCTCCATTTTGGTCTCATCTGACCACAACACTTTCACCCAGTTGTCCTCTGAATCATTCAGATGTTCATTGGCACACTTCAGACGGGCATGTATATGTGCTTTCTTGAGCAGGGGGACTTTGCGGGCGCTGCAGGAATTCAGTCCTTCACGGCGTAGTGTGTTACCAATTGTTTTCTTGGTGACTATGGTCCCAGCTGCCTTGAGATCATTGACAAGATCCTCCCGTGTAGTTCTGGGCTGATTCCTCACCGTTCTCATGATCATTGCAACTCCACGAGGTGAGATCTTGCATGGAGCCCCAGGCCGAGGGAGATTGACAGTTCTTTTGTGTTTCTTCCATTTGCGAATAATCGCACCAACTGTTGTCACCTTCTCACCAAGCTGCTTGGCAATGGTCTTGTAGCCCATTCCAGCCTTGTGTAGGTCTACAATCTTGTCCCTGACATCCTTGGAGAGCTCTTTGGTCTTGGCCATGGTGGAGAGTTTGGAATCTGATTGATTGATTGCTTCTGTGGACAGGTGTCTTCAGGAGCACTCCCTTTAAGAGTGTGCTCCTAATCTCAGCTCGTTACCTGTATAAAAAACACCTGGGAGCCAGAAATCTTTGTGATTAAGAGGGGGTCAAATACTTATTTCCCTCATTAAAATGCAAATCAATTTATAACATTTTTGACGTGCGTTTTTCTGAATTTTCTTGTTGTTATTCTGTCTCTCACTGTTCAATTAAACCTACCATTAAAATTATAGACTGATCATTTCTTTGTCAGTGGGCAAACGTACAAAATCAGCAAGGGATCAAATACTTTTTTCCCTCACTGTACATTGTCAGTAGACCCACCATACGCAAGCGTACACATTTGGGTTCACTCCCCCTCCCCCATCCATGCGTATGTACTAAATGGATGGCCCCCATTCACTTGCAATTGCTGTGGCAAGGATTACCACTCAATGAATGGCCTATTAAATCATTATAGGTGCTGCAAAACCCACAGCTGACTTTGTAAGGCGCAAAAAGATTTTCTCTCGAGACACACAGGCCTATTAATTGATTGACTGTCAACTGTAATTTGTTTGTCTCTCATTGGACTTGCGGGCCATATCAGCCAAAAATGTTTGTTCGTGAACGACACTCGTCCAAACGGTCTATAAAGCAAATACCGGGGATCACTTCAACGAATTAACTTGCATTTGTGTAGTGTCATTGATGACAGCACTATAGTGTAGTGACAGTACCTTGTGAGTGGTACTGTATGGGCGGAGCCTCTCCCTGGCACCTGATGGGCATACCAGGGGAGAGGCTGAGTAAACACGAGGGGGCACGTGACCGGATGAGGTAGTAACGAGGACCAGGGTGAGGGTGAGAGGAACACGTGATGTGGGTTCTGAACCCTCACGAAGGATCTGGAAAAGGGGCGTGGCCAAGGGCGGGGCCTGGCCACGCCGCAGGGATAAAAGGCGAGCCCCAAGGGGGACCGGGGTTGGTCCTGGCTGGGAAGAAACTTTCGTGGTCGTGGTCTTCGGTCTCCGGGCGTCGCGCACGTGGACCATGCAGCATGTTGGCTGTCCTGGTCCGATTTAGTAGTTGTCCCATCCAGAGTGCAAATAGCCATCTCCCCCCAAGTTAAGTGTAGGAACGGTGGGTTACCACCCTATGTCGTTATCCCGTTAGTGTTAAGAGTTTATGTGATGTTAATAAAACGTGTTGCCTCCAAGTTCTAGTGTCTGCCTCGATTGAACCCATTACATTTGTATTGGGCTCGTATATCGCAAAACGAAACATCTCACATTGCAGAGCCGCCTATCAGCAGCTGTCCCCATGCGACACGTGGTGATTAAGTACTTGGCCTGGCGACGGGCATGAGTCTGAGAGTAGGGGGTCATGATTGCTATGTGAGTGGATAATCTTTATAGCACTTTGTCTTTGTACGCATGTGTGTCTTGTGCAGACAAGATGGAGAAAATGGATTTGGTTTCCCAGAGATGAATTTGATGGAAGAGCTTCAGGCTGACTTACAACGCTGGGCTGAGGTGAGAGGTGTGCACGCTGTGTCAACTACGCCTGCATATGTATACAAATACAAAGACACAAATCCCCCGTATAGCCTTAACAAACTGCTGGGCCAAGTGCTGTTAGTGAGCTCTTATGGAGGCTGGCACAGTACACCTGTATCATAGATACACGAGTATAAATTGCAGAAGTACATCGATTTCTGCCGATTTTTCAACACTAAGTGCAAGTTTGGGTAAGGCAGCAAAACAACAACAAAACCAGTCCCAGACCTCACTAAGACAACAAACAGTAGCTCAATAAGATTGCACATTAAACTTGAACTATTGATACAAAGTAAAGATCAAAGTTACAGTACTCATCTTCTGCTTCAGCATATTTTGTGAAGGAAGATGTACGGTGTTAAGGCAGGAAACAAGGTGGTTCCAACACGTTACTGCTGCAATGGCAAAGGCTATCATTTGAGCAAGGGACTCACTTTGACTCTTTTCATAATAGAAGAGTTTATATCTTGAAATGTTTACTGTACAAAGTGAAGTTGCTCAGACCCCATCACCGCCCTCTGGCGTGTGTGGACAGAGCCTGGCGGAAGATCTGGAGCGCTTTGGTGGAGCTGAAATGCTGGAGCTCACGAAGGAGCTCGCCTCTCTGGGGTCCATGTCAGCTCGGCTCACAGTGCTCTCTCAAACTCTCCATCACGAGCATTGCCATGGCCATGTTACTGCTCGTCAAATTGATTACAAGGGGGAAGAGCATAAGTCTGCAATCGAGGATCTGCAGAAAAGACAAGTGAGCGATTTTAACGGTTGTCAGTGCCGCACTGATGAGGAACAAAGCATTAGTGATGGTGATGGCAGTGTAGCAGCGGAGGCTGGAGAGGGGTGGGAGCGTGTGGCTGGGAGGTTGGAGCGAAGCGTGCGGTTCTTGCATGCCAGGGTGACCGGCGATAATGGTATGTGTCACTGTGAGTGTTTGGTATGCATCATACACATTCATGTGCTCCCTTCATCATCCAACGCCAGCAGCTACCATGGTTACTGGTCCCATGAGCTTCGCCCATTGATTCTTACACCCATGTTGAGGACTTGGTCTACTATTCTGACTTGTCTTCTTTGGTTCTTTCGGTAAAGTCACGTAGAATGAGAATAAAATAATAAATTGCTAAAATAAAATAACACAATAAAATTCTCACGACGTTTCGGCCACAACACAAGCGGCCTTCATCAGGTGAAGGGATGAGACTGTCTGGAGGACAGCGCTGGAGCGAACAAAGCCAAGCTCAGATCGCGACCTTTAAGCTGTGTGAGAAGAAACAGAGCGCCTTGACAAGGAATTAGCATAGAATTTAGCATTGAAATAGCTGAGTGATTAGCTTGTGACTGGTCGCAGAAATGGCTATGTTAAAGTCAAAGCATACACATCCACAGAGGCACCCCTTGACAAAGGAATTAGCATAGAATTTAGCATTGAAATAGCTGAGTGATTAGCTTGTGACTGGTCACAGAAATGGCTATGTTAAAGTCAAAGCATACACATTCACATAGGCACCTAGTACAAATCAAACAGGAGAATTTAGCATTGAAATAACTAGGAGAATTTAGCATTGAAATAACTGAGTGATTAGCTTGTGACTGGTCACAGAAATGGCTATGTTAAAGTCAAAGCCTACACATCTGAGCTATTAACAGTAACTGGGTATACACTACACTATATAATGAATACTATATAGTAAACCAATAAAAAACTAAAATCTAAATTACCTCAAGGTTTTCAATAAACTCTATATATTCTCCAATCAGCTAAGCTACCAACAATAAGTCGTTATATATCACAATGCTATATGGCGAAAACATGGGTGGATTCTTACCCTCAACTTTAGCACCACGGATAGCTACGAGCCCCGTTCAGACGGACGAGTTCATCCATGGTCGGAACGGAGGAGGGGGAGAGAGACAGCTGCGAGGCGCTGTTATCCTCCATGTTGTAAACCATACCATTAACCGTGGTGTGAGAGGTATTAAGAGTCAATGGCAGCGAAAGAGCTGCGGTCTGAAGGTCATCGTAAAATACAATTAATTAAGAACGGAAATGGTTTAAACATCTTTCCAATGGTTACTAAGCCAGAATCCATCTTCTCGGTTGAAATTGTCTCTGTGCTTGCATATGTGAATGGCCTCATGAACGAATCTCTCATGGTAGCCGGTTGGTTTGCAAAGAACCTCCGTCTTGGAGAAGTCAATGTCATGTGAGCCCACTGAATTATAACAGTGATCTGCTACAGCAGAGGAGTTCGTTCTACCGTGTTTCATGTCTGCTTTATGTTCGCGGATGCGGTCCGAGATATGTCGTTTGGTTTCTCCAATGTAGCTACTACCGCAGAGGCACTTTAGTTTGTAAACGCCCGGGTACTGTATGTCTGGAACAGCATCTTTTACAGATGGAACCAGATCACGGATTTTATGTACTGTGTTGAACCGGACCTGGATCTTGTGTTTATTCAGGATTTTGGAGATATTTTTAGTGACCCCTGCAATGTAGGGTAAGGTGATGGTTTTGAGTGGCTCCACAAGAGGATCCTTCTTCATGACTGGAGTGATGGCTTTGCGGATTGTGTAGTCGGAGTAACCATTAGCCATCACTCCAGTCATGAAGAAGGATCCTCTTGTGGAGCCACTCAAAACCATCACCTTACCCTACATTGCAGGGGTCACAAAAAAGATCTCCAAAATCCTGAATAAACACAAGATCCAGGTCCGATTCAACACAGTACATAAAATCCGTGATCTGGTTCCATCTGTAAAAGATGCTATTCCAGACATACAGTACCCGGGCGTTTACAAACTAAAGTGCCTCTGCGGTAGTAGCTACATTGGAGAAACCAAACGACATATCTCGGACCGCATCTGCGAACATAAAGCAGACTTGAAACACGGTAGAACGAACTCCTCTGCCGTGGCAGATCACTGTTATAATTCAGTGGGCTCACATGACATTGACTTCTCCAAGACGGAGGTTCTTTGCAAACCAACCGGCTACCATGAGAGATTCGTTCATGAGGCCATTCACATATACAAGCACAGAGACAATTTCAACTGAGAAGATGGATTCTGGCTTAGTAACCATTGGAAAGATGTTTTAAACCATTTCCGTTCTTAATTAATTGTATTTTACGATGACCTTCAAACCGCAGCTCTTTCGCTGCCATTGACTCTTAATACCTCTCACACCACGGTTAATGGTATGGTTTCCAACATGGAGTATAACAGCGCCTCGCAGCTGTCTCTCTCCCCCTCCTCCGTTCCGACCATGGATGAACTCGTCCGTCTGAACGGGGCTCGTAGCTATCCGTGGTGCTAAAGTTGAGGGTAAGTATCCACCCATTTTTCGCCATATAGCATTGTGATATATAACGACTTATTGTTGGTAGCTTAGCTGATTGGAGAATATATAGAGTTTATTGATAACATTGAGGTAATTTATATTTTAGTTTTTTATTGGTTTACTATATAGTATTCATTATATAGTGTAGTGTATACCCAGTTACTGTTAATAGCTCAGATGTGTAGGCTTTGACTTTAACATAGCCATTTCTGTGACCAGTCACAAGCTAATCACTCAGTTATTTCAATGCTAAATTCTCCTAGTTATTTCAATGCTAAATTCTCCTGTTTGATTTGTACTAGGTGCCTCGGTGAATGTGTATGCTTTGACTTTAACATAGCCATTTCTGTGACCAGTCACAAGCTAATCACTCAACTATTTCAATGCTAAATTCTATGCTAATTCCTTTGTCAAGGGGTGCCTCTGTGGATGTGTATTCTTTGACTTTAACATAGCCATTTCTGTGACCAGTCACAAGCTAATCACTCAGCTATTTCAATGCTAAATTCTATGCTAATTCCTTGTCAAGGCGCTCTGTTTCTTCTCACACAGCTTAAAGGTCACGATCTGAGCTTGGCTTTGTTCGCTCCAGCGCTGTCCTCCAGACAGTCTCGTCCCTTCACCTGATGAAGGCCGCTTGTGTTGTGGCCGAAACGTCGTGAGAATTTTATTGTGTTATTTTATCAATTTATTATTTTATTCTTATTCTACGTGACTTTACTGAAAGAACCAAAGAAGATGAATCCTTGCAGTCAAGAAAGCTTTAAATCGAAATATTCTGACTTGATTAATCTCATACATACTTTGTTCAATTTCAACTACCATACTTCCAGTTAAAACAACACACTCGACCACTCTTCACTCACCCTGTTATCCACCAACTCACCCATCCACTCATCCACCCACTCACCCGCTGCTTCTTCACTCACATTGCTCCCACTTTGAAACTCCCTGCCATTTTTTCTCCAAGCTCTTACAATAACCTCGCTAAATTCAAGACACGTGTTAACTTATCAATTTCAACTGAGATAGTGCTGTTTGTTGCTGTCCCTTTGATATTTTGGACCTTTGGGCCTGTTGTCAACAACTATGTAAAAAAAGAAATCTGATTGTGTTGCATGTAAATATGTATGCAATCTTCTTTGGTTCTTTCGGTAAAATCACGTAGAATGAGAATAAAATATTAAATTGATAAAATAAAATAACGCAATAATATTCTCACTGGTGAGAATATTCTCACTGGTGAGAATATTATTGCGTTATTTTATTTGGTGAGAATATTAAATTGATAAAATAAAATAATGCAATAATATTCTCACTGGTGAGAATATTCTCACTGGTGAGAATATTATTGCGTTATTTTATTTTATCAATTTATTATTTTATTCTCATTCTACGTGACTTTACCGAAAGAACCAAAGAAGATGAATCCTTGCAGTCACGAAAGCTTTAAATCGAAATATGTATGCAATGACAATGACAAAAATCCCCCATATAGCACCCCAACACATACATTTGATGCCAACACCCACAAACACAAGCGTATTGATTCCCTTTGCACTTTTGTCTCACTAGAGTGTGTGTGTGTTTTCCTAGGACTGGCAGACACACTTAAGGATCTGTGCCGCGCATTTGAAACCTGGTCTGAAAAGCTGGCCCTGGCCTCCTCGTATGCACACGCCATGCCAGCTTCTGATTGGTTGCAACTCGTTAAGTCCCTCTCAGATTGGTCAGTTGTTGTGATCAAGGCCCTGGTGTTGGTTGAGAACGTACCATCTGAAGAGAAGAGCGAGAGGTGAATAGTGTTTTCAATACTCGGGTGCACATCTCCTGTTTACAGCCCTGGGCCAGTGGTGGAAATTCCACCTTCCTATGGCAGGGGCGAGTCTTCCCATAAGACAACCACGATTGACTTCCCCACAAATTGGTACCTATTTATCGGCCCCAGAGAGATGGTGGGTAGCGTTAACCTCAACCAGGATTTCTAACTCGCAACATTCCGATTGCGAGCTGCTCACTACCACCGAGTCATCTTTCCAGTGTCTGCAATATTGGCAGTGATATTTGGTGGCTTTGAGCTACGGGTATGTGACCAGAGATTGGCACATATGATAGTCATAGTCAGGCCTGCCCAGAGGTGGGGGGCAGAAAGGACAATTTTTCCCCAGACCCCAGATAAAAGAGGGCCCCACAGCGAGCCTGCGGATTGTGGGATAAGGGGACCCCACGTAGCATTCTGCCCTGGGACCTCCGGAACCTCCGAGTAGCCCCAACCATAGCCTTTGTGTGCAAGTGCCAGGCGGTGGTAGCGATGCACATGGCCTGTAATCCAGCACTGTGCAGGCAGCGAGGGTTGGTGGATCGCACACAAACGTTGTGAAACTCCCTTCCAGTGGGCATTCGAGGAGTTGCCATACCCTGGCTCGCCAGGCGAAAGTAGTACAGCAAGTGGACTAATCTCCATCTGTTTCCATCTCTACAGGGATATAGTGTTATAATTATTCAAAGATGCTTTTTACCATTGTTACTGCGAAGTCTGTCCAGATGAATAAGTATGTTTGCCTTTTGATTGGCACAAGTGTATGTGTGTGAACATGCAGTATGAGAAGTGGAAGTGTAGCAGTTAGCACTTGTGACCAACATCAGTGACAATTATCTGAACCGACCCTGGGCCTCCTCTAGGTCCACTTAGCCTCAAATTAGTACCCAGGGTGGTCTGTAAACTTGGTCAATGGGGAGACAAAGGTGGCCGTCGTGGTGATGGCCACCCCCCTCGTGTGCCGTGCCGGCCTTAATGAGTGCTTGCTAACAGCACTTGCCCCAACAGTCTGTTAAGGCTACATGGGGGATCTTTGTGTTTTTATGTATTTATAGTGGAGCGATGGATGCCGTGGTGGGTGCACTACAGGGCTGGGCGGGGCGTTTGTCGATGGCAGTGGATCGAGAAGCGTCCAGGCTGGCAGAGCAGGCGAGTGGCGTGCCCGTGTTAAACTCCATACATACCGGTCACACGCTATTGTGACGAACGACATCGGCGTGCCATCATGGCCAAAGTTGTTGACGCCACCTCACGTTTCTACCCTCTGCCAGGTCCCGCAGCTACGGCACAGTAGACACACAGCGACCTCCATCTGGCCCTAGGTTTCTCCCTTAGTCGCCTCGGTGGCATGCTGCGTTGGCGAGGTGTTAACTACCTCGCCTAGTTTCGAGGTGGTCATGGGTTCGATCCTGACCCTGACGCCTGTATATTTGGATTTTGCATGTCTCTCTCACCGTGGTCACGTGGATTCTTCTCTGGGTCCTCTGGTTTTTCCCTCCACATTTAGAAACATGCATTCAGAGTATTTGGCCATCTATAAATGTCGACAAGATAAGCCACTTCGTTGCACTATAATTTGTGGCCAGGTCACTACTGAAAAAGAGCTACATAGCTCAGTGGGCCTTACCTGTAAAAAAATAAAAGTTTCATAGTTTAGCTTAGACCATTCAAATGTTGTCTCAGCAATCGACCCTCCCTCATCCCGCACACGTTCCACCCAGCATGGCTAATGTTGCTGAATCGCATCTACAAACCTCACCTGTGGTGTTCTCCTGTGAACTTATCCTGTCTTGCCTCGAAATCCCTAGCATCCGTCTCAGACTCCTGTGCTCAAATGGCAACAAACCTCTTTTCGAGCTGCTTAGTATTCAGCTCTCTGATCCAGACAGTAATACTGATAGCGCAGGCATGACTCTGTGGAACGCGGCCAGAGAATTATACATACAGTATGTACGAGGAAGCCAAATTGCTTTTACCACATACAGATGAAACGTTCAATCGCATCGTGTTTTACATATTGTATTTGTACATGCACAACCCCTTTTGCAATCTACTGATCGATGTATAGTACTTATATGCTCCATGTCTATGTTTCCCAACTTTGCCAGCCCACACTGACCACCATGGTTAAGTACCATCAAATAACCCCCATTACCCTCACGGCATAGGGAGGCCCTCATCCAGCAGTGGATTGACAGGGCTGTGCACACAAATAATGATGACAGCAGTGACAATGATCCGAGCAACACTCGCAATGAAGATTGACGCTTTGTGCTGCAGTTGGGTATGGTGCGGGAGGGCGTTTCGTCGTGGCTGGTGAGGGCTGTGCTCCACCTCGCCTCCCCATCATCACCATCACAACGAGGGGAAGGGGACGGCGAGGGTGAACGTGGCAAGGCCATGCTGGAGAAGGCGTCGTCTCTCGGTGGAGCGATGTCGCACATCACTCAACACATTGCCAGGTGAGAACACACAGTCACTGCCTTTCACTCTCTTCATCATCATCACTTATCACCTTCGTCATCGTTATCATCATCTTTACCTCGATGGAAATTATTGGAACTTCGAACTGTTGCAATTACTTCCGCACGGTGCGAAAGAAGTTCAACATACATATATTACGATCACCGGTGTAAACTTACAATGCTATTCAGAATTACCGCAACATTCAATCTGGTTATGCTGTAGTAGAACACATTTTTTTAAATCGTGTTATTCGGTGGAGTCTTGGGCATGTGGCTGTATGTCCTTTCTATGTCCATCACACCGTGGTGTAGTGATGACCACATTTTATCCCCTGCCTTTATTCACACAGCCTTGGAGAAATTAATGTCAACGTGATTGCCGCTTCCTTTTTCACATTCAAGTTCAATCTTCGTGTAGCCTAAACTGCTTGCAGTTGATGTAATTTTCCACTCCAGGTTGTTTTGTCAATTCGTGCCATCACAGCAAATGCTTTACAAAGGTGGCAACTGCAACACACCCTGGCACCCGTAATGTTGCACGCTCAGTATCGTATGCAGCGTGGGTGCACGCATTGGAACTAATTGTGGCTTCAGCAGGCAGCTGATTTTATGCGTTTAGAGTATTGATCAATCATTTGTGGCCAGGTCGCTTCTGAAAAAGCTAATAGCTCAGTGAGCCTTACCTGGTAAAATACAAATACGTGACTTATTTTTTTCGTGTGATTTGCTTACCTTTCCTATACTTTTCACTCCTTTTGTGTTTTTGTATTTCTAACCCACCCTTTCTGGACAGCTTTATAGTGCATCGGATTCCTCCAGTATAAATAAATATTATTATTTAGTTTTCTTTTAAAATGCATAAAGTGGCCATACTGGCTACTTGAGGCTTCTAAAAAATGATTACGGTATATCACTACCTTGCCCACTGCTTTGCCAAGCACATGTGATTTTAATGCAAATCAGAATGAGAATCTTTATTTATGGTGGAGGAATCGAATGAGCTATACAGCTCTTTTTCACAGACTACCAGTAGGATTGCCTTGGCACCACCACAGTGTTTTATGGTGAAACAGTGTATTTGTGCTTACCCATCATGCGGAACATATTCTCCACTGAGAGGGTTGACCACACATTGATTAAATAACCCATACAAAAAATGTTTTGCAAACTGCCCAAATTTGATTAACTAATAGTGCTTTTAAATAACATGTGGTGGTTTTTATACGTACTTTTTTTTATCAACAAAGTACTTCCTGACATGCAAATCACATAGAATACTCCCGACCTCATCACATCGCAGAAGCTAAGCAAGCAGGTTTGAGCCTCGACATTGCATGGATGGGTGACTACCAAGCACATCAGCTTGTCATAGGCAGCTGCGGGGCTGTGCTCTGTGGTGGGCAGCAGAGGTCAGTGCAGCAAAATCCCTTGTTGTACTGTAATTTCCATGTGCCCCATATCTATGCTCATTATCCTCACCAACCCACACTGACCAACGTGGTGACGTACGGTCAAATAACCCCCGTGACGTAATTGTAAGTTTATTTTAATTTCTTACACGGATGATCCCATTTCGCCAGTTATCCAGCTATCTTACAAGGGAGATCCGTGGTGCTGTGTGATCATAGTGGCAACAAAACAAATGCAAAAACGTCAATGTTGCAGAGAACGAGCACCAGGTCCTTACGGAATATTGCGCAATTAATGAACAAGGCATTGATGGTCATAAACGAGGTATTGCATGGCGTGGCGAGACCCTCATCCAGCAGTGGATAGACAACATGGCCATCCCGGGGTTAAGCGCAGTGGTTAACGCACTGCGCCGTGAACCTAGCAAACGGTATGCGGCAAGCACCAACAGCTGTGTGCGTGTCGAGGTTATGGAATTATCTTCAGTGTGACGCTCGCCGCTGTGGTTGTGCAGATGCTGTGAGGCTGTGGCGGTGTCAAGTGGAGGCAGCAGAGAGGGCATGGTGTTGCGAGACCTGGAGGTGGGGACATTGCCTCAGTGGTCATCATCTGTGTTATTCTTATGTTTGTTGAGTGGCTCGTGGAGATAATGCTCTGCTTGTATCAGTTTGGCAAGCACTGCTCAGATTGCGGGGGTCAATCTCTGGGCCCCCAGTGCCATGGTGGCAAGATGTTAATGACCTCGCCTGGTATACAGGAGGTTGTGGGTTCGATCCCAACCCTGACGCCTGTATATTTGGAGTTTGTATGTTCTCCCCGTGGTCACGTGGATTTTTCTCCACCGGTTTTTCCCTCCACATTTAGAAACGTGCGTTTAGAGTATTTGGATATTATAAATTTCCACATGATAAGCCACATCATTGAGCTATCATTTATAGCTAAGTCACTTCTGAAAAAGAGCTACATAGCTCAGTGGACCTTACATGGTAGAATAAAAATGAGTTTATAGTTTTTAAAGACCAGCATGTGTGTGTGTGTGTTTAAATGCAGGTCGTTTGTCTTTCCCCCCCAATGTTTTATCCCGATTTTCTCCTCCTGTGATCCCTTCAAATGACCTGTAGCCCACACGGTAGGGGCAGCACTTTCTTAAATGCCCTGCAACAAAGAGTCAGAATCAGAATCTGTATTTCTCCTGGAGAAATCCGATGAGTGTTGAAGCTCTTTTTCACAGATGTCCAGCAGGGGCAAGTCAGAACGTTACAATAACAAACAATATAAAAACGATAGGAGTGCAAAGTATAGGAAAAGTAAAATCACTAAAAAAATAATTAAGTAAAAAGTTGCAATTGAATAAGTAAACCAATTCCCAAGCTTGGACAAGGCAGTAAAAACAATAGCAAAATCAGTCCCAGATCACACCAAGAAAACAATACATAGTCCGTCTATAACAATGCACATTAACATTGAACTATCGATACTGCACGGGTAAGGATGAAAGCTAAAAATTACATTTGCAAATGCAATTGTAATGTTCGTCAAAAGACAGTGAAGCAGATATTTAACAATTTCATTCTCGTTTTTTCTACATCATTATGAGCATACTTGCGTGCGAGTGTGCACGTGTTTTGCGTTCACTGAATATTTTCGTGCGGTTTTTCACTTATCATAGGTGGAATATTCTGAATGGATGGAAGTTAGTCAACTGTTGCTGCTTGAACTATCGTCTCATCAAATCCCTCCAGCGGACACTGCCGAGGTGACCGCTGTTTGTCTGCGGTTGCGCCGTCCACATTCAAAAGTCATCTTGTGTGCAAATCAGCCACGATATCTCTGGATTCACCTCACTCAGTCTGGAGAATAGGACCGAGTGATCACTACACACGTTTCGTCACTGTGAATAATTCCGCTTCATCCCTACTGCACAAATCACATTTTTCTGTGACTGACATCTTTTACATGATGGTGCGATTGGAAACGGTATTTTTGTGCTTGTCTCCGATCACGTGGGAGGCCCTCATCCACTCATCCAACAGTGGATTGACAAAGGGCTGTACATGTTCAAGATAAATGTGGTATGTCATGTATACAATGTGAAATGTCAATCATAATAATCATCAGAAGGGCTTGTTATAACAATCCCAAGGGCATCCTCCAGTCTGCAATTATGTCTGATTAATGTTTCCTACACAACCACAACAGTGTCCACGGGCAACTCGGATATTGGTGATATCTGAATCGCAGCTTTGATCTGTGCCGCATCATCATGCATCATGTGGGACATGAACAATGTGTGTCAACGTAGCGGCGCCACTGCTGGGCAATAGGGAGCACTTTCCCTTGTCTGTTTGCCACCATGGCAACCTGTGAGCAGATGCCACGAAGGAACCTCCACATTACCAACACGCAGAGTGCTGTGCCCTCTGCGTGTGCGGCGTGAGATGCGATGCAGACGTCGCATTGTAACATGCACCACCCCCCCACCAACCCATGTAGCTGCGTGCCTCCATCTGTCCTTCATATCCGGGTAATGCTGACCTATGCGCACATGAACCATGGGGACAAATATAGGGATGTGTAGCTCGAATCAGGATCTGTCACGCATTTGGTTTGAAAGTGATTAAAAACCAGTGTATGTAAAAATGTTGAACTTTCGTTCCGTACGTAGCCAACCATGCTAATTGGAGGTGTGGGAGAAGGATAATAAATTAAAGAAGTAAATTTTCAATCTAGATTTAAAAGTGCATAGCTCCAGTGGCTTCCTAATATTGGAATAAGTATATCTGAAAGTGTAGATTTCTTGGCGATGTTTGCAGACTGAAGACAAATGTTCGGACGCTACGGAGAAGAGTAGCCCCACCGTGCAGGTGATCGGACACGACGCTAACGTGGAGGCCAGATCCCTGAGCAAAGAGATGTCCGCACTCGCATTGGTATGGCTCCACAGCATGCACAACGCTTGCAGAGTTAGAGCGTACGGTGGCATCTCGAACTAACATTCTTCAGGGGGACTGGAAAAATGTATCATTAGATTGGATATTTCCTGCCGTGAAAAGGCATGCATTTTATGCTGTCTGATTTTCATTCTCTGCTTCTCTTTCTCTCGCTGCCTCTGATGCTGTACTTTTCACTTACAATCTACTAATTCTGCAGCCCTTTTTGTGCAGTGTTTACGACTGTGCATCTCAGTGCTGCGTCTATCTCTGCTTCTCTCTCAGTACAGCTCCTTGCCTCTCCTTGTCTCTGCTTGCATCTCCATGCCGTGAGTTTCTGCTTCCAAAAAACGCCTTCGGTTTAGAGCCTTGCAGCTCCTCGCGCATTTCTTCTTCTTCACGAAACCCAATGTAAAATATTGTAAATATCACGTTGAGTTGTTGATACAGATGGCAGCTGAAACGAACGCAGCATTTACAACATAAATTTTACAACTGCAATGGTGATAGTTTCTGTCACGCTGATAAAGGCACATACGGGTGCTTATGATGAAGTGATCTCGATTGCAATTAACATTTTATAAATTTTACTTGTTTAGCTTTCCCGTCATACACTGGCTTCTGAGTCACCAATCAAACGCACAGTCGTGAGATGTGCAGAGCAACGCTGCAGCATCAGGGTATCCGTGTCCCAGAGCCTCCGTGTGAATCACGCAACGAGCTCTCAAGGTTATCTTGTCTACCTGCCAGCTTTGTAAGCCCAGGAAAGCCAGCGTAATCCATGCAAGGTATCGCCGCGTATTAATCTACAAGCACAAGAGACCTTCCCTGAATCACATCCTAACAAGAAGGCTGGTGGCAGAATGGTTAAGCCCCTCTCTTTGATGTATTGTCCACACCCCAGAGATCTTTTATCCTCTGTGTAGACATGCATTTCACCTGGCAGCCAGCTGGCATCGGGGGCTATAAATTATTTGTGGTCGGGCCCTGGAGATTACTTTGCATTCCTATGAGAAAAGTGAACCGCGTTTTATTAAAACGTTAGTTAGCACGACCAATTGCATTAAATTTCCTCGCTCAAGATAAGCGATGCTCCTGTAGCATACGTCATTTGCTATAGATTTGTTTACATCGATGTTTACGTTGTGAAAACCCAGTAAACCCTACATTGGACGTACTGCTGAAACAACTCATGTCGGCAATGTTAGTTGATCATTTGAGCTGTTTTTGCAGACACAAAGGAGGATTGTTATCGCGACGGGCACTTGCATAGTTTTAAATACAAATAATTTTATCTGCTTGCAATCCTCTTTTGTAATGTTGTGTTTGCTTGTACACAGGGTCAACAACTTCAGACATATAATGCGATGGCTACAATCAAGCAGCTACAAGCACAGATATTGTGAGTAGAAATAAATCAAGCACCCAACATCTTAACTGTTGAATCTAATTTACAAATGATATGAATGTTTTCTTTGTTGTGTAAATATCATACCGGTAATTTTAACATTATTCAGTCCATATCAGTACATGTCGAAGTCAATCATTAGCAGCCATTGTCTATCCACTTCTGAATGAAGGCCTCCCCACGCCGTCACCATCCTTCATGGTTTTGCGATGCCACAATCCATATTCCATGAAGTCTGGTATTGATGTGCAGGGTGATCCAATTGTAGATGCCCCCTTGAGATATCAATCACCTCAGCTTACATCTTGTGGAATGCTGTGAGATGATCGCACCAGTCAAGTTGCACAAAGTCTACCCGGAGCAAGGCCACTCAGAGGTTTCGGAGATCCGGTGCAGAATTCAACGTGGGGCCCCCCTTTATCCCACCATCCACAGGATCGCTGCGGGGGCCATCTTCTGTGTGAGGCCCAGCTCATTACCCCTTCTGCCCCCCTCCTCTGGGCGATCCTGAGCAGAGGGTTAAAAGATTGATCGAGTGATTGAGATTGATGGGAGACGCGTAGAGGCTTGGAAGTACAAATTTTCTTCCCTTTAACGTTTCCCTTTCTTTTCTTTTTTTATATTTCACCTGGATATTCCCTCGAGATGGCATATTATCGAGGGTGTCAAGTGACACCCACAGTTTGCAAGCACGTGATCACGTGTACGATTTAAATCTATACCATCTACTGAATGCATTTATACAATTAACATCGTGGGATCTCACTCTGCACTAAGATATAAACTAAAACTATTTTAATTTGACCAGGTAAGGCCCACTCAGCTATGTAGCTCTTTTTCAGAAGCAACCTGGCCACAAATGACAGCTCAACAAAGTGGCTTATCACGTGGAAATCTATTGCAGCCAAATACTCTAAGCGCATGTTTCTAAATGTGGAGGGAAAAACCGGAGGACCCAGAGAAAAATCCACATGACCATACGGAGAGAGACAGGCAAAATACAAATATGCAGGTGTCAGGGTCGGAATCAAAGCCACAACTTCCTGTATACCAGGCGAGGTAGTTAACATCTCGCCACCGTAGTGTTCCACTTGCTCCAATTGTCCCTCTGTGTGGGCTCAGCCGCATTGCTTGCCTCTTGGCAGCCTGGGGGAAGCAGGCAGGCAAGGTTCCTGAGCATTGAGGTTCCTTGCAAGGAGCTGTGCTGCTGACCCCTACAGGAGTACGGAGGCGCGGGCGCAGAGCGCGGAGGAGCGCGTGGCTCAGCTGCAAGAGCAGTTGCGCACAGCTGCCGACAGGGGGGAGAGAGACGCGAGCAAGGACGGGCTGGGACAGAGCGAGGAGCGTGGAGGAGGACGAGGGAGAGCGGTTCCTTATGTGGAGGAAGTCGCTTCCACCGGTACAGCTGCCGACGGTGACGGTGAGACCACTGCACCGACGCGCACATGCGTCGCCCCACACCCGTGCAGCTCTAGGCGCTGGGGCCTTGGGGGGACTTTCCCAAAAATAAGCGGATCAGAGTGCTCAGAAAAGGGGCCCTGGTATCGTCGTCGTAGGCATCAATAGGAAGTAAAAACAGATTTAGCAACGCAAAGTTTTTTCATTGTCAGTACAAAAACTCTCAGCCTGGTCCAGACCAGCAGTGCAATAGAGCAGAACTTGTGCCCATTTTGTTGTTTAGATCGCCAATTCAAAGAGCTGATATAATAGTCTTTGGATCTTCGGGTAAAGTCACATAGATAGGTTCAAAGAAAATAACAAAAAACTACGACGTTTAGATCACAACACAAGCAATCGTCATCAAGGGGAAAAAAGAGGGGGAAAGCAGCTGAGGCAGACTGGGTGTAGCCCAAGGGTCATACACGAAGTGGGCAGGGCTAGTGATGTTAATGTGAGAGATTAACATGTTACTGTGAGAGATTAGCATGTTAATGTGAGAGATTAGCATGTTAATGGAAGATCGCAGAGCAGCAACGTCGAGTTCGGAGAGCGAGGTGGCTGTGTTGGTGTCAGATATTTAACCTGTGAATGTAAAATCAGAGCGTAAAAAATAACTGCTAACAACGGCAGGTAGGATGGAAACATCACAGCCAGTTATGACTTAAACTGGTTAATAACGTCCTTCCAATCATTGTTCAGTTTGTACTCATCTTCTCGGTTGAAATTGTGTCTGTGTCTTTATATCTGGATGGTTTCATGAACGAATCTTTGTTTATAGCCAGTGGGTTTGCAGAGTACCTTCGTCTTTGAGAAATCAATTTCGTGTGAGCCCACCGCATTAAAACAATGATCAGCCACGGCCGAGATAGTGGTCGTACCGTGTTTCAGATCTGCCTTATGTTCACGAATACGGTCCGAGACATGTCACTTAGTTTCCCCCAATGTAACTACTGCCGCAGACACAGCTTAGTTTGTAGATGCCGGGGTATTCCATGTCAGGGATCACATCCTTCACAGATGGGATCAGATCACGAATTTTACGTGCTGTGTTGAATCGAACCTGGATCTTGTGTTTGCTCATGATTTTTTAGATCTTTTTGGTGACCCCTACTATGTATGGCAGGCAAGGTGATGGTTTTGATTGGTTCCTCAGATGGTTCTATCCCAACGGTTGGGGTGATAGCTTTACGGATTGTGTAGTCTGAATATCCATTCATCTTGAGAGCTTGGTGTACGTGTTTCAGTTCACTGGCTCGGTGGTGATGGTCGGAAATACATCGAGCTGTATGGTGTAGAGTTTTGATGAGGGAATTCTTCTGGGATGGTTAGTGGTGGGAGTCAGGTTTTAGGTAGGCATCCGTATGGGTTGCTTTCCTGTAGACAGTGTCCCATTGAGCCATCTGGTCTGTTTTCGATTAAAACATTCAAGAATGGTAACTTACATTTACATGCAAATTTCTCACTTTAGCATCACTAGCCCCGGCCACTTCGTTTATGACCCTTGGGCTACACCCATTTCAAACCTGTAAAACAGCCTGCCTCAGCAGCTTTCCCCCTCTTTTTGTCTCCTGATGACGATTGCTTGTGTTGCGATTGAAACGTCGTAGATTTTTGTAAAAATACATTTGTTCTAAGTGACTTTACCGAAAGACCCAAAGAATATGAATTCCTGCAGTCGCGAAAGCTTTAAGTCAAGATTTATCTCATCACTTTATCTCATCACCCTCATCGCTTTATATCTCATCCCTTTCTTTCTCTCTCGATGCAGTTGTGCAGAGTTTCAGATGCCATTCGCGGATAGACAAAATTATGGATAACAAGTTCGTGAAAGGAATACTGTATTTAGTAATGTGCATAAAATATGGGGTTGTGAGAAAACAAGAGATGCATTTGCTAAAGCAGGGCAGGTTTATGATAGAAAACACAAACAACATTTCCAATGTAATTGCATCTGCTGGAATGGACACGAGTCACTTGGTGGAGTTTGATTAAATGGTTAACCAGGCGTTTGAATGTTGTTGGACTGTCCCTTTAAATTATAAGAAGCAACTTCACGTGAACTGCACGTAATAAACTCAGCAGTGCCACGAGGACAGAACCCGGTCCCACGATGGTGCCGAGGAGGTGTAGCTTGCTTTGAGGCTGTTCACACTCTTCCTGTCTTCTTTTTCAGGAAAAACGTTTGGAATCCCTGAGCAAAGACACGGCCTCTCGGGAAAAGCACATTCTGCCGAAAAGCTGAGTAGACCCAGCAAGTCCCCTCGCGGTGGCAAGAAACAATAAACTAAAAAACTTAATTTCTATTTTACCAGGTTAAATCCCACTGAGCTCTTAGTTATTTTTAAGGTGACCTGGCCACACTTGATAGCTCATCGAAGTGGCTTGTCATATGTGGGACGTTATAGTGGCAGCCAAAATAATCAGATTACACTTTTCTAAATGTGGAGGGGAGAAAACCGGAGGACCCAGAGAAAAATCCACACGGCCACTGGGGGAGAGAGAACACACCAACTCCAAATATAAAACAGGCGTCGTCAGGGTCCGGAATCGAACCTACATCCTCCTGAGCACCAGGTGAGGGATAAAATAAGCAGCCTTTACACGAAGGCGGCTATGCGCAAACAGTAACGTGCTAAGGAGGGAAGTGAGTCCAGGAATTAATTACATTTCTGAGAGGATGCAGAGCGGATGCCGCCACCACCCTCAGACGACAGCTGATCAGAAGCCTTCACATGCGCTACAGCAGTGGGTCGCCCCTCGTTAGGTTCTCCCATGCTGAGCGACGCATGAGCCGATCTATAATCTTCATCTTCGCTGGTAAAAGTCAAAAGTTAAAATGATTTTATGCTCAAATGAGCACCGAGGCTTTGGTGCTTATCTCGTGTTTACAGCCCTGAGCCAGTGGTGGAAATTCATCATCCATTTCTGATTTCCCCACGAAGTGGAAACAATTTTACTGACCCTGGAGGGATGATTGGCTGAGTCAACCCCCAAACCAGGATTTTAACTCGCAACCTTCTGATTGTGCGCGGTTCGCTCGACCACTGACCCACCTGGCGAATGGTACGATGCCGGTGGTGTACCATTGCTGAGAAAGGGACTGTGTGGTGGATTAAAACTCATCAATAACAGTACCCTATAGGGGAATATATCTCACACGTGAACGTTTGGGCAACGGCCTGTCTTCGTAGCAGAGATCAAGGGCCATTGCCCCAAATATCACCTATTGTTTTCCTTTTCACATGTTGTGTTTTTGCTATTTGTGCTTGTGCACCACTGCCAACGTGGTGAGCACATTTTCGTTTAACGCTGGGATGGATCGTGCGGTGGTAGCTGGAACTGCGGGATGGCGAATGGAGATGCCCAGAGAAGCGAGTTGAACGTTACCTGTGTTGTACGCTGCCGTGACGATGCGTAATTCATTGTGAAACGTATTACGCTAAGCAAATTAAAGTTTCCGTGTTGCTGTGGAGGCTTTTGGGCTGCAAGAGATGACCAGCACTTGACGGCTTCTGCAAGTCATTGACTCTTACAGCACTCCTATCCTTAACGGTGTGGCGTACCTTGTAATCTTGCTGCCCTTAATAACGCAATATTGGAACACAAATGTTACATGGCTTGGCTTTGGATCCTCTGTAAATGCCTTGGATATAAATACCCCGATTTACATCTCTCCCTTTTATGTCAGTTTGTCGTTTCACAAATATGTCGTCACTTTATTAATACCACGACCTGATTTGCATCGCCTCATCCCACACTTATGTCGCTGACAGCGTCATCCGTCCTTTCTCGTATCGTCGCACCTTTGAGGAATCCATCCCCGACGTAAACGGGGGTATTACTGTGTCACGGACATCATCCCGTAGAAAAGTAAATAGACGAGGGTGAGTTGCAGTAGCGCGGTCACAGCTGTCCCGAGTCTCAAGAAGATACAGTCGGGAGATGTTCCACCACATATTGGTGGGTGGGCCATGTTTGCCAAGGCACCAAATCTCATTTTATGCAGTAAAAAGCAGAAAGCGATCAATTTCCTGCTGCTCAAATGAGCATTGAGGCATCAGTGCTCATCTCCTGTTCACAGCCCTGCAGAGCCAGCGTTGTAAGTTCCACATTCTATTTCCCCTAGTAGCTAAGGGGTATTTGAAATTTAAAACAAATTAAGGGATGACATGTATACGAACAGAAAATTTAAAACACGTTTTTGCGGTGTAAAAAAATAATTGTACAGTAATTTTATGTGCAAGATTCATATGTGTGTACAACGGTTCATAAGTAGGCTTTACAAACTGTGGTGGTTATTATATAAAGGGAATCATTCATCCGCAGATGTGCACTAGAAATTAAAGTGTCGGCAAAAGTATGCCTCAGTTTAACACGTAGGCTTTCGCGACCAATATTATTCATAATAAAGGTTTTTGGGTTAGATCGCATTATTTATAAATGTGTCGTAACTCCACCACCCGACACAGCCAATCAGCAAAATAGTGTCACGTTGACAAACGACAATTAGTTCACTACTTTAGCCCACCGGTGTGTTGAAGAGTGAATCCACAACATTTACGGTTTGAATACGACGTTTCGCTGGTAATTACATCCAGCATCATCGGGCAATTCGCCAGAATGGTAAAGCCCTCACTGCTCTCGGTCTTAAATAGAGCAGCAGGGTGACGTCATCATTTAACTCATTTCAGGTGCAGTGATTTGAGGCGGAGGGGGGGTATTGTAATTATATAATCTATTGGTAATCAGTCAATGGTTATGATTAGTAATGAGTTGTAGATTAGAAATTAGTTGTAATGTGTGTTATTGTGATTATATGCTACATTAGTAATCCGTTAATTAATATGTGTTTCCCCTATAAGGAATTGTAATATGTATTATTTAATAATACGCTTCCAAGCCGCACTAAGCCTATAGCTATCAGAACGATTAAAGTTATTTCTGTTTCTCTCAATTTCAATGGATTCTCTAATTAGTCTTTGCCAGTAATAATTAGTTTTACACAACACTTCAACGTTATCAAAATCAATTGAGTGTCCTTGTTGACAAGCATGTTCTGCCACTGCCGACAGTTGTGTTTGAGATAATTTAATATTTCTTTGGTGTTCTTTTATTCTTATGCTGATGTTACGTCCCGTCTGTCCAATATAGCATCTGCCACATAAACAATTAATCCGATATACACCTGTTGATAATTTAGGTAATTCGTCTTTCGTGCAAGATACTAGTTTTTGAATTTTGCGTACTGTACCAAATCTTACTGTAATGTTTTGCTTTTGCAAAACACGGGCTAATTTGTCAGTTACTCCTGAGATATATGGAATTTTAATTGTTTTAAGAATCTGATCACTTTCAGCAGTGTTGCTTTGCGATCATGATTTGGCATTCAGTGCTCTGTTAATTTGAGTATTATTGTAGCCATTCTGTCGTAATGCTTCTCATACATCGGGCTAAAACAGTGTCAGATGGTGACAGTCTAGTGAGAGAGATCAAACTCGTTAAAGAAGCATTACGACAGAATGGCTACAATAATACTCAAATTAACAGAGCACTGAATGTCGGCATGCAACATTAACTTCTGGGATACATTTCAAAATCATATTTCTGTTTATTGAATGGCCTTTACAGCATAGCATCAACAATACTATTACGTGACTTTACCGAAAGAACCAAAGAGTAATTCCTGCAGTCAAGAAAGCTTCGAATCTAGTTTCAACCACCCCTATGGGGAGGATTTGCCGTGTTTGAATCACACAACTTCTAATTTAGCAATCTTTGGAAGAACGTAATCAACTAGGCTATGCATTAACTGTGTGTTAACCGACTCTCTGGGTTGCATTGCATTACATTTCCTAATTTTAATAAACTTGCTTTCTCCGTACTTGTTTGTAAGTCTATTTTCTCCCCTCCGGCCGCTATGGGTTGGAATTCCACACAACTCTCTGTGCTTGTTTGTTTAGAAGTCCAGTGTCGCTCCTCCGCCCGCTATGGGCAGGAATTCCACACAACTCTCTCATTGTTTTCTACCCCCCCCCCCCTCTCTCTCTATTTAAGGCCTCAACACAGAGGTGTTGTCTTTCTGTGTGTCTATGTGTGTGTCCCTCTCTGTGTGTCTCTGTGTGTTTTCTCTCTACTTGTCTGCCTATGTGTCTCCGTATCTGTGTTTTGTCTCTCAAATTTAGCATTCTTTGGAAGAACGTAATCAACCAGGTTGGATGTTGACTTGTGTTGACCGACTCTCTGTGTTGTATTGCATTATATTTCTAAGTTTGCTATGTTTGTTTTCTCATTCATTCGTACCTGATGATGGTTGCTTGTGTTGCAATGGAAACGTCGTATTCCATGATTATTACATTTATTTTCTTTCTACGTGACTTTACCGAAAGAACCAAAGAGTAATACTGCAAAGTTCCATCTTGATAAAATCACATTTGCAAGTCCCATGTGCTTTTACTGGAAGGACCACATTGGTAACCTGTGTCAGCTAAATTAAAACCTGATCACAACCTTCAAGGTCCAGTGAATTTTCCTCCATATTTACATGCACTCCACAGCTTGTGATGCGTACTGCGCTACCATTATGAATTTCGTTTGTAGCCCTTCGCTCTGGAATACTCTACTCTTTTGCTATAGCATTGCTAATTCTGTCCATTTCCAGCGAATGAAGCAACTTTTTTAGAACATGTATTTTTAGGGACATTTGGAAACAGTGATTTGTCGACTTGTGATGTGCTGCCAGTACAGTGCTTATATTTCACTACATCGAGAAAGCTTGCATTGTATATTGCGCAATGCTTTGAGACTTCAGAAAGTGAGATATAATTTGCGTGGAGCAAGATGTGTTGCTTTCACGTCATGTAATGTGGCGGCAGCTCCAGATACAATGATCTCGAGCAGAGTTCTTCAATTTACGGCTCGCAGAAACATAGAAAGATCTAGATGAGTGAGATGGGAGATAAACAAGAGGGAGATGAGAGAGCTGGGGACAAAATGTACACATTAGTGGTCACGTGCAGATCTTAAGACATCGGCTGACATATTTGAAGAACCCTGGCCCACAGCATGTGAGCAAATCCAGCTACAGCATCGGCGAGTCTTGCGTCCCACCAGCGTTTGTTTTCCCCGCCTCCGCCCCCTCTTGCCTCGCTGCTTCACTGCTGCTGTGCGCAGTAGCCGTCGCGCCGGTTTGTTCGTCTGCCATTGCCGGCAGTTCCAAGCGCGGCAGGGCCAGGGTGAGCCCCAGGTGTGAGCCCCCCCTCGCTCCCCACAGGGCGTCCAGCGTGTGGAGGTAGCGCAGCGACAGGGCGCCCGGCACGGCGGCGAGGACGCGTGCCGCTCCCGACAGCTCCAGCGCCGTCTGCTTCTCCGCCTGCGCCGCTATCAGCTGCACATGGAGAGATGAACACGCGGGCTTAAGAGAGGCACGCGGGAGCTCTGCATAGGCATGCTAGATTTACATCGATGGGGCATACGTGACAGCCCGCTGTGCCAGGCGGACTGGTTGCCCTGCATGTGCTCGAGGAGGGGGCTGTCACGTGGCTCTGTGGCTACGTGGGCTGACGTCCACTCACATAATAACATGGAAGTGCTACATATTAATACAATTTCTTGTGTATCTGGTGCTGTGTGTAAAAGCATTTGCGAAATTTACTCCGGCACACACACCCATATCAAGCATGGACAGAGCTTTGCAGCAGTGGCACGGTCCGCGCACAGTGCTCCGAATCCGGGGGCCTGAGTTATGTTCTCCCAGGGAGCGCTGGACCGGTTCAGATATCACTCGCCACTGATGTTAACCGTGGCCAGGAATTAAACTCGGCACCACTACCGCATGTTTTTGATCCACGTGTCACAGTGGGTGACATTGGCACACTGGCATTTAGCTTTTCATGATAAACTTCGGTGTTACTAAGAAAAACTCCATCCTGTTCTCATCTGCCTTTTTATCCCATAAATGAAAATGTAATCGCGTGGCCAAATGTGCTGCCAGTGCTCATCGTCTGTGCTGTACAGGCGGGAACTTTACCCAACTCGCATCCCTTCATTACACCGCGTGTGTTAGCCGCGCCGCACGTTCAGCCGGGCACAGCTGCGGATTTTCCATTTGGCCACTTCATGCTGCATCCTCACTTCCTGGCCCTTGTGCTGACTTCTCGGATTCTCCCGACGACGCAGTCGCAAGCGAATCACCGTGCATAATCGCTACGTTTGCTTGCTACGTTTGTTCTTTAACTCACCGGTGAGTGAGCCACGGCAATTATAATCGGCGTGTCGTTCAACACTTGCACACAAGGCGACACTTTAATTCGATTTGCCTGTGTTGGGTGGTGGAGGGGTCTTCCACCTGAAATTTAGCCGGATGACGAGTTGGAGTTATTTGTGTGTATACAGGTTGTGTGTGTGCACGTGGATGGATGCCGGTGTGTGTGTGTCAGTGTGTGCCGCGTTCGCTACCCGTGCCCTCGCCGCCCTGTTTGCATCAGCCTCCACACACACAGACGTCTGCAGCTCCAGCGGAATCCGGACGTCATTTCTGTAACCACAGCACAAACATCACACCACAGCTACGCTACATCCACACCACACCTATAACACAGCTATACCATACATCATACTACAGCTACAACACACCTACACTACACATTACACCACAGCTACACCACATCAGATTTGCACTGTTAGCTACGTATGGTATGGAAGAAGTTCAACATACATACATACCACACATTTCAGCTACACCACATCTATACTACACCACAGCTACACCACACATTACACCACACCTACACCACAGCCACCTCACACGTTACACCACACAACGCATTTCACCCCACGTACACCACAACACATTACACAACAACTGATCAAACGTTGAGTTGCCTCCCAATTGAGATTGGAAGCCACAACCTCCAACCACGAGGCCAGTGGTTGGAGGTTGTGTAAATCTCATTTGTGTGTACCTCATATGTGGTTCTGAGCGGAGTGGGTGTGTGGATGGGAATGTGTCTGTGTTTATCCGGGATTCAAATCTTAGGGGACGGGTATAAAGATAAAATGGGGGGCAGAGAGGAGGGGGGCTGCCAAAATGGAAATCTGAACAAAGTCGTTCTAATGAGAGGTAATGTCAACCCCTCACTCTCTAAGGACAGTGGACATTCTGAGGGAGGGTGAGCAGCGGTAGTGGAGCATTTAGTGCTACGCCGTGCTACGCCGTGCTATGAACCTGGCGACCCGGGTTCGATTCCCGCTCACGGCAAACACACAGTGACGATTATCTGAAGCGGTCCTGGTTCAGCCTCAAGTGAGTACCTGGTGCGGTGTGTAAACATCGCCACTTGGGAGACAAAGGCGGCCGGGCGTGGTGCTGACCACCCACCCCCTCGTGTGCCGTGCTGGCCTTCATAGGTGCTTGCAGACAGCACTTTCCCCAACAGTCTGCTACGGCTATATGGGGGATCTTTGTGTGTGTGTGTGAGTGAGAGCGTGTGGGTTTATATTGGTGTGTGAGCGTGTGAGTGTGAGAAAGACGCTTTGCTTACATTTCTGCTCTTTCCACTTTGATCCCCCATGAGCCCACAACTGCATCCAAACATTCCTGGTATAAGAAGAACGCGCATGAACACAACATCACTTTCCTTTGCATCGCTTTATGTAAGCAAGCTATTACACTGAACATATTATTTGTACGATTCTCTGTCAATCCACTGCTGGATGAAAGCTTCCCCAAGCTGTTAGTCTTGACGCGTAACAAACCATATGGTACATGCGTTCAGGTCCATAGCGGGCGTCCTCTCAGCCGCATTCCCTCATTTGTCTGCCACTCCGTCTGTAGTCTCGACCGCCAGCCATCGTCCCTTCTAGCGACGTCGTTCTGCCCAAGCCCACTGACATTTCTCAGCAGTCAAAGTGTTTCGAGCTTGTCCTCTGGTCTATGTGTTCCTCTGTCATTCCAAGTGTGCATCTCTCCGATCTTCTCTGTGCACCGATCAGCCTTTTGTTCAGACGCTCACACGCAGGCAATCGCGCTTTCCACGTTACATTAAGTTAATAAAAAAACTGTGAATGTCCCAAAGCCATATAGTTTCATAACTCCCGCGAAGCAATTTACATCGGGAAGAGTACGTGCTCCAGTTACACGTGGGACATAAAAACACAGGGCAACTATGCCATGGCAGTTTGCAGTCACCGAATTGACTGCTCGGGGTTCCCCTCGACCTATGGCACTCATGGGTCCCATGCGAGTGTGGCATGAGTAGAGATCACACGTAAAACTATTGAACTGCAAAGTCATACATCCTGCTGGCAAAGTGATGACTCACGCTAGTGAATTAAATGGTCAAGGAGGGTCAATAATGCCCACGAGACCCCTATTAATTATAATTTGCTGTGATGTACGGTTGCTACCTGAACATAACAACAGTAGTTATAAGAGTAATTACGTATGGGTGACAGCCCCAGTGTATGTGTTTAAGCGTGGGTGTAGTCATGCACTTTGATGGGGGATCGGTGGTGCAGCGTGCTAACTGCCGTACTACGAACCTGGCGAGCCGAGTTCGATTCCCACTCACACGAGATGATGAATATCTTAACTGCCACTGGACATCCTCTAAGCTCGACTCAGCCTTGAATGGTTACCTGGTGCGGTGTATAAACATCGACACCGTACCTGCCTTCATAAGTGCTCGCCAACACCGCTTACCACAGCAGCCTGAGTGGAGCTCTTTGACCGTGCATGATTTTACCTTTGTATGCTGAGCCAATTCTGGCCTATGCTGTAGGATGTAGCTCAGATCCTTCTTGGCCACCAAGGCTCGGACCTTAGCCTGCAGTACCAAGCCCAAGGCCTCGAGTGGCTGAGCGACGCTCACGGCCCAGATGCTGGCCCGCTCCACACGGTAGTGGCAGGCGACGCTCACCCGCACACTCAGCGAGTCGCTCGTGATCACCTTGGGGGGAGCAGGCACCGCAGGCACAAAAATCCTCACTCAACGGCTTGCTGCTGTTACCGGAGAAGTGCTGTTATCGAGCACCACGCCCGGCCACCTTAGTCTCCCCAATGCTGATGTTTATTAAACTATAATTTTTTATTATTTAAAAAAATGTCTATCTACATGACTTTACCGAAAGCCCAAAAGAGTATGAATTCCTGCAGTCACGAAAGCTTTAAGTCAAGATTTAACCACCTCTAAGGGGAGGGTTTCCACACAACCATTAGATCTTTTAACAGACTCCGAGACAAGAAGGCTCATCCGACCGAGTCGCTCACTTTTCTGAAGAGATGCCGCGACACCAAGGTAATTCCGATTGCCTTTACACTCACATTTGCTGCTGTCACTTTTCCTAATGCTAAACGGATCTTGTTCAGGGCCAGCCTAGCCCTGATTTCAGAGAGAATAAGATTGCTCCGTTTTGAACTAGATAATTTAGACAAGATTCTCTTACAATCACACTTAGCCTTGACAGAAAAAATGTCTACATCTGATTGGGACCATGTAGATAACATAACTGCCTCTTCAGCCGCCTCGATGTCAGCTAAATGCAAAGATAACCTGATTTTCCAAGTTCAGCCTCCTGTCTAAGAAGAATCCAGAGCCACACATTAAAACGTTAGACGTTGATAAGATTGTTATCAATCAGAGTAACAGCCCAATTCCCGACAGCCTAAAATCGGTACTAGCTCAAGGGCATAATTTCACAGTCACCCCTAAACACATCCCAGTTGATGATATCATTGCCCAGGTTAAAACTCTACACCATAGGGCTCGTTGCATTTTCGACTATCACCACCTAGCCAGTGAACTGGAGCACGAACACCAAGCCCTCAAGATGAATGGATATTCGTATTGCACAATCCATAAAGCTATCACCCCAACCGTTGGGATAGAACCACCTGAGGACCCAATCAAAACCATCACCTTGCCATACATAGCAGGGGTCACCAAAAATATTTCCAAAATCATGAGCAAACACAAGATCCAGGTCTGAGTCAACACAGTACGTAAAATTCGTGATCTTATCCCATCTGTGAAGGATGTGATCCCTGACATGCAATATCCCGGTGTCTACAAACTAAGCTGTGCCTGCGGCAGTAGTTACATTGGGGAAACGAAGCGACATGTCTCAGACCGTGTTCGCGAACACAAGGCAGATCTGAAACACGGTAGGACCAACACCTCTGCCATGGCTGATCATTGTTTTAACGCTGTGGGCACACACGAAATTGATTTCTCCAAGACGAAGGTACTATGCAAACCCACTGGCTATCAACAAAGATTTGTTCATGAAGCCATCCAGATATATAAACACAGACACAATTTCAACCGAGAAGATGGGTACAAACTGAGCAATCATTGGAAGGACGTTATTAACCAGATAAAGTCATAACTGGCTGTGATGCTTCCATCCTACTTCCCTATGTTAGCAGTTATTTCCGACTGAGTTACATTACCTTGTGTCTTTACATTAACAGGCTAACTGTCTCACTAACATAGCTGCTGCTTCCCTTTCCTCGATGCGGCGGTGGCGCTCGTTGTTTAATAGGCTGAATGTCTCTCATTAACACAGCCGCTACTGCGGGAGCAATCTCACATTGACATGCTAATCTCTAATCTCGAGCAATACAATGGCTTCTTCAGCACCGTAGCCGTGGGGTTAAATTAACAGATTGACATGCTAATCTCGAGCAACACAATAGCCGAGGTATACCTAGCTCTGCGATCTTACATTTTCTTGCAAATTCCATCTCTAGCCCCGCCCACTTACCATTGGGTGGTACCCATCTCAAACATATATAACCTTTGGCTTAAGTCACTCTCTCGCTACATTTCTTCCTGCCTCAGCAGTTCGCCTACTGTATTTTTTCACCTGAAGACGATTGCTTGTGTTGCGATCGAAACGTCGCGAATTATTTTATTATTTTTCTATCTACGTGACTTTACCGAAAGACCCAAAGAGTATTAAAACGAAACTATTTTTTGTTTTACCAGGCAGCCTGGCCACAAATGATAGCTCAACGAAGTGGTTTATCGCGTGAAATCTATCACAGCCAAATTCTCTAAACGCATGTTAATTCTAAATGTGGAGGGAAAAACCGGAGGACTCGGAGAAAAATCCACGATACTACAGGCAGAGAGACATGCAAACTCCAAATATACAGCAGGCGTCAGGGTCAGGATTGAACTTACGACATCCTGCATACCTGACGAGGTAGTTAACATCTCACCACACTTCACCAAAGGCAGAGTCGACCCAGAACTAGCTCAGATATTTGTCACTCGTATTGGCCACGAGCAAACAAGACGCTCGTAATCCCAGTCTCCGCCTCTGTGCCTCCAATTCACCTGAACTAGCAGCGTCATTCCTCCGTGTGCACGCACGTCTGACTGAGGCAGAACAAACATGCTCTGGAGATTCTGCAAATGGCAGATGCTGCGAAGCTGGGTCAGAACAAATAGACACACGGCCCAATTTGTGAATCCACTGCCTGATGAGGTCGGGTTATCAGGGGGGCTAATTCCAGTGCAGGTTGGTGACGGTCTGAAACATATACTTCGGAGCATAGACGTCCAGTACAACAATGAATTTTGCTGCTCTTCCTTCTGCTGCCCACCACGTAGCCCTGCAGCCTATAACACCAGTTACGCATGGTGGTCACCCAATCCAAGCACTATTTAGACTCAACCCTGCATAGCTTCCAAGGTGTGTTGGGATCGGGGCGCATCCCGGGCGGTTTGGCCTAGAGGCTCGACACTCATTCGCAACGCACATACCTCGTGTAGTGGCACTTCCAGAGTCCGCATTCTCAGATCCACTTTCTGGTAGGTGTCCAGGCACGGGAGAATGAAAAATAATCCTGGGAATAGAGGGACAGCAACAGGGTGATGGCGCAACACCAACAAGGGCAGACCTGTAATTGCTCGTGTACGCCACTGTGGCCTCAGCTAGATCGAATATTGGGGAAAGTTAATATGTCAGTGCCTTAAAATGCACTGGATGATAACGTATGAACAGAATCGTACGGAACTCCAATCCAACACTTTCTGTAAACGATGAGAAGACCAATCAACAACTTCAGAATGGGTGGAAACGATTACATTTAATAACAATCACGTCATCTTGTAATGCGGCCACGCATGGTATTGGCTCGTTCTTGTGGAGAGATCGACTCAGAGGCATCAGGAGTAGAAAACACAGATGAGCGAGAAGGCAGCAGCAGCCACGCGGTGAGAAGCTGGCGCCAACTGCCCAAGCTCTGCAGCCCTCTATCTATGAAGGTGTTATTGTTTAATTAAATAGTGTTTACATGTGGGAGGAAACCGGAGCACCTGCAGAAAACCCACATGTGCAAGGGGGAAACACTCAGGCGGAGTCCACATCTCGACGCCCACGGGAAGGGAGTGTCGCAACATTTGTGCTGTGATCCACCAACTCTCGCTGCTGTCTCCACAGCGCTGGGTTACAAGCAGCCACATGCAGCAGCAACAACAACTGCCATTCGCCACTAAGTGGCGGTGATATCACCACAGCACTTGTGCACGGATATGTGCACGTTGAGACCACGTGAAGTGTCGAACGCCCACTGGCAGGTCACGGGGCAGACCCATGTGCCACGGGTCAACTGACTGAGATGACTGGCCAATGCACCACCTGTGCCCCCTACTGTGCCAACTTTCTGTGCTTTAACCACCCGGCGCTCCGCTCGTTGTTGTGAGCGTCGCTCCTCCACCCTCCGTTGTTGTTGGAGGGCCGACTGCTTCCAACTGCCCAGTAGCATCCTTCACGAGCATCCTCCACAGAGACCGATCTTAACACTGCTGGTATCAGTCATCGGCAAGTTCACACAGCTCCATATCCTCCTGTACCACATCACTCCATCTCTTCTCTAGCCCGTGCCGCACCTGTTGAGCCCCCTCTATCTTTCCGAACAAAAGCTGTTTAGGCATGCGGGGGCTGGGTATGCGGGCGACATGACCCAGCCAATGCAGCCTTGCCTGCTGGAGGAGCTCACCGATGGGACTTTGTCCAGATCTTTCAATGATTTGTGAGCTCCTCACACAATCGAGCTAAGTTAACCCATAATGGATCGTAGACTCGCCAGCCTAAATGTTTTTAACCGGCGAAGATGTTCCATTAGGGGGGTCCACGTTTCGTTTCGCAAGCGTAGAGAAGGAGGGGCATGACTGTGGCCGAGAAGACCTGTGGTACCACCACAGTGGAGCAACTCGGCTGGTGCTACCCTCTCCTCGCACCCCCCCCCCCCCCCACGAACGCACGCACGCCCCACTAAACACTCACATGCACCCCCGTAGGATCTCGAGGAGGGATCACCTGGTACGATGGGTTTTCACCCGAGGACCCCACTAGCAGGGACGTTCCACGGTTTCCCCGGACCAGGAAACTGGCTGAGCCCCCCAGACCGGATTACATGGTGGTCCCACCCAAAAGGGGGCATAGAGCTTTACTGGCCGGCCGCGATGAAGCACACACAACACGGGGGGATGGGACCCCAAGGCGAGCACCCTGCGGCAGTGTAAACAGTGGGGTGGGAGGGAAAATCCCCTAGGCATATAGGAGGATTTAAGAGAGAGGAACCGAGGGGATTATCGGTGAGTCAGCGGCAGGGAACGCAGGTACAGAGACAATGGAAAGGGGGGGCTGACGTGACCCCCCCCCCAACGGCCAGAGCGCTCAAAACGGCCGAAAAAAGGATTCGATTGGACGCGCAGGATGACATCATGTGACCCGGTGATTAACGGGCTTTGGGAACATAAGGGGGGAAGGAGGGCAAATTGGCTCAGAGTTCTTCTGGAGTGGTGGAGAATACCAGCTGCCCTCAGCATCCGTGGGACGCCTGCAGGGTGCACCTGAAAACAATTGCCCAGGCAAAGTCTCAGAGGCGAGCATCTTCGCCAACCCCCATCGTGCAGCTGGAAAGGTGAGTAAGCACGGGTGGCCGCTTCAGCACAGTTCGCAGTCAGCCCTAGCTCGGGGATAGTCGCACTCTGCGAAGGGTAGGTGATAAGAGGTTAGGCGCTGTCCGAAGGGTGCTGGCTGGAGGGGGCCAAAAGCAAGGGTTCGCTATTCACGCCGGAAATAAAACCTTGGTACCAGATTGTTGGTTGACACGTTGTGCGTGTGCGTGTGTGTCAAGGGGGGTAAAGAGCGGTGGGACAGTGATCAGTGCACTGCTGTGTGTGGGTGACTCAAATCAGTGTGTGTATGACGCGCGCACATACAAATAAATAATTAAAGATAAAGGTTCGCCCGCACCGCGAGCGCATTGCGCAGAGATTAATTAATTGATTCCAGTGCCGGCAGGTTGTTGACACGACGGCTTAGAGAAATAATTAATTAATTCCGAACAGCTGCGAGCGGCGATTTAAACAATATTACGTAATCCGCGCGGTTAGGACGCGTGAGTGGGGGGAGGGTGCGCGCTTAATTGACCCCTAGGCGGTGTCTGCCAGCCGCTACCTACAGTGAGGGAAAAAAGTATTTGATCCCCTGCTGATTTTGTACGTTTGCCCACTGACAAAGAAATGATCAGTCTATAATTTTAATGGTAGGTTTATTTGAACGGTGAGAGACAGAATAACAACAAAAAAATCCAGAAAAATGCATGTCAAAAATGTTATAAATTGATTTGACCCCTCCTCAATCAGAAAGATTTCTGGCTCCCAGGTGACTTTTATACAGGTGTAGTGGAGTAGAAAATACGCATGGGTAAATTGGCCATATACAGTACATACAAACAGTGTGGGTCATGTAAATTCGAGCAGGTGATGAAGTCACGGGTGGCGTAAACAAGCCAAAGTAATTAAGGGAGTCAAGGGACGAGGGCTGTGATTAGTCGAGAGGCTGTTAGCGTTAAGTGGCGGCGTCACAGAGTCTGGGCCGTTGGACAGGTGCAGAGCTGGCGGGGAAAATGCCAGCGAGGCAAGTGGCAATTAATTAAGGCTGATTGGAAAGGGGATAAAAACGCTAGGTGATTTGGACGGCAGGGAGAGTTGGCGAGAAGTAAGAGACAGCAGCGGGTAGAGAGAGATGCGAAGAGGGGAGCCGGCAGGTGTTAGTGGGAAATAGATTGAGAGCCGAACCCAGAGGACAATAAATAGCGATAGCGAGAGTTAGCGTTAGCAGAGTGGAGATTACGGTATAGGTAGGTACAGGGAGAATTAGCGATAGACAAGTCACTGTGTGTGAAGAGATAAACAAGTCACTGTGTGTGAAGAGATAGACAAGTCACTGTGTGTGAGGAGATAGACAGGTCACTGTGTGTGAAGAGATAGACAGAGTCACTGCATGTGAAGAGATAGACGAGTCACTGTGTGTGAGGAGATAGAGATAGAACCACTGTGTGTGCGGGGGAAGAAGAGACTGTGTGGGGAGACAAGGATTATGAGTGGACAGTGCTGAGGGGAATTCGAGTGTTCGAGTTGGCGGAGCGCGGAGAGGAGAGGAGAAATTATAGTGTGCGGAATGATAGACGGTGGAAGAAAGGCGATTGTCGTCCGAGTGAATCCAAGGCACTACACGGGTAACGAGCTGAGATTAGGAGCACACTCTTAAAGGGAGTGCTACCCTAATCTCAGCTTGTTACCTGTATAAAAGACACCGGTCCACAGAAGCAATCAATCAGATTCCAAACTCTCCGCCATGGCCAAGACCAGAGCTCTCCAAGGATGTCAGGGACAAGATTGAAGACCTACACAAGGCTGCAATGGGCTACAAGACCATTGCCAAGCAGCTTGGTGAGAAGGTGACAACAGTTAGTGCGATTATTCGCAAATGGAAGAAACACAAAAGAACTGTCAATCTCCCTCGGCCTGGGGCTTCATGCAAGATCTCACCTCGTGAAGTTGCAATGATCATGAGAATGGTGAGGAATCAGCCCAGAACTACACGTGAGGATCTTGTCAATGATCTCAAGGCAGCTGGGACCATAGTCGCCAAGAAAACAATTGGTAACACTACGCCGTGAAGGACTGAAATCCTGCAGTGCCCGCAAGGTCCCCCTGCTCAAGAAAGCACATATACATGCCCGTCTGAAGCTTGCCAACGAATATCTGAATGATTCAGAGGACAACTGGGTGAAAGTGTTGTGGTCAGATGAGACCAAAATGGAGCTCTTTGGCATCAACTCAACTCGTCGTGTTTGGCGGAGGAGGAATGCTGCCTATGACCCCAAGAACACCATCCCCACCGTCAAACATGGAGGTGGAAACATTATGCTTTGGGGGTGTTTTTCTGCTAAGGGGGCAGGACAACTTCACCGCATCAAAGGGACGATGGACGGGGCCATGTACCGTCAAATCTTGGGTGAGAACCTCCTTCCCTCAGCCAGGGCATTGAAAATGGGTCGTGGATGGGTATTCCAGCATGACAATGACCCAAAACACACGGCCAAGGCAACAAAGGAGTGGCTCAAGAAGAAGCACATTAAGGACCTGGAGTGGCCTAGCCAGTCTCCAGACCTTAATCCCATCGAAAATCTGTGGAGGGAGCTGAAGGTTCGAGTTGCCAAACGTCAGCCTCAAAACCTTAATGACTTGGAGAAGATCTGCAAAGAGGAGTGGGACAAAATCCCTCCTAAGATGTGTGCAAACCTGGTGGCCAACTACAAGAAACGTCTGACCTCTGTGATTGCCAACAAGGCTTTTGCCACCAAGTACTAAGTCGTGTTTTGCAGAGTGGTCAAATACTTATTTACCTCATTAAAATGCAAATCAATTTATAACATTTTTGACATGTTTTTCTGGATTTTTTTTGTTGTTATTCTGTCTCTCACTGTTCAAATAAATCTACCATTAAAATTATAGACTGATTTCTTTGTCAGTGGGCAAACGTACAAAATCAGCAGGGGATCAAATACTTTCTTCCCTCACTGTATATCATTCAGAGAGGGTGCTGGTGCGGGAGGGGGGGGGGCGGTCACCCGGTCGGGGGCGGGGGTGGAGGGGGCAGATGTTGCGCCCCACCCGCTCATTGGGAGTGGGGAGGGGGGCATTAGCCCCCACAGACCTGAAGCTTCGTGTGGAGCGACAGACCAGGTAGCTTCCAAACAGCGTTACGCAACCGATGAAAATATAATGCCGCTCGACTGATTCGGAGTGAGACCTCTGCTGTTAATCTGGAGCTGGTCATGAGCACACTGCCCAGGTATGAGAAACTCTCCACTCTCTCCACAACTGCCCCATCACCAATTGGGGTTTGTGGGGGTGGAGTGTCCGATGGTACAAAATACCCAGGCAGGTGCTTAGTTTTGGTGGGGCTGATGGTAAGGCCCCACCCACCTCTTAGTGGCACGCTCCAGGTTCAGCAGCAGCACCTCCAACTACTCCAGATCATCGGCATACATAACATGGTTGACCAATAGGCAGCAGCATAGCCACCACCACCACAGGTGTGCTGCTACTGCTGTTCACAAACAGCACCAAGGCACAACTCCCACAATGCCTTGCATATGTGTCACGTGACCCCTATATTGCATGTACAACACTCAGAGCCGGTCTATGCTTGTGTGGGTGGCCTAAACAACAACACAACCACACGTTCAGCTCCGTCGAGCTGGTTGGTCCGATCAAGGCTGAGTGCATGTGAGCCACATGCAGGCTCAAGCGGAGCTCAGAGGCCACCTTCACGCGGGGCCCCGTGACCCGCGCGTGTGACCGCATGCGCTGCGTGTGGGGTACCTGGTCCATTGGCCCTCACTGACAAGAGGCGACCCAAACGGAAGATAACGGCTCTCTCATACTCGTAAACCACCTGCAGTCCGGCACAACAAGAATAAACAAGACAAGGCAATGAGAGACGTAAATGAAACGTGCCACGCGACGCAATAACCACCTCCCCCCGCGTTCGTCCTGCGTAGGCAGCGTACCAACAAACAGTGGCAGCGTCCACTAAAAGCATCGCGGAGCAACTCTTGCACGTACACGCGACCAAGTCACAGGCACGCAGCTTACTGTGTGTGGCACGGTGGGAATCGGTCTTCACGAGGCATAGTGGTCATGCTGGGCGCTCTGTGACCGCAGGCTTCTGCAGCTTACACGGCCCAGACAGCATGGCAGAGAACAAGGTGGCCTGGGACAGACGCCTGCATCCTAGCTCTGTTGTTGTCCTATAGAGCGGTGGTTCTCAAACAGGGGGGTACACGGAACCCTGGGGGGTACACGGACAACCGGGGTGTACCTGGCAATGTCCCAGGGAGTACGTGAGGTGATTTATAAATATGTGAAATTATATCACACGTTAGGCATTGGTGAATCATCACGTATGAATCTGCCAATATAAAATAACTACTATAATATTTAAATCCATATGGTAACCTAGAACGATATAAAAAAAAGATTTCTAAACTAATAATAAAGGTTTTTGGTTTAGATCGCGTTATTTATAAATGTGTCGTAACCCTCCACCACCTGACACGGCCAATCAGCAAAAAAAAAGTGTCACGTTGACAAAAGACAAATAATTCACTACTTTAGCCCACCGGTGTGTTGAGGAGTGAATCCACAACATTTACAGTTTGAGTACGACGTTTCGCTGGTAATTACATCCAGCATCATCGGGCAATTCACCAGAATGGTAAAGCCCTCGCTTGCTCCCGGTTTTAAATAGAGCAGCAGGGTGACGTGATTATTTAACTCATTTCAGGTGCAGTGATTTGAGGCGGAGGGGGGGTATTGTAATTATATAATCGATTAGTAATCAGTCAATGGTTATGATTAGTAATGAGTTGTAGATTCGTAATTAGTTGTAATGTGTGTTAGTGATTATAGGCTATGTTAGTAATCCGTTACTTAGTATGTGTTTCCCCTATAAGGAATTGTAATGTGTATTATTTAATAATACGCTTCCAGGCCGCACTAAGCCTGTAGCTGTCAGAGCGATTACAGTTATTTTTATTCCTCTCAATTTCAATTGATTCTCTAATTAGTCTTTGCCAGTAATAATTAGTTTTACACAACACTTCAACGTTATCAAAATCAATTGAGTATCCTTGTTGACAAGCATGTTCTGCCACTGCCGACAGTTGTGTTTGAGATAATTTAATATTTCTTTGATGTTCTTTTAGTCTTACGCTGATGTTACGTCCCGTCTGTCCAATATAGCATCTGCCACATAAACATTTAATCCGATATACACCTTCTGTTGATAATTTAGGTAATGCGTCTTTAATGCAAGATGCTAGTTTTTGAATTTTGTGTACTGTACCAAATCTTACTTAAATGTTTTGCTTTTGCAAAACACGGGCTAATTTGTCAGTTACTCCTGAGATATATGGATTTTTTTATTGTTTTAACAATCTGATCGCTTTCAGCAGTATTGCTTTGCGATCGTGATTTGGCATTCAGTGCTCTGTTAATTTGAGCATTATTGTAGCCATTCTGTCGTAGTGCGTCTTTAAAGTGTTTGATCTCTCTCACTAGACTCTCACCATCTGACACTGTTTTAGCCTGATGTATGAGCGTCTTGATAAGAGAGGATTTCTGAGCTGGAAGATGATGTGAATCTGCATTCAGATAGGCATCAGTGTGCGTTTGCTTTCTATAAACGCTGTATGTTATTTTACCGTTTAGGCCATGTCCAAGCAAAATATCTAGGAATGGGAGTGTGTTATGCACCTCCATTTCCATGGTGAACTGGATGGCCGGGTTTTGTGCATTGAGATGATTTAGAAAATCATTAAGTGTATCTTTACCATGTGGCCAGACAATAAAAGTGTCGATTTAAAGCTTTCGCGACTGCAAGGATTCATCTTCTTTGGTTCTTTCGGTAAAGTCACGTAGAATGAGAATGAAATAATAAATTGATCAAATAAAATAACACAATAAAATTCTCACGACGTTTCGGCCACAACACAAGCGGCCTTCATCAGGTGAAGGGACGAGACTGTCTGGAGGACAGCGCTGGAGCGAAAAAGCCACGCTCAGATCGCGACCTTTAAGCTGTGTGAGAAGAAACAGAGCGCCTTGACAAAGGAATTAGCATAGAATTTAGCATTGAAACAGCTGAGTGATTAGCTTGTGACTGGTCACAGAAATGGCTATGTTAAAGTTAAAGCATACACATCCACAGAGGCACCCCTTGACAAAGGAATTAGCATAGAATTTAGCATTGAAACAGCTGAGTGATTAGCTTGTGACTGGTCACAGAAATAGCTATGTTAAAGTCAGAGCATACACATTCACAGAGGCACCTAGTACAAATCAAACTAGAGTATTTAGCATTGAAATAACTAGGATAATTTAGCATTGAAATAACTGAGTGATTAGCTTGTGACTGGTCACAGAAATGGCTATGTTGAATCAAAGCCTACACATCTGAGCTATTCACAGTAACTGGGTATACACTACAATATATAATGAATACTATATAGTGAACCAATAAAAAACAAAAATATAAATTACCTCAATGTTATCAATAAACTCTATATATTCTCCAATCAGCTAAGTTAACAACAATAAGTCGTTATATATCACAATGCTATATGGCGAAAAAATGGGTGGATTCTTACCCTCATCGTTAGCGACACGAATAGCTATGGGCCCCGTTCAGACGGACGAGTTCATCCATGGTCGGAACAGAGGAGGGGGAGAGAGACAGCTGCGAGGTGCTGTTATACTCCATGTTGTAAACCATACCATTAACCGTGGTGTGAGAGGTATTAAGAGTCAATGCCAGCGAAAGAGCTGCGGTCTGAAGGTCATCGTAAAATACAATTAATTAAGAACAGAAATGGTTTAAAACATCTTTGCAATGGTTACTCAGCCAGAATCCATCTTCTCGGTTGAAATTGTCTCTGTGCTTGTATATGTGAATGGCCTCATGAACGAATCTCTCATGGTAGCCGGTTGGTTTGCAAAGAACCTCCATCTTGGAGAAGTCAATGTCATGTGAGCCCACTGAATTATAACAGTGATCTGCCACGGCAGAGGAGTTCGTTCTACCGTGTTTCAAGTCTGCTTTATGTTCGCAGATGCGGTCCGAGATATGTTGTTTGGTTTCTCCAATGTAGCTACTACCACAGAGGCACTTTAGTTTGTAAACGCCCGGGTATTGTATGTCTGGAACAGCATCTTTTACAGATGGAACTAGATCACGGATTTTATGTACTGTGTTGAATCGGACCTGGATCTTGTGTTTATTCAGGATTTTGGAGATCTTTTTAGTGAACCCTGCAATGTAGGGTAAGGTGATGGTTTTGAGTAGCTCCACAAGAGGATCCTTCTTCATGACTGGAGTGATGGCTTTGCGGATTGTGTAGTCGGAGTAACCATTAGCCCTGAGAGCCTGGTGTACGTGCTTGAGTTCACTGGTAATGTGTTCCTGGTCGGAAATACATTGGTCTCTATGGTATAGAGTCTTAGTTTTTCTGGGATGGATGGTGGTGGGAATCCGGTTTCAAGTAAGCATCTGTATGCGTAGCTTTCCTGTAGACAGAGTGGCTCATTGAACCATCATGTCTCCTTTTAATTAAGACATCCAAAAAGGGTAGTTTGCCATCTTTTTCGATCTCCATGGTAAATCTTATGGCTGGGTGTATGGAATTGATGTGGTCGCGGAATTGGTCTAGAGCAGGCTGGCCATGTGGCCAGATGACAAAGGTGTCATCCACGTACCTCTTCCATAAGGTCGGGCGTAGAGTGGCAGTCTGGATGGCGTCAGTTTCAAATTTTTCCATGAATATGTTGGTTACAACCGGAGATAGGGGGGAACCCATTGGGGTGCCCTCAGTTTGTTTGTAGAAAGTTCCATTCCAGGTGAAGTATGTGTTGGTTAAGCAATGTCTCACCAGGGGGGGTACATCAGCATGCAGTCCTTGATGAACCAGGTCTTCAATGATAGCGATGGTGTCAGGTACCGGGACTTTGGTGAACAAGGACACCACATCAAAACTGGCAGCAGACCACCAAGATTATATGGCCTTCCAAAGATACACAAAGAAGATACACCCCTTCGTCCCATCGTCTCTACTATCAACTCCCCCACCTATAAACTGGCACGTTTTCTTGCTGATATACTGCGACCTTTCACTGGAAAAACCACCTCTGCGGTACTACATCAAAAACGGAAACTACATCAAAACTGACAAGCAGGTCGTCTGGGGACAGGGAAATGCCTTTGATTGTCGATACCAGGTGAGTAGAATTTAGTACCGCAGAGGTGTTTTTTACAGTGAAAGGTCGCAGTATATCAGCAAGAAAATGTGCCAGTTTATAGGTGGGGGAGTTGATAGTAGAGACGATGGGACGAAGGGGTGTATCTTCTTTGTGTATCTTTGGAAGGCCATATAATCTTGGTGGTCTGCTGCCAGTTTTGATGTGGTGTCCTTGTTCACCAAAGTCCTGGTACCTGACACCATCGCTATCATTGAAGACCTGGTTCATCAAGGACTGCATACTGATATACCCTCCCTGGTGAGACATTGCTTAACCAACACATACTTCAACTGGAATGGAACTTTCTACAAACAAACTGAGGGCACCCCAATGGGCTCCCCCCTATCTCCGGTTGTAGCCAACATAATCATGGAAAAATTTGAAACTGACGCCATCCAGACTGCCACTCTACGCCCAACCTTATGGAAGAGGTACGTGGATGACACCTTTGTCCTCTGGCCACATGGCCAGCCTGCTCGAGACCAATTCTTCGACCACATCAATTCCATACACCCAGCCATCAGATTTACCATGGAAGTCGAAAAAGATGGCAAGCTACCTTTTTTGGATGTCCTAATAAAAAAGAGACCTGATGGTTCAATGAGCCACTCTGTCTACAGGAAAGCTACCCATACGGATGCTTATCTGAAACCGGATTCCCCCCACCATCCATCACATTAGAATTCTCTCATCAAGACTCTGTACCATAGAGCCCAATGCATATCCGACCAGGAACACTTAGGCAGTGAACTCAAGCACGTACACCAAGCTCTTAAGGCTAATGGTTACTCCGACTATACAATCCGCAAAGCTATCACTCAAACCATGAAGAAGGACCCTCTTGAGGAGCCTTTCAAAACCATCACTTTACCCTACATTGCGGGGATCACAAAAAAGATATCCAAAATCTTAAATAAACACAAGATCCAGGTCCATTTCAGCACATTACATAAAATCCGTGATCTGGTTCCATCTGTAAAAGATGTGATTCCGGACATACAGTACCCTGGTGTCTACAAACTAAATTGCCTCTGTGGTAGCAGTTACATTAGAGAAACCAAACGCCATGTCTCGGACCGCATTCGTGAACACAAAGCAGACCTTAAACATGGTAGGACCAACACCTCGGCCGTGGCAGATCATTGTTATAATTCAGTGGGCTCACATGACATTGACTTCTCCAAGACAGAGGTTCTTTGTAAGCCATCTGGCTACCATGAGAGATTTGTTCATGAGGCTATCCACATATACAGGCACAGAGACAATTTCAACCGAGAAGATCGATTCTGGCTTAGCAATCATTGGAAGGATTTGATAAACCATTTCAGGTCTTAATTGATTGTTCACGCTTACAGTGGCTTTCAGACAACATACATCAATTTTTCGTCTCCCCCCTCCTCTTTTAAGAACATAGATGGACTCGTCCTTCTAAATAAACTGCCAAATTGCTGCCCGTGGTGCTAACGGGTTTTTTTAAATTTATAAATGAATACAAACACCGTTTAAAAATTAATAAATAAATGTGGACCGCCACTTCTTTCAAATGTTTCTTGCCGTTGGTTTTTCACACCTGATGATGACCGTTTGCTTTATGGTTGAAACGTCGTGAGAATTTTTATTGTTTTATATACATTTTGTTATTTTATTGTTTCCCTTCAACGTGACTTTACCAAAAGAGCTAAGAATATGAATTACTGCAGTCACGAAAGCTTTAAATCAAAATTAAAGAGTACATACTCATTGGTTCTTTCGGTAAAGTCACGTATGTAGAAATAAAATAAAATGTAAATAGATCACGACGTTTCGAACGCAACACAAGCACTCGTCCTCAGGTGAAAATGGCGTAAACCACACAGCGAAGGAACACACAGAGGGACATCACACACAGAGCACACAGAGAACGGCAAACTACACGGAGGCAAATACAGCAAGAAGATGGGAAACAAATCGGGAGAAACACATGGGAAAACGAAAACGGAGAAAGCACATGGGAAACAAACGAAAACAGAGACACCAACCACAGTAAACGAAAACGAAGCAAAGTTACAAGTCGAGATACATACACAGAGAAGACAACACAGGGAAAGAGGTTTTGAACAGAATTGTGAGGACAACCTCCCCGTAGAGGTGGAATAATCTAGGATTTTAAATTTCGTAACAATAAATCGCACCAAATCGCTAATTAAACTAATTTAAAGGTGACGGATGTGAAAAAGGAATAGCGCTTGCCAACCGCGGGTCTTACGGCATGGTACCTGGCACATATTTTTTACATAAACCCCACCATTTGAGAGCCAAACCCCTCGCAAGCACGTGAAGACACATAGACAGACGGACAGACAGATAGACAAAAAAATTATGTTTATAGGTAAGACTAATGGGAAATACCCGGCGTTGCCCGGGCGAACTTATCTTAAAAACCTTACATATACATACACAGATACTAAGCTATTGTGAAAGCCCGGTGGGCCGTTTGTCCATTTCTCCACCAACAAAATTATAAGATGCTTGCAGAAGTCCAAAAAGTTTTAGAAAGTGGGGGGTAAATAGTTTATCTAAAAGGTTTGCGAAAATTGTCGACCCCCCCCCCCTCAAAGAATATATTTACCCCCGCGTAGGTATATATACCTACACACCCTACATACAACAGAGTAAGTAGTATCTATTGACTCTGACTGTACAGTAGTATCTACCAAGCCAGTAGTAGCTACTGACTGTTTAGTAGTATTTACTGACTAGCAGTAACTACTGACCGTAGTAGTATTTACTGGGCCTACAGTAGTATCTACCGACTCTATAGTAGTAACTACTAACTCTATAGCAGTATCTACTGACTCTATAGTAGTATCTACTGACTCTATAGTAGTATCTACTGACTCTATAGTAGTAGCTACTGAACGTAGTAGTATCTCCTGACTGTAGCAGTATTTACTGACCGTAGTGGTATATACTGACTGTTTTAGTGTCTACAAACTCTATATAGCAGTATTTACTATCACTACAGCAGTGGATACCAACTGTGGTGGTACCTGCTATCACTACAGCAGTGCATACCGACTGTGGTGGTACCTGCTATCACAGCAGTACATACCGACTGTGGTGGTACCTGCTTTAACTACAGCATTGCATACCGACTGTGGTGGTTCCTGCTATCACTACAGCAGTGCATACTGTGGTACCTGCTATGATTAACAATAATATAAGTCTAGAGTTTCCTGGCTGGCTGCTGCCTGGGCTCTTCTCTACCCCAACAGTGACTCCGTTGTTCGTGGCTGCTGTGGGGCCGTTGCCACCAAAAATAGCTGGTTAACTGGCTAAACGAGATTTTCCGTGTAACAAATAAACGTTGAATTGAGTTGAAACACTGGTAGGAGTTCGGAAGACAAATGATAGATAGCGACACCGCAGGGATGGGAGTAACCAATACAGAAGACCGACTCGGTTAATTTAATATCGCTCACACTTTTAAATTTGTTCTCCTGTTCTAATTATTTTGCCGAATATTCTTGAAATCTTGGAGGTAACAAAAAACTCATTACATATTATCTTGGTATTTTATTATGTAAAAAAGCAGACTGCTTTTAGTAATCCGTGTACAGGAGGATCGTGAGAGAACTGTGAACATGACAGCAGCTGCCTCTTATTTTCCATTGCGAAGCAACAACGGCTCCAGGTATTTATAATACATTTCGGCCGATCATAATATCCACTGCTGGTCAGTGCAGCACTTTCACGTATCACTCAGTGCTGACGTTAGCCACGGCTGGGAATCAAACTCATGAAGCTGGGTTCACGGTTGCGGTGCTTGCTGTGATATTTTTTGTGCTGAAAAATGTGCAAACGACCGCGGAAAGACGCACACTCAGAATTACTCCGAGGGGACAGGAAGAGGAATGCGTGGGTTGGAGAACGCCACGCAGGTTGAAAAATGTCGGATTCACTTTTGAGGCAAAGTAATCGAGGCTTTGTCAGGATGCGTCACGGCTATGGGGGGGGGGGGGGGGCGAGATCAAGGATGGAGTGGCAGCCAGAAGAGCGTGGCGACGTGAGCTCGTGTGGCGGTGCCAGATGCACGGGGAGATGATATGGTGGCTCGGGGAGGCGCTCATCCGGCAGTGGATCGTTCTGTGACCGATGCCGATGTCTCTTGGAAGAGAAATACGGCCACTAAGCCGTGCCAATACTCGTCATCATCATCAAAGGCCTCGCTTGCCCAGTTGCCGTCCGGCCGACGTGAACTCCCCCCCGCCCCCCACCACGAGGGACACAGCAATAACGCTGCCGTTGTTATTACAGCGCCTCCAACTCATGCGGGACAGCAGCAGCGAGCAGCTGTGGTTGCTCAACAAGCAGCTGAGCGCGCGTGGGAGGAGAGGAGGAGGCGGAGGTTCAATCTGTTCGGGAATCTGCAGTGACGAGATTGGAAGCGTAAATTTCATGCGCATGCCTCTGCATGAACGCGTGTGCGTGTCTGTGTATCTGTGGGGAGCGGTAGTGTAGCGGTTAGCGCGCTGCGCTACGAACCCGGCGACCAGAGTTCGATTATCGCTCACGGTCAACACCAGTGACGATGATATGAACCGGTCCTGGGCCTCCCCTAGGTCGACTCAGCCTCAAATGAGTACCTTGTGCGGTGTGTAAACATCGCCACTAGGGAGACAAAGGCGGCCGGGCGTGGTTCTGCGTGTGTCTGTGTGTGTGCGGAGCGGTAGTGTAGCGGTCTACTCAGCCTCAATTGAGTACCTGGTGTGGTCGTGTAGTAAACATCGCCACTGGGGAGACAAAGGCGGCCGGGCGTGGTGTTGGCCACCCACCCCCTCGTGTGCCGTACCGGCCTTCATAGGTGCTGCTCGCTAACAGCACTTGGTGGCCGTCCATAAATGACATCACGCGATTTTGAACGATTTTTGACCCCCACCGTCCTCGTCACACGGCGTCACAAAAAGTCAGATCCCTCTCAAATATGACGTCACAAGGCTCTGCCCCCCTCCCCCCCCAAAACCATATTTCCATTTTGAAAATAAAACCTGCTTCAAATCGCTTTAAACTATTGTCATTGTGTGTAGCGCGTATTTAGGAGAAAACACATTAAAAAGGAGGCGTTGGAAAGCTTAAATTTAGCATAAAATTCACTAAAAAAATATTCAACGTCTAACTAAAACTGCAGATGTTCAGAATATTATATTGAAATTATCTTATAATTATAAATAATAAAAGTAATTATAACTATAAAAAATACTTGAAACTTTGTAGTAAAACGAAGCAAAATGGAGAGTACAATAACAATCACATATTAATTCCACAGAATGAAAAGCCCTGGTAGAATCATTAGAATCAAAATGTTTAATAACAATCATTAAAAAAATGTTAAAAATGTATGCTTCTCCATTCTCCCATGGAGAAGCAAATGCTCCTTCATGGAATAAATAAAAGGTGACCTAAGTAAATTTAAATAATCAAATAGTTAATAATGAAAAGTAATCAAAATTAGTGTTATTATAACAATTCTATATTTATTTAAAGTTGCGCATTTTGATGTGATGTCACATTTCTCACCCCCCCCATCACAAATGTCTGACCCCCCCCCCCCCAGGTGCGTGACGTCATTTATGGACGGCCCCTCGCCCTAACAGTCTGTTCGGGCTATAGGATGATCTTTGTGTTTGTGTGTGTGTACGGTGTATGTACGATGTATGTACGGTGCGTGTATATACGGTGTGTGTGTATGTACGGTGTGTGTGTGTGTGTGTGTACGGTGTGTGTGTTTGTACGGTGTGTGTGTATGTACGGTGTGTGTGAGTGTGTATGTACGGTGTGTGTGTGTTTGTACGGTGTGTGTGTGTGTATGTACGGTGTGTGTGTATGTACGGTGTGTGTGAGTGTGTATATACGGTGTGTGTGTGTGTATATACGGTGTGTGTGTGTGTGTATGTACGGTGTGTGTGTGTGTGTGTATGTACGGTGTGTGTGTGTTTGTACGGTGTGTGAGTGTGTATGTACGGTGTGTGTGTATGTACGGTGTGTGCGTATGTACGGTGTGTGTGTGTGTGTATGTACGGTGTGTGTGTGTGTGTATGTACGGTGTGTGTGTGTTTGTATGTACGGTGTGTGCGTATGTACGGTGTGTGTGAGTGTGTATGTACGGTGTGTGTGAGTGTGTATGTACGGTGTGTGTGAGTGTGTATGTACGGTGTGTGTGAGTGTGTATGTACGGTGTGTGTGTGTATGTACGGTGTGTGTGTGTATGTACGGTGTGTGCGTGTATGTACGGTGTGTGTGTGTATGTACGGTGTGTGTATATGTACGGTGTGTGTGTGTACGGTGTGTGTGTGTATGTGCGGTGTGTGTGTATATGTACGGTGTGTGTGTATGTACGGTGTGTGTGTGTATGTACGGTGTGTGTGTGTACGGTGTGTGTATGTATGATGTGTGTGTGTATGTGTGTGTGGTTGCTCAGTCTGCTGCCCCGAGTAGAGGACTATCCACCCCTCATGGTGGCAGGAGCCAGAACCGGTCCACCGGACCTCCTGAATGCCACATAGATCCAGGCGGTACCGGTCCAGCTCCCGACAGAGGAGTGGCAGCCTCTCCTCCGCAGTGAGCGTTCGAACATTCCACATGGCCACCCGTAGTGGTTTTTCGTTGTTTTTGGAGGAGCCCCGAGGGTAGATATTCAATCTCCTGGCTCCGCCAATTGGGGTTAGGCCAGGAGACGTCATAGACGCCTGGCCCCCCGGACCCTCCGGCACAAGCTTATTAGTTATATAGATAATTCGCGGTTTAGTGGTAATTAATTGAATGGTGTGGCTCTTCTTTCATCATAACAACAGTCTGGACCACTGGACGGGTTCCGCAGGATTAGAAGGATGCCCTGGTGGTCCCCCTCTTTAAGAAGGGGGACCGCACAGACTGTAACAACTACAGGGGCATCTCACTCCTCAGTGTGCCGGGAAAGGTCCTGGCAAGGATTATTCAACATCGTCTTGCCAGGCACGCTGAGGAGAGGCTTGCGGAGCCCCAATGCGGTTTCAGGAAAGGGCAGTCCTGCACAGATGCCATATTTTCTGTCCGTTTGTTACAGCAGAGGTGTAGGGAATTCCAACAAGACCTACATCTCTGCTTTATTGACCTGGTTAAGGCCTATGATACCATCAGTAGGCCTGGGCTCTGGGTTGTTCTTCGTGCTTTCGGAGTCCCTTACCCTCTGCTCACGCTCATTAAGGACCTTCATGATGGTGAGCAGGCCCGGGTAAAACTACGTGGCCGGGAGTCAGTGCCATTCCCTGTACACCTTGGGGTGCTACAGGGATGTCCTCTGGCTCCAACATTATTTAACATCTATTTCTACCATGTAGTTCGTGAAGCCTTCAGTAGCTGTACCAGAGGAATTTCCCTCTGGTACAGATACAATGGGAGGCTGATCGATGCCCGGGTGCGGTCAAGGGATGGCTCCCGATTGGTCAACCACGTTATGTATGCCGACGACCTGGTGATTGCAGCTCACTCAGAGGAGGAGTTTGAGGCGATGCTGCTGAAACTGGAGTGTGCCACTAAGAGTTGGGGTCTTACCATCAGCCCCACCAAAACGAAACACCTGCCTGGGTATTTTGTACCATCGGGCACTCCACCCCCACAACTCCCAATCGGTGATGGGGCAGTTGTGGAGAGAGTGGAGAGTTTCCCATACCTGGGCAGTGTGCTCATGACCGGCTCCGGTTTAACAGCAGAAGTCTCACTCCGAATCAGTCGAGCGGAATTATCTTTTCATCGGTTGCGTAACGCTGTGTGGAAGCTACCTGGTCTGTCGCTCCACACGAAGCTTCGGGTTTTCTCGGTCACAGTCATTCCCTCCCTTATCTACGCTTGCGAAACGTGGACCCCCCTAATGGAACATCTTCGCCGGTTAGAAACATTTAGGCTGGCCTGCCTATGATCAATCCTGGGTTTAACCAGGCTGGATTGTGCGAGGAGCTCACAAATCCTCGAAAGATCTGGACAAAGTCCCATCAGTGAGCATCTCCGGCAGGCAAGGCTCCGTTGGCTGGGCCATGTAGCCCGCATGCTCAGCCACCGTATGCCCAAACAGCTTTTGTTCGGCCGGATTGAGGGGGCTAAACGGGCGTGGCACGGGCTAGAGAAGAGATGGAGTGACGTGGTACAGGAGGATGTGGAGCTGAGTGGACTTGTCGATGACTGGTACCAGCGGTGTCAAGATCGGCCTCTGTGGAGGAGGCTCGTGAAGGACGCTACTGGGCAGTTGGAGGCAGTCGCCCTCCAACAACAACGGAGGGTGGAGGAGCGACGCTCACAACAACGAGTGAAGCGCCGGGTGGCTAAAGCACAGCAGGTTGGCACAGGAGGGGGCACAGGTGGTGCATCAGCCAGTCATCTCAGTCAGTCGACCCGTGGCAACTGGGTCTGCCCCGTGACCTCCTGCCAGCGGGCCTTCGACACTTCATGCGGCCTCAAGATGCACATGGCCTGGCACAAGCGTTGTGGTGACGTCACCGCCACTTAGTGGCGAATGGCCGTTGTTGTTGTGTATGTACGGTGTGTGTGTATGTATGGTGTGTCTTTGTTGATACTTCCCACCTTGACGCAGAAGAGGAGCGACACGGGGACCGTGACGATGCAGAGCAGCACGGCGAGCACAGTGAGCAGCCACTCGCAGGGGGCGACACGCAGCGACTTGACAGCTACACACAAAGACAAATGCACAAAGACCCCCCCGTAAAAGCCTTGACAGCCTGCTGGGGCAAATGCTGGTAGGGAGTAGCACCGATGAAGGTTGGACATGTTTTTATATTCGCCACAATTGTTGGATGGTGAGCGGGAATCAAACTCCGGTCGCGGGTTCATAGCGCAGTGCGCTAAGGGGCCGTCCATAAATGACGTCACGCGATTTTGGACAATTTTTACCCCCCCCCTTCGTCACACGTCACAAAAAGTCAGACCCCCCCTCAAATATGACGTCACAAAGCTCTGCCCCCCCCCCCACAAAATTAAACATGCTTCAAATCGCTTTAAACTATTGCCATTGAAGTGCGTATGTAATGTGGCGCTGCACTCTGATGTTGTAGGAGAAAACATGTATTAAAAAGTCTATTTAATTAAGTAGAACGTGTTGTCTATATTTATTAAAAAAGTTGCGCATTTTGATGTGACGACATTTCTCAAACCCCCCCCCCCCCTCGTCACACATCGTCACAAATGTCTGACCCCCCCCCCCCACCAGGTGCGTGACGTCATTTATGGACGGCCCCAAACCGCAGCACCACCACCGCTGCTCAGTCACACGCAGACAAAGATCCCCCGTATAGCCTCAACAGACTTTCGGGGCAAGTGCTGTTAGCGAGTAGCAGCACCTACACAGGACCACCCACCCCCTGGTGTGCCGTGCCGGCCTTCTGACTGTACAGTGGAGTGACATCGCGGGATGTCACAGTGTAATGCCGGCCCTAGAGGGGCACGGCGTGCGCTGGTTGATCGCGCTGGATGGCATCGCGCTTGGCGTTGTTGTTCATCCTGAAGAACCTTCGTCTACGTCCTACCGAGTCTCCAACACGTGGACCTGGACCCGAGCTGTGGTCCCGGTCCGTAGTATTATCTCGTTACGTCGTAATTAGTGCGGTTAGCCTGGTGATCACCACCTCAGGTTTTTATTCTGTTAAGGGGCATTTAGCCCGTGTGTTGGTGTTAAATAAATGTGTTGCTTTCGGTAAAGTCACGTAGAAGGGAAACAATAAAATTTTCTTGCTGTGGTTTTCACACCTGATGATGATTGCTTGTGTTGCAGTCGAAACGTCGTGAGAATTTTGTTTTATATTTTTATTATTTTATTGTTTCCCTTCTACGTGACTTTACCGAAAGAACCAAGTCACGAAAGCTTTAAATCAAAGTTTAAATGTGTTGCCTCCAAGACTACGTCCGCCACTCAATTGAACCCACTCCACATGTATCGTTTAATCAATTAATCGATTAAACGATACATGTACAGTACACGCCCAACACCAGTGACCTTAGCCTGAGATGAGTACCTGGTGCGGTCGTGCAAACATCGTCACTGGGGAGACAAAGGCGGCCGGGCGTGGTGTTGGCCACCCACCCCCTCGTGTGCCGTGCCAGCCTTCGTAGGTGCTCGCTAACAGCACTTGCTCAAAAAGCATGTTCAGGCCACACGGGGGATCTTTGCCTTTGTGACGATACTAACTTTTTTTATATTACCAGGTAAGGCCCACTGAGCAATATCGCCCTTTTTTAGACGTTATCTGGCCACAAGTGAAAACGAAGTGACCCATCATGTGGAAAGTTATAGCAGCCAACTACTCGAAACGCGTGTTGTTGATCCTAAACACGGAGGGGAAACCCGAAGCACCAAGAGAAAAATCCACGCGACCACGGGGAGAAGATGCAAACTCCAAAAATACAGCAGGCGTCAGGGTCGGGATCGAACCCACGCACCTCCCGTATACCAGGCGAGGTGGCTAACATCTAGCCACCGTGGCGCCCCTGTCAAGGCGAGACGCGAGACGTGTGAGACATGTGTGTGACATGTGTGTGACTGCACACGCGTGCGCTCACGCCGCCGCGCACCTTCATCCGTGCGCTCCGCCTCCAGGGCCGAGTCGGCCGCCCGCTGCTCCAGGGCCTGGTCGACGTCGATTACCAGGGACGAGCTCACGCGGCCGCCTCCTCCTCCTCCTCCTGGCGCTGCGTCCACGCGCGTGCCCCGCGCAGCGCCGCTCTGCGCAAAGACAAAGGCACCCCCCCCCCCCGTGTAGCCTTTAACATACTTGTCGGGGCAAGTGCTGTATGTGCGTACCTCTATGTTGAACTTCTTTCGCACCGTACATAGCCAACCGTGCTTAACAGGATGAAGGCCGGCACAGCGCACGAGGAGGAAAGCCCCACATCTACATGATCCTCCGTATGAGCCATGGGGGTTATCTGACCATACTTCACCGCGCTAGTCAGCGTGGGTGAGCAAAGGGGGAGTCCAGGTCATGTTCCGAACCTCAGAGGTGATGTACCACTCATGTTAGCAGCAGGCAGGAATCAAATGCAGGTCGCCGTGGTTGGTAGTGTGCTAACCATTGCGCCACCGCTCGCCCCCACCACACTCACAAATGAGACAATCACAGAGAGCATTTACCTCACCTCCGTTAGTTTCTTGCAGCTCCTCTCATACGACAAGAGGCTACCTGCACCCAGCACCACCACCCTCACCACTACCAACCACCACGCTTACCACCTCCACCCAGCACCAACTCCACCAAACCCGACTTCCACCCAGCCATCACCACCTCCATCCACCCCGTGCCCACCTCCGGGCGCATTCCTCACCCTGGAGCCGCTGCCGCTCCGGGAGGTGACGCCGTTGCGCGCCTCCCGCTTGGAGCGCCTCTCCGAGCCGCCGCCACCGCCGCCGCTGCTGTTGGAGCGCCTCTCCATCGCTCCTCGCGAGTCGCCTGGGTCAGAGCCGCCGAGAGGACTGACGGACGCACCTCCCTCGTTCCTGCTTCTCCTGATGAACGATGAAGACGCCGGGGAGAGAGCGAGCGCCGTGAACTGGACAACGCTGACGGAGAAGCGCTTATAGGCGCGATGGGAGGACGAGGAGGATGAGGAGGGGAGGGTTGGTGACGCGGAGAGGTGTCGCAAAACCGGTTGCGTTGTTAATGAGTTAAAAAGTGAAGTTGGGGAGTGAATTATTCTGCGCGTGTTCCGCAGATTAAACGCAAACACGGGGGCAGTGGTGACCCCTCACCTCCGCAATCCAGCATCGCCATGCGAGCCGATAGTGACTCCCCGCGGCGCGTTGTCATCGATCCACACTGCTGGATGCAGGCCTACAATCACCGTGGCAGGCACGGGGGTTGATTGGCCATACTTCACCACTTGGTCAGTGCGAGCTGATGAGTGGGAGGGGGTGGAGAGTGTGCCAAGGACCGGGCTCAGACATGACGCGCCACTGATGTTAGCCGTGGCCAGGAGTTGAACGAGATCGTAGGTTCAAAGCGCAGTGCGCCAACTACGAGGCTATAGTTGCTGCTTAATGGTTGCAATTGTACATTCCCATGACAGGACCGTATGTATGTACGTGTGTTGAACTTCCTTCGCAACATAGCTAACTGCGCTAATCGGAGGTGTGGGGGAAGGACAACAAACTAAACATAAAAAGCAGTTCTAAAGAAATTAGTTTCTCAATCTAGACTTTAAAGTGCCTGATTCCAGTGGTTTGCTAATATCGGAAGTTAGAGCGTTCCAGACGACCGCAGAAAGGCATCTGTAAAGCGAGCGATGTGGTGACCATCTTTGTTCAAGGACTAGCCAGGAGCCGCTGATGTGAGGATGACCGGAGATTGCGTGATGATGGTTTTTGCTCTTTGACGAGATCAGCGATTTACTGTGGTTAATTTGTGGCAAGCGCTTTGTGTGTAAATGCGTGCCGTTCCATCCACAGGATGACCACTGTTCGGGTACTCTACACCAAACCGGGCAGCAACAACGGACCGCAAACACCAAGGGATGCCACAAAACCCCGCGCAGAGAGATGCGCCGAGCGCTTGGTCCGGGCCGTACGAGCATGGTGGGGATGACCGGCAGTAAGTGAAGATGAGGTGTGCTGGAATTTGGAGTAACTGCTTTGTAATTTTTTTGCAAAAAGCCCGCGACGTGATTATTACCGACAGATAACGCACGGATCTTCTCAGTCGACACTCGCATTCCAACATCTACTTAACTATATTCTTGGTTATTTTCGGTAAAGTCACGTAGAAGGGAAACAATAAAGTAATAAAAGCCCGCGACGTGATTAATAAAACATATTTTTGTTTTATTGTTTCCCTTCTACGTAACTTTACCGAAATAACCAAGAATATGAATCCCTGCAGTCACGAAAGCTTTAAATCAAAATCTATTTAACTCTTTACGCGCAATGTTTGTAAATATATTATATATTCAGGGGTTGGTCTCTTTAGAGCGGATATGCTGTCAGTTTCCTGCCAAGTCAATTGCATTTTTATGAGTCTAGAACGGCCAGGCATAATTGTATTGGAATATTAGTTTTTACAGGATCTGATTGGTTGTTTGTATGTATGTACGTGGATTGTAGAGAAACCTTTCCTAAACCGACTTGCTCACCTGTGCTCGGTTGGCCGCTAAATTTGCATCAATAAAACATGCATATGCAAAGGGAAGATAAAGGAGACAGTTTCTTCCATGTCACAGTGAAATGAACACGTGTTGCAGAGACAGCAATGAATTTGGTGGCAGATCTGGAGCAACTCTAAAGCAGTGTCTGTTGTGTCAATCAGTGGCCCTAAATCCAGGACCTCCATTGTTTCTCCAGGAATTGATCAGAGATCCCTCCAATCACAACTCAAAGCTTTACATAACATAATAAACAAGGATCTATTTGACAATTTAAACCAAGTATACGACTTGTAGGTGCAATGGCCTAAGGGCTTTGTGAATCAATGTTTTTTTTAGCAAACTTTGGACGAATTTAGATTTTTGGATTCTGAACTGCAGGATATGGCCCATAAAAGGTCGCTGGGCTCCTCAATGTTAGGGGTCAGCGGCATTCTCAAGCGAACCCCATGGTGATCGCAGTCAGTGCTTGCTGCATGTCCTCATCAAATGTTCTCACACACAAATCACCTTGCTGCTCAATACATCACCAAGGTGGCAGGAGCAGCAGCACTTCACCCATATATTTACCAAGGTGAAACAAAAAAATGAAAAGTAACTATGTTTAAATCAAACTGACTTTATTATTCTATCTCGCACACCATCATCATCAAACAGCAGCAGCCAGCGTAAAAAGCATCACCATCATGATCAATGATCACAGTCACCGTATTCACGTACAACTGTGGCTTCTTCCATCACCGTCTGCACCAATTTGAGCAATGCGATTTTTTTTGCTCCAAAGTTTTTGATGAAAATGTCCCTGCACCCCCCCGACAGCGTGAACCACGACGGCACTGCACGGTAGAAACTCCTCAGCGCCCACGGCACCGTTGCACTCCACCCTCACCCTGGCCGCTCTGGGCCACACTCAGATTGCAAATGCGGTCGTCATTCCTGTAAAAAGTGGTGGAATGCTGGCTACAATCGAAGTGAATTGGACCTTTTTAATGTAAAACAATTAAATTTTGGCATGACATCATTCACGTGTCTACATTCCTATTGTACATAAAAGGCCACGTATGCTGTTTTAAGAATACAGACAAGATGCAAAAAGGTGTTCTCAAAACGGAATGCCGAATTGATATTCATCACGTTGACAGGTAACAAAACATATTAAAAATGTTAGAAAATTCACTTAATTTGTGCAGTGTAAGAAATCTGGGAAGCGAATCCCATGCAGAAAGATTCATTGCTAAATGATCTATCGTGTTCTTTCATTGATGTCATTGTCAATCTTAGAAAGCGCCTACGCCATCAAATTAACGTGCTCGGTGGTTACACAAAACTAGTTAAACCCCACGTAAACTATTAAAAACAAACTACATTCATGTCCATCACGCCAACTTTTGGTCAATGATGACCTGGACACAGGCCCACGCACGGTCCATAAAACTACGATTCAGTTTAACGGCAAGAGAAGCACGTGTGGGACGCGGCCTACTCGGGATTCTGGGAAGCTGCGTGAAAAAGGAAGTTGCGCCATCTCGCGCCGGTCTCTCCGGCACTGCGAGCTTGGCTCACGATGGTGTCGCCATGGAGGAGAGTGGCGCGTGAGGGTGCCACCGTGGAGAGTGGCGCGTGAGGGTGCCACCGTGGAAAGTGGCGCGTGAGGGTGCCACCGTGGAGGAGAGTGGTGCGTGAGGGTGCCACCATGGAGAGTGGTGCGTGAGGGTGCCACCATGGAGGAGAGTGGCGCGTGAGGGTACCACTGTGGAGGAGAGTGGTGCGTGAGGGTACCACCATGGAGGAGAGTGGCGCGTGAGGGTGCCACCGTGGAGGAGAGTGGCGCGTGTGGGTACCACTGTGGAGGAGAGTGGCACGTGAGGGTACCACCATGGAGGAGAGTGGCGCGTGAGGGTGCCACCATGGAGGAGAGTGGCACGTGAGGGTACCACTGTGGAGGAGAGTGGCACGTGAGGGTACCACTGTGGAGGAGAGTGGGGTGAGCCTGCGGGGGAGGAGACAGCGGAAGCGCAGCCCGAGCCGAGACAGCGCCGCCCTGGGGACTGCGAACGCTCAGCGATCACTGCGCCGCGACACGCAGCGGATGCGTCGTTCACGTTTTGCTCTATTAGCCTGAATAGCAAAAAGCCAAATACATTGGTCCGTACCACCATGGCCTTGAAATGAAAAATGTTATAAAGCAAGAACAGTTTTAAATTGGCATGGGAACTAGTTGCCTATTGGTAGATATTGTGTAACAGACAAACCCTTCAAAACATATTAACACAAACTAATTTGTAAAAAATGTAAAATGTTGCAGGCACGTGGAATCCTGGATAACCACATTGCCTTGTCCGGAAGATGGTGTGTGTGTGTGTAGCAGGGGCAGAAGAGGCTCAGCCATGAGCCTGGAGTCCCCGTTCAAAGTTCGAGTGCTTGAGCCGGACTGCTCAGCGTCGCTGCCGCCCCGGTCTGCGCTTCTTCTTGCGCAGGGGGTCGAGCTCCTTGAAGGTCGCCTCCTCTGGCTCTCCTTCATCCTCATGCACCTTGTCTGATGAACATCACCAGGGCCCAGTCAACCACCGTAACGGGCAAACCACAGAGTCAGGCCCGCGAGCGTCTCGTCAACAACACAGGCTGCCGATCAACGCACGCCTCATGCAGGCTCTGCCTTTCCAGGCTCTGCTCCTCCCCGGCCGCCTCCGCCGTGCACTCAATCCAACACGGCCGCTTTACAGGTGACCAAACACGAGGCGGCAGAGTGAGGAATGTGGACTCAATGGGTTGTATACCATTGCATATTGGCCATCTTTATCCCCAAGAGCTACGAGTGAATGAGAAAGGCCGTGCCAAATCGGGAAAACCCCATACGGCAAACCAGTGATGTAAGCTCATTTGGCTGTGACTCCAGTAGACATAAGAGAGTTGACTGCCGTGAGCTGGTCACTCCAACTGGATAAGAAAATGACCTCAGGAATCAAGCAACAAACCTGCGTCAGCCACTTCGCGGACCACAATCGACTCCAGCTCTGTGGTGCATCTGTCCAAATGCTCCACCGTCGACCGCAGCATCTTACAGACTGCACAGTGTATTCGGACATGCACACACGCAAATACCACGCGCGCACACACATGGGGATCATCAGGGATGGCGAGGTCAACTGCACGGTCGCCGTGCAGTGGTCGACATGCTCGTGTAATCCTTCTCCACGGAACCTGGAAGCAAACGCGGTTTCCCATCGCACAAACCACCAATGCACCAGAACGAGAAATTATTTGGTGATGCTGCGCAAGCACAACTTAGCAAGAAAACCTCACGTTAGTCAATCACACCACGGCCTTAAACATATCTACAAGGCGATGTTTCGGGCAACGGCCCTCCTTCACAGCGCAGAGAGAGGCCCAGAGGCTGCGTTTACAATTGCACGTCACCTGTGCACCGTGGCAACTGGCCGTGTGGCTCAGTGGTGGAGAGAGAAGGCTCGCGATTGCAAGGCTGTGAGTTCAACTCCTGGTCGGCGCTTTGTCTCCTCTCCTCGCACCGGCCGCGAGGTTACGACCGCTCCCGCAGCCTCCTCATCACTGCAAGCCTCCTCCGCAGAGGCAAAGCCGCGAGCAATGTCCGCTCAGTCAATCCAAGTTCTCTATGGTTGTGTTCATATAAGTTGAGGAATTGCTGTCATCTCTAAATATCTAAAACTAACTTTTTTAATTTTACCAGGTAAAGCCCACTGAGCTATATAGCTCTTTTTCAGAAGCGATCTGGCCACAAATGATAGCTCAATGAAGTGGCTAATCATGTGGAAATTTACAGCAGCCAAATACTCTAAACACACGTTGATTCTAAATGTGGAGGGAAAACGGAGAGAATATGCAAACTCCAATTATAGAGGCATCAGGGTCGGGATCTAATCCACAACCTCCTGTATACCAGGCGAGTAAGTTCACATCTCGCCACCTCGGCGCCCCATCACCTCCCTCACGAGGCACCGTGACTGTATCCGAGTGGCATCGCGGATTTGGTGTCGTCCAGATAAGGTAATGGATACCCGGCACCAAGGAGTCTGTGATCCGATGTGAAGATGCGGTGCACTCACCGTCTTCGGATTGACAACCACACAGATTCACAACCACACAAATTAACTTGCTCTGTAAGGTTCCGTCTGCCACAAGATGGACTGCAAATCACATTTAATTTAGGGAGTAAATAAAGTAAACGGTGCTCAAAGTAATCTCTTTAAAAGGAGTTAGGAGCCTTTACTCTATGACAGGATACAGTTTTGATTACAAAGCGGCACTTCTCCAAGATCCATCATCAGCGGATGCAATTCATTAAACCGCATCCGCACAAAGCGGGTCAGATGCAGATACCTGATGCACAAATGGAATATTAAAAACTCTCCTGTATGCGACTGTGGTCATCCAGAATAGACCATACAACGTATAATGACGCGATACCCGATCGACAAATACGAAGGAGACATCATTACAGCTATACACCCGGTGCTCCTCACGTGATTGTCTGGCTTGACCACCTGAACGTGAAATTGTATACGTTGCTCTGCATCTATATCAGCAGCCGTACGAAAGAAAGAAAAGATCACCATCAGCAGTCATGATCAATCCACTGCTGAGTGAAGGCCTCCTGAGGCCACAGCCACCTCGCACAATCCTGCAGTGCAACAATCCGCCCAACACCTGCACACAAACTGATCTCGTCGCTCCGTCTCCCCGGTAGACGTAATCCCTCTCAGAGGCATTGTTCCTTCGCTGCTGCTCCGTTATCGGTGTCGACTATCGGTCACCGTCGTCCCATCCTGCCAAAGCCCCGCTCACTTCTCTTAGCAGCACTTTTGATGATGTAATTGCTGCTGTTTTTGCTACTTTGCCCAAGCTTTGATAAAACGGACTGACAAAAACATCTTGATTAGAGAGTTATATAAACATGTATACAAATTTTTACTTATTTATATTTAATGACTTGCTTAACCATTTTCTAAATTTTGCACACCTATCGTTTATTTATTTATTGTTGTTGTAACTGCCTGACCCATCCCCATACTGGATATCTGCAGAAATTAGCCTCGTAGCTCATCGGATTCCTCCTTGTAGTCTAAATAAAGATTATTATTCTGATTAACCTGCGGACACAGTAAGCAAGAAACTGAAAAGGACATCATAACTAAATCAAGGCGAGCAGATATTTGACCCCGACAGCGGCATGCAAGGAGGAGTGACCCTTACCATCCCACCGCAAGCTGGTGCGCTGCTTGCACTCCAGCTGCTCCACGTGCTTCATCGCGTCCTTCAGCTCCTCCCGATGCATCTCCAACTGTGCGTCGGTGCGCTCCCAACGGCGCAGCTCTTCTGACTGCCGGAGCTGCGCCGTCGCCTTCCTCATCGCCGGATCCACCAAACGACGGAACTCGACAACGTAGCCGTGATACTGCGCCATCCTGGACATGTGGCCCTGGGACTTGTAGTGACCGCTCGCAGAGATGCCGAACGCTCCATAGACAGCGGAATCGACGTTCAATCCGGGTTTGCTCGCCGATCCGTATGCGTCCCACTCGGCGGCATCGACATCCTCCTCCACCTTCACGAAGCTCACGCCGCACACGCCGCAGTACTCCTGGGTCAGCCGCGCGGGTTTGAGAACCGTTTGTCCCGTGGCTTCCTCCCTCAGCTTGGCGCTCAGGGCCATAGCAAATTGCAGGGCTCGCAGGGCCGTTCTCCACCTGCGCCGAGCCTTCTGATGCATCCGCTCCTCCATCTCCTGCCGCGTGGTCAGATGCTGCAACAGCAGCTCACTCCGCTCGGTGTCCTCGTACTCCTCCCCCCTCTCCTCGCTGTCGCCGTTCAGGAACCGCTCCGGGTTCGAAGCAGAAATCCCCGACTCCTCCGGGTCAAACTCAAATTGCTCGGGAAATCGGGAGGCCAATAACCTGTGATAGAAGAAGCCACGCCTCTGCGAGCTCCACACGCAGTCATAGAGACGCTCGTCATCTCTTTGTTGCAGAAGCACGTCCAGAATAACCGTCACGTCCCTGGGTCCTTTGGCCGCGTCGGCCGCTTCCAAGCAGTGCAGGAGACGTGGCGGCAGCCTGTCCCGTCTCTCGGGCGAGAGGTGCTTGTTGGCGTTCCTGACGGCCGTGCGGATGCAGAACTGGAGGTTCTCCCTCCTCAAGATGTGGATGTTAACGAGCATGACCAGGTACAGCACGACCAGGCGCTCTGCTGCCCCCGACTCCACGCAGAGGTCATCACTGCAGGCATTCAGCAGAAACTCATTGTGCTCGCCACACGCCATGAAGGCCAAGTAGTTGACGTGCCTCACCATTCTGTTGTAGCCGGAAGGTTGGTGCTGGCCTCTGCTGAACTCATTAATAGCCTTGAAGATGTCACTGTGATGTTTCACCTGAAGGGGTGAACAATTAAACAATGTGAGAGCGAGTGCCGAAGCATCACAACCACGTGTTTTCTCAGCGTGGGTTATGCTGCGACAATCGTACAATACAATCGCAAAAATACGCTACCAACTTGACGCGCACGTTGCCGCGGCCAATCTCTTCATTCATAATTGAGTTTTGGCTCGGAAACAGTTGCTGAATTTGGTTGTGCGGATTGTTCTTCAACTTACCGGTGAGCCCCAACTTTAAATGTTTGTGCACCACGTGGACATTTAATTTTGTTTGGCCGTGTGCGGTGGTGCGGGGTTTTCTAATGACACACAGTTGGCCAGATCATTACGCGGCCTAATCCAACAATCAATTACGATTCAATACACACCAAGACACCGTCCACATATACACACATGCGCGTATCTATTTGGAACTGGCTGTTATAGCCACATCCTGGGCGCTTAACCCTTCGATCAACCGGGATGGTTTTCTCACCATCAAATTCCGTTCATATTGGATCATTCTGAGCAGGAGGGCTACTGTAACCCCCACGTTACAGACGGACGAACGGCCAGACAGAGTTAATGCATGACTGCTTTCACTCTCCGTTGGAAAAGCTTAATTGAAAAACATCTGGGAGGTAAATATCCGAGAGGCGTCCGTGCGGCCGAGTGCAGGAAGCTCCCGCCAGGCTTGTCCGGCCGCGACGCATCCGATCCATGCGTGGCACCCACCTGCGGATTGGGCGGATGCATCCAGCTCCACAGGTTCAGCGTGGCGAGGTAGCCGTGCGGCAGGCAGACCGTGTTCACGTCGGGGCGCATGCTCGCGTGGACCGCGCAGACCAGCACCAACTGCAGCTCCGCCATCATCGCCGCGTTGGCCACGCTCGGCGCCAGGCTGCCGCTGCGACCCTGCCGCGTCTTGATCAGGTTGTGGAAGCGGTAGAAGGCGTGAGTCGAGCCCTGCACATCTCCCTGCGCGAATGCCTTCTCCGCCGATTCCGTGAAAAGGTTGAAAAAGCTGGTGTAGCGTCCATTGCGCAGGACGACCATGCCGGCACTGCCCGGCTCTGGCCTCTTCTGCTCGACGCGCCGGTAAAACGCTTCTTCTTCGGCGCGCAGGAGCCTGCCGGGCTCTGTCGGAGAATTGACGGCGCGCGCCGTGCAGTACATTTTTAACCATAGGTCGGTCGATTCCCTCCGGCTCTTCTCCCTGTGGGAGGCGACTTCTCGCGCCATGAGCTTGTGCATCACAGAGCTAACATGAGGGTTGCTCCGTATAGGCGCCAGGATGTCCCTGCAGGACGCCGGGCTCTCGGACAGCCCTCGCAGGTGGAAATGGCTGGGAAAAAGCAGGGCGAGGAGGTCCTCGCAGTCAGCCAACTCTGGCTTGGGAAGGAGCGCCTCTACAAACTTTGCCGCTTCGGGTCTCTGGGACTCCAGTTGTGGGAGCACTTTCAGGAGAATTCCAGACAGCGTCACCAGGTGAACTTTGCTCGCCACCAACGTTTTCAATTCCGCCCTGCTGGCCGTACCGTGCATGTCGCGGCAATCTTGGAGCGAGCACGCTCTTCCCGTCAAGTGGTGTCTGCAGATGCTCGGCGTCTCGCGTGCGCGGGACTCCGCCGCTCGGACGAGGCGCTCGCAGTGACCCAGTAGATGCTGCGCGAGGACATAGTCTGCCTTTGGCGTGGGTACGCACGGCTCACCGTCGCTGTGCCTCGAGCTGGCAGGGACGTCGAGGAACCTGGCACCCTCGTGCCTCAACACTCTGCAGGTCTTCTCGCTCCGGCTCAGGCCGTAAAACTCGCAGCTCTTCGCCAACCACTCCTCTTGATGAGCCGTGGCCTTCTCTGAGCTCGCGCTGCCGAGGAACCTCACCACGAGCTGCAACAGAGGCTGCAGCACCTTGAGTATTTTGGGGATGACGTCCGGCGACCCCCCACTCTCAACATCCAGCAAAGCCACGATCGCTTCGGCAGCACCTACAACCACGTCGGCCTTGAGGAAGAGCGTAATTGCTTCATGCAAGAGGTCTTCGTCACTTTCCAACTTCCCAAGCATGTAGCAGGCTTCGGCCTTCCCACTCACAAAGTTGTTATTGTCGCACGTTTCCCTCACGCTCTGGAGCTCTGCTTTTATTTCGCTCTGGTGCCCACGCAATGCTTCCTCCTCTCCCTCGTCTTGTCGGCTGGCGCGTGCCCACAATGCCTGCACCGCAGCACGAGCCTTCGCCAGGAGGCACTCGGCAGCAAATTGGCTCCCGGGCCTGGCGAGCTGCAATGCGTCAGTAATCATCCCATGTTTTCGAAGCATCTTCCCAGCCTCTTCCACCCTCCCCCTCTGCTTGAGGAGGGTGATGGTCTGGGCCAAAAAGTTGTTCATCTTGAGGAAGGCAAGTCGCTCCTCGAAGGGAACGCGGGAGAGCGAGCGCATCATCGCGTCCTCGTCGCCCTGCTTCACGTGATGCCTGGCGGCCATGAAGCGGAGCTCGCGCCACTTCCACGGAAAGTCGGGGGCGAGGCCTCCGTCGGGGCTCTGCTCGGCCTCACACCTGGGCGCACACACCGTGGGGGGGGGGGGGGGGGTGGGGTAGTACTACGATGTTTCGTCAGGAATTACAACTAGCAACATCAGGCGAAAGCCAGATTTGTGGAGAAATCCTCCTGTTTCACCTGGTGATGCTGTGCTAGTAACGAATTGGCATGTTCTGTTTACGTGACAAACATTACTAATTGGCTGTCGGGTGGTGTCAGGTTTAACGACACATTTATATTTACGCGATCTAACCCAAAAAAAACACCTGTATTATGGATGATATTGGTCGTGAAAGCCTATCTGTTAAACTGGAAATCGAATGGTGTGATGAGATGAGTTGATGAGTAGTACGTGAATATGATGATGAGTGAAATAAACGATGATGAAAGTGAAAATCAGTAGTTGATGAGTGAGTGTGATGAATAGGTAGGGAAGTTGGGAAGAGAGATCGTGGAAAAGATGGGGAATGGAGGTGGAAGGGGAGTTGAGGTAAGCAAGGGAATATTAGTGAGTTTTTAGGGAAGAGTGAAAAATAATGATGCTGATTGTTTGACGATAATGCCCAACCGTAGTTTCTCAATTATCCAACCGTAACAACGCTAATCTCTTAGAAAATTCATGAACTGTGTCACTATTCGAATAACTGACGTAGCGCCGAAATTGAAGCGTACAGATCACGTAACAATACACAACAATGAGGATGACGACGGTGGGTTGTCTTACAACCGGGTTACGCAGACAAAAGTCGCACAATTGAAATGCAACCTGAGGCACGGGCGGAGTACAAACCGTTCAATGAGCCTCGCAGCCTCGTCAAAGCACGAACTCTTCATGTACCACCTGACTGCCTCTTGCACCTACTCGCACACCACGTGCAGCACGCGAGCACGAGGTTAACACGAGGCAGTCCGACAGCGCGCGCTGCTGCTGCTGTCCTCGCATCATGTCAAATAGACAGCAGCAAAGACAACGCCACTCTTACATGCGGCTGACGACGAGGCTGTACAAACCTTCCTTTCTCTGGTCACGGCAATCGTACGCTGTAGAGTTTGTCTCACGTCCTCCACCTTTGTATCAACAATCCGCCTGTTGGCGTGGAGGGCCTCTACTTATTGATCCCTCCACGTGGCAGTGTGGGGCAGCTGATGCCGGTGATTTGTTGGCCCTCATTCCCTTTAACACGCCCAAGCCAGACGAGTGCGTGTCTTTGTGTTTTTTGCGCTCAAGTCTCCTGCTGGGCCAGCTTTTTTGTCACCCTTTGGTCTTACAGAACGGCCGAGGAAGCAAATAACATAGAACTTCATCAAGTGGCCTTATAGGCTACACACTGTCGGAGTCGCACTTTCCCCGTCTGCCCAGCCACCGAGAGTAATGTTTGTCGTGTGACAGTCAAACCGATATTTTGAATTTCTCAGGAGCTGTATCAACATTCCTGCAGAACCAAATATAACACGATGATGTTTGTTGTGCAGTCATTGGGCGACCGTGCCGAGACCATCAACTCGTTACACTAGAGAACCTGCTTTATTCACAGGTGGCTGCAACCCGGATTCGAATTCAGGTCTTCTCTGCGGTGGCCATCACAGCGTTCGGACCTCTGAGCCACCCGGCACTTCGCCCAAACCCTGTATCATTAACGAGGCTTCAGCTCGTGCCAGACAGCTCGGGATTGGCAACGCTCAGTGAGCACATGATAAAAAGCCAAGCGTCCTTCAGGCCATGCCTCTTGCGTTACTTTGCAATTGTCGTGATACCATTAACGGGGCAGATCCAATGTTTTTTCTTCTTTGGTTCTTTCGGTAAAGTCACGTGGAATGAGAATAAAATAATAAAAAGCATATGATTGGCCGACTTAGCATGATGAACGGTGTAGAGGTGGTGTACATGCGGGTGAACATGCCGGTTGGTGAGGGGGGGAGGGAGAGTTTACCTATTGATGGTGTGAAAAGGGAATTTTTAAGAGCTGCGAAAGTTTGGGGTACCACTACTTGAAAAATATACTGTACCATTGAAAATTAGTTTAATGTTTGGTTCGATTTAGAACATCTTTCCAATGGTTGCTTAATTTGAAACCATCATCTCGGTTTAAATTGTGTCTGTGTTTGTAGATCTGAATTGCCTCGTGAACAAATCTCTGATAAAAACCCGTGGGTTTGCAAAGAACCTTGGTATCGGAGAAAATTATATGGTGATCACCCACAGCGTTGTAACAGTGATCAGCTACGGCAGAAGAATTCGTTCTGCCGTGTTTCAAATCTGATTTGTGCTCGCCATGATTAAACTACCCTGATTAAACTACCCTGATTAAACTATTCTGATTAAACTGCCCTGATTAAACTGCCCTGATTAAACTGCCCTGATTAAACTACCCTGATTAAACTGCCATGATTAAACTGCTCTGATTAAACTGCCCTGATTAAACTGCCCTGATTAAACTACCCTGATTAAACTACCCTGATAAAACTACCCTGATCAAACCACCCTGATAAAACTACCCTGATTAAACTGCCATGATTAAACTGCCATGATTAAACTGCCCTGATTAAACTACCCTGATAAAACTACCCTGATTAAACTTCCCTGATTAAACTTCCCTGATTAAACCGCCCTGATTAAACTACCCTGATTAAACTGCTCTGATTAAACTGTCCTGATTAAACTGCCCTGATTAAACTACCCTGATTAAACTGCCATGATTAAACTGCTCTGATTAAACTGCCCTGATTAAACTGCCCTGATTAAACTACCCTGATAAAACTACCCTGATCAAACCACCCTGATAAAACTACCCTGATTAAACTGCCATGATTAAACTGCCATGATTAAACTGCCCTGATTAAACTACCCTGATAAAACTACCCTGATTAAACTTCCCTGATTAAACTTCCCTGATTAAACCGCCCTGATTAAACTACCCTGATTAAACTGCTCTGATTAAACTGTCCTGATTAAACTGTCCTGATTAAACTGCCCTGCTTAAACTATCCTGATTAAACTGCCCTGATTAAACTACCCTGATTAAACTACCATGATTAAACTACCATGATTAAACTGCCCTGATAAACTACCCTGATTAAACTACACTAATTAAACTCCCCTGATTAAAATACCCTGATTAAACTACCCTGATTAAACGACTCTGATTAAACTGCCCTGATTAAACTACCCTGATAAAACTACCCTTATTAAAGTAGCCTGATTAAATTACCCTGATTAACCTACCCTGATTAAACTGCGCTGATTAAACTACCCTGATTAAACTTCCCTGATTAAACTGCCCTGATTAAACTACCATGATTAAACTTCCCTGATTAAACTTCCCTGATTAAACTACCCTGATTAAACTCCCCTGATTAAACTCCCCTGATTAAACTACGCTGATTAAACTACGCTGATTAAACTACCCTGATTAAACTGCCCTGATTAAACTACCAAGATTAAACTACCCTGATTAAACTACCCTGATTAAACTACCCTGATAAAACTACCCTGATTAAACTACCCTGATTAAACTACCCTGATTAAACTACCCCGATTAAACTGCCCTGATTAAACTGCCCTGATTAAACTACCCTGATTAAACTACCCTGATTAAACTGCCATAATTAAACTACCCAGAATAAACTGCCCTGATTAAACTGCACTGATTAAACTGCCCTGATTAAACTACCCTGATTAAACTCTCCTGATTAAACTCTCCTGATTAAACTGCCCTGATTAAACTGCCCTGATTAAACTACCCTGATTAAACTATCCTGATTAAACTATCCTGATTAAACTACCCTGATTAACCTACCCTGATTAAACTGCGCTGATTAAACTACCCTGATTAAACTTCCCTGATTAAACTGCCCTGATTAAACTACCATGATGAAACTTCCCTGATTAAACTTCCCTGATTAAACTACCCTGCTTAAACTACCCTGATTAAACTCCCCTGATTAAACTCCCCTGATTAAACTACCCTGATTAAACTACGCTGATTAAATTACGCTGATTAAACTACCCTGATTAAACTACCCTGATTAAACTGCCCTGATTAAACTACCCTGATTAAACTACCCTGATTAAACTACCCTGATAAAACTACCCTGATTAAACTACCCTGATTAAACTACCCTGATTAAACTACCCCGATTAAACTACCCCGATTAAACTACCATGATTAAACTGCCCTGATTAAACTGCCCTGATTAAAGTGCCCTGATTAAACTACCCTGATTAAACTGCCCTAATTAAACTACCCTGATTAAACTGCCCTGATTAAACTGCACTGATTAAACTGCCCTGATTAAATTACCCTGATTAAACTCTCCTGATTAAACTCTCCTGATTAAACTGCCCTGATTAAACTACCGTGATTAAACTATCCTGAGTAAACTGCCCTGATTAAACTGCCCTGATTAAACTACCCTGATTAAACTAGCCTGATTAAACTACCCATATAAAACTATCCTGATTAAACTGCCCTGATTAAACTGCCATGATTAAACTGCCCTGATTAAACTGCCCTGATTAAACTACCCTGATTAAACTACCATGATTAAACTACTCTGATTAAACTGCCCTGATTAAACTACCTTGAGTAAACTACCCTAATTAAACTACCCTGATTAAACTACCCTGAATAAACTGCCCTGATTAAACTGCCCTGACTAAACTGCCCTGATTAAACTACCCTGATTAAACTTCACTGATTAAACTTCCCTGATTAAACTTCCCTGATTAAACTGCCCTGATTAAACTGCCCTGATTAAACTGCCCTGATTAAACTACCATGATCAAACTACCCTGATAAAACTATCCTGATTAAACTGCCCTGATTAAACTACCCTGATTAAACTACCCTAATTAAACTCCCCTAATTAAACTCCCTTGATTAAACTACCCTGATTAAACTGCCCTGATTAAACTGCCCTGCTTAAACTATCCTGATTAAACTACCCTGATTAAACTGCCCTGATCAAACTACCCTGATCAAACTTCCCTGATCAAACTACCCTGATTAAACTACCCTGATTAAACTACCCTGATTAAACTACCCTGATTAAACTGCCCTGATTAAACTCCCCTGATTAAACTCCCCTGATTAAACTGCCCTGATTAAACTGCCCTGATTAAACTGCCCTGATTAAACTGCCCTGATTAAACTGCCCTGATTAAACTGACCTGATTAAACTGCCCTGATTAAACTACCCTGATTAAACTACCCTGATTAAACTACCCTGATTAAACTGCCCTGATTAAACGACCCTGAATAAACTACCCTGATTAAACTGCCCTGATTAAACTACCCTGATTAAACTGCCCTGATTAAACTACCCTGATTAAACTACCCTGATTAAACTACCCTGATTAAACTACCCTGATTAAACTACCCTGGTTAAACTGCCCTGATTAAACTGCCCTGATTAAACTACCCTGATTAAACTACCCTCATTAAACTACCCTGATTAAACTACCATAACTACTAGTTTAATCAGGGTAGTTTAATCAGGGCAGTTTAATCAGGGCAGTTAAATCAGGGCAGTTTAATCAGGGTAGTTTTATCAGGATAGTTAATCAGGGAAGTTTAATCAGGGCAGTTTAATCAGGGTAGTTAATCAGGGTAGTTTAATCAGGGTAGTTTAATCAGGGCAGTTTAATCAGGGTAGTTAATCAGGGTAGTTTAATAAGGGCAGTTTAATCAGGGTAGTTAATCAGGGTAGTTTAATCAGGGCAGTTTAATCAGGGTAGTTAATCAGGGCAGTTTAATCAGGGCAGTTTAATCAGGGCAGTTAATCAGCGCAGTTTAATCAGGGTAGCTAATCAGGGTAGTTTAATCAGGGCAGTTTAATCAGGGTAGTTTAATCAGGGTAGTTTAATCAGGGTAGTTTAATCAGAGCAGTTTATCAGGGTAGTTTAATCAGGGTAGTTTAATCAGGGCAGTTTAATCAGGGTAGTTTAATCAGGGTAGTTTAATCAGGGCAGTTTAATCAGGGTAGTTTAATCAGGGTAGTTTAATCAGGGTAGTTTAATCAGGGCAGTTTAATCAGGGTAGTTTAATCAGGGTAGTTTAATCAGGGTAGTTTAAGCAGGGCAGTTTAATTAGTGTAGTTTAATCAGGATAGTTTAATCAGGGTAGTTTATTCAGGGTAGTTTATTCAGGGTAGTTTAATCAGGGTAGTTTAATCAGGGCAGTTTAATCAGTGTAGTTTAATCAGGACAGTTTAATCATGGCAGTTTAATCAGAGTGGTTTAATCAGGGCAGTTTAATTAGGGTAGTTTAATCATGGTAGTTTAATCAGGGTAGTTTAATCAGAGCAGTTTAATCAGGGCAGTTTAATCAGGGTAGTTTAATCAAGGTAGTTTAATCAGGGCAGTTTATAATCAGGGTAGTTTAAGCAGGGTAGTTTAATCAGGGCAGTTTAATCATGGCAGTTTAATCAGGGTAGTTTAATCATGGCAGTTTAATCAGGGCAGTTTAATCAGGGCAGTTTAATCAGAATAGTTTAATCAGGGTAGTTTAATCAGGGTAGTTTAATCATGGCGAGCACAAATCAGATTGGAAACATGGCAGAACGAATTCTTCTGCCGTAGCTGATCACTGTTACAACGCTGTGGGTGATCACGATATAATTTTCTCCGATACCAAGGTTCTTTGCAAACCCACGGGTTTTTATCAGAGATTTGTTCACGAGGCAATTCAGATCTACAAACACAGACACAATTTAAACCGAGATGATGGTTTCAAATTAAGCAACCATTGGAAAGATGTTCTAAATCGAACCAAACATTAAACTAATTTTCAGTGGTACAGTTTATTTTTCAATAGTGGTACCCCAAACTTTCGCAGCTCTTAAAAATTCCCTTTTCACACCATCAATAGGTAAACTCTCCCTCCCCCCCTCACCAACCGGCATGTTCACCCGCATGTACACCACCTCTACACCGTTCATCATGCTAAGTCGGCCAATCATATGCTAATTTTTATGCTAATTCCTTTGTCAAGGCACCTTGTTTCCTCGCACACAGCTTAAGGGTCACGGTCTGAGCGTGGCTGTGTTTCACTCCAGCGCTGTCCTCGAGACAGTCTGGTCCCTTCACCTGATGAAGGCCGCTTGTGTTGTGGCCGAAACGTCGTGAGAATTTTATTGTGTTATTTTATTTTATCAATTTATTATTTTATTCTCATTCTACGTGACTTTACCGAAAGAACCAAAGAAGATGAATCCTTGCAGTCACGAAAGCTTCAAATCGAAAGATCCAATGTTGTAGCTTATAATACGGGCGACGTACTTAAGATGATAAATAACGTTTACAGGCGTGGGATGAAAGATGGCAACAGAATGGGAGGGGTGATGCCAGAGGCTCACCTTGCCGAGACGCTCGCACAGCCTGCCGCAGAGAGGGTAGCTCTTTGCGTTCTGCAGGCACTTGAGCACCATGTAGGGCAGGCCACACTCCAGGTACGTTTTGGCAAGGGTAAGGTAGTCCTGGGCCTTGCTGCTCGCAACACGCGCGTGTGCACAGCAGCAGCAGAGGGGGAGCGTCGTTGCATACCGAGAGCCGCCATTTGCCGAGAAGCGGCAACGTTCTGTGGTGCTCATGCCTGGCTAGTTTACACCATAAAGTCATGGGCAGTGACAAAGGCTTGCAAGTTAGACCATAGTGTAATGTACGTCCCATTGTTTAAACAAGACAAAATGTCATCACCGGCTATGTTCTATCAACTGCTAAATTAAGGCCTCCCCGAGCCGCCATCATTCCTCATTGTCTAAAAATGCAACAATTCAACAGCTCCTGCACAAAAGCTGGTAATCATGGCTCCATCTCCACGGCAGTCGTCCTTCCCGGCATTGCATTCTACCCGCGCCAACTTACTCTTTTCCGGTCAACATGACATCTCTGATTTTTGTCTATTCTCTGATCCATGCGTTTTAGTTTTCGTCTCTCAGTGTAATTCCCCTCATGCACCTCTGCACACTTCTTTGTGCCTTTCGTAAAAATATTCTTGGTCAGCGTCCACACTTCAATTCCACATCACTGCCACCGGCGATGTGGATTTTGAAGCGTGGACCGACTCACAGGTGGCATGGACCGGCTTCCCCAGGCACTCGTCCCCAGGTGCCGTCGATACTCGCTTCTCGCTATCGAGCGCCAACCCCCACCCTCCGCGCCAGCGCCAACGTGAGCATGGCAGCCCGTGGCTGGTGCTACAAGGGAGCAGCGCGGTGCAGGTGCGGCCATACCGAGGGCTCCATCCGCTGCTCTGCATGCGTAGCACGGTATCGTGAGCCAGCGCGAGCTTCTCCTTCACCGCATCTCCACCCTTGTGGTAGCACTTGGCTGCCACCTGCACACAGAGACAAAGATCGCCCCCGTACAGCCTTAACAGACTGTTGGGCGAGTGCTGTTTGCAACCGCTATATGACGGCCGGCACGGCGCACGAGAGGCTGGTGCTATAACGCTGTTTCCTTGTCCTGGAGGAAACTTCCTTGCGTGGATAAACTCATATACGGAAGAAAGCATGTTTGTTTGCATGTATTATCACACATGTGTGTGATTCCTTGTGTCTATTTTGTGTTTTAAAATATTAACACCACCTGTATAATGCCAAAAAGGGTAAAACCTTTTTTTATTATCTCAAAACTGGCAAAAGGGTCCCATGGAAATGTGTTTATCTCTGCTATGTTCTGAGTGGGCCACCTTTGCCAAAGGCTTGAGGTTTCGGTTCCAAGATGTTAAAACCTCGCCTGGGATACAGGAGGTTGTGGGTTCAATCCTGACCCTGATGCCTGTTTGCATGTCTCTCTCTCATCGTGGTCGCATGGAGTTTTCTCCGGGTACTCCGATTTTTCCCTCCACATTTATAAATACATGTTAACAGTATTTTGCTGCTAGATTAGCCACTGCATTGAGCTTTGATTTGTGGCCAGGTTGCTTCTGAAAAGAGCTCTATAACTCAGTAGGCCTTACCTGGTAAAATAAAAAAGGTTTAGTTTAGTTAAATAGGTAACCGTATATTCAATAACAAACACTGGCAAGCGATGGCCGCACTGCCACACGAAGGCCCAGGTGTCCAGACCGAGCTGTCTCAGCACTCACCTTCCAGCGACGATGCTTGAAGAAGTAATCTCCCTGAACGTTCCACTCCTCCGGCGTGGAAGAGCGCACAAAGATACCATCATCCATGGCTGCAGGACAAAAGACAAAAGTCTCCCATATAGCCTTAACAGACTGTTGGGGAAAGTGCTGTTAAGCGAGCTAAATGTTAAAATGAGAGGAGATAGGTAAGAGATTGTGTGGAGGGAAGTGGGGTTAGATGAGAGGGGAGAGGCAGGAGAGTGCTTGGAGAGGAGTAAAGTGAGATGAGAGGGGAGAGGCAGGAGAGTGCTTGGAGGAAAGTGGAGTAAGATGAGAGGGGAGAGGCAGGAGAGGACATGGAAGTGAGTAGGGTGAGATGAGAGGGGAGAGGCAGGAGAGTACATAGAGATGAGTAGGGTAAGATGAGAGGGAAGAGGTAGGCGGGTGCTTGGAGGGGAGTGAGATGAGAGGGGAGAGGCAGGAAAATGGGGAGGGGCGTGGAGTGAGACGAGTGGTAGTCAGGGCTGAATCCATGGAGGCTCTTGGGAAAGGTAGGATAGTGCGAGCGTGAGTTGGATGAGTGATTGGCTCGGGAGCCGGCGGAGCGTTATGACCGAAGCAGTGACGTGAGTCGCCACCCACCCTCTTCTTCGCCCGGGGTGGTACGGACAAGCGAGACGAGGTTCCTCCTGACGAGGTAGCGGAACATGGGCGTGCGCTTCTCCTTGTGGTCATCGAACACCCACAGGTTGACCCGGGCGCGCGTCACCGCCGTGTACAGATGCTTGAGCTCGCTGATCAGCACCTGGAGAAATTTGGTGCGGTGAGCCGGGCGCCCGCGTCCGGGTCACCGCATGGCCTCGGCAAAGCCCCCTCGCAAATGAAACCCTGCCGCTCGGTGTAGCCACCACCCTTCGCAGTGTGACAAACCGAGCCTGCGAAAGCCCAGTACACGTATGTATGTTGAACGTCTTTCACACCGTACGTAGCCAATCACCCTCATCGGAGGTGCGTGGGAAGGACAACAAACTAAACACAAAAAGCAGTTCTAAATAAAAAACATGTTTATTTAAATTTAAAGTGCATAGTTCCCAGTGGCTTCCTAATATCAGAAGGAAGAGCGTTCCAGACAGCTGCAAAGGCCGCTGTGAGGATGACCGGATTGTGCGTGATGGTTTATGCTCGATGACGAGATCATCAAGATTTTGATACAAACTATTCTAGTTTGCAAATTTTCATTAGGATAAAAAAATAAACCGCCTATTTTCATTCAGGGAGTCTTCAAATGCCTTTAATCAAGTAATGTTGTTCATGACAATGGTTTGCGTTTGACAGAGTGCCACCCTCCTGTACGCTGGGTCATCCCAGAGCGCTTTACATCTTACATCTCATCTCAACACATGCGAAAAGGCACCCCCAGTGGATGCTGTCCCCTGGGGGGCACAAGGTGACTCAGCACTTGACCTGCCAACAGGCATGAGTCTGCCAGTCGGGGGCGATGATTATTGCCATGTGTAATCGCCACTGAGTAATCGCCTGGAATATGCTCAATCTCATCAGTTCTAATAAGCTAAGCTGGTTTGGGCCTGGCTAGTGCTTCCATGTGTGACCGCCATGCATAACACGTGTTGGAGGCTGCAGAGCTCCGTTATGGGCAGCAGAGGGAGGTGTAGCATCTATTGCTATACTGATACTGCACTTCCATGCTCCCACATCTCCGCTCCCTGACTTCACCAACCCACAGTGACCAGCGTGGTGAAGTATGGTCAAATCACCCCCACAGCTCGCCTGGCATGGGGAGGCCCTCATCCAGCAGCGGAGTGACAAAACGGCTGAACGTGTGTACGGGTTCAAGTGCAGCTCCGAAGTCGGATTTATGAATGTCAGGTTCCTTGGAGGGAGCCTGTGGGGGCGAACGCTTGGCACGGTTAGCGGTGTTGGTGGAGCCGGCTTGGTGGGGATAGACTGTGCAGCAGCAACGACATTAATAACCGGACATGTCTCATTCACAGATCTGTGCCGCCGTACGAAAAATAAAATAACTTTTAAAAACTTCCTGTCTACCACAAGGTACTCTGGAAATGCATGATCTGAGCAGCATTGCGTGACAAGGAATGTGATAAGTGCTTTCATGTGGAGGACAGAGATGTGTGTGTGTGCCACAGTAACGAGATGTTAACTATATCACCTGGTATATAGAAGGTCATGGGTTCCAGCCCAACCCTGGCACCTGTATATTTGGAGTTTGCATATTCTCCTCGTGGTCACGTGGATTTTTCTCCGGGTCCATATTTAGAAACCTGCCTTTAGAGTATTTGGCTGAGAAAAAAATCCACATCATAAGCTACTTCACTGAGCTATCATTTGTGGCCAGGCTGCTTCTGAAAAAGAGCTATATAGAGCTCAGTGGGCCTTGCCTGGTAAAACCTTTTTACATTTTAAAAAAATCATTTTTGATAGTGCTCGACGTGAGCTATAAGTGCTCTGTTACTTGCATTGTCTTTGTACTGTTCGCCTTTTGACATTCTCTGGTCTAATATCGGTGATGAGACAAGGCCATAAAGAAGGCTGTCTCTGGTGTCGGCCAATCAGTTTCAAAGACAATGCGTATATTATCAGAGTATGTTTGTTTGCATGTTTTGCCACAAATACGTACGGTTAATGCAGACTTGATGCCTTGCAAAATTTATCTATTTGGTGTTTGAACATCTTAACACCTTCTGTTTAATTTCCAGAAAGGGTAAAACCATTTTTTTTTTATTATGTAAAAAAATGTTTAAAGATTAATTAATGAAAGGTATCGTCTGCTTGTTTGTGTTGTGCAGCGGTAGCTGGCAGACAGCGAGCGACTGTTCGTGAGGAGCCGACCTTGTGGGCAATGGAGTCAAAGTTAAGAGGGCGAGAGCAGGGCAGCACTTCCTCCAGCAACACCTCCTGGAGCGGCTGCGGTGAGGGCACGGCGCTGGCATCGTTGTGGGCAGGCGCCTCGTATGAGTTCACCACTCGCCACTCCTTGGTTGCCTGCACTTGCCCCCGCGGGCGTAAAGAACACGGCCGGGGTCAAGGTACAAGTCGTATTGGTGGTGGGATGCGTGCAAGTGAGACGCCGGGAGAGAATGAGACGAGCGGAGAGAGTTAAGCTGATGTGACCAGAAGGACGGTGAAGATGTGCAAAGACATAATGGCTGCAAGCTGGAATCACTGAGGAGTCCCCTGACAAGGACGGAAGGTGGCATATCGGGGACACATGCAACGCGGCTCGCAGCTCAAAATATGATGGAGATGATACAGCAGGAGAAGGGGGGGGGGGGAGAGGGCAAGACAAAGGCAGAAAATTGGTCGGTGGGACAATGTGAGACAGTCGGACTAGATTCTCCACTGAAGAGTGCAAGAGGTGGAAATAGACTAGATATCTGTGAAGAAGAGCTTCATAGCTCATCAGATTCCTCCTGCAGTCTACATGAAGATTCTGATTCTGATTAAAACCAGGATATGCAATGTGACCCGGCCACCTGCTGTGGAGGCGGCCAGTCGTTATGGTAAACTGGTCGTCATTTGGGAAAGTTGGTCGTTTTTGGTAAATTGTTAGTGATGATAAGTTGGTCGTTGTGGTATGTTTCTCGTAAGTTTGTCATTGTTGTAAGTGGAATGTTCAATCAGGAACTGCACCAAGCGGAGGCCATGGGGGAGCTTGCCTCTGAGTCGGAGAAGAAGTTGTAGAGGAGAACGTCGTCAAACTCCAGCCCCTTGGCCTCATAGATGGTGAGCACCAGGCCCAGGCTCAGCTCCTCTGGGAGCTGCTCCTTGGCTTTCTCATTACAAACCAGGATCACCTGTCACACACAAAAGGCAAAGGTACCCTGTGTGGCGTACGCAGACTATTGGGGCAAGTGCTATTGGCGAGCACCTGCAAAGGGCCGGCACTGAGCACGAGGGGGGTGGTGGTTAGCACCACGCCCGGCCGCCTTTGTTTCCCCAGCGATGATGTTTACACACCGCACAAGATAGTCTTTTAAGCCTGAATCGACCTAGGTGAAGCCCACAACCAGTTAATTTATTCGTTAATTGATGTAGCTGCTATCCACTACGCCGTGCGTGTTTACCTGTGTAATTACTCACATGTAAGGGCATGCGTGCACACTCACAAGCAGATAATACAATGCGCTACATGTAGACTAACCCTAACCTGCACTAAGCACTCCTTACACTCGAGTACAGGCTCGGCTTGGAACTGTGAGGCTAGAGCTTAACACTAGTATGGTTGGCTACGTACAGTGTGAAATAAGTTCAACATACATACATCTAGAGGATACTTGTTAACAAATCGTTCGGCCCATTTCTTACATGAGGGTGCCTTGCGCTTCGTATGCGAGTGGAAAGCTAAGATACGTACAAACCGGCATTGCTAACTAATCCGATAACCGGTTTAAGCATCGATTACGGGTTATGAAAGTCTAGGAACCGGTAACCGATTCCAGTGGAACTTTTAAGTCATGAATGCACCGATTGGCGCACAAGCAAGCGTACAAATGGCACGGCGGCCTAGATCACCCCTTGGTTACATTTGTCCTAGTTACTGGGTTGAAGATAGAGGGGCAGCCCTGCAATTGCTTTATTGCCCATGCCACTTCTGGAAGAAGGGCCTCCAATAGAGGGTATTTGGCATTGTCTCCTAAGCTAACGTCTTGGAAGAAGGAGTACCCTCACTTTATCCCACCACGCGTAACCTACTAGTCGACTGCGGTGCGCCCGTGTATATTGCAGGGTGGATCGTGGGGGAGGGGAGGGATTTTAAAAACCTGCTCAATTGTTACAGCTGCTGTGCCCAGAACCAACGACTGCTGGATTGCAAGTCCAGTGTACTCCCTATGACACCACTGTGGCAGCTCCCTTAGTTCCTAAGCTTAAAAGGTTACGTTTACTGCTGCAGATTTCTACACGTGCGAAAAAACGGTTTATACCGGTTTTATGCAGATTACCGATGACTCAAATAAAGCCGACCTCTACCGTCCAATCCCAAACAAACCTGGTGCGCCCCGAACTCTATGGGCTGGGCGCGGCGCTGGTGGCCGCGCAGCAGGATGGCCAGGTCCTCGGAGCTGCACGAGTCGAGCAGGATGGGCCGCGGCCCCGGGAACAGCCCCTGGTCCCGTGGCAGCCAGTCTAGCGACTCTGGGAAGAAGTGCTGGAGCAGGTCCACAATGCTGGAGGCAAATTCCAGGATGCCTGGCGCGAGGACACAGGGACATGGAGAGGAAGGACCGGTGATGGTTACGGAGGGGATCGTGTAGGCCACAGGTTAACAGACCAAGTATTTTACTTGTGGTCCCACCTGAGAAGGCACAGCTTGACTTGTGCCAAGGTTGTTGCGTTTTTAATAGAATTACTATAACCTACAATACACAGGCATGCTGAAGTAGTAACTAATTGGCACGTTTTGTTTATGTGACAAAACTTACCAATTTGCTGTCGGGTGGTGGTGGGTTTAATGACACATTTTCATATTTACGCAATCTAACCTAAAAAAGAAATGTATTTTGGATAATAATGGTTGCGAAAGCATAATTGTTAAACTATATGCTGCAGGCTTTACCTTCAATTAGCCCGACTAGTTTTGCTCCCAGCTGCATTCGCAGAAGGGCGGTGGTATATGGCAAAAAGGGGCCTTCCCCAAAAATATAGCGGGGATTCATTAGATACCGGTTCAGAGCCCGAGTCCAATCAGCTCACTCAAGCCGACTCTGCCACATGGAGCCACGGAAAGTCATCGAATACGAGCAGACGCCCCCAACACCGGACCTCAATGGTAGCGGAAGCGGCTCAGCATGCCACCCGCCTGCCCCCACCAGGCGCACATCTGCACGTGCTCGTGGGCGCTCACCCGAGTGCGAGCGGTAGTTCTGGCAGAGCTCGTAGAGACGCTTGGGCTTGCGCACATCAATGCGCGAGCGATGCGTCGTGGCGCCGCCGCTTGGCGGGAGGCTGGCGAAGTGGAAGAGTGAGCGCAGCTCGCTGAAGCGGAAGGCCACGCCGCGCATGATGCTCTGGGCCGTGTCCCCCGTGAGGAACATGGCATTGGGGTCGGCACAGCAGCGCATGAGCAACGCCAATTCGGCCTGCACACGGGACACGGGGGTGGTGGGGGGGGGCGCAGGGGGGTGGCGGTCACAGGCGACGGCGCTCGTCAGTCAGCACCACTTTGCCATGGTCTCTCCACCGTGAACGTCCTCCCTTTGCTGGGCAAACGCCTTCCGCTGGTGTCGGCCACTCTTCACCGTTACTTCTACAAATCACGTTGTCTACCGCTTTCTCCTTTGCCCTCTAATCTGCCGTTATGTCTTGCCTGTCTGTCCCCTGACATTCTAGCTAGATGTCCTGCCCAGGTCTATTTCAGCGTTTATATTTTGTAGAAGACATTTGTCATGCACTTTTTGATTCTCAAGTGTTGATTCACACTTTGGTCCGTCGCTCCTGGTTATGTTCACCAATGGTGTGCTGTGCCTCCCTACCATGTCATTTAGTTATGGACCTAGTTGGTGCTCTATGGGTCACTGTGGTGAAATACAAGAATCCATACATGTGCAATGCACATGCTCGAGAAATGGTTATTTTTCAGATTCAAGCATTTTGGATTCTTGCATTTTTATTACCATTTCGAACATTTAGGGGATTTTAGGGTTTTCAAGCAATGACCATTAAGCAATAATTATTAAACGCATCTTCGTGCGAACAAAAGTGACAGCGCCCAATGCCACGTGAGGCTACTTTTGGTGAGAAAAAAAAATCAAGTGACATAATTTCCTGTAACGTCATACTTTTGGATCAATCCGAAACAAACAAAACAAAATTCTGATCGTCCGAATTTCTTGTCTAGGTCCAAGTTTCACATTTTTAAGATTTATCCGAAAATCAGGAACACATCCCCAATGTGCCCTGAGATCTGGACATCTGTAAAAAATAACTTTATAGGTAATCGGATTCCTCCAGTGTAAATAAATGTTCTGATTCTGATCGACTTAATACATGCACCGACACGGTTGATTTTGCACCTGCGTAAAGTCCTGGATCTCGTCCCCGTAGAGCTCATGTATTGACCAAGGCATGACCTCCAGCTGGCAGAGGCGAGAGTAGATGTGGAACACCAGATCCTCCTCGTCAAAGAAGCACCTCTGGGACTTGACGTGCTGGTAGGCGCGGAACAGCTGATGCACCTCGCCACGGTCCCCGGTGAAGTTGGGCGCCCGCTTCTGGCCCAGCTCCTTATAGTGCTCCAAACCGAGGACCCCGTTGGGGCTCTTGAGGGCCTCCACGGAGCCCTTTATGAAAGACTTGATCTCCATCCACACCATGGCAGGGTTATACGGGCTCTTCCCCTTCACCATGGCTGGCCAGATGTCACTCGTGAAGACTTCGTACGTCACAAACTTTCTGGGGTCCTCTTTTTTGGATTCGTGAAATTTACCAATATCCGCCTGGTGGTCTTCCTCGTTGTCAGGATCCTCTTCCATTGCGTCTTCTGCATTATTGAGGTCCAAAATGTCGTCGTCCATGGACCACCCATGGACGGCTTTCTTTAAGCTTCCATCTTCGTTCCTGGCAAAAAACGGGTTCGCGAGCGACGCATCGAGCAGCAGAAGGAGTTGTCGCGAGTTCAAGAAGAGCGGAAAGTTATCATCTTTGACGTCCTGGAGCCTGCACACGCTGCTGATGTTAATGGGCGAGTAGTGCCGGGTGCCGGCGGTAGATTTGGATAGTTCCACAAAATTCCTTTGCACCTCGTGAGACAGCACTTGGTTCTTCGTAACGAACAGCTGATGAAGATGTTCATAAATTGGAGCAGCACCTTCCTCGGGCTGCTGACTTACAAGCTGTGTGGCACCGATCTCAGCTGCAGGTTCCAAGAAATAATTTCCTCGGTCAATTTCGAAACGCTCTGAAGCATGGAGGCAAGCTTCCCGTTCCAGCTCACACGTCCCCTTTCGGCTGGAATCATCTACACAGCCGTTCTTCACGGGGCAGTCAAGGGCAACGTTCTCCCTGGCTCCCACGTCGTCCGGCAATGGAGGCGGCGGAAGCACGGCCTTCGGGATCCACGGCTCTCCCAAGAGTGTGGTCGTCTGCCAATACCTGTCAAACATGTTCCACAGCCGGTACATCAGGCACGTGGTCTTGCCGGTGCCCGAGCGGCCAATAAGGATGATGGCTTCCAAGGGCGTGGGGTTCAGGTTGATGACCGCATGCTCCAGCTCTCCCACGCGGAACGGGTATTCGATCGTCTGCTCGGGGCAGCGCAGGACGTTGAGCGCCACGGTCGTGCTGAAGGTGTGGAACTTCATGATGTTGTACTCAGTCTCCATCGTGCTTGCTGGAGGAAAGTAATCTCGGGCTTCTGCTGTCACGGGCTGGGCACCATCAGAGCTGCCCGTCTTGACAAAGAGCAGCGGATACCTCTGCCGCACGTTTTGCTGCGAGGGGAACGATGCCCGCTCGATGCCCTTCAGCTTGTGGTGGAGCAAGCAGGACATCCCGCGGTTGTAGGAGGAAATTATCCTCTTTATTCTGTGGTCGAGTTGCTTGTGCTCAAGGACAATGTCCCAAATGCGGATGATCTCACTGTAGACTTCTCCAGTCTTTTCTCCCGAAGTAGACTCTTCAGAATCGATGATTTTCTCGGGCTCGGCACTGCAGCGTGGCGAAAAGTCGATTGCCAATTCCCAAAGCAGCCTGGCGGCCTTGTCTAACCTGGCCTCAAACAGCCTGATCTCGCTGGACTCGGCGATGCCTTTCACTTGCTTGATGCGGTGAAGGTGCCAGTCACCGTTGCCAAGCGAGTAAATCACCCTTACGATCTTCCTCTTCGTGGTATGCGGGAGGCTCTTATCGTTGAGAATTCTAAGGGCATCACGGGTGCACTCGATCTCCCAGGTCAGCGAGTTGAAGTCAGGACCCGCCATGCCATCGTCACCATCGTCATCGTCCCCTACACTGTTCTCATCACGAGCATTTTCACCGTCGGACAAACTGTACGTTTCATCGAGTGCATCTGGAAGCTCCTGCCTCGGTGGCGCATGCTGTGGAGGCTGCGGCGGGGCACTTCCGCCAGCTTGGCGTTCGGCGACACTTAGAGGCGACTCGGTGACCGTTGGCGTAGGAGACCTTGGTTCGGCAGATTTTGCCGTCTGCATCTTCACAGGATCGTATTCTTCTATGAGTTCTTCAATTTCTCGTGCCAAAGTGTCTCTAGCCAAACTGACCACATCCTTCTTCAGAGCATCCACTTTTTCCACGTCGTCTCCAGCATCGTCATCATCATCATCCTCGACTGTTTCACCCACAAAATCAGAGGACGCCTTGGACCCGGCCTCTATTTTGGCGTGCGTGCCGTTGCGCTCCGGTGGTCGCTTGCGTCTCCTGCCGTCACGTCCCTTCCTGCTGTTGCCTTTCTGCTTGCAGGCCATGCTATTCCACATCTGCATGCGGGGGTCTTTCTGCTTGATGCCCCAGAATGCGTGCCTCCCTTCATTGTTTTGGCACGTGTGATCGATGCGGTACGAGGCGAGCAAGCGCAGTATCTCATTGTGATGCTTTGAGTGCGGCGAAGAAAAGACGAGGTGCAGCAGGGAGTTGCCATCCGCGTCCCTCACATTGACATTCGGGGCTTTCTCCAAAAGCAACTTCAGAATGTGCAGCCCCTCTTCGTCTGCCAAAAAAAAAGTGCAAAAAAAATAAAGCAGGTTCTGAAATGCAGCTCTACGCCAATCGCCCGGAGTGCACCCAATCTCGTCGGTTCTCGCAAGCTAAGCAGGAGTTGAGCCTGCAATGTGGCCGGGTGGCAACCAACATACCGACCAGGTTGTCATAGACGGCTGCGGGACTGCTACGTGGCGGTCAGCAGAGGGCAGTGTGGCAAAATCCACTGTTGTACTGTGCTTATATGCTCCCGCGTCTATGCTCCCCGCCTTCACCAACCCACACTCACCAGTGCCTTGAACATAGGGTGAATAAAAATCACACTTGATGTTAACTTCGGCCGCACTCCTAGCCGGTGCTTTGGCAGCTGTGCTTTAATAACTGTGCATTTGCTCATGTAATTTACCCTTGCTTTGTATAATTTGGATATTATTGTTTTGTTAAGAGTTCATGCAGATTGAGTTTATACCCGATTGTGTTTACTTGTGGTCGAGTTTACGTGCAATTAATTTATCCAGATATGTAATTTCCTCCGCAATCTTCCTCCATTGCTGACCCCCCCCCCAGCCTAGCCAGAACCATAGCTTTGTAGCTCATCGGGTCCTCCCAGCGGAAATACGGTTGTCAAGGTCAAAAGTCAAACAGTGCCCACAACCTGACGCTGCATGGGAGAGGCTCTCATCTGGCAATGGATTTTCAAAAGGGCCGCGCACAAAGTGCATAACATCATGACGATGCCAGCGGCGATGGTACGGTCATTAGACCGGTCGTGTTATGCAGGGAATATTCTCAGGCGGGGAAGCGAAGTCTAATTTGTATGTCTCACTTGGGGGCTATCACCCTCCTCTGCCTCCCTGCCTTGTGTCCATGTCACCATCGAACATGGCAGGCGGTGTCACCCTCTGCTGGGCAAGGGTGAAGGTGGATTCACCCTTGTCATCCCTTCCCCCCCGCTCGGTATACAATTACAAATCTTCCAATTGCGCGGCATCTGGAGACAGCGGTCACGCAATTTAGTGCCTCGCAACTGTAAGCTGTTGTTGGATACGGTTGGGGTGGATGGGGTGTGGGGGGGTGGAGTAGGGTTGGGGCACCTCTCCTGGAGCAGGCGATGTTGAGGGCGGCGTGCAGCGGCGTGTCCCCGTGCACAAGGGACAGCCAGGCCGGGTCGGCGCCGTGCTCCAGGAGCAGGCGCGCGATGGCGATCTCCCCGTGCAGCACGCACAGTGGCAGCTCCTTGCGCCCGTTCACCCGCACTGCAACATCAACAGCCACACTTCCGATTGGCACGGTTGGCTACGCGCGGCGCAAAAGAAGTTCAACATTGTACGTGCGATTTCATAGCCACCGCGTGCTTCACCCACTCGCCATGGCCGCACCGTTGGCGGCAATAAGTGAGGCTTCTTAGCCAGCAGCAAGAGGCAGGAGCAGATGAGTGAATGCAGCCAGAAACTCCCACGAGCCTTGTCTCTGGAACCTCGTGTCGTTTTTAACTCACAGGGTAAAAATCTTTGGTTTTTGTGTCGTCGTATATCTCCAAATGTATGTAAACTGCGTTATTGGGGTCACGTCACAAGAGCAAGACTTCATTCAGATCGCTTGCAGAGCAGCGAAACCCTTTGAGTTAGAGAATGGCCCACAGATCACTGAGCTACCGTTGAGATCCCTTCAAGCGATTCCTGTTACACACAATTGGGGGCAGCTGTTTTACACTCACTGAAACTGATACATTTAGAATTCTCAGGAGCTGGAATTCACCGAAATTAAGTGGAGAACCAAATTTGAGATGATGGGTTTTTCATACCGTCACTGATGACAAGGCCGAGACCATCAAACATCTACACTTGAGAACTTTTTTTTATCACTTTGACCTCTAAGCCACCGGGCCAGCTTCTCACCGGTGACACGCACGCTGCACCACGCATGTTTCCAAGCGACACAAGCATCCGCCTACACAAACCCACACATCCATGCACAAGTACCCACCACACAGACATGCAAGCTGTACACACACACTACTTGCACCAGCCTCACCCACTTCAGGTCTGGAAATGTGATCTCTCCATGCTCTGTGACCAAATCACCCAGTGTATGTATCTTGCACTTATTTCGCATAATACGTAGCAAACCGTGGTAATCAGAGGTGCAGGGAAAGGACAATAAACTTAACACAAAAATCAGTTCTAAAGAAATTAGTTTTCAATCTAGATTTAAAAGTGCATAGCTCCAGTATTTTCCTAATATTGGAAGAGCGTGCGATGCAGTGACCGTCTTTGTTCAATGGCCAGCCAAAAGCCGCTGCCGCGAGGATGACCGGAGTTCGTGTGATGGTGCATGCTCCTTCACAAGATCAGCAAGGTATTGTGGTTCATTTGTGGGAAGCACTTTTTGCAATGAGTGTGACGTTAAAATGTATTCGTGAATCGGAGTGGACCCGATCTTGTCAAGTCTCGGAAGCAAAGTTAGGCCTGGATTGTACTGGAATGGGTGACTACTATGCATCACGGGTGCAATCGGCTGCTGCGCAGCTATGAGGTGGACAGCAGCATTATAGGCAGCGCAGCAAAAAACAGTCTGCCGTGTTTAGTGCTCCCCACATTCACCAACCCGGACTGACCAGCGTGGTGAAGTACAAACAACCCACATGGCGTGGGGAGGCCCTCATCCACAGCTGCACATTTGTACGCAAATAAAAATAAGATGAAGAATGCAGCAGTGGCAGTGTGCTCGTTTGACTGGTAGTGTTAGTAATATTTTCTAAGTAATTAAGTACAGTAGACTCTTGATTATCCGTGTGCGGTTTATCGGATTAGCGGATTAACCACCACCTGAGATTGACATAAATTAATAACTCATGTATTTTCCTTTAAGCCCAAATTAATCATCTAAAAATGGTATTGTTGTTCTTGGAAACGTTTATTACACGTCACGTGCTTAAAGCAAACAAATATGTACTCCGGTTAATCCGAAGTCCGTGTGATCGCCTCTACAGTAGAGTAGTTGCATATCTTTACAACAGTGGGGGGAGTTTGATGCTGATTGGTGTGGCTCTGCTGTCATCCACTTAGTGGGCCGAGTCTTCTGCGCAAGAGCAGTTATCATTGTGCACGTGCATCAATCGGTCGATCGCTAGTATTCATTATAAATCGAAAGAATAACAATCGAAATCGTCAGTTGTGCTTCATTTAGAGTGATTTATCCGATCATTTATTTTGTGAGTTTTAATTTACGAAACTATTAGTGGTTTTGGCAGAGATCCGCAGAAAATGTATATTTTAGGATTATCTGCGATTTTGAATAATCCGTGGCCGTCCTACTCGTCATTAGCACGGATTATCAAGAGTCTACTGTAGAAGCCAAGTTAAATATGTGGGTTTCACGAAGGGTCTACAACCCCCTGCCTTGGCTGCGTCACCGTCTCCTGTACAGGCCTTCTGCTGCACATGCCTTCTGCTGCACATGCCTTCTGCTGCACAGGCCTTCTCTGCTGCACAGGCCTTCTCTGCTGCACAGGCCTTCTCTGCTGCACAGGCCTTCTGCTGAACATGCCTTCTGCTGCACATGCCTTCTGCTGCACAGGCCTTCTGCTGAACATGCCTTCTGCTGCACAGGCCTTCTGCTGCACAGGCGAATGATTCTCAGGAGACTCACGTTTGCCACTCGATATGTTTACCTTCAGCAGAACGTGCTCGTGTTACGTCCCTGGGGTGTCCGTGTTAGATCAGAGCAATTCACATGCACGTGTTGCTTGAGAGCAGCGTATGTACGTATGTATGCTTGTTGAACTTCTTTCGCACCATACGTAGTCAACCGTGCTAATTGGAGGAGCGCGGGAAGGACAACAAACTATCCCCCTGTACGCGGTGCCAGCAAGTAACACACCCCCACAGCGCAGCAGGGCCCGCAGCAGCAGCCCGGCGCTGTTGAAGCCGCGCGTGGGCAGGAGCCGGGGGAGCACGGTCTGCATGGAAAGCTCCGACAGGTCGGCCTGCGCAGCCAAGGCAGCCTCCCCATCTCGCAGCAGCATCAGGCTGTGCCTCCAGTCGCCTGCATTCAGCAGCTCTTTCAGCAGCTCGGTCCAAAGCTCGGGCCCCACCAGACCATGCGCCTCGCTAGGCACCTCTACAGCGGCACACGCGCACAGAGAGAGAGGGGCAGGGCGGCTTCGCACACCAAGACGCTTTAAAAAAATAACAACAAAACTACGTAAGGGTAGAAGGCGGACGTGGATGGGTCAGGCAGGAGGAAGTGAAACTCAAGAGAGAAGGGAGAGTGCGACACCACAGCACAGCTTAAGTTGAAATAACTTGGCCCAACACAATGACAAAAACGAGCCTCGAGGACATCCGTGACAGGAAGGGCCGCAAGGCATGGAATAAGGGTCTCACAGCCACAGCAGCAGGGGCAAGGATTTGACAGATAGAGAAAGCGCTGCGGGCGTGCAGGCCTGGGTAAACGCGTACGCGACGCTCAGTGCCGATAGATCGCTGCAGAGGCCCTACCTCGCAGGTCCTCGAGACACAACAGCAGCTTCCTGGTGGCTGGGTGCTGCGCAAGGGAGCGACGTTCACTCGGGCGCTTCGCCAGTGCCGCGAGCTCCTCCAGCACCTCGCGGAGGGAATCGTCCTCGGGAGTGGCGTTGCTCGCCGGCGAGCGCCTCTTACTGTGCGCTGCACAGAAACAATGTATGTACGTTGAACTTCTTTCGCACGGTACATAGATAAACGTGCTAATCAGAGATGTGGAGGATGGAGAAAGATCCCTCGTGTAGCCCACGCAGCCAAGGGCTGTTCCCAAGCGCCGCTGAAGGCTGACACATTGCACCTATGAGGGGTGCCGCAATGGCGAGATGTTAACTACCACGCCAGGTATACAGGTCATGGGTCAATTCCGACTCTACCCCTGTATATTTGGAGTTTGCATGTCTCTCTCCCAGTCGTAGGGTGGAATTTTCCCTGGGTCCTCCAGATTTCCCTCTACATTTAGAAACATGCATTTACAGTATTTGGCTGATATAAATTTCTGCACAATAAGCCACTTTGTTGAGCTTTCATTTGTGGCCAGGTCGCTTATGTAAAATAGCTATATAGCTCAATGGACCTTAGCTGGTAAAATAAAAATAGTTTAATTAGTTAAGTTTTCCTCCTTCAGCTTCTCAACAGCCTTGGCTTCCACGCGACCATGGGGAGAACATGCAAACTCTAAATATACAGGCATCATGACGTCCTGCATACTAGGCGAGGGAGTTAATATCTCGCTACCGCAACACCCCATGCTACAGAGCCACTCTTAAGTGACCGCTCACATATTAGCATTCTAGATTTGAAGCTTTCGTGACTGCAAGGTTTCATACTCTTTGGTTTTATTCGGTAAAGTCACGTAGATAAAATAAAACAAAATAAAACAATTAAATCACGACGTTTCAGAGGCAACACAACCTTCCGTCTTCAGGTGGAAAAGTCAACGCAGAATATCTGTGTCAGGAGCACAGTTCAGAGACGACCTTCCACCTGAAGACGGAAGCTTGTGTTGCCTCCGAAACTTCGTGATTTAATTGTTTTATTTTGTTTTATTTTATCTACGTGACTTTACCGACTAAAACCAAAGAGTATAATATTAGCATTCTCCGTGCATTGCTTTCTCTGCATTGGTCGGTCGCCTTTGCGTAACGTTTATGTTGTACACAAGTGTGCTATGATGCAATCTTTAGATTAAAAGCATTATCTGGTTGCCTGAGAGTAGTTTTGGTGTCCACGAATTATGTTGCTTAGTTTGCTGGCGATTAGCGTCCACTGACAATACGTGAGGTGGGAATCAGAGGAACTGCAGCGCAAAGCAAACCGATCCTGCCCTCCATAACTCCACCAATGCAACTCCACCAATGCAAACGCACTTGGGCACTGGGCCTCCTACCTCCTCCCCGTCAAGCGGGCCCACCACCCTCTTACCCACCACGTCCCTGTGCATCCTCACCCCTCGCGCTCTGCTCGTTCCTCCTGGTACTACGCAGCGAGCTCGCACGAGCTGGGTGTTGCTGTTCCCCACGATGATCTTGGGTAGGTGGAGCGGTGTGACGAAAGCGAAGGTCCTGGGTTGGCTGAGCAGTGTAACGAGAGCGGGGGTGGTCCTGGGTTGGCTGAGCGGTGTGGCGAGTGTGGGGGTCTTGGTTTCGTGGAGCAGTGTGGCGAGAGCGGGGGTCCAGAGCAGCTCGTGCCACAGTGTTCTCCGGTGGGATGCAATCGTAGGGGAGGAAGCCAGAAATATCCCGAATGTGGATGCTCGCACCCAGGAGCAGCAGCAGCTTGATCTGTTCCACTTGCACTGCGTGACACACGCAGACATTCGTGCTAAGACCCAAGCGTACGCACGCGCACGCCTAGTGATGCGATCAACGACGCCGCTCAAGGTTTCCTTATTGAGTGGCTGGCGCACGCACAGTTGATTCACCGTTTCCATGGCCACCATCATCACATCATCAAAATTACTAAATGTATCCACTCACAAGAGTGTTGTACTGGCCAAGGCATTGCGAGATACAGTAATATATATTTATTACCAGGTACGGCCCACAGCTATATAGCTCTTTTTCAGAAGTGACCTCAATTGGTAGCTCAACAAAGTGGCTTATCATATGCAAATTTAAATAAGCAAATACTCAACTCCAAATATACAGGAGTTAAGAGTTGATTGGAACCCACAACCTCCTGCATACTAGGCGAGGTAGTTCACATCTTGCCACTGTGGTGCCCCTGGTTTATGTCGGAGATGCTTTCTTGAAAGGTACGACAACGAATATGGAAACAACGTAAATAAAAGCGATTTATGGTGGTGGTGGAGGCTAAGGTCGAGGTTGACGGATAACGTCAACCTCGACGCAAATCCGGTAGCGGTGTCAATCAAGTGCCGTGTTTGCGAAACGGTGTAAAAGGGGGAGATGTAAATCGGAGTATTCTTGTATGTATATATACATACATCCTTCACGTATCAAAAATATTGTGGCTGTATCGTGGATTTCTTGTACAACGATAGCGTCCGCCGCAGATCTTGCTCTGCCCCCCCCCCCTCTCCCTCTGGCGAGCTCTCCGGCCGCCACCGATCTTGCTGCCCCGCCCCCTCTCTCTCCCATCTCTAGCCCCGCCCACATACCCTACCTATATAGCCTCTTGTCACGGCAGCTCTCTCTCCTGCTTCAGCAGTTTCCCTGCTGTGATTGTCTCACCTGATGATGGTCGCTTGTGTTGCGATCGAAACGTCGTGATCTATTATTTTCTACCTACGTGACTTTACCGAAAGAACCAAAGAGTAGAGATATATTTTGTGTGAGAGATGGGTAAATGCAAATGATTAATAAAACGGGGGAAACAAAATGGAAATTCCACTAAGCAACAATGCACCACAGTGATCAAAAGTGCAATTATGGAGAAAAACTAGAGCCAATCAGATCTGAATTACACGAATGGCCTCTGCGATCAACGGTAACATTTCACACTGTAAATCACTGTTAACGGTTCAAATCTGTAAGCCACGGGAATACACATCAGAGCCGAAACATCAATGCAGACTGGAAACAAATCGACTTTACAACACACAGCGGCGTTTAGCATTGCACGTACAAAAACTCTCAGCCTCATCCAGACCCACCTCGTCAAAGGAACCGAACGTGCGGAAATATTTTCGTTTTGACCACCAACTCAAAAGGTTAAGTAAATGTGGCTGTCCCAGCCAAAGGAAGCAGTGAAACAAAGACACAAATGTAAATCGGTTTCGTCTTCATGAGTAATCAAGAGTAAAGTAGTCAACGTCCACTACTTCTATAGGCCCCTGGGAGCCCCGGATATGGATTAGCACGGTTGGCTACGCACGGTGCGAAAGAAGTTCAACAGACATAAGTACATACTTTGATTCCATTGAGACGCACATTAACACTCAATTTCTGAGCATTCAGTTCTTTTGAACTGGTGGTCTGGTTCAGGCCCAAGAGCTGTAGAACACGCAATGTGGCTGCACACACCTCTCTTTGTCGTTAAATCTACGAGGCGCGCACACTCGAAGGTTTCCAACACAAATGGCAACCCGGCTGCAACTACCGATACTAAAACCCCTTCTCCTCCTGGGCGCCTTCTCCTCTGATTTTCCCCACACCCACCCACGCACGTTCGTAGAAGCCTTACGGTCTCTGGAGTACCGCGTCCTCGCCACCAGGTGCAGGACAGTCTGCCCCTGTGCATCCTGGTCATTGATGTCCACCCCATATTTGCAAACCAGCTCGTTCACCAGCCAGAAATTACCTGCCACCCAGAGACAAGCGGCGTTGCGATGCGGTTACACACACTGTCAGCCATGCTCACACATCGTCATCATCATCTTCATTAACACCACCGTGGAAACTTTGGACGTGTCATTTAAAACTCAGAAATGATCAAACTTCTCAATTGTTTCTCTCTAATGCGGCGTCATGCAAATGAAGTTGACAATGCTTCTCATCCACGTGCCTATCACTCCACAAACAAAAGTATTTTTTGTGCATCTCGTTGTTTCAGCAGTATTGATTTAATACAAGCAACCTCTGGACTGGTTTTGACTTTCAATGTGTCATCAGCAGTTCACGTATCGACAAACACTGGCATATAGCACAGATGCAGATCACGTCTCATGTGTATGTGTATAGCCAATAGTGAGCAAGCGAGTTTGTGATTTTCACATACATTGTAAGGCTGTTCTAGTACGACTAGGTGACAATTTGTATTTACACGGGCGAAACTATGCTTGTGCCTAGAAAAATACTCAAATGTTTGTTTTTGGCCCCCTTATATTTGCGGGAATGTAGTTATTAAAATACTCTTATTTTGGCACATTGCAATGTGGCTTTACATTCCTGAATTAAATTTTCCAGAAGCACTTAAATTTACTTAATTTCTCAATTTTTATCCCAAACAACCTTCAATAATTCCAGTGTGACAGAGAACACTAGAATTAACAATGAAGACGGTCACTGCATCGTGCGCTTCCGGTTGTGCTTCTGCGGCCGTTTGAAACACTCTTTCTTCCGACATTAGGAAGCCACTGGCACGATGCACTTTTAAATAATCAAGATTGAGAATGCATGTCTTTAGAAACTGCGAGGTTGTGTTTAGTTTGTTGTCCTTCCCCGCACCTCCGGTTAGCACGGTTGCCTACATACGGTGCAAAATAAATTCAACATACACACATACAATAGTAAACCTGGGTTAACACTCTTCCCACTGTACCATGAAGAATCACTCTGCGTACTTCTGTTACTTACAATAAATGCCCATGTGAAGGATGAGAATCATCACAGCGTGCAAGGGGTTGGCACCGATGGAGGCGGGCTTGGCACCGTGGCTGATGAGCCACATAACCAAAAAATAGATCCACTTCTCTTGACCCGGGGCCAGCAGCTGTGGGAACAAAGGGCACTCGTCAAAAAACACAGGGGCCTCACACGCCAGTTTATCACAGCTCTCCTCCCTTGAAACTGTCTCGCTTAGGTTAAGTCAAAAGTGGTTTCCCGCCCCAAATGAGTTGAAGCGGTGCTCATCTCCTGTTTAGAGCCCCTAGCCAGTGGTGGAAACTCTGCATTCCTATGGTGGGGGCGAGTTTATCCATATGACAACCGCTGCTGACATCCTCAAAGTGGTGCTCATTTTATCAAACATTGAGGGGTGATGGGCAAAATCAACTCCCAACCAGGATTTGAACTCACAGCCCTCTGACTGGGAGCCGTTTGCTCTGCCACTGCGCCACTTGGCAGGTTGCTTAGATCATAATCACCAAATAAGACCCCACCGTGACATGGATGAGAAACACGGAGGCCGACGGAAACCACTGGAATAAAAGCTGGAAATTACGCAAAGAAGCACGGTGAGGCATACGTTGGAATGCACCGAGAGACAGGGAGAGAAACAACGTTGATTAGAGAATAATCACCAGTTAGTTAGAGGTTGCTGTAGATTTGATTTTTCCAAAAAATAATAAAAAAATGCGATCTTGTCTGTTCCTTGTAGACATTTGTGTTTTCATTGCGTTCCAAGAGTTGAAAAACCAGATGCAGCAAAAAATAAATTAGCACAGTAGTTGGAAAACAAACAGGCATGATGGCTTGGGATGATAACAAGTTACATGAACCTGTGAAACTCCTTCCTTGAGCACAGGCATCACCAGAAAGGCCATAAATGGGCACCCTGCTGTTATAACTGTGCCGATGACAGGGAACCGGCCATACTCAGTATCTGAACTTTAATTTAGAATACATCCTGGTGTTTGGAGTCGAAACGTTCATAATGACAGCTACCGCATATTTTTATTCTTGATCATGGTATTAAACTTTAACTTTGATGAGAACATACGACTACATGGCAATGCAGCTCAGGGTCAAAAGGTTTTATATTACTATTTTGCATGATCTTATGAACAATCACCGACAGGGGAGTCGGCCTACAGTGCGAATGCACTAGTGGCCACGGAAGGTAATGACAGGGGTATCAGTTGTGAGTGCAAAGGGACTGGTGGCGACGGGAATGATCGAGAAGGGAGCGTGGTCAGGTGACGGAAGAGGACGGCAGAGTCTGCCGGTGAAGCGAGCGTCCAGTCAACGACAAGGTTCGGGAAGGGGGGCGCGGCCTCGGTTGGTTATAAGGGAAACTCGGCGCTGTTGCAGTGGGGTCTCCGCCGATGTCAAGTGAACGTGTCTTCAATAAAGTGTGTCAAGTCGTCATTACTTCCATGTGTATTGTAGTTCTACTTTGATAAGTAATGTTGGATGTCAACGTAAGTTGATATTAAAGTTTCTTAGATCAAGAAGGGTCTGAGTGCTACCTTCTTAACTTATGCATCATGTTTCTCAATTGCGAGAACGGTATCCTGCGTTGAGATGTGAATTTTGAGACCTGACATAATTGCCAATAATTGATAAAGCGAGAATCAGTAAATGCTGAAAGCAAGAATCATTGATATTATGATTGATAATACATACCCCTAGACAATGTGAAAGCTAATAATTGTGATGAATACGATAATCTATTCATTAACTAATTGAATTAACTAAATGACCTTGAATTCATAAGTCAGAATAACTATTCTTTATAAAAAATTGTCATTTATCATAAGCACACCAATTAATAACACGTAATAACACGTAATAACTGCATTTAATTAAATAATAATTTTTCACTAATTACACACAACATTCCTATTGTTTACAACCTATATATACAACAAGGCATCATATTGACCATTAAGGACACTAACTGGCCTTGGGCAGGAGTCGTTGCAAAAAGGAACGATGGCCGGTAGTCGAGATTGGTGCCATGGTGGCGAGATATGAACTACCTCGCCTGGTATACAGGAGGGTGTGGGTTCAATCCTGACTCCAACACGTGTATATTTGGAGTTTGCATGTTCTCTCTGGCGTGGATTTTTCCCCGAGTCCTCCGGGTTTTCCCTCCACATTTAGAAACATGCGTTGAGAATATTTGGCCGCTATAAATTTCCACATGATAAGCCACATGGTTGGGTTATCAAATCTGGCCAGGTCACTTCAGAAAAAGAGCTATACAGCTCAGTGGGCCTTACCTGGTAAAATAAACATAGAGTTTATAGTATAGTTTAATGTGGAAATGGCAGCAGAAGGAGGAAACACAGCTGAGAGGACGACCACCTGGGAGACAGACCACTGGAAGCAACTGGTGTTTAAGAGTGAGATGGATTGCCGTTTCGCACGACGGTGGAAGATGGCTTGGTGAGCCATCATTCAGCAGTGGATAGATCGTGACTGACGATGGTTGCACATGTCATAGTTACTTTGGTGTCTCTTATCACAGCACTTGATTTGCACTTGGGAGTATGGCAGTTCAAATCCCAACCATGGGGTCAATGCAACTCATCATCCCAATGTGGTTGATAATATGAACACGGCGTCAAAAGCTAAAAATGGTCATCCTATGGTAAAACGCTTGAATTAGTTCAACTCTTCATGTCAAGAGAAGGCCCCAGGGAAGAATATAACACAGAACTACCTGAGATTCCTTCAAGCGACATCTATTCGATACAGTAGGGGACAGCACTTTCCCTCCTGCTCTGCCATCGACAGTGATGTTCGTCACATGACAGTAAACCTGAGCTTATTAAGCCAGACGCGGAATTTACCCAAATTCACAAAATAAGCAAATTGATTACGATGTTGTTTTTGTACAATCATTGGTAACTGGGAATATATCATCAACTCCCTAAACTTGAGACCCAGTTTAATCACAGGCGGCTACCTGGATTTGAACCCAGACCCTGAGTGGCGACGGCTCAGCACCCTGACCTCTTGAGTCACACGTTCACCTCTTTAGGGCAATCGCAAAAAAAACTAATTCAAAACGAAATGACCTCCACAACACAAGTGACCAAAAAAATTCTACAGCCACATCATAAAATCATCGACCCACCTGAAAGAGGGAGTAGAGATTGACGAATAATGCTGGCTCCGCTCCGACCACGGAATTTAGGGGTTGGAGGTCATCGGGCGTACACACCACTATGTACATCTCCTGTTATTTGCACACCGGACACAAATCAAAACCAACATCACCCACACTCCACGACAGAGGGCTATCCCCCAAGCATTAACATCGGTCAGGTAAACCAGCACGAGTCGTTGGAAAACACTGCTGTTAATTCGAATAGGGCATGATTACATGGGAACTGCGCACACGTTGAATGGATCGCACAATATTAAATATCGCTCATTAAGCGCGTGCGTCTACGACGTGAACGCTGCATGTGTCAATATACGCGCTACGTTAACGACAGAATGGAGTGTAGCAAACCCCATCATTGTGCCGTACTATGCTCCACAGTGCTGCATACGTTTCCTTGCTTTCAGAAAATATGACAAGCGCTTGGTGGCAATCCCATAAGGCTGAGCAGGAGATGCCGCGCCCGTAGGCATCAGGCACGACTGGCATGCATGACTTGCAGTTTGGCCACACGTGCCTTCCAGAGGCCCTGCTTTGCCATCTCGTGCAGCAGGTGGTGCCACACTTTCTCCGTGTGCAGCAGTGGTTGTTCTTGAAGCATCCGGAGAATCCCTACAAACAGGCTCTTGTTGTAGGTCTTGCCTGCAGCCAACACAGAGAGGCCACCAAGTTAAAGCATGGGAGCATACATAAAGACAAAACATAGCATTGTCACCATAGGGGTAAAACGAAGGGAAAAATTATATTAAGAAAACTGACATTTGTGTGTGTATGTGTGTGTGATTGGGGCTCCTCCAGAAATAACAAAAAGCCACTATGGATGGCCACGTGGAATGTTCGAACGCTCACTGCGGAGGAGAGGCTGCCACTCCTCTCAGGAGCTGGACCGGTACCGCCTGGATCTCTGTGGCATTCATGAGGGGTGGACAGTCCTCTACTCGGGGCAGGAGACTGATAAACAACAGGGAATGGCTCTTCTTCTGAACAAAATAGTGAAGGGGGTGTGGGAGCGTGGCGGTGAGGTGTGGGAAGCTGTAAGCCCCAGGCTAGTTTGGGCTCGCCTTCCCGTCAACCAGAGGCGAGGAGTGGTGGTCGTGGTTACTTATGCCCCCACCGAAGACGAACATCCCTGGAGGGATGCAGGCACAGCCGATGAGTCAGATGCCTTCCATGACCTCCTGTCACAGGTGCTGGCTAAAGTGGCCCCTCGGGATAGAGTCATCTCAGGATAGAGTCATCATGCTGGCACCTGGTCTGGAGTGATTGGAAGGCATGGGCCAGATCAGCTCAATAACAACGGTAGGACGCTGCTAGATTTTTGTGCAGCCCATGGGCTTGTAATAACCAACATGCTGTTCCGGCATCGGCGCATCCACACAACATCATGGATGCATGCCGGGTCCAAGCAAGAACATCTGCTGGACTACATAGTGACGGACCAGTGGATGCGAGCCCATGTCCTTGACACTAGGACCTACTGTGGAGCTGATCTGCCCTCTGACCATTGACTTGTCATCTGTAAGATGCACCTGCCATTCTTCCACTCCGTTGGTAGGTGTACACCCAGGACCCCATTCCAACCTAAGGTGGCCTGGTCTCAGCTAGCTGATGGAAGTTGCAAGCGAGAATTTAATCATCGCTTGCGGCTGGGGTTGACATCGTCCCGCACTCCTGATGTCGAGGGGAAATGGGCGAGGTTTAGGACTGTGACTCATGCAGCTGCAATGGCTGCTTTGGGTACACGGTCCAGACCTCGCCAGAGACCCTAGGCTGACAGAGGTGTTCAGGATGGTTGAGAAAAAGCGACTGGCCCACTAATCGTCTACAGCATCCCACGTCAGAGAATGAGGAGCCTTACCGCAGCCTCCGCTCGGAGGTTCGGAGAGCCATGAGGCACTGCAAGGATGGGTGGTGGTCGCGGGTTGCTGAGGAGATGGAGTCTGCCTCAATGGTCCGTGATCACAAATCCCTATTTAACTCCATCAAAAAATTAACCAGCAGCGCCACACCTATTACCATAATTAAGGGAAAGAACGGTGATCCAATCTCCAACCCCCAGGAACAGGTTTGCAGATTTACTGAGCATTTCTGTGAGGTCCTGGGGGAGGGGGACTCCCTCAGCCTGGAAAACATCATGGGACAAAGTGGGGATGACCCTGCTGAGGCTGCGGTGCCTCAAATACTAGAGGAGGAAGTCACCCCCTGTGAGTGGCTGGCTGAGGTGCCATCCGTTGAGGAAGTACTGAAGGCGATCCAGAGTCTGAGACCAGGAAAGGCACCGGGCAGAGATGATCTCCCAAGCGAAATGCTGAGGGAGGGTGGCGTTTGTGCGCAGACTGCCCTACATGACATCATAACAAGTCTGGGCCACTGGACGGGTTCCGCAAGATTGGAAGGATGCCCTGGTGGTCCCCCTCTTTAAGACGGGGGACCGCACAGACTGTAACTGCAGGGGCATCTCACTCCTCAGCGTGCCGGGAAAGGTCCTGGCAAGGATTATTCAACATCGCCTTGCTAGGCACGCTGAGGAGAGGCTTGCGGAGCCCCAATGCGGTTTCAGGAAAGGGCCGTCCTGCACAGATGCCATATTTTCTGTCCGTCTGCTACAGCAGAGGTGTAGAGAATTCCAACAAGACCTACATCACTGCTTTATTGACCATCAATAGGCCTGGGCTCTGGGTTGTTCTTCGTGCTTTTGGAGTCCCTGACCCATTGCTCAAACTCATGAAGGACCTTCATGATGGTGAGGAGGCCCGGGTAAAACTACGTGACCGGGAGTCAGTGTCATTCCCTGTACACCTTGGGGTGCTACAGGGATGTCCTCTGGCTCCAACATTATTTAACATCTATTTCGACCATGTAGTTCGTGAAGCCTTCAGTAGCTGTACCGGAGGAATTTCCATCTGGTACAGATACAATGGGAGGCTGTTCGATGCCCGGGTGCAGTCAAGGGATGGCTCCCTATTGGTCAACCACGTTATGTATTACGACGACCTGGTGATTGCAGCTCACTCAGAGGAGGAGTTGGAGGTGCTGCTGCTGAAACTGGAGTGTGCCACTAAGAGTTGGGGCCTTACCATCAGCCCCACCAAAACGAAGCACCTGCCTGGGTATTTTGTACCATCGGGCACTCCACCCGCACAACTCCCAATCGGTGATGGGGCAGTTGTGGAGGGAGTGGAGAGTTTCCCATACCTGGGCGGTGTGCTCATGACCGGCTCCGGTTTAACAGCAGAGGTCTCACTCCGAATTAGTCGAGCGGCATTATCTTTTCATCGGTTGCATAACGCTGTGTGGAAGCTACCTGGTCTGTCGCTCCGCACGAAGCTTCGGGTCTTATCGGCCACAGTCATTCCCTCCCTTCTCTACGCTTGCGAAACGTGGACCCCCCTAATGGAACATCTTCGCCGGTTAGAAACATTTAGGCTGGCCTGCCTACGATCAATCCTGGGTTTAATCAGGCTGGATTGTGCGAGCTCACAAATCCTCGAAAGATCTGGACAAAGTCCCATCGGTGAGCACCTCCGGCAGGCAAGGCTCCGTTGGCTGGGCCATGTAGCCCGCATGCCCAATCACCGCATGCCCAAACAGCTTTTGTTCGGCCGGATCGAGGGGGCTAAACGGGCGCGGTATGGGCTAGAGAAGAGATGGAGTGACGTGGTACAGGAGGATGTGGAGCTGAGTGGACTTGCTGATGACTGGTACCAGTGGTGTCAAGATCGGCCTCTGTGGAGGAGACTCGTGAAGGACACTACTGGGCAGTTGGAGGCAGTCGCCCTCCAACAACAACGGAGGGCGGAGCGACGCTCACAACAATGAGCAGAGCGCCGGGTGGCTAAAGCACAGCAAGTTGGCACAGTAGGGGACACAGGTGGTGCATCAGCCAGTCATCTCGGTCATCTCAGTTAGTCGACCCGTGGCAACTGGGTCTGCCGTGTGACCTCCTGCCAGCAGGCATTCAACACTTCACGTGGCCTCAAGGTGCACATGGCCTGAAACAAGCGTTGTGGTGACGTCACCGCCACTTAGTGGTGAATGGCGGTTGTTGTTATGTGATCGTGTGTCAGCTGCTGGTGAGGAAAGTGGCGTCCATGTGCGTGTACTAATACGTGTGTACTGGGTTAAATTCAGGCGCACACTCGAACTTACACTATTTATTAGCTAAACACAACAGGTAACTCTTAACATTAACAGGATAACGACATAGGGTGGTAACCACCATTCCTAACATAGCTAACACACCAGGATACATTTCTGGACCGGAGACCGAGGATCGTAGATGGTATAGCTTCATCCCAGAGTTGACCCAGCAGAACAGCCCAGCTCTCCGTCCACACCCATGGCCGGCTCCGCCCCAGGCCACGCCCCCCCTTCCCGATCCTTCAGGAAGGCCCGAGCCCCCAACCACGTGACCCCCCTGGGGCCCCTGGCCCCCCTTTATCCAGTCACGTTGTCCTTATGGGGTCACGCAGAGTGTCATGGCCTGACACGAACTCCGAGACACACGCCTACAGCCCCCATACCGAGCCAACACAGTAGTGTCGTTCTACAACACTACAAGTGCATGTGTGTCTCAGCTGCTAGTGAGGAACGCGGTGTTCATGTGTGTGCGTTCCCTATGTCTCCAAAATAACTACGTGCAACGTCTCCGTACAGCGCCTTGAGATGAAAGCACATTTAGACACATGCTATACAGATCCACATTATCTAGTAAGTGACCTCTATGCCTAAACCCACACGTGCCTATGTTGCGGTGTGTGGCACGCTGCGTGCCTCGTTGCCGTTACCGTGGCGCTCCTCGCTTTGCCCACAACTGGATAACATCGCACCTAATGCTCAGTGTCTACAGAGAGTAAAAAAACAAAGGTATACTAACAGTTAATGGCCTTGAATATTTCCATGAGGAATTCAATGGTGTGGATGATGGTGTGATCAGGAGAGACGAGCAGGACAGCCAGGCCCTGTTGTAGCACAGCGACTGCTTCCTTTGCCTCGCCCAGCCCAGCGAACGCCTCGCCCAGGCGATAGTAACCCTACACACAAAGACAAAGATGCCCTCTTATAGCCTAAAAGTGCTGTTCGTAAGCACCTATGAAGGCCAGCATGGCACACGAGGGGGTGGGTGGCCAGCACCATGCTCGGCTGCCCATGTCTCCCCAAGTTGCGATGTTTACACAATGCACCAGGTACTCATTTGAGGTTGAGTCGAACTCTGGCAAGCCCAGGAGTGGTTCAGATAATGGTCACTGGTGTTGGCCATGAGTGGGACTCAAACTCGGGTCATCGGGTTTGTAACGCAGCATGACAAGCACGACAGTACTGCTCCCCACATACATCTCTCTCTGTGTGTGCCTGTGTTTCCCTCGTCTCCCCGTCTACGTAGCGTCCCACATTACTGTTGAGTGGCCTCTCTTCCTGGGGGCTGCCAAGAAATTCCGTGGGGCCACATGATGGCACAACTTCCAAATGCATTTGAAAAGCCATTCACAATGCCACAGGATTACCCCAAATATGAATTACCGTAGCATCTGATTAGTGTACATATTTACAGAGACGACATTTGTGTTGTTGATTATGATGACTCGTGCAAAGGTGTGGCTTTGCCGCCTGTAATGAATACCTTGTACCATTGCTGGTCAGCGTCGATGGACTTCCGTGACACGGTCACAGCATCTGCGTAACTCCCCAACTTGATGTAAGTCATGGCCATGTTGCAGAAGAGCTGGGAAACATCTCTGCCAGGAGTCACACGTGAGCAGTCGCTTAATGCTACGACTCAGGGTTTGTTTAACTGAAATCCGCTTGCACCGATTAATGAATCACATAATAATTTACAGCCAAGGTCTTCTTATATTTTTTTAAACATGTCATTACTGCCAATGCAACAGTTCATCCGAGGAAAGCACAAACACCTCCTGGCATAGGCCTGGCCTACAAGGGGAAGCATTATCACCTGTTATTACGTCTTGGACCCAGCTGATGGCTGTCTCTATGTGTAGTGGTTGGCGGCACTGTACTATGAACCTAGTAAGCCGGGTTCGATTCCCGTTCACGGCCACCACCAGTGACGATTATCTGAACCGGTCCTGGGCCTCCCCTAGGTTGACTCAGCCTCAAATAAGTACCTGGGAGACACAGGCAGCCGGGCATGGTGCTAGCCGGTCACCCCCTCATGTGCGGTGCCAGCTTTCGTAGGTGCTCACTAACAGCACTTGCCCCAACAGTCTGGTAAAGCTATATTGGGGGATCTTTGTCTTTGTATTTTGTCTCGCTGTGTCTCTCCTGTATCTCTGCATTATTTTGTTTACTCTCGGTGCCTGTCTATTGCTAGTTTTCATCATTTTAAGTAAATTTCATGAGTTTCATGTCATGAGTTATTTACTGTAGGTACTTTATTTCATACAATTACAATTTTATTGTTTATGCTCTCAGCCAAGAATGATCGGAGAAGTCTAGGCCTAGCCTAATGCATGGTAAACATTCGGAAGTGACTGCTTTCTGTTAACAATTACTATTAAAATGTTTCGTAGTATTCATAAACAATTGGATACAGTATATGTTCCATTAGTTGAATTATGGTTAGTGTTAGGCAGCGATAGAAAATGGACGACAGCGCGACACGGTACTGAGCGAAAACGAACTAGTAATCAGGTAGGGGAGGCACAACTATTTCCAGGTATGGGATTTTATCTTGATTTTGGGGGAAAATTGTTCAGTTTGCGACAAATTTTAAGTGTATTTTCATGTGTTACGCAGAAGACGCCGTTTAACCAGCCGGCAACAAAAACGTTGCAGAGTATTGCACGACGAGCAAACAATATATTTAACCGTCATCAACAGAACACTAGGATCAACGAAACGGTTCAATATAATACGCCTCGGAATCGTTGCTCACAAGTACAGTGCGCCGTGGCTGCCTTTCTCAAGTGCCCGTTGCGTCGCTATCGCACAATTCACGCTCGCTCGTGACATTCCTTAATCCTGTAACAAGCCAAGTTATCTCCAGCTGATTTTTGCCATCTGCGTGTCAACGTCAGTCAATCCATTACAACGTACACATGACCAGTTGAGATGTCACAAATGCCATTTGGACTTGTCCATTAGATTTCACAAATCACTATTATTTGTTATTTGTATTATCTGTTGCATGTTTTTTTCCCCCAAAAGCCTTAAAATAAATAGATGAAAAATAAAGTTGTGTCTGCATTTTACCATACCTGCCGAAAGAGTAGGAGTAGTTTAGGCGCACCTGCAGAGCCTTCTCGTACATTTGGAGGGCTTCAAGGTAGCGGCCCTCTTGAAAGGCATTATTCCCTATCCCCTTCAAGTAAATTGTGAGGGAGATCGGATCCATTTCTCCTGCAAAGTCACCCAGCGCTATGTAAAAAAATCACCTGGACACACATCACCCAACACTACATCAGCACATCACCTGCACGCAACACTACATCAGTACATCACCTGCAGACATCACCCAACACTACATCAATGTACATCCACCTGCACACTTGAACACTACATCAGCACATCACCTGCACACATTACCCAACACTACATCAGTACCTCACCTTCACACATCACCCAACACTACATTAGCACATCACCTACACACATCACCCAACATTACATGAGCACATCAACGTCTGAATGATGTTCACCATCACCCCCCCCCTTCACTCTGTTATGCACGCAGCTGCCACCACGCGCCCCACAGCACAGTCGATTAGAAACTGTGCTTGCTCGCCTCCTCGTGTTTAGAAGGATGTGCACCGTCCTATCTGGCTGATAAGTGCCTGCTTACCCAACACTACATCAGTACATCACCTTCACACATCACCCAACACTACATCAGCACATCACCTGCACACATCACCCAACACTGCATCAGTACATCACCAGCACACATCACGCAACACTACATCAGTACATCACCTGCTCACATCACCCAACACTACATCAGTACATCACCTGCACACTTGAACCACCACTACATCAGTACATCACCTGCACACTTGAACACTACATCAGCACATTACAGTAAGATTTGGTACAGTACACAAAATTCAAAAACTAGTATCTTGCACTAAAGACGCATTACCTAAACTATCAACAGAAGGTGTATATCGGATTAATTGTTCATGTGGCAGCTGCTACATTGGGCAGACGGGACGTAACATCAGCGTAAGACTAAAAGAACATCAGAGAAATATTAAATTATCTCAAACACAACTGTCGGCAGTGGCAGAACATGCTTGTCAACAAGGAGACTCAATTGATTTTGACAATGTTGCAGTGGTGTGTAAAACTAATTATTACTGGCAAAGACTAATTAGAGAATCCATTGAAATTGAGAGGAACAAGAATAACTTTAATCGCTCTGACAGCTACCGGCTCAGTGCGGCCTGGAAGCGTATTATTAAATAATACACATTACATTTTGATTTAAAGAATTACTAATCTACAACTCATTACTAATCATAACCAATGACTGATTACTAATCGATTATATAATTACATTACCCCCCCCTCCGCCTCTAATCACTGCACCTGATGAGTTAAGTGATGACGTCACTCTTCTGCTCTATATAAAACCGGGAGCAAGCGAGGGCTTTACCATTCTGGCGAATTGCCCGATGATGCTGGAAGTATTTACCAGCGAAACGTCGTACTCAAACTGTAAATGTGGATTAACTCTTCAACACACCGGTGGGCTGAAGTAGTGAATTATTTGTCTTTTGTCAACGTGACACTTTTCTTTGCTGATTGGCCGTGTCGGGTGGTGGAGGGTTACGACACATTCATAAATAAACGCGATCTAACCCAAAAACCTTTATTATGAATCCAACACTACATCAGTACATCACCTGCACACATCCAACACTACATCAGTACATCACCTGCACACTTGAACCAACACTACATCAGTACATCACCTGCACAAAATCATCCAACATTACATCAGCACATTACCTGCACACATTACCCAACACTACATTAGCACATCACCTACACACATCACCCAACATTACATGAGCACATCAACATCTGAATGATGTTCACCATCATCCCCCCTTCACTCTGTTATGCACGCAGCTGCCACCGCGCGCCCCACAGCAGTCGATTAGAAACTGTGCTTGCTCGCCTCCTCGTGTTTAGAAGGATGTGCACCGTCCTATCTGGCTGATAAGTGCCTGCTGCCAGGTTCCGACAATGCCCTTTGGTCATCAACTCCCGTGACCTGATCGTCCACGCAACGCAGCTCTGCTGTGTCCGGCCCATCCACTCACCACCGACTCGCCCACTCGCCCATCCACAAACCCACTTACTCTCCCACCCACCTGTTCACCCACTACCTCATCCATACAAAGACAAAAGCGACGAAGATCCCCCACATAGACTGTTGGAGCAAGTGCTGTTTACGAGCACCGTGTGCCGTACCGCCCTTTGTAGGTGCTCACCCATACAAAAATACAAAGATCCCCCGCATAGACTTAACAGACTGTTGGGGCAAGTGCTGTCAGCGAGCACCTATGAAGGCCGGCACGGCACACGAGGGGGTGGGTGGTCAGCATCACGCTCTTTGCCTCCCGAGAGGCGATGTTTACATACCGCACCAGGTACTCATTTGAGGCTGAGTCGAACTAGGGGAGGCCCATCAGGATACGCACGAACCAATACACCCACCGCTCACTCTCGCTCACGTCAGTGATGTGCGGCCCACCTACGTGGAACTCACTGCTGCCGGTCACTGTTCGGGAGTTGTCACTGCAGTAGACGACTGAAGTCAAAACAGATTCTGTAAGGCTCACGAAGCATAACCATTGCGTCTTCACGACAGCCTTCGCTCTGTAGGAATGGCGCACTTACCAAATGCACGTACGGAACTTGTATATTTTTTTATCAGGAGCGGAGAAAGTTTTCATCCGCTACTATGCCTGAGAGGCTATAGAGTAGCAATGCAGGAGGGTCCGGTACAGTATTCGCGTTGTCCTACATCTGTCAACACGTGTCACGCGAATCACCACCGCGCTCCAGTACTGCACTGCGATGTGTAGTGTGCTGTGCAACTCGAGTGCCGGCCACTGCAGTCGCCTACTCTGGCGGGTACCCCGCGGTGCCCAGCCGCTCAAGAGGCTCCCCGTGCGCTCGCTGGGTCGGCAGCGCCTGAGTTTGAACCCGGGGCTGTGGTGGCCTCAATGTGATGGTGACGGGGCACCCAGCGGTTAGCGAGTTCGCTGCGTGTCGCAAGCGGTTCACGATTTGATCCCAGCGGCCGCCCCGATTAATACTGTGGGTGTGTTAACTCTACGTGTGTACAAAGCATACTAGGGAGCCGTCTGCTTCATAGAGTGGACGCGAAAGATGTCGTGGGTTGTCATTCGCTAAGAGTTAATGTCTAAAAAGTTGCCAAATTCTAAAATAACATAGAAATTTACTCCATTGGGATCACGCAGCAGCGGCAATCATCGCCCGCTGCTAGCCGACTCATGCCCCAGCCCATGCTGGTCTCGAGTTCTCTCACCTGGGTTAAACAAAATAAACTTAACGACGGCACGGCGGCAACAACTAAGTAGAGGGAGTGACGAGCGAGTGACAATCGTTACTCCCCGTAGTCGTGTGCGATGGGAAACTGGCTGCGCTGGATGAGAGGCCACTTGGAAGTGACCTCAATTCACCGAATATCGGCTTCCACGTACAGTAAGGAGCCATCTATTGAGTACGCATGGAGGGGGGTTAACCCAAATGCGTTCGCTTGCGTATGGGGGGTCTACTGATAATGTACGCATAGGAAACGGGGGGTGAAGCCTCGATCATAATAATTTGTCTACAAAGGCCTTCAAATGAGTTGGATAGTCCGGCGGCGGGCTATCTGTTTGCTTAAACACGTTCATATTTTTTTGTATCCTTGATCGTCTCTGCGTGGATTAAATATCGGCCGTTCTATAGGATTCGGGGGGGGGGGGGTGCGTCAGGCGTACATACGCAGTTAGTTCGCGTGCGTATAGGGAGGGGTCAAGTTTTGGCAGATTTTTTGCGTACGTACTAAATGGATGGCCCCTAAGTACCGTTCTCTTAATATGGACGCAACGCTTTGCTCTGCGAGAGTTCGCAAATGCAGCGGTCGTCTCACGACGCGGTGGTCAAAACTCCACACGGAGCGACAGCCATCGCCGAGACGGAGCGACGACTTGGGCATGCGTTCATCCAGCAGCGTATATATAAGCCCGTGGAGTACTGACGACGGTGGTGGTAGTGTACAAGAACAAACCTGGAGGCGGCTTGCTTTGCTTTCTCGTGCCGTCGCCGCTGCTGCTGCTACGGCAGTCGATTCACTTCCATGCCTGCTGCTGCGGCCGCAGCCCGACACTGCAGCCACGTGGGGAGTGGGCTGTTGCTGCTGCTCGAGTCGCGGGCTGTGTAGCTGCTATTGTTTGCTCGCTTTGTGTGATCTCGCCGCCGCCACCACCGCCGCTCTTGTTGCTATCTCACCCCCGGCCCGCCAGCCAGCCAGCCCACAAACCTTTCCCGCCAGCAACTCTTCGCTTCCCGTAAAAATTCACGGCCCACGTGACCGCTCCATCGCAGCGAATCGCGGAGCCAACGGGGCGTCCCCGCGGGGCGGGGCGTGGATAGTCCACCACTTGGTTTGCAAAGTGCGCGTCAGAGGGGAGTCTTGGGGAGGCGAGGGCGTCACTAATGAGAATCCACGTAGCTTCCCTGCTCACGGCCGCGTTCTCGGAGCAGGACAGAGGGCTGCGGGGTAACGAACAGAGGGGGCGACGTGTCACTTACATTGCATCAATATCGTCGTCGTGATGGGCGGCAGGAAAGTGGTAACACATCAAGATGGGTTCGCTTCCAGACTCAAGCGCCTTGCTGTGTGGATTTTCTTAGCCTCTTGTACATGGGTTTCATCCTAGAGTTCATAAAACCCACACAAAAAACTGGCTTTTTGTGTTTCGTTTGTTGTCCTACCCCCGCGCCTCCGATTAGCACGGTTGGCTACGTAATGTGCAAAAGAAGTTTAACATACACAATGTCACTGGGATCGGCCAAACATCCCCAATACAGTACTGAAAAATTACTCGATTAGAATTCCACATCAAGAAATCTTAACCTGTGCGAAAACGTGGCAGCAAAATCTTGAAATAGTCTTGAGGTTCGGTGAGGCTTTCCTGGGTAAACAACATAAAATAGCAAATATTCTAACACTTCACTGCTCCACATCTTTAGGAGGTCGTCTTTGTTATTGTTACACAGTACCGTAGTGCCGTCTTCAGTGGCTTGATTAAATTCAGTGTATCCATCAATACATCCAACAACATCGTTATAAAACTACACTTTTTAATTTACCAGGTAAGGCCCACTTCGCTATATAGCTATTTTTCAGAAGCGACCTGGCCACAGATAGCCCAATTAAGTGGCTTATGTGGACATTGATATCGGCCAAATACTCTAAACCAAGGCCGTAATTATAATATTCAAATATGCTCAAAATGTCCCCCCCAATATATTGCTATAAAAATAATTGCTATGCTATGTAAATAAAAACAATTTGCTAAACCTTGGCCACAATATCTGGACTTGTCTTCATATAAATCAATGCATAGATTTCTGTTTATATGTTTGTGGTTATGGTTGTACTTTATTAATCCTTAATCTCTGCCATTACATACAATGAAACAAGAAATGGTAAAAAAAAACAGCAATGTAATACAATACACGATTAGACATTGTCAAAAATTAATAAAAAGTCTATCCCATGTGTTAGTGAATTTTTTATATTTTAGGCAGGAAATTCGTTTTCAAATTTAGATATTTTTCTGGGTTGGGACCCCCAGACACCCTGGAAGATTTGGTCCCCCCCCCCATGTTGACTCCATGGCTACGGCCTTGCTCTCAACGCTTGTTTCTAAATGTGGAGGGAAAATCTGGAGGACCTGGATACAAAACTACGCGACCATGGGGAGATCATGAAAACTACAAATATACAGGTGTCAGGATTGGGATCGAATGCACGACCTCCTGTATACCAGTCGAGGGTAGTGAACATCTCGCCACCGTGGCGCCCCATATCACGAGCCACATCATCTTATGATTTGTCCCATCATCAGACCCATCATAATGTGTGAATTATTTAGTGCATGGCGGGAGTCAGATCAGATTTGAGCAGCTCATCGCGTGAGTTGCTCACTGCCCACCTCTGTGAAAGGAAATCAATGCTCAGCTGCGGCTCAACTTTAGCACAAGCACGTCTGAGATGGGGCACTTTCGTCACAGGCGCATATACATAAGTGAATTAAAAGTCAGTTAATTTCTTGCTCAAGAGGTCTGATGCGGTGGTCATTTTCCGTTTACAACTCTGAGCCAGTGGTAGAAATTCGTCATTCCTATGTCGAGGCAAGTCTATTTATAGGACAATTGTATTAACCCAGGAGGAATGATTCTATTCTTGTGTGTGGCAAAATGTCCAGGACCTACATCAAATGTCAATGTCGATGTCTGCTCGCCACGAGAGGGCTTCAGAGAGGGTCTGTGTAGTCATTCCTTTCATTCTTCTTTTAAAGGAGTGCAGACGACTTACTATATGGCTCATAGTTTGGGTTGCATGGCCAAAGTCGCACTGTGCCTTGTGTCTTTAATTTTCCATTCATGAAGCAGATGTGCGCATCAGCCTGTTAATATTTTGATGCGGTTGATGATTTCACCAGTGGTGAGTGGGTGGGCGAGTGGGTTGGTGAGTAGGTGCGTGAATAGGTGCGTGAATGATTAGGTGAGCGAGTTGATGGTTCCACCAGTGTATTCGAGGAGGAATGTCGAAGCCAGGAAGTGCGATGTTTGGGTGTAAAATGAGGCGTTTATTCTGGATGATCTACATTGTTCCGCTTTGTTTCGCCGGCGCTCTTCCGGATCTGGGTAAGATTCCATGATGGTGACAGCAGCGTGATCCCAGAAGGGGGATCGGCGCTTGAGTAGTCGGCGGTTAGGAACATTGCTGAGATCTTGGATGATGGGTAGGTGTGTGGGGGCTAGTGCCCCCCTCTCCACTCCCCATTAGGTGGGGGCTGATCTCCCTCTCACTCACTACGAGCGGGGGGGCACCGCATCTAATTTGTGGGGGCTGGTGCCCCCCCTCACGCTCCACGAGCGGGGGGGGGGGGCGCCACGTCTAATTTGTGGGGGCTGATCTCCCCCTCCACACGCAGGAGGGGTGTGATGTTTGCCTCCCCCACCCCCGTCCCCTCCGCGTTTGTGTCTTTCGGGGTCCCCCGTGCCCCCGAGCCGGTGACCCCCCCCCGTACCGGGGTCCTCTCGGACCGACATAGCTAGCGGTGGGCCGAGCCTGCTAGGGGGGGTTGATTACGGCAATGCCTACCCCCACTCGCGTGTCCTAACCGCGTGGATTACGTAATGGTTTGACTCGCCGCTGTGCGTGCTACGCTCGCGGCGCGGTCAAGCGTCCCTCTATTTAATTATTTATTTGCATGTGCGCGCGCGTCACACCCACACTGATTTATGGTCACCCACACACCGTCGTACGCCGATCGCTGCCCCACCGTTCTTCACACGCACACAGGTACCACGCGTCACAACGTCAGTCTGTGATAAAATGTATTTCCCACATAGTTCATAGTTCATTTATTTGGTATAGCCCTGTGAGCCATTCGGCTCTTGAATCGGGTGCAACCGCAACAAACAAAAAACATGAACAAGAAAACATCTTAAAGTGATTATGTGACTGTGCAAACAGAAAATACAGGAAAAAATATCAAAATATTCCTGAAATAGCACCGTACACCAACGCTGTGTGCAAAAATCCCAGTGGGATGCACGTCAAATAACAACAACAACCACAAGACAACTAAGATTAAGGCCATCAGTCTAACTCCGTACTACAATAAACAAAAACATGGGCAAAACAAAAAAAACTTTTCGAAATCACCAAAATAAAAGCCATAAATCCAATGTAACAGTGATCATAGGGACTGTGACCGAATTTTTAACAATAAACTACATAAATAAATTATAACACCAAAATCTAGAGCCATATTTTAGGCCACTGAATAGCAATGGCAGCTAGGGTTGTACAACTCCTCTAGAGCAGTTTTGAGTGAAGATCTCATAGGTAGTGATTCAAGTTGCAGTTTATTGGCAATAGCATTCCAGACCCTGGGGGCATCAATAGCAAAGGCCCTTCCTCCAGTTTTTGTACGGCAATAGGGAATGTGAAGCTGGTAAATGAGCGAAGACCTGAGGTCAAATTTGTTCTTTGAAACAGAGAGGAGATCCAGTAGGTAGTCTGCGGAATTTTTTGTAGGTACATCGTGAATAAATAAGATATGGTGCACAAGCCGTCGAACATTAAGAGATGTTAAGTTTGACCCAATGTAGAGATCACAGTGGTGAGTCCTATATGGGCAGTTCAATGCAAATATTAAGGCCGAGTGATAGATGGAATCAAGCTTCTTCAGTACCGTACTTGGGGCTGATTTATACACGATGTCACAGTAGTCAAGTAGAGGCAGTATGGTAGCTTTTATCAATTCCAAACGGAACATTGGGGGGAAGCAGTGCTTGTGTCGATACAGAAAACCAATTTTTATGTTTGTCTTTTTACCAATATAATCAATGTGATCTTCAAAACTAAGTTTGAATCCAGGATGACCCCAAGATACTTATAGATCTTGACTTGCTCTATTTGATAATTATTCAAGGAATGTAATTGGGGAAAAATAACTTCCTGCTTTAGTCCCGGAGAGAAGCATAGCACCTTGGTTTTGGAGGTATTCAGGACTAGTTTAAGAGAAACTAGCTGATTTTGTAGTTTGTTGAAATCACCCTGGAGCTTAGCAATCACGTCATCCGGAGAGCAGCCAGCAGTAATCAGTATCGTGTCATCTGCAAAAAGGTTTACCCTGGAATGATCCAGTTCAGTGCCCAAGTCATTGACATAAAGAGAGAACAAGAGGGGGCCGAGGATGGAACACTGTGGAACCCCTTTTGTTATCTTAACACTGTTTGACCTCCAACCATCTGTGAATACAGTTTGGGTGCGAGAAAAGACGTAATTTTTTAACCATTGTACTGTGTTCTCGGAAAAACCGAGGCAACTTAGTTTACTAAGCAGGGTGTTGTGGTCAACTGTATCAAAAGCTTTGGACAGGTCAAGAAAAAGACAGGCACAGTACTGCTTATTATCAAGGCTATTGTAAATTTGATTCAAAGAGTCTAATGCAGCAGATGTGGTGCTGTATTTTTTCCGGAACCCAGATTGTTTTAGATGTAGTAGATTGTTGGTGGACAGGAAACTGCTAATTTGGTAGTTCAATAATTTTTCAAAAATTTTCATCAATGGGGACAAAATTGAGATAGGTCCGTAGTTATTGGGATCATCTTTAGGGCCCCCTTTGTGAAGTGGACGGACATAGGAATGTTTCCATTCTAGAAGAACTGATGCTTCTTTGATGGACAGGTTGAAAATATGGGCTATAGGTTTGTATATTAGGTGACCAACAGTTAGTAGAGCAAAGACGGGAAAACTATCTGCTCCGGTAGAGGAGGACCCTTTGAGGTAGGACAGTTGTTTCAGAACATTACTTTCGTGGATTGGTTGGAAACTAAATTCGTTTAATGTTTGGACAGGGGTGTAGGAATTTGCAGGAGCAGGGGTGACTCCCAATACATTATCAAAAAGATTACCAGCTTCAGAAAAATGAAGGTTAAAATTGTCAACTATTTTTTTGGGATCTGAAAAATATTCCCCATTTCGGTGAAGCTCAATGGGCAGATTTTCTGTTTTGGATGCCTTTTCGATAGATTTGATTGTTTTCCAAAAAATCCTGGCATTTCCATGTGATTCCAGGAGAGTGGAGGAAAAATAGGCATTTTTTGCATGCCGTATTTTTTTACGCATCTATTCCTTAAAATCCTGTATTCTAGCCAGTCATTTACCACATTACTTTTCTGAGCACATGCCCAAGCCTTGTCCCTAGTTTTCATGAGCTTTGTAATCAAAGGATCATACCATGGTGGGCGGTTGCCTTTAGTTTTAAATGTAACCAACGGAGCATGTTTGTTAAGAATTTGGAGAAACTTGTACCTGAAAGTCTCCCAAGCCGTAGTCAGGTTGGGGATATCACAGACCTTATCAATATCCGAGTGAAGCACATAATTTGTAAATGCCTGAGTGCTGAAGTGCCTCAAAGAGTGCTTCTCAACAATTTTAATGGGGGCTTTGGGTCTGGCTGATGATCTCACACCAAAAATGAAGGAGTGATCACTAAGGTTATTACCCAGAACACCAGTCAGTGTGAAATTGTGAGGGGCATTTGTCAATAGGACATCAAGCAGAGTTGACTGTCCTGGATTTTTTAGGTTGAGTCTTGTGGGGACATTTATTAATTGAAACAAGTTAAATTCATCTGTAAAATGTGTGGCCACGGCCGGCGGGTTTAGCCAATTCCAATTTAGATCACCCACTAAAATTATTTCACCTTTAGGGAGGCCCCCAAAAAGCTCTCTCAGTGCCAATGCAGCTTCAACATCCTTCCCACAAGGCGGTCTATAGCAGCACACTACCAATATCTGTTGATTATTTGGGAGAGTTATTCTGAGAGCCAGACCTTCAAAGCAACATTTTTTAAACAAGGAGTGAGCTGGTGAACATGCAATAGTGTTCCGAACATAGATGGCAATTCCACACACATGTACACATTATACACATACATAATACACACACTTGTACACATTACCACATACATTATACACACTTGTACACATTACACACATACATTATACACACTTGTACACATTACACACATACATTATACACACGTGTACACATTATACACACGGCACACTAAATCACGATTAAAAATAATAAAATAAAAATCGCAGCGACTCAAAGGGAGCGGACGGCCGAAAGCCTGCGGCCTAGCCCGCGTGGTGCCAACCGCTCCCACGCAAAGACCTCACACACACACTGACAATCTCACACACACTGACGATAGACGAAGCCTGCGGCGTGAGAATTAATCCTCAAATTAGTTCAAAATGCACTAACAGATTTAGGGGTGACTGAAGATCTGCCACCTATCGATCTCTGCAATTAAGTTTTTAAACACCTTAGTTGGGTAACCAAATTAAAGTTTAAACCGTTAGGCCTAATGCTTGAGGCCTACTAACCTGTTTCTAGGCAAAGCCTGAATCCTCAATTACATTTAATTTACTTATAGATTATGAATGTTCCATTAGAACATTTATTGATTACCGGAGTGTTGATGATGGGTGATGGTGTTGATGATGAATAGTAATCATGATGGGTGGTGAAAATGGATTGTGGTGATGATGATGGGTGTACGTGCATGCGGGAGCACGCCTGCCTGTCCAGACATATACAAGCACAGAGGCAATTTCAACCGAGAAGATGGATTCTGGCTTAGCAATCATTGGAAGGATTTTATAAACCATTTCAGGTCTTAATTGATTGTTCACGCTTACGGTGGCTTTCAGACAGCATACATTTTTCGTCACCCCCCTCTTTTCAGAACATAGATGGACTAGTCCTAAATAAACTGCCAAATCGCTGCGCGTGGCGCTGACGTTTTTTTATATAAATAAATACACCGTTTAAAAGTAAATAAATAAATGCAAACCGACACTTCTTTCAAATGTTTCTTGCCGTTGGTTTTTCACACCTGATGATGACCGTTTGTGTTATGGTCGAAACGTCGTGAGGATTTTTATTGTTTTATATATTTTATTGTTTCCCTTCAACGTGACTTTACCGAAAGAGCTAAGAATATTAATTACTGCAGTCACAAAAGCTTTAAATCAAAATAAATTAAACATGTTGGCTTTTGCGATGAAAACTTGGACAGATCGCCGCTTGAGCAAAATGCCAATGTGTGTCGTACACCCACCTCCACCAGACACAGCTACATAAAGTTGGGACGTGAACAAATGGGACAATGTTTAACGTCATACCCAAATTGTAAGAACGTGTGGTGGGATCGTTCTCCAACACACCGTTGCACTAAAGCAATAGCAACTGACGCGTTCGTTAACGTGGCAACTTTGTTATTTGGCTGTTGGGTAGGGAAGGGCGTAGGACACACTTTGGCATTTTGCTCACGCGGTGATCTGACCTTTAAGAGTCAATAATGAATCGTATATACATCAACAGTACAATCGATGTCAACAATGTAGGAGCGCGTCACGGAGCAGAAGGCTAAAGGAGCGGCGTGGTGGCTATGAGATGTTAACTACCTCGCCTGGTATGGAGGAGGTCGTGGGTTTGTTGCTGACCCTGACGCCTGCTGCTGCTCTATATTTGGAGTTTGCGTCTCTCTCCATGGTCGCGTGGATTTTTTTCCGGGTCCTCTGGTTTTCCTCTCTACATTTAGAATCAACATCATCACACATTTAGAGTGTTTGGGCGCTGCTGTACATTTCCACGCGATGATAAGCCATTTCGCTGAACTATCATTTGTGTGATAGGCAGGTAGCTTCTAAAATAAGAGAGCTACATCGTTCAATGGACGTTCTTTACTGGGTAAAAGAAAAGTGTTGTTTTCATAGTTTAAATGACTGCACCACATAAAACGTCAGATTAAATGTGGGTGTGCACCTGACCATGTGGGTCTTAGCTGGTTAAAATAAAACAGTTTAGTTTTGACTACTGTAGTTTTGATTTAAAGCTTTCGTGACTGCAGGGATTCATATTGTTGGTTCTTTCGGTAAAGCCACGTAGAAGGGAAACAATAAAATAATAAAAACATAAAACAATAAAATTCTCACGACGTTTCGACTGTAACACACGCAATCATCATCAGGTTTGAAAACCACAGCAAGAAAATTTGAAAAATTGTAGTTTATATACTTAGTTCTTTCGGTAAAGTCACGTTGAAGGGAAACAACAAAATAATAAAATATATATAAAACAATAAAAATTCTCACGACGTTTCGACCATAACACAAACAGTCGTCTTCAGGTGTGTTGGTTTGCATAAATTTATTTTTAAACGGTGCATTTATTTATTTATAAAAAACGTTAGCGCCACGCGCAGCGATTTGGCAGTTTATTTAGGACTTGTCCGTCTATATTCTGAAAAGAGGAGGGGGGAGACGAATTTTTTATTTATTAATGTATGCTGTCTGAAAGCCACTGTAAGCGTGAACAATCAATTAAGACCTGAAATGGTTTATCAAATCTTTCCAATGATTGCTAAGATAGAATCCATCTTCTCGGTTGAAATTGTCTCTGTGCTTGTATATGTGGATAGCCTCATGAACGAATCTCTCATGGTAGCCAGATGGCTTACAAAGAACCTCTGTCTTGGAAAAGTCAATGGCATGTGAGCCTACTGAATTATAACAATGATCTGCCACGGCCGAGGCTTTGGTCCTACCGTGTTTAAGGTCTGCTTTGTGTTCACGAATGCGGTCCGAGACATGGCGTTTGGTTTCTCCAATATAACTACTACCACAGAGGCAACTTAGTTTGTAGACACCAGGGTATTGTATGTCCGGAATCACATCTTTTACAGACGGAACCAGATCACGGATTTTATGTAATGTGTTAAAACGGACCTGGATCTTGTGTTTATTCAAGATTTTGGAGATCTTTTTTGTGATCCCCGCAATGTAGGGTAAAGTGATGGTTTTGTAAGGCTCCTCAAGAGGGTCCTTCTTCATGGTTTGAGTGATAGCTTTGCGGATTGTATAGTCGGAGTAACCATTAGCCTTAAGAGCTTGGTGTACGTGCTTGAGTTCACTGCCTATGTGTTCCTGGTCAGATATGCATTGGGCTCTATGATACAGAGTCTTGATGAGATAATTCTTCTGTGATGGATGGTGGTGGGAATCCGGTTTCAGATAAGCATCCGTATGGGTAGCTTTCCTGTAGACAGAGAGGCTCATTGAACCATCAGGTCTCTTTTTAATTAGGACATCCAAAAAAGGTAGCTTGCCATCTATTTCGACTATACAATCCGCAAAGCTATCACTCAAACCATGAAGAAGGACCCTCTTGAGGAGCCTTTCAAAACCATCACTTTACCCTACATTGCGGGGATCACAAAAAAGATCTCCAAAATCTTGAATAAACACAAGATCCAGGTCCGTTTTAACACTTTACATAAAATCCGTGATCTGGTTCCGTCTGTAAAAGATGTGATTCCGGACATACAATACCCTGCTGTCTACAAACTAAGTTGCCTCTGTGGTAGTAGTTACATTGGAGAAACCAAACGCCATGTCTCGGACCGCATTCGTGAACACAAAGCAGACCTTAAACACGGTAGGACCAACACCTCGGCCGTGGCAGATCACTGTTATAATTCAGTAGGCTCACATGCCATTGACTTTTCCAAGACAGAGGTTCTTTGTAAGCCATCTGGCTACCATGAGAGATTCGTTCATGAGGCTATCCACATATACAAGCACAGAGACAATTTCAACCGAGAAGATGGATTCTATCTTAGCAATCATTGGAAAGATTTGATAAACCATTTCAGGTCTTAATTGATTGTTCACGCTTACAGTGGCTTTCAGACAGCATACATTAATAAAAAAAAATTCGTCTCCCCCCTCCTCTTTTCAGAATATAGATGGACTAGTCCTAAATAAATTGCCAAATCGCTGCGCGTGGCGCTAACGTTTTTTTATAAATAAATACACCGCTTAAAAATAAATTTATGCAAACCAACACACGTGAAGACGACCGTTTGTGTTATGGTCGAAACGTCGTGAGAATTTTTATTGTTTTATATATATTTTATTATTTTGTTGTTTCCCTTCAACGTGACTTTACCGAAAGAACTAAGAATATGAATTACTGCAGTCACGAAAGCTTTAAATCAAATTGTAGTTTGTTCCGGTTTAACGTGAAGTCGTCGTCTCCATAGCGACCCCGCACCCCGCCCGCTGTGACGGTTGGGGGCGGCGACCCGGAAGTGACGAGCCCGCGAGGTCGCGACACTTTGCCTGAGCGCGACTGTCGCCATGGAGACGCGTGGCGCCGTCTCCATTGCAGCGGCAGCAGCGCGGGGTGGTAACACGGCGCAGCGTCACACAACAGCGACACAACACTGTGACACAACAACAACACTGTGACACAAAACACTGTGACACAACAACAACACTGTGACACAACAACACAGTGACACAACAACAACACTGTGACACAACAACACAGTGACACAGCACAGTGTGACACCACAGCAACACAACAACACAGTGTGACACAACATAGTGTGAGACCACAGCGACACAACAACACAGTGTGATACAACACAGTGTGACACCACAACGACACAACAACACTGTGTGACACCACAGGAACACAACAACACAGTGTGACACAACACAGTGTGACACCACAACGACACAACAACACTGTGTGACACCACAGGAACACAACAACACAGTGTGATACAACACAGTGTGACACCACAGCGACACAACAACACAGTGTGACACAACACAGTGTGACACCACAGCGACACAACAACGCAGTGTGATACAGCACATTGTGACACCACAACGACACAACAACATATTGTGACACCACAGCGACACAACATCACAGTGTGATACAACAGTGTGACACCACAGCGACACAACAACACAGTGTGACACAACACAGTGACACCACAGCGACACAACAACACAGTGTGACACAACACAGTGTGACACCACAGCGACACAACACAGTGTGACACAACAGTGACACCACAACGACACAACAACACAGTGTGATACAACACAGTGACACCACAGCGACACAAAAAAACAGTGTGATACAACACAGTGTGACACCACAGCGACACAACAACACAGTGTGACACAACACAGTGACACCACAGCGACACAACAACACAGTGTGACACAACACAGTGACACCACAGCGACACAACAACACAGTGTGACACAACACAGTGTGACACCACAGCGACACAACAACACAGTGTGACACAACACAGTGTGACACCACAGTGACACAACACAGTGTGACACAACACAGTAACACCACAGCGACACAACAACGCAGTGTGATACAGCACATTGTGACACCACAACGACACAACAACATATTGTGACACCACAGCGACACAACATCACAGTGTGATACAACAGTGTGACACCACAGCGACACAACAACACAGTGTGACACAACACAGTGACACCACAGCGACACAACAACACAGTGTGACACAACACAGTGTGACACCACAGCGACACAACAACACAGTGTGACACAACAGTGACACCACAACGACACAACAACACAGTGTGATACAACACAGTGACACCACAGCGACACAAAAACACAGTGTGATACAACACAGTGTGACACCACAGCGACACAACAACACAGTGTGACACAACACAGTGACACCACAGCGACACAACAACACAGTGTGACACAACACAGTGTGACACCACAGCGACACAACAACACAGTGTGACACAACACAGTGTGACACAACACAGTGTGACACCACAGCGACACAACAACACTGTGTGACACCACAGGAACACAACAACACAGTGTGATACAACACAGTGACACCACAGCGACACAAAAACACAGTGTGATACAACACAGTGTGACACCACAGCGACACAACAACACAGTGTGACACAACACAGTGACACCACAGCGACACAACAACACAGTGTGACACAACACAGTGTGACACCACAGCGACACAACAACACAGTGTGACACCACACAGTGTGACACCACAGCGACACAACAACACAGTGTGACACAACACAGTGTGACACCACAACGACACAACAGCACAGTGTGACACAACACAGTGTGATACAACACAGTGTGACACCACAGCGACACAACAACATATTGTGACACAACACAGTGTGACACCACAGCGACACAAAAATACAGTGTGATACAACACAGTGTGACACCACAGCGACACAACAGCACAGTGTGATACAACACAGTGTGACACCACAGCGACACAACAGCACAGTGTGACACCACAGCGACACAACAACACAGTGTGACACCACACAGTGTGACACCACAGCGACACAACAGCACAGTGTGACACCACAGCGACACAACAACACATTGTGACACAACACAGTGTGATACCACAGCGACACAACAACACATTGTGACACAACACAGTGTGACACCACAGCGACACAACAGCACAGTGTGACACCACAGCGACACAACAACACAGTGTGACACCACACAGTGTGACACCACAGCGACACAACAGCACAGTGTGACACCACAGCGACACAACAACACATTGTGACACAACACAGTGTGACACCACAGCGACACAACAGCACAGTGTGACACCACAGCGACACAACAACACAGTGTGACACCACACAGTGTGACACCACAGCGACACAAAAACACAGTGTGATACAACACAGTGTGACACCACAGCGACAACAACACAGTGTGACACAACAGCGACACAGTGTGACACCACAGTGACACAGTGTGACACAACATAGTGTGACTCCACAGTGACACAGTGTGACACAACATAGTGTGACAACACAACAACACAGTGTGACACCACAGTGACACAGTGTGACACAACATAGTGTGACAACACAACAACACAGTGTGACACCACAGCGACAACAACAACACAGTGTGACACTACAGTGACACTGTGTGACACAACACAGTGTGACACCACAGTGACACAGTGTGACACAACATAGTGTGACAACACAACAACACAGTGTGACACCACAGTGACACTGTGTGACACAACACAGTGTGACAACACAACAACACAGTGTGACACCACAGCGACAACAACAACACAGTGTGACACCACAGTGACACTGTGTGACACCACACAGTGTGACAACACAGTGACCCAGTGTGACACCACAGTGACACAGTGTGACACAACATAGTGTGACAACACAACAACACAGTGTGACAACACAGTGACACAGTGTGACACAACACAGTGTGACAACACAACAACGCAGTGTGATACAACACAGTGTGACACCACAGCGACACAACATATTGTGACACAACACAGTGACACCACAGCGACACAACACAGTGTGACACAACACAGTGTGATACAGCACAGAGTGACACCACAGCGACACAACATATTGTGGCACAACACAGTGACACCACGACACAACATTGTCACAACACAGTGTGACACCACAACGACACAACACAATTTGACATAACAGCATAGCAACACAACCACGCAGCGACATATCACAGCGACAGACGGCCAGTGTTTAAGTTTGTTTGTATTTGTTACACGGATAATCCTGTTTCGATAGTTGCCCGGATATGTTTTTTACAAGGGAGATCAGCGGTGCGTGCGGAACCGCAGGTGACACACAACGCAGTGTTACACTACACAGCGCAACCAAGGTGGAGCTACACGACAACACAACGGAGCATAACACAGCGGCGTGCGGTGCAGCGTTTGACGAATTTTACTGCTGCGCAAGAACTCGCTGAGACTTGGGAGCACAGAGAGAGGGGTTTGTTGAGTCCGTGGGTGGCGTTCCGTCCCACGAGATCGTTCCGCTGGCGTAGCCACGAAAGCCTCACCGAGTCACAAGACTCTTTTATTCAGAGGCGGGTCCTGTCGATCTTTCGCAGGAGGGCGGGTGGGGCGATGTTGCCGTGTGGAATCCCAACGAAGTAATTTGCGGGTGATTTTCAAACAAGAGGTTTGGCCAATGCCAATTGCGTGGTATTATTGCGGGTTGTTTAGTATTGGGAAGAAACCGGAGCACCCGAAAGAAAACCCGTGCAGAGCATGGGGAGAAAATACAAAGCCACAACAGCAGATATTTATTTCGCACCTGATGACGGACGCTTGTGTTGCAACCGAAACGTCGTGTTATTTTTAAATATTTTTTTCTACCTACGTGACTTTACCGAAATAACCAGAGAGTACGGATTCCGGCAGTCACGAAAGCTTCAAATAAAGATTGAGAAAATACAAACTTTATACAGAAAGGCACCCGGGTGAAGATCGAACCCAGAATTTATTGCTGCCAGGCGCAAGTGTTACCCCTGTGCCACTCTACCTACAGGAGTAGGTGACATCGGCGGGTGGGTGGCGCCACCAAATTTCAGTTCAGAAACTTATTTCGGTTCCCCCGCTGCTTGAGAATGAGTTGAGTGCACATCTGTGTTGGTGTGTTGTTGTTGTTGTGTCAAGCTCGGGGAGAGATGAAGGCGTATCTGAAGGGAGCAAATGGGATGCTGCCTCTCTCGCAGAAGCCCATCAGAGTGGGCAGTGGTGCTGACTGCCAGCTTCACATACAGGTACATACCCGAGCTCCGTACACGAATACTAGGCTCCGTTTCAAACTAATTTACCCAAGTATTCATCACGTATTGATCCCTGCAGCCATGTTGAGGACTTGGTCCACCTGGCTCATTCATCTCATCCACATTGTGTTTAACCACCATGCTCCAGGTCAAAAGTTTTCTTTAGTTTTTCCAAATTTGGAATTTCTTCCCATTGTCTTTTATCCCCAAGCTGTTATAACATTCCGAGATGTTAACTTCCTCACCCAGTATTCAGGAGGTCGTGGGTGCGATTCCGACCCTACCGCATGTATATTTGGAGTTTGCATGTCTCTATCCCTATGGTTGTTTCCCTCCACGTTTAGAAAATGCCTTTAGAGTATTTGGCTGCTATACATTTACACATGATCAGCCACTTAATTGAGCTATCATATGCAGCCAGGTCGCTTCTGAAAAATAGATATAGAGCTCAATGGGCCTCACCTGGTAAAATAAAAGTAGTTTAGTAAAATAAAAGTCGTTTATTAAAACTTTTAGACTTAAAACTTTCGTGACTGCAGGAATTCATATTCTTGGTTCTTTCGGTAAAGTCACGTAAATAGAAAACAAAAAATCCAAAAATGAAAATAAAATAACAATAAGATAAAAAAGAGAAAATAATACATTTTAAGTAATAAAAGCAAAAAACCCACGACGTTTTGATCGCAACACAAGCGGTCTTCATCAGGCGGAGAGAAAAGAGGAGGCAAGCCTCCAAAGTGGGTGGGGGAAAGAGCTGCGCAAGCAACTTTGCAAAAATATGATCTATCAGCGGGCCACCAGTGCTAACTCCAATGCTCTGCCACCACGAACATGTCTTGCCCAGCTTTATTGGGTTATCTCTGTCACTGAGCACGTGTGGACGAATGAACCTCTTAGTCGTAGCTGGACAGTTTGTTGGGGACCAGCTAGATTTGTGTGGATGGCTGTGACCAGACAAAATCGTTTCAAACAGCAGGGGGCAGCTTAACAAGCGGCTGGTGGAGTGAAGAAGCCACGATGCCTGTCCGATGCGGCGAGTGGGGTGGGCGGCGTCTGTCTTTTGTGGCGCAGGGCTGCGGCGACACAGAGGGTCGCCACGCTCTGCTGAGGTTCAGCGCGGCAGACGGCTGCTATGTTCTGCAAGACTTCAACTCCGCCAACGGGACGTATGTGAACGGCTGCCGTGTGCAGAACGCCACTGTGCGCCTGGCTCCCGGAGACACCATCCGCTTCGGGGGCTCCCCTCACTCCTACTCCCTGGAGGTCCCTGCAGAGCCACAGGTACCGCTCACATTCACGTGCTCGTAGCAGACCGAGCCACGCATACGGATAACAAACTCTGAGCACAAGGCACCACCGACGTGTCACAGGTATGCGTGACAAATAGCGGCGAAGCACGCTGTGTTCTACAGAATTATGCAATGCATACAGGAACATAGCGTACGCAATTGAAAAATGTCCGCGCCTATGACCAATGCTCACGATATTGTCATGTCTCAGAAGCGAAGCATGATTGAACCAAGATATTACTCAGATGGGTGACCACGATACATAACAGCTATTATAGGATGTATGTATGTTGAACTTCTTCTGCACCGTACATAGCCAACCGTGATAATCAAAGGATGTGGGGGCTTACGGAGTGGGCATTGCGGCAAAATCCATTGTACTGTTCTGTGCTATGAAGTACATGCTGCCCACCTTCACCAACATAATCTTACCAGTATGGTGAAGTATAGTCATATAGCCCCATGACCTGCACGGTGTAGAGAGGTGCTATTCCAGCAGTGGATCAACCAAGGGCTATATATGTGCATTTCCTTAGATAGGTGTCCTTAAGCCATACATGTACGCTTTACGTGCAAGACTCACACAACCAACACAATCCCTTTCCGTGACACGATTACAAAATCTACATTAAATCTGAGTGGTTAGTGTTTTAAAATCATTCTACATGCAGGTGGCTAAAGTCAAGTCTTAAATTAAGGAAGGGAGAAGGAATTAGTAAAGTTGGACAAGAGACCAGAGATGGTCACGTTATGGAGGCTGTGCCCTTCAGATGTCAAATGTTGAATGGCTCCGTTAGAGAGGATGGAAATGTTTACTTTGCCTGTCTGCCAGTCGTCTCTGAGTCTCACCAAGTACATGGCAGGGTGCTTTATATGTGAGATGTAACACACCTCATTGGGTGTGGAGGATATAATTTAATGAGAATGACTAATGATAGAACAAATAAGAACTCTTCACAACGTATATTCTAGTAACTGATGGAATACTGAGTGACGTGTTGTGTGTATGTTTATTTATTCTCACAAGTGGATGACTAATGTGCCAGGTGGATTCTTGTAAGTGAAGAATGTGTGATGTGCAGAGCTCACTGTTGCAAGGTGTAGTGATGAGTAATGCCGCACGTGTGCAGGTGTGTTGCCCTCCAGTGGGCCACAAGCAAGCCTGGTCTGGGCCCATTACTGTGCTGCAGGAGGCTACAAGTAGTCCTGTGACTCACCCTCCTCTACCAGTACTCGGCAGTCCTGCAGCTAGTACGCACCTACTACCAGCGTCTCTAGCATCGCACACGCACCACCACCTTCTAGGCAGAGTATTCAGTCACGCCTTTACTATGCTCATTGCTGGCCTGTGGAATACTGAAAAATAAATTGTTACCAGATGTACATTGGAAAATCTCAAAAACGTAACATTTACAGGAGATTAGCTGCTTGCACTTACTATCTTCATGACAATTGTATTGATGGAATTGGGCAGGAGCAGAGCAGTGTGTAAGAGTAATAGTATGCACAATAGGTATTTTCTAAAACGCAAAAAGCACGATTACAGCCTTAGGATATTGGTGCTGCCATTATGCCTTGCATGTCACGTGATATCACCATACTGCGTGTAGGATACAGACAGCTATGTTTTAAATGCACTCTTTTCAGTTGGTACTCTCAAACAAGGCTTTGTGCATTATATGTTCAGTATGATGATCTCACATGGCATGCGAGGCATGATGGGAAAACTGATGCTACAGTTACAGTTGCTCCTTTTGCTGTCTATAGATCACTTTTTGCATGTATAATTATTACATTTGTTCCAACCTTGCATGCACTTTTTTGTCTAAGTCTGTCATCTTGACAGAGAGTGCTTGAAACGGTTTAAATATCTCTGTGGTTTGTAAACACGGATTATTTTCAGATAGTGCCGACACCAGAAGCAACCCCTGGTCTCAGTGGAATCGTGGATCAGGAATTCCTCACCCACCACAGAAGCCTCGACCCCACAGCGCAGGCAGCCGGAGGCTAAGCTCCTCCATACACAGCCCGACGGCTGCTGCGCCAGAGGGTGAGTCACATGGAGGCACGGCTGCCAGGAGGATGAATGATAAAAGAGTCAGGTCTGGCACCTCATTGGTATGTTGGCAGAAAGCCACGATTCGTAACGTTTTGGTGGAGAAATGAAAAGTTTCAACGTTTTCAAACAACTGCACATCAAAATGTTTCTGTGAAGACATTTTTTAAAACTCACCTTTCCACTGCAGAAGCAGACAGGACAAGGCTGAGGCTAGGCCTGGGTTCGTAAGGGTCCGAATTTCCTTTGGTTCATCAGCTGTGTGTTTTCCTCTACATTAACATTCAGTCGTTTTCCTGTGCAGACAAGTTCCATGGAATTGGCATGGTCGATTTTGCCTGCTACACTGGGTTTTACTTAATTAAGCGTATATATTAGGTCCTGTTCTGATGTGTACAACGAAGCACGGAGACACTGTCTGACCCAAACACTGTCTTAACAATCGTCTCATTGTTTGACTCATACAGGAATGGGTAAAGGTTGTAAGTTGGTACATTGGGAGCATTTGAAAGTAGATCTATGTTCTTGTAATAATGTCATGTTAACCCTTTCCCATTCCAAAACGTCTGCAAGTTGTAGGGTAGCGTAGCGCCAATGTTTTTAAAGATATTGTACTCACCGCAGAGAACTTTCGCGACACGATCGCACTCTATGATGGCTGATGCCAAACTGTGCCACACGCCATCCCGCACGGCATTGTGGGAGCCTTAGTATGTCTTCCGACCTGAAGACGAACCGATAACGTTCTTTTATTTTAGTTTTAGAAAAAGGGAAAGTTAATTGAGCAAGCATTAAGATGCTGGCTGTAGCTGCAGTCGGAGTGCATTGCTGCGTATACTTGAGACTTAGAGCTGTGTTCCTACAACTACATTTGCAGACGACTGGAGCCACTGTGACGGGTACAGCCGGGTAAACGGCGATCCTGTCGCCATCCAGTTCAGCTCGGAGGCACTGTTGCAACAGAAGGTTGGGGCCATTTTTTACATTGTTTCATTAAGTATAAGTTTGGTTTACAAACGCAGTGTATAGACGCATTGGATTTTGATTCATATTATGAACCACACCCAGCATACACTATGTATGTTTTCAATCCACCATATCAGTGGCCACAGAGTCCAAAAAAAACTTGAAAAAATGTGTAGTGGCATCAGTGGATGTCACTGCATGTCGTGTGAAGCCGGCCTGTGTGAATCGCGACAAACGCCGCTCACACCATCTACAGCACTGCAGTAGGAAGGCAGTAATGGCCCTAGTGGGGGGCCGGCTGGGATCGCCAATCGACGATGGATGGCACTGCACTTCACGTGCAGTGTCAGCCTCTGGAGGTTAGGGGGCGAGAGTGCCAGGGACGGTGCAGGGGTTCACAGGGGGCCATGGCACTCCGTGTGAACCCGGAGGCTTGGTGACCGGAGGTACCGGCCAAGGGGTCCCAAAAGAGGGGGCTGGGGGACCACGGGACCAGGACCAGGTCCCTCTCGAAGGCTCGAGAAGGGAGGCGTGGCTAGGGGCAGAGTAAGCCCCGGGGACTGACAACAGCAGCCGGACCCCTGAATGGGTCCGGCTGCTGTTGTACACCTGAAGACCTGATGCCATCACCCTGAAGAGAAGCCCCGAGTTGGGTTCCGGTCTCTGATAGCCTCACCAGTTGTGTTAGGGCCTCGTCAACCCGGAGGGACTACCTCCATAGGTTACCTGGTGGAAGGGGCAGATACCCCTTTGTGTTAGGGCTTTTGTTATTGTTATAATAAACGTGTTGCCTCCAGAGAAGTCTCTCTCTCCATTTGTACCCACTACAAATGTAAACAAATCGAGTCAAGTGCGGGAGGATGTACCAAGACAGCGCGTGGATGCATCTACCCTCTGGCACCACAACCCCTTAGGTCCCTCTTGGCAAAAGCCCCCAAGTGAGTTCCCTTCCTATCTCTGAGTCTTGACAGTTGCAGTTGATGTGACATAGCCACGTGGCCACAAGGCAGTGGCCGCCCCCCAACCTCCTTCCGCCACCCACGACGAGGTTCTCTAGTTCTCTAGTTCTGAGAGTGAGCAGGCTCAGCCAGGGGAAAGTGAGGAGCCACACGTTAAAGCTGCTGTAGTAAGCGTTCCCATATAAACACATTAAACACTGTCAACACTTTAGATGAAATAAACTTTTTTTAAAAATCGCATTCTTGTACTCTACTTCTATGAACCCACATCAGATAATCTCTAAGACGCACATGGTGTGGCACGGCGCTGATCCTGCAGCAGATTAACAGGGGCTGTACATGTTCATGCTAGATTGAAAACTAATTTCTTTAAAACTGCTTTTTATATTTAGTTTATTGTACTCCACCCACACCTCCGATTATCATGGCTGGCTACATACGGTGCAAAAGAAGTTCAACAACATACATGACCACTTATGTATCCACACATCATCTCGAGATAATGTATTTCGTATATTTACGTATGTATAGACATGCCATAACACCAAATTGCAATGTCACATGTACTCATGAGATGGCTGGCATACCTGCTTAGTAGCCTAACAGGGTCCTGGATGTGCCACCCTGCAGGAGCAGCAGCTGCTGAAGCTGGGAGATGAGGTGAAGCGCCTGCTTGTGTTTGAGGCTGAGTCGAAGCGTAAAGATTTGGTCATCTCGACCCTGAGGGATGAGACGGGGGCACTGAGGCAGCAGCTGACACAGCAAGAGTTGTGGGCAGCTGAAAGGGATGGCACGCGACCAGCCCTGGAGAGGGAGCTCCACAACAGGACGCAGGAGGTCAGGGTCCTGCGGGAGCAGGTAACTCGGATACATCTCCAGTGATGATACATATGGAACAAGAGATACATATCGCTATGGCATGTTAACTAACGTACTAACTTTTTTATTTTACCAGGTCAGGCCTACTGAGCTATTTAGCTCTTTTTCAGAAGTGACCTTGCCACAAATGATAGCTCAACAAAGTTAAATTTAAGACGGCCAAATACTTGCACGTTGAGTCTAAACGTGGAGAGAAAAACCCGGAGGACCTGGAGAAAAATCCACGCGACCACGGGGAGAACATGCAAACTCCAAATATACAGCAGGTGTTATAGTTGGGATCAAATTGATCCTGTTACCGTATTATTGAGCACCAAAAGAGTGCAAGCCCCATAACGTGTGAATGGCTGCAGTGTGTGTGCGCGGGTAACCCCAAGCATGACCACAAAGCCCGTGACCGAATCACTCCGAATGCGCCCAATCTCATCCGATCTCTGGAAAACCTTGAAATGTAAACATCGCAATAGGGCAACAATCTGTAGAACTGCTTGGATCTAGCAGAGTGACCGGAGGGTCATAATGTGAGAACATTGAGAAGATAGTAAACATATCGTTAGGCACATGTGTATGTACTGTATTGATAATGATTTACTTTGGGATGTTCATGTGTACAGCCCTTGTGCGGGTCTTGCAGTTAATTCACCATAATTCACCACGCTGATGAGTGTGAGTTGGTGAAGGTAGGGAGCATAGACGTTGGAGCATACATTACAACAATGGAGTTTGCTGTACAGTGAAACCTTGGATTGCGAGCATAATTCGTTCCGGAAACGTGCTCGTAATCCAAAGCACTCGTATATCAAAGCGATTTCCCCATAAGAAATAATGGAAGCTCAGATGATTCGTTCCACAACCCAAAAATACTGTATTCATATAAAAGTTATTAATACAAAATACCTTTTTATATTTTTATTATTTAAATTTAATATAAAGTAATCACAATTATATTTAATCGTGGCTGGCGTGAGGGATACGAGAGAGGAGAGGAGGGTTATTGTGTAGGACGACTTTCACTTGCAGTACAGTTACTAAAGAACAGTCACTACACTTGGACACAAAATAAAAAAATGCTGTACGCACACACGTGGTTACAACACTATACTGTAGTAAACAGTATACACCGCACGGATGTTGACTATACGAGTGAGGCACGCCGACTGAGACCGAGCATGGGAGACGATTACCCACAATCCCGCAGAGAGAGAGAAGAACCATTGGCTCAGTTGTGATCACGTGACGCTCGGCAGACAAAGCGTATACTGTGTACGTACTGCTCGTATTGCAAGACATCGCTCGTTTATCAAATTATTTATTTGAATTTTTTGCTCGTCTTGCAAAACACTCGCAGACCAAGGTTTCACTGTACTGTCATCTGCTGCCCACCACGCAGCCTTGCAGCAGCCTATAAAAATCTGTTGTGCATTGTGTTTGGCCATCCAAGTACTATTCACGATCAACTCTGCTAACCTGAGATCTGACGAGATCGGGTGGATTCTGGGTAAGTTAAGGATAGGTGTCTATGTTGTACAGTGGTCCCTCGGTTTACGATGCCATCGATTAACAATTTTTCGATTAGCGATCCGCCTCCTATAGGGTCCCACCATTGTTTCTATTAACGATACATTACAATGTTTACGATATCACGCGGTTCCTGCCAATTTCGGCAAATCGGAGCGAAATAAAAAATAGTTCAGAGCAACTGGCTTCCAGGTTTTTTAATGTTTGATGTGCGTTGCTTATGGAAACAGCTTTCTTGAATACTTAGTGTATTTTTTACTTAAAAGTTAAATAAGATGAATAGCAATGGCCCCTAAAATGAATGTGGAGAAAGCCTAATGTAAGAATTTTTATTTTATGCTCTATTTATGCACCTTTTTATGCTCTTTTTATTCATTATTAACCCGTGCTTCTAATTACGTTAATGCTTTAATATGTTCTTATAACGTTTTTTTTTAATTAAAATTGCGTCGTTTAATATTATAAACTATGTTTTTAGGATGAAAAAGGTCAACTTCCGATCGTCTTTGAACAAATTAAGTCTTGAACATGTATTTCCTATATTCGATTAATGATCATTTCAATTAAGGATGGTTTTCATGGAACCAATTAATATCATTAACCGAGGGGCCACTATATATTGATGTGTTTTTCCTTTGTCGATACACGTTTGAACCTACACCAACGGTGATGTTGCAGCTGAACAGGCTTGAGGTGGGCTCTAGCGAGGTGCTGAATCACACGGCGAGAGAACGCGATGTGGACATTGCTCATCTGAAGATTGAGCTGGACAAGGCTTGCAGAGACCTGGCACTGGCCAAAGGTGCGGGGGGGGGGGTGTGGGGAGTGGCAGGACGCTACTGGGCAGTTGGGAGGTAGTCGCCCTCCAACAACAGCGGTGGGCAGAGGAGTGACACTCACAACAATGAGCGGAGCGCCGAGCGACTAAACCACAGCAAGTTGGCACCATAGAGGGTACAGGTGGTGCATCTGCCAGTCAAATCAGTCAGTCAACCAATTGCACCTGAGTCTGCCCCGTGAAATTCTGCCAGGGAGCCTTTGGCACTGCACGTGACCTCAAAGTGCACCTAGTCTGGCACAAGCACCGTGGCGATGTCACCGACCACTGAGTGGCGAATGACGGTTGTTGTTTTTTGGGAATGGTAGTGTCGTGGTGAGCACACTGTGCTATGAACCTGGCGACCCGAGTTCGATTTATGCTCCTGACCAATAACAGTGGTGAATATTTGAACCAGTCCTAGGCATCCCCTAAGTCGACTCAGCCTCAAAAATGGGTGCGATGTGTAAACACCATCACTGGAGAGACAAAGGCGGCCGGGCGTGGTGTTGGCCGGCCTTGAAAGGTGCTTACTAACAGCACTTGCTCCAACAGTCTGTTAAGGCGATGCTGCATTTGTACACGAGGGCAGTAGGGTGAGATGAGAGGGGAGAGGTAAACAGAGGCAAGTCCATGGAGTATCTTGAAGACGGTGACTGTGATCTTGAATTTCATCCAGGACTAGATTAGGAACTATTGGATGGAATGGAGAAGAGGTGCGATGTGGTCTCATTTACGGTTGCAAAATCTGGCAGCAGCATTTTGGATCATCTGGAGTTTGAGAGATGGAGGGATTATGGGGAGGCCGTAAAGCAGAGGGTTGCAATAGCTGAGCCAAGATATGATGAAGGCGCGGTTGTGAAGTGTCTGGAATTGTTGGAATACGCGTGCTGCACGTGACAAGGGCTCGTGACGAGCCTGCAGCGCGAGGCGTCGCAGCGTGAAGAGGAGCTGAGGAGGCTGCACGCCGATCTGCTGAGCACGCAGAGGGAGCTCCGTGAGAGGGAGCAACAGCAGCAGCCACTGGCTTCCACATCTGGCAAGGTGCCTCACACACCCTCACTCCGGTGGGCTTCTCTGACATGTGAGGTCTGCTTCCAGTTTTAGTGGTCAGGTTGTCACTTTAAATACGTGTACGCAATGAAATCACCGAATGTGCAGATGCCCGTTGGATTGTTGCATTGCGATACTGTAAGAGATGGTGAAGGCTTGGTGCGGTATTCATCCAACAGTGGATAATACAACAATCAGGACATTTCTCCTGAATAAAACACCTGTCTCGTCACACTGCAGTTGGCTTGTTTTTGTAAATGGGTTCACGCATATCAAAAATCTCTCCTGCTAACACAATGTGTCTCTTAACATCCTTCTCACAATCATCTGTGGTGCTGGAGCAAGTCACCTGGAATGTACCTGATCTTGTCAGATCTCGGAAGCTGAGCAGATTTGTGCCTGGAGAGTGCTTGGACAAGTAACCACCATGCACAGTAGTACAATCAATTGTTTTACGGCACTTGTATGCATTTTTTTTCTATGGTCCTCCCTTCATCTATCGACACTGACCGGCATGGTAAAGTATGGCAAAATAACCCCCACGACCTGCACGGCACAGGGAGGCCCTCATCCAGCAGTGGATTGACAATAGGGCTGTGCCTTTACAAGTGCAATAAGTGTAGATACAGTATGTCAGTGAGATTTTACATTGGCAGAACATTCAATGTGATTGTTGCGTGTGCGTGCCGTTGTGTGGGTGTCCAGTCTCTCATACAGAAGGAAATGCAGAGGCTGGAAGAAGCACTCGCAGCCAGAGAGGAAGAGGTGGAGTCGCACAAACACGTAAGTGTCGGGAGGCTCTTGAGTGCACGTAGATGCTATTGAAATGCAAGTATTCTATTGTATTATGGCCACTGCATTATCCTCCAGGCCATCAGAAAAGTGGAGTTGCAGCTGAGGGACATGGAAGTGGAGGCTGAAAACCTCAAACGGGAGAAGGAGGACGTTGCCAAGTGTCTCTCGCAGGAGAAGCAGGTGCTCTGATGCTCTCCAAGCTGGCTGCTGTGGAACGTGTATTCAATCATTGCCACCGCCTCCTGCTTAACCTTTGTATGCTGTGCTCTCATCCTAATCTGACCATCACCGCCGGGCGGTGGTGGCACACGCCTCTAATCCAGCACTGTGGAGGTGAGGGTTGGTTGATCGCATGAACGTTGTCAAACTCCTTTCCCGTGGGCATCCAGGTGCCTTACCCTGGCTCGCCAGGAGGAGGCGGCATGGCAAGTGGACTAATTAGCATTAGTCTCCATCTGTACGTGGATAGTGTTATTTTCCCCCTCGTGTGCATGGGTTTTCTCCGGGTCCTCCGGTTTCCGCCCACATGTCAACAACTCATTAATTGGCTGAAAATAATAAAATTAAAATCCTTCTGAAAGAGTGTCATATGGCTCAATGTAGCTTTTGTGGATAAATAAGTAATTATAATTATTACTTATGTATGTAAAAATTATTTTGCACCCTGTGTAGCCAACAGTGCTAATCGGAGGTGCAGGGAAAAATATATAATGATGCAAAATTATTATACACCTCTTTCAAATTATTATATTTTGCTTTCTTTATAAATTGTTTGTGTTTCCTAAAAAGTTTTAAAGCATTTACACACATTTATTTAAACTGTTATCAAACAAGCTACACCATACACAGCATGATCAATGATGGCTATGGTGTATTTCGTGTGATCCACCATAATTCGTATTCCTAATGCGCTTATGCATGAGCCCACTGTCCTTGTGGAAAGGGGAAATCAGCTTTGCTCTCATATATGCTTAAGGAATCGGAAGTGAAATGTGTGACAAATGGGAAAATGGTTTAATCACAGTCTCCGCAGTAGATTCCATTGAAGAGACGTCTGCACCGCGTCCTGGCTTTGCATTACGTGAACTGTGATTGTGCATACAGGGACTCCTCTACTTATGAACGGGTTAGGTTTCAGAGGTCTGTTAGTAAGTCGATTTGTTCGTAAGTCCAACTTTACTCCTCTCGATTCCAAACATGTTGTACGGCATGCACACTAAACACAGGGAATGGCTTTCAAAGTTGTATAATCTCCTGGAGATGCCACAGTTCTCTATGTTCTGCAGATGCACATGCCAACTACCGACCATCTATTGCATGGCGGTTGAACTTAATCTCTCGATCCGAACAGGCATCTGGACATAAGCACAGGTTTGTTCGTATCTCTGAAAGGTCGTAAGTCGAATGTTCGTAAGTAGAGGAGTCCCTGTACTGACAATGTGTACCCTCCCTGACAGGTGACAGGCTAGCAAGGGTAATCCTTGTGCTTTATCTGTTTGTGACCAGGCACTTGAACGTGTGCATCAGGAGGGAGAGAGGCTGGGATTGCAAGCGCAGGAGGCCTCGCGGAGAGAGCGACTGGCTACCACCCGGCACCAGGAAGCTCAGCACACGGTACAGCATGGAGCTTAGTGCCAGTACTGAGGCTCACTTGCTCACCTCTCAAGGTTGCTCAGCTGAAGAGAGCAGTGTACTGTCTCCGGCTGGCCATCTGCAAGTCCAATCCCAGCCCCTGTTCAAACTCAGGCTCAAGAGACCTTCCTCTTCTCCTCTGCCAGGCTAATTTCTGTTGAAATTTTTTATTATAATATTAACCCCTTGATATGGAAGGGCTATATAATCGCAGCTTTTGCATATCCACGACAATTTTATTGAGCAATTTTGGATTTCGCGGGGTTTTTTTTATTTTAAATATTCGCAAGAAGTTGTGCGGCGTGGGAACGGCGCGGATCGTGAGAGCATTAAGGTTTCCCTCTTCGCGACGCCACTCTCCCTCTCAGCAGGCCTTTGTCTGCTGCACTGTTTACATGCGGGTGCTTTCTTTTACACGTTTTTGGAATTACATACGGCACTGTAGACATTGCTTTATTTGTTCGTTGATATTTGCACTTTTTAAATGTTTATGGTCATCATTATTAGAGGTAAGTTAAGTAACACAACACTATACAATATATGTATTTATTAATATACGTACGATTTATATGTTTAAACGTAATATATGTTTATGTCCCCTAACCCTAGTTTACTCATAAGCTGTAAGTATTAATATTTACGGATTTAATATTCGCGCCACGTATCCCCCGCGAATATTAAGGTTTTACTATATAGAGCATACGCTTCTTTTTGCCATGTCCCACTATTTGGTACAGGCTGCATTTTGATTTGTAAAAAAAAATAATTTAGTTGAATTCGAAACGTTGCTCAAATATTGTTGGGGAAAGGTTTCAATTTATTTTTTCTACTTTTTATGTTGAAACTCGTTGTGTCTTACAAGGGGGTGAGCCAAACGCAGCACTGCATGAGAGCGCTGCCATGTTTTGCAGCTGGCCGAGTTGCGTGCGCTGCTCGTGCGGCTTTTGTCCTCGGCTTCGGACACAGAGCTCCCACCTGAGCCGGCCATCAACCAGGTGACATGAGCGCAGCCCAACGCTTGCTCAGCCCAACACACATTGCAGCACAACATGTGCCCAGGCCTACACACATTGCAGCTCAACACACATTTCAGCCCAACACACATTTCAGCCCAACACACATTTCAGCCCAACACACATTACAGCCGAACGCGTACGCAGCCCAACACACATTTCAGCCCAACACACATTACAGCCGAACGCGTACGCAGCCCAACACACATTGCAGTGCAACACACATTGCAGGCCAACACACATTGTAGCCCAACACACATTACAGCCCAACACACTTGCAGCCCAACACACATACAGCCCAACGGGTGCGCAGCCCAACACACGTGCGGCCCAACACATTACAGCCCAAAACGTACGCAGCCCAACACACATTGCAGCCCAATACGTACGCAAATCAAACTGTTCCTGCACGCAGCTTTTGTTGCATTATTCAAATGTTGCACGGCATCCCACGTTAAACACTGCAACTTGGTTGCTTTTCTTATAGAAATGCGGATCCACACTTTGTGAGCCATTTAACTCATTCACGGCCCATATCCTCTGACAGGACCCCATTATGAAGAGGATACTTCAGAACTCGGTACTTGGCCCTATTCTCTTTTCTATGTATGTCAGCAATGTAGGAATCTACAATCTGCACTCTTGACATTCACCTTTTTGGCTGATGATACAGCCCTAATGCATTATGGAAATTATATGGAGGAGTTACAATAACATCCACAACAGGACTTTGCTCATGTAATTCTCGGGCTGCCCCAAATCTGTCTTGCCACCTAAGCATATCGTGGCTCTGGACTCACACCCTATTGAACAGGTTGACAACTTTAAATATCTAGGAATTGTCATGGTTCTCTCCCTTCACTCCCCCTCTTTACTTCCTTTTTAAACCAAAACACAAAGCTTACATGCACAATTTGTGTGTTGGGATGGACTTGTACCGAACCTTTTTATATTTTGCTTGCACTGTTTATGACTCGCATGTGTTTCATTTACGACCTTTAAATACCTCGTTTGTTAGTAGTGCAATATTCCTTAAGGACCCTGACCTCGCTGTCTGCAATATTGATGTTTTTGTCTTCGTGTTGTTGTTGCTGTCGTCACGCACCTCGAATCTCCCTTGTAAATCAGCCGCGTAACAAATAAAATAAACTTAATACCTCTGTATAATTAAGTGTGGGTCAACAGTCTGAGAAGGGAAATTCAACATGTTAAAGAAGTGCTGCAAATGAACAGTTACAATGATGCACAAATCATCAGGGCATTGAATGCCAAAACAAAATCAAATAACACGAGCATTGAAACTGCCCAAGTACCGTGCATTGCGGGAGTAACTGATAAACTACCCAGATGTTTGGAAAAACAAAACATCCTAGTCAGATTTGGCATGGTACATAAAATACAGAAATTAATATCTGGTACAAAAGATGTATTACCGAAGCTATCAACAGAAGGTGTGTACAGGATCAACTGCACGTGTGGTAAAGGTTGTTGGGCAAACAGGACGAATGATCAGCACGAGACTAAACGAACATCAGAGAAATATTAAATTCTCCCAAATATAACTGTCAGCAGTAGCAGAACACGCGTGCCAACAAGGACACTCAATTGATTTTGATAATGTTGAAGTTCTGTGCAAAATTAGCTACTACTGGCCAAGACTAATGAGAGAATCTATCAAAATTGAAAGAAATAAAAAAATATTTTAACCGTTCAGATACCTACCACCTTAGTGATGCATGGAAACGAATAACCAAATACTGTAATACATTATTTAAAAGCATGCCTATAAAGGGCAGCATACTTCAATAGGGATTAACATTGGTAGGGCTATTTTAATAAAAAACAATAGACAGGAAGGACAAGATCAAAGGGCTCGCATAATGCACATGCATAATGTACGTTGACTCAGTAATCACCCCCACTTTACGCAAGAGCGCAGAAGTGTGGTCACCACATCTACACCGCTATATAAGGAATGAAACAGACTTCACAAATTTGGCTGTCGCCTGATGAAGCTAGTTGTAATTCCTGGTGAAACGTCGTACTCAGATTGTAAATGTTGTGGCTTGGTGTGCTGTACTAGTGATGAATTGGTATGTTCTGTTTACGTGACAACCCTTACGAGTTGGCTGTGTCGGGTAGTGGCGGGTTTTAATGACATTTAGGCAATGTAACCCAAAAAACCTGTATTATGGATATTCAGACAACACAGGCTTTCACAAAATCATACTTTATAAATCTAAATGACAGTTCAGTATGTTTCGAGCAACCTTAATAGTCTATTTGAATATTTGAGGATACACATATAGTATAAACGGGAGTCATAGTGCAGCGGAGAGCGACTGCGCTACGAACTTGGCAACTTGACTTCGATTCCCAGTCACAACTGACATCGGTGATGAGTGAAATCTGAACCGATCTTGGGCCTCATCCCCTTCAAGCCAAACCAGTGTGGTGAAGCACGGTCAAACCGTTTCCATTACCAACATGACATGTGAGGCCTTCCAGCAGTGGATTGACACAGAGGCACTGTGTCGTGTGTCTGTCAGGTGGAGCAGCAGCTTGGTCGGATCGTGGCGCGAGTGGCAGAGCTCGAGGCTGCGCGGGGTGGCGCAGCAGAGGAAGAAGAGATGTGGCGGGCACACTGTGCCAGCCTGCAGCAGGCCCTCGTGTCTGTCCAGGTGCTCCGATGGCACACACCAATGGCAGACGGATGGGGGGCGTAAAGGGTTTACCAATTTATTTATTTATTTTGTATAGCCCTGTGAGCCATTCGGCTCTTGAATCGGGTGCAACCACAACAAACAAAAACACGAACAAGAAAACATCTTAAAGTGACTATGTGACTGTGCAAACAGAAAATCCATGAAAAAAACAGCAAAATATTCCTGAAAAAGCACCGTACACCAATGCTGTGTGCAAAAATCCCAGTGGGATGCAAGTCAAACAACAACAACAACCACAAGAAAACTTAGATTAAGGCCATCAGTCTAACAAAAACGTTTTCGAAATCACCAAAAAATATAGCCATAATTGCAATGTAACAGTGATCATAAGGACTGTGACCGAATTTTTTACAATAAACTACATAAATAACATGTAACACCAAACCCTAGAGCCATAGCTGGCTGCATAAGTTACTCCACAACAACAGAAGCATCAGTCGGAGTATCAAATTTTTCAATGCACCTGTAAGATCAGCACGCTAAATCAAAATACAGATAATACTTTGCAGCATCATCCGGAGCGAAACATTTTATTTTATTTTATGCCAATGAATATCAGTGGCAGCTAGGGGTGTACAACTCCTCTAGAGCAGTTTTGAGAGAAGATCTCATTGGTAGCGATTCAAGTTGCAGTTTATTGGCAACTAGCAGGAAGTACCCGGCGTTGCCCAGGCGAAAAAGGCAGACACACACATGGACTTACACACAGACATGGACCCACACAAGTAGAAACACATCGACTTAGACGTACACACACACACATGGTTAAACCCAGGGTGGATCGTTAGCAGGCCAGCCTAAATGTTTCCAACCGGCGAAGATGTTCCATTAGGTGGGTGCACGTTTCGCAAGCGTACAGAAGGTAGGGGATTACCGTGGCCGAGAAGACCTGGAGCTTCATGTGGAGCGAGAGACCAGGTAGCTTCCACACAGCGTAACGCAGCCGATGAAAAGATAATGGCGCTCAACTAATTTGGAGTGAGACCTCTGGTGTTAAACTGGAGCTGGTCATGAGCACACTTGCCAGGTATGGGAATCTCTCCAATCTCTCCACAACTGGCGCATCAGAAATTGTGAGTTGTGGGGGTGGATTGTCCGATGGTACAAAATACCCAGCCAGGTGCTTAGATTTGATGGGGCTGATGGTAAGGCCCCACCTCTTAGTGCCAAGCTCCAGGTTCAGCAGCAGTGCCTCCAAGTCCTCCTCTGAGTGAGCAGGATTCACCAGAGCATCGGCATACATTACATGGTTGATCACATTACATGGTTGATCACACGCAAAGAAATAGACTTACACGGACTCACATGGAGCCACGGACACAAAGCGACTAACACACACACCCATGGACTGACACACAGACATATCGACTCGCACACACAAACACATCGACTTGCACACACACACATATGGACTCACACACGCATAGACATCCACTTTAGATACACATGGAGTTACACACACATATATGGACGTAGACACATACAGCGACACACACACAGACATACGTGGACTCACAGACAGATTGACGTAAAACACACATGTACTTACACACACATATCGACGAAGACACACACACACATGGACTTACACATACATAGACTAACACACACATTGCCCTACACACAGACATGTTCTTTAGATACACACACATGGATTAACACACACATATTGACTCACACACACGCATTGACTTACACACATCGAGTGGCACACACACATGTATGGACTTACACGTGGACTAACAAACACACATATGGACTGACACACACACATGGACTAACACACACAGCGACTGATACACACAAATGGACTGACACGCACACTTGGACTGACACACAAACACTTGGACGTACACACACACATCGGGCGTTGTCCAATCGTAAAAGACAGACACACACATGGACTTAAACACACGCATGGACCTACACGCGCACAGATATGGACTCACACACACATCGACTCGCACACACACACATTGACGTGCACAGCAATCCCCGATGATGGCACAGCTCTCAGTATCGCAGTACTACCCGTATGAGTAAATGGCGTGACATGAGCAATGGAAACAATGGAAATGCATTGAAGAAATAAGCAGAAAGCAGTGTAAATTAAAGAGCAGCAGTACGCACAGGTAAGTTGAGAAGCAGGCTACAGTCTAGATTATAGACTGCCAGTACGCCGACTCAATGACAAGCATTGCTACAGTTGACATAAAAAGCTGCCAATACAGGCAGCAGCTGAAAAAGCAGAATACAGTGGACATGAAAGGCTGGGAGTACACTGAGTGAGGTAAAGAAGCAGGCAACAGATTATAGACTGGCATACACTCATAATGGTCAAAAGGAAAATTAGCAGTGTAGATAATAGAGTGGCAGTGCACTGACGTTAATTAGCAGGCAGCAGAGCACATGACAGACTGGCAATACACTGTCGCAGCGTGATAAATGCACAGCTAAAAAGGGAATATTTATCAAGCTAATAATGAAAATTTTCTTTTGTGCACACAAACATCATTGTAATATCTGGCAACGTATTTGTTTCATAATAGTAAACAATGAACCCGAGTTCTTATCTGCACACAAACATAATTATTGTAATATGTGGCAACTTATAAGTTTCATAATAGTACGCAATGAACCAGAGTTACTATGTGCACACAAAAATTATTATTGTCATATCTGGGAACGTATTTGTTTAATAATAGTAAACAATGAACCTGATTTCGTAGCGTAAGAAGCAAGGAAATTTATACTTACCATAGGCTTGGTCAGGCCTAGGCCGGTGCGGAGCCCCCGTCCTGGCCTACATTGCCGAGGCGGGGGAGGTAGCGCATTGGCAGGCTGGGCCACTACCCCCACAGCCATCCCCCCGGCCGTGCAATAATAATGGTATTTAAGCACTATATTATCTACGGACTCTGTTGTAGAAACTGGACGTGTTTTTTTTTGGCGGGGGGGGGGGCGAAGAGGACATGAGACTGTGAAGAAAAATACGCAGCGTGACGTGTATATTTATTGCATGTTAAACGCGTAAAATGAAATGTCCCCCGTGAGCTCGACCGAATGCGCATCACCTGGCAGGGTCCGCCCCCCCACGCAATTGTCGACAGTTGGTACGGTCGATGTGACGCAATAAGTAAATAATTAAAATAAGAATGTCACAAATTTGTTAATTAAACTACTTTAAAGTTGAGGGATGCGAAAACGGAATAGCCTATTCCCACCCCGGGACTTAGGGCGTGCTGCCTGGCAAATTTTTTTGGACGTCAAGCCCACCGTCCGAGAGACAAATCCCTCGCAAGCGCGCGCGCGCGGAGACTTTTATATATAAGAAAGCATTCCAGACCCTGGGGGCATCAATAGCAAAGGCCCTTCCAGTTTTTGTACGGCAATAGGGAATGTGAAGCTGGTAAATGAGCGAAGACCTGATGTTAAATTTGTTCTTTGAAACAGGAGATCCAGCAGGTAGTCTGCGGATTTTTTATAAGTACATCGTGAATAAATAAGATCTGGTGCACAAGCCGTCGAACATTAAGAGATGTTAAGTTTGACCCAATGTAGAGATCACGTTGGTGAGTCCTATATGGGCAGTTCAATGTAAATCTTAAGGCCGAGTGATAGATGGAATCAAGCTTCTTCAGTACAGTACTTGGGGCTGGTTTATACACGATGTCACAGTAATCAAGTAGAGGCAGTATGGTAGCTTTTATCAATTCCAAACGGAATATAGGAGGGAGGCAGTGCTTGTGTCGATACAGAAAACCAATTTTTATTTTTGTCTTTGTACCAATTTTATCAATGTGATCTTCAAAATACAGTTTTGAATCCAGGATAACCCCAAGATACTTATAGATCTTGACTTGCTCTAATTGATAATTATTTAAGGAATGTAATTGGAGAAAAATAACTTCCTGCTTTAGTCCTGGTGAGAAGCATAGCACCTTGGTTTTGGAGGTATTCAGGACTAGTTTAAGAGCAACTAGCTGATGTAGTTTGTTGAAATCACCCTGGAGCTTAGCAATCACGTCATCCGGAGAGCAGCCAGCAGTAATCAGTATCGTGTCATCTGCAAAAAGATTTACCCTGGAATGATCCAGGTCAGTGCCCAAGTCATTGACATAAAGAGAGAACAAAAGGGGGCCGAGGATGGAACCCTGTGGAACCCCTTTTGTTATCTTAACACTGTTTGACATCCAACCATCTGTGAATACAGTTTGGGTGCGAAAAAAGAGGTAATTTTGTAACCATTTTACTGCGTTTTCAGAAAAACCGAGGCAACTTAGTTTACTAAGCAGGGTGTTGTGGTCTACTGTATCAAAAGCTTTGGACAGGTCAAGAAAAAGACAGGCACAGTACTGCTTATTATCAAGGCTACTGTAAATGTGATTCAGAGAGTCTTAATGCAGCAGATGTGGTGCTGTATTTTTTTCGGCACCCAGATTGTTTTAGATGTAGTAGATTTTTGGTGGACAGGAAACTGCTAATTTGGTAGTTCAATAATTTTTTAAAAATTTTCATCAACGGGGACAAAATTGAGATAGGTCACTAGTTATTTCGATCATCTTTAGGGCCCCCTTTGTGAAGTGGACGGACATAGGTATGTTTCCATTCTAGAGGAACTGATGCTTCTTTGATGGACAGGTTGAAAATATGAGCTATAGGTTTGTATATTAGGTGACCAATAGTTAGTGGAGCAACGACGGGAATACTGTCTGCTCCGGGAGAGGAGGACCCTTTGAGGTAGGACAGTTGTTTCACATTACTTTCGTGGATTGGCTGGAAACTACATTCGTTTAATGTTTGGACAAGGGTGTAGGAATTTGCATGAGCAGAGGTGACTACCAATACATTATCAAAAAGATTACCATCTTCAGAAAAATGAAGGTTTAAATTGTCAACTATTTATTTGAGATATGAAAAATATTCCCCATTTCGGTTAAGCTCAATGGGCAGATTGTCTGTTTTGGATGCCTTTTCAATACACTTGATTGTTTTCCAGAAAATCCTGGCATTTCCATGTGATTCCAGGAGAGTGGAGGAAAAGTAGGAATTTTTTGCATGCCGTATTTTTTGACGCATGTATTCCTTAAAATCCTGTATTCTAGCCAGTGATTGACCAAATTACTTTTCTGAGCACATGCCCAAGCCTTGTCCCTAGTTTTCATGAGCTATGTAATCAAAGGATCAAACCATGGTGGGCGGTTGCCTTTAGTTTTAAATCTAACCAACGGAGCATGTTTGTTAACAATTTGGAGAAATGTGTACCTGAAGGTCTCCCAAGCCATAGTCAGGTTGGGGATATCACAGACCTTGTCAATATCCGAGTGAAGCACATCATTAGTAAATGTCTGAGTGCTGAAGTGTCTCAGAGTGCTTCTCAACCAATTTAGGGGGGCTTTGGGTCTGGCTGATGATCTTACCCCAAAAATGAAGGAGTAATCACTAAGGTTACTACCCAGAACACCAGTGCGAAATTGTGAGGGGCATTTGTCAATAGGACGTCAAGCAGAGATGACTGTCCCGGATTTTTTAGATTGGGTCTCGTGGGGACATTTATTAATTGAAACAGGTTAAATTCATCTGCAAAATTTGTGGCCACGGCCGGTGGGTTTAGCCAATTCCAATTTAGATCACCCACTAAAACTGTTTCACCTTTAGGGAGGCCCCCAAGAAGCTCTCTCAGTGCAGATCCAGCTTCAACATCCTTCCCACTAGGCGGTCTATAGCAGCACACTACCAATATCTGTTGATTATTTGGGAGAGTTGTTCTGAGAGCCAGACCTTCAAAGCAACATTTTTTAAACAAGGAGTGAGCTGGTGAATATGCAATAGTATTACGAACATAGATGGCAATTCCACCTCCTTTAGATCCTCGGTCAAGCCGAAAAAGGTGGTAGTTGTCAATCGTAATCTGCAAGTCATTGATGGCAGGAGTGAGAAATGTTTCTGTTAGGCAAAAAATGTCCGGGTCAAGATTTGCCACTTCTAGTTTTAGTTGACTTAATTTAATCACAAGCCCTCTGATGTTGACATTTAGAACACCAACACCTTTCCTGCCAGAAAAATCTACAGAATTATACGAGTTCTTTACATTTGGGCCAGGATGAAGCTCAATTCCACCCAGAAATAAGAAAAGTAGATCTTCTTGGTTCTTTCGGTAAAGTCACGTAGAATGGAAATAAAATAATACAAATAAAACATAATAAAATAAAATTCTCACGACGTTTCGGCCACAACACAAGTGGCCTTCTTCAGGTGAAGAAACAGGTCTGTCCAGAAGACAGAGCTTGAATGAAAACTGTCAAGCAAGGACCGCGTCTTTTAAGCTGTGTGGGCAGAGTTAACATATGAATTAGCATGTTACCAGCCCCACCTCCGGAGCGGAGGAGGGGGGTTGGGAACAGAAAAAGAGAAACAGCAAAGTAGAATTAATAGTTTGCACAAGTATTTTCTGTGAAAGGATGAAGAGCGGCAAACCTTGGACTAATAGCAGTAGCTCGCAGATGGTGTTATTTTTAAGAGCACAATGAAGTTTGGAAGGAGTGCTGGTGAAGTAATGGGACAAAAATAGGGTTTAAAAGGATACAGTGATGGAGTGTAGAAGTGTCTATAAGCTGTTTCATTTGCAGGTGTAGTGGCAAATCGAGCAACAAGTATGGACGCAAAGTAACGAGGGTAGCCGTTTGTAGAGTTGAATGTGGCACTAGATATGGCCGGGAAGGACAGCAGTAGGATACACAGCAGGAGAATTGCCATCTCTAAAATATCCGGAGTAAACACAGATTAACACACAAGCGGAAAAGAGAAAATATATATACTTGTAGGCCGAGCATGAGAAAAATGTCTTGCCGCACTCGTCACACATGCACGGCTTCTCGCCCATGTGCTAGGGTTGAACAGCACCCCCCCCCCCCCCCCCCCCCCGACAGGGACAGCAGATTCTTAGCTGTTGTGGGCTCGGCTGCACCGCTTGCACCGCCTCCTTTCCCCGCCGCAGGATGGTGCTCGAGCTAGGCCTTCTTGAGCTCGGCCCACGACTGGAATGTCGTTTCTTGGCCTCTTGTGTCTCTGCTGCCCGACCAGACGGCCCCACTGAAGCCCACACAGGGGACTCTTCATTCACGACCCTTGGCCATCTTGACGATCTCCGTGAAGTTTTCCAGGATGGAGCGCCTTGGCAGGAACACAGCTTGGGGTCCGTGGCAATGTTGCCTTGGCAGGAACACAGCGTGGGGTCCGTGTCAATGTTGCCTTGGCAGGAACACAGCTTGGGGTCCGTGGCAATGTTGCCTTTGCAGGAACACAGCTTGGGATCCGTGGTAATGTTGCCTTGGCAGGAACACAGCTTGGGGTCCGTCGCAATGTTGCCTTGGCAGGAACACAGCTTGGAGTCCGTGGCAACGCTGCCTTGGCAGGAACACAGCTTGGGGTCCGTGGCAATGTTGTCTTGGCAGGAACACAGCTTGGGGTCCGTCGCAATGTTGCCTTAGCAGTAACACAGCTTGGGGTCTGTGGCAATGTTGCCTTGGCAGGAACACAGCTTGGGGTCCGTGGCAATGTTGCCTTGGCAGGAACACAGCTTGGAGTTCGTGGCAATGTTGCCTTGGCAGGAACACAGCTTGGAGTCCGTGGCAATGTTGCCTTGGCAGGAACACAGGTTGGGGTCCACAGCAATGTTGCCTTAGCAGGAACACAGCTTGGAGTCCGTGGCAATGTTGCCTTGGCAGGAACACAGCTTGTGGTCCGTCGCACTATCAACTAGGCCTCACTCAGGCTGCGCCATGGGCGCGATTAACTAGGCCTCACTCAGGCTGCGCCAGGTGCACGATTTTCTAGTCCTCACTCAGGCGGCGCCAGGTGCACTGTTAACTAGGCCTCACTCCGGCTGCGCCTTGTGCATGATTAAGTAGGCTTCTCTCAGGCTACGCCAGGTGCACGATTAGCTAGGCCTCACTCAGGCAGTGTCATGTGCATAACTAGGCCTCACTCAGGCTGTGCCACGTGCATGATTAATTAGGCCTCACTCAGGCTGCGCCTTGTGCATGATTTACTAGGCCTCACTCAGGCTGCGCCAGGTGCATGATTAGCTAGGCCTCACTCAGGCAGTGTCACGTGCACAATTAACTAGGCCTCACTCAGGCTGCGCCATGTGCGCGATTAACTAGGCCTCACTCAGGCTGCGCCACGTGCACTATTAACTAGTCCTCACTCAGGCTGCGCCAGGTGCACGATTAACTAGGCCTCAACCAGGTGCACGATTAACTAGGCCTCGGCTGCGCCAGGTGCACGATTAGCTAGGCCTCACTCAGGCTGCGCCAGGTGCACGATTTACTCGGCCTCACTCAGGCTGTGTCATGTGCAGTATTACCTAGGCCTCACTCAGGCTGCGCCAGGTGCATGATTAACTAGGCCTCACTCACGCTGCTCCAGGTGCACGATTAGCTAGGCCTCACTCAGGCTGCGCCAGGTGCATGATTTAGCTAGGCCTCACTCAGGCTGCGCCATGTGCACGATTAGCTAGGCCTCACTCAGGCTGCGCCAGGTGCATGATTTAGCTAGGCCTCAGGCAGTGTCATGTGCACGATTAACTAAGCCTCAACCAGGTGCACGATTAACTAGGCCTCACTCGGCTGCGCCAGATGCACGATTAGCTAGGCCTCACTCAGGCAGTGTCACGTGCACAATTAACTAGGCCTCACTCAGGCTGCGCCATGTGCGCGATTAACTAGGCATCACTCAGGCTGTGTCATGTGCAGTATTACCTAGGCCTCACTCAGGCTGCGCCAGGTGCATGATTAACTAGGCCTCACTCACGCTGCTGCAGGTGCACGATTAGCTAGGCCTCACTCAGGCTGCGCCAGGTGCACGATTTACTCGGCCTCACTCAGGCTGTGTCATGTGCAGTATTACCTAGGCCTCACTCAGGCTGCGCCAGGTGCATGATTAACTAGGCCTCACTCACGCTGCTGTAGGTGCACGATTAGCTAGGCCTCGCTCAGGCTGCGCCAGGTGCATGATTTAGCTAGGCCTCACTCAGGCTGCGCCATGTGCACGATTAGCTAGGCCTCACTCAGGCTGCGCCAGGTGCATGATTTAGCTAGGCCTCAGGCAGTGTCATGTGCACGATTAACTAGGCCTCAACCAGATGCACGATTAACTAGGCCTCACTCGGCTGCGCCAGATGCACGATTAGCTAGGCCTCACTCAGGCTGCGCCAGGTGCACGATTTACTCGGCCTCACTCAGGCTGTGTCATGTGCAGTATTACCTAGGCCTCACTCAGGCTGCACCAGGTGCATGATTAACTAGGCCTCACGCTGCTCCAGGTGCCCGATTAGCTAGGCCTCACTCAGGCTGCACCAGGTGCATGATTTAGCTAGGCCTCACTCAGGCAGTGTCATGTGCACGATTAACTAGGCCTCACTCAGGCTGCACCAGGTGCACAATTAACTAGGTCTTACGCTGCGCCAGGTACACACACGAGTGTACATCACTACACTATCACACACACACACACACGAGTGTACATCATTACACTATCACACACAAGTGTACATCACTACACTATCACACACACAGAGTGTACATCACTATACTATTACACACAGAGTGTACATCACTTCACTATCACACATACACGAATGTACATCACTGTTTGAATGCAGAAGTCCCTCTCATCACGGCCATGAAGCTATGAAGCTGCTGAACTACATTTTCTGGGGGTGGCCTCAAAAATAAAATCCAGAATAATAGGCGACGTTTTGGGCAATGGCCCTTACAACACACAAGTATTATAATCACGTCTCACTCTCACACGGCTCACACGTCTCACTCTCACACGGCTCACCCTCACGGCTCACTCACACACACTCACACGCAGCTCAAACACCTCATTCTCACATTTTCACACATTCTCACGCACAGTTTACACTCACGCAAAACAACTCACACGCTGCTACACACGCCGCCGCCGCCATCTTGGAACAGCGGGTGCTGGCGAGGTGTGGTATGAACGGCTTCAAGCTCTGATGACATCTTCATCTTGATCTCTGCAAGAAGGAATCACTTTAGTGGAAATACTATGAGAGTTATAAATTGCAGGATATTTTTGTGTAAAACACGTGGTTGTTGGATGTACGTAGCCAACTGTGCTCATCAGAGGTGTGGAGGAAGGACAACAAACTAAACATGAAAAGCAGTTCTAAAACAAATGTTCAATCTGCATTTTAAAGTGGATAGCTCCAGTGGCGTCCTAATAACGTAAATAACAGCATTCCAGACGGCCGTAGAATTGAAATTGTGAGGTATCATGTACCCTTATTGCGTGCACCCTGGCAGGCTGCAGTGGAAGGTGGCGACGGCGCCGATAACAGCGATGGCCCCCTGGGCACGAGCGTGTGGCAGCTGCAGGCGCTGTGTGTGGAGGGGCCTGCCGCCTCGCTGCGGGATTCCCTGTGCACACTCGTGGGCGGCCTGGTGGCGTGGCAGGGGCACGTGCTCTCTGCCCTCACTGACGCCGGAGTTTGTGCTGAGGATTCACGCACGCCTGATGGTGATGACTGTGCACCGTTGTTTTCCTCTATATGACAATTAGCAGCGCAACCACAGCTCGAAATAGCCACCATATTCATTTAATAATAATAATCAACGTAATGAGGAAGTGTCATTCGATGTGAACTGTCATAATCGGTCTGCTTCGCACCCCCTGATGTACCCCATGTGACTAGGCAGCTCCCCTCATGATGATGGTCACTTCTAATGTCTCACCTTTTGTGGCTCACTTGTAACTCATTTGCAGCCTAAGGCTTTGATAACTGTGTAAGTGACAAATACTGTCTCTCTGTCTCACCACCTGTGCCAATCTCCTTCCACCCTCCAGGAATAGCAGCTTGCATACGAACATTACACCAACAGTGCCAGGAGACTACAAATCATTGTAACACCATCCAGGTAAACACAGCCTGCATACACGGGGCTTGCTGTGAATGGTGTACGCACACACATGCAATGTTTCTGTTCATTGTGCATTTATGGTCAAAGCCATCTTTTTGCACCAAGATATTTTGTGTAATTAAATGCGTTTTGATGCAATTCATGGAATGTAAGGCATTTCGTCATAATTGTCCATTATCATGAGCCATTGGCTATCCACTGCTGGATGAAGTCCCTTGATGCCTAGATTCATTTCTGGCACATAAACTGATCTCACCACTCCATCTCAGCAGTAATCATCCTCGGGAATGTTCCCTCTTTTGTCCGCCATTCCATCCCCAGTCTTGTCTATTTGCTTTCATCCCTTCGATTGATTGGTCCTGTCCAAGCACACTTATTTTTTTACGTACGGAAGCCTGGCAAAATGTTAACTTCCTCACCTCGATATGCAAAAGGTTGTAGGTTCGATCCCGACCCTGACACCTATATACAGTGAGGGAAAAAAGTATTTCATCCCCTGCTGATTTTGTACGTTTGCCCACTGACAAAGAAATGATCAGTCTATCATTTTAATGGTAGGTTTATTTGAACAGTGAGAGATAATAACAACAACAAAAAAAACAGAAAAACGCATGTTAAAAATGTTATAAATTGATTTGCATTTTAATGAGGGAAATAAGTATTTGACCCCCTTTCAATCAGAAAGATTTCTGACTCCCAGGTGTCTTTTATACAGGTAACAAGCTGAGATTAGGAGCACTCCCTTTAAGAGTGTGCTCCTAATCTCAGCTCGTTACCTGTATAAAAGACACCTGTCCACAGAAGCAATCAATCAGATTCCAAACTCTCTACCATGGCCACGACCAAAGAGCTCTGCAAGGATGTCAGGGACAAGATTGTAGTCCTACACAAGGCTGGAATGGGCTACAAGACCATTGCCAAGCAGCTTGGTGAGAAGGTGACAACAGTTGGTGCGATTATTCGAAAATGGAAGAAGCACAAATGAACTGTCAATCTCCCTCGGCCTGGGGCTCCATGCAAGATCTTACCTCATGGAGTTGCAATGATCATGAGAACGGTGAGGAATCAGCCCAGAACTACACGGGAGGATCTTGTCAATGATCTCAAGGCAAGAAAACAATTGGTAACACACTACGCTGTGAAGGACTGAAATCCTGCAGCGCCCGCAAGGTCCCCCTGCTCAAGAAAGCACATATACATGCCCGTCTGAAGTTTTCCAATGAACATCTGAATTATTCAGAGGACAACTGGGTGAAAGTGTTGTGGTCAGATGAGACCAAAATGGAGCTCTTTGGCATCAACTCAACTCGCCGTGTTTGGAGGAGGAGGAATGCTGCCTATGACCCCAAGAACACCATCCCCACCGTCAAACATGGAGGTGGAAACAAGCTTTGGGGGTGTTTTTCTGCTAAGGGGACAGGACAACTTCACCGCATCAAAGGGACAATGGACGGGGCCGTGTACCGTCAAATCTTGGGTGAGAACCTCCTTCTCTCAGCCAGGGCATTGAAAATGGGTCGTGGATGGGTATTCCAGCATGACAATGACCCAAAACACACGACCAAGGCAACAAAGGAGTGGCTCAAGAAGAAGCACATTAAGGTCCTGGAGTGGCCTAGCCAGTCTCCAGACCTTAATCCGATAGAAAATCTGTGGAGGGAGCTGAAGGTTCGAGTTACCAAACGCCAGCCTCGAAACCTTAATGACTTGGAGAAGATCTGCAAAGAGGAGTGGGACAAAATCCCTCCTGAGATGTGTGCAAACCTGGTGGCCAACTACAAGAAACGTCTGACCTCTGTGATTGCCAACAAGGGTTTTGCCACCAAGTACTAAGTCATGTTTTGCAGAGGGGTCAAATACTTATTTCCCTCATTTAAATGCAAATCAATTTATAACATTTTTGACATGTGTTTTTCTGGATTTTGTTGTTATTCTGTCTCTCACTGTTCAAATAAACCTACCATTAAAATTATAGACTGATCATTTCTTTGTCAGTGGGTAAACGTACAAAATCAGCAGGGGATCAATTACTTTTTTTCCCTCACTGTATTTGTAGTTTGAATAGTCTCTCTTTCCGTGGTTGCGTGGATTTTTTTCCGGATCCTCCGGTTTTTCCTTCCACATTTCGAAACATGCTTTTAGAGTATTTGGCTGATATACATTTCCATATGATAAGCCACTTTGTTGAGCTATCATTTGTGACCAGGTTGCTTCTGAAAAAGAGCTACATAGCCCAATGTACCTTACCTGGTTAAATAAAAATAGTTGAAGTTTTTAGTTTTCGTTCAGCAATGTATAGATCATGGTTGTTGATGACGATCATTAAACAGTGGTGTTTATTGAACAAAATATTATATTACGTTGCTTCCTTAGCTTTGCTGTTCCCACTGTTGGTGTACATTCTGAACAGCTTGAACTGGCAGCACTGCAGGAGAAGCACGAGGAAGAGGCGCGGACTCGAGAAGAAGAGAAGGAGCAGAGCGAGCGAGAGCGGCAGGAGCTGGAGAGATTGCACGAGCAAGAGCGGGAGGGACGGCTGCAGCGGGAGATTGAGCAGAGGCTGCAGCATGACGTAGAGGGCATCAGGGACCAGGCTCGGCTTGAGATCCAGCAGGTGTCTTTCTTAGACATCTTCAAAGAACAATCCCCGCTTTGATCTTGCCTGTGTTGTGTCTCAGCTGTGTCATGCGTGTCTTCGTGCAGAGAGAGGAGGCTGCGACTGCCTGCCAGAATCGCACCCAGGAGGCAGAGGCTGAGCTCACGCAGCTCCAGACGGTGAGTGCTACTCTCATGATCTGTGCTGTCTTTTCCCTTGCCCTGAATATAAACACAGATCTGGTGTAAGGTCATCATGACCCCTGTCTCCACAATAGGGCCCATTATTGATTTCCCATTGGTACACAACATGTGAATCGATTGGCAGTAGCCCGGGTCACCGCAAAATATTGGTGGGCCGGGCATAGTTTAAGGTTTTTTTCTGGGAGCATCGCTGGTACTACTCTGTCCTGCCGGAGGGCGACGCTGGGAGCGATGATGATGACGATGTCGATCCCGCCAGCACGACCATGACTGCCGGCCATACCAAGAGAGCGCCTGGTGCGCCATTGCCTCCAAGTGGTCTCGCTCCCAAAGACAAGGGTGGCCGCCCCGTAAGAAGCAGAACGTGCTGGGGAATGACCAGACCAGCATCCTGATGTACTTTCAAAACAAGCAATAAACAGCCGTTGCCACACACAAATCCCCAGCAGCCCCCCTTTTTTATGGGTGTTTTGCGTGTGTTTTTTATTTTCATATTTGGCGTGCGTATCGGGCTCAGTGACATCTCCCGTCTTCATAGGTCTTCTGGTTTCGGAGTTATGGAGGTTTTGGCACCCCCAGGTCACGATGGTGACCCGGGTCCACCACCAATCGATTCATGTACTGACTGTTTTCTTATTTTTCTATTAATATATTTCACATAGGAAGTCTGTTGAGAAGGAATATCGCATTTGTAAGGGTGTCCAGGGTGTCCACTGCTGCTTGGGCTTGCATCAGCATATTGCAGAGGCGTGGCTGTGGCACGTTACATTCACGTGGTGGGCAGCTGTCCTACGGAAGGCGTGACGCAGTGCCGACATGACACCTGACCCTCATCAAACAATCACCACTCACCTGACATCACTCATAGTCATCAACTCACCTGATCCTCACTGAGGATGCAGGCCTCGTGTGACACGCTGAGCTATTGTGAATGGTTATTCGGTTAAGCCGCACCAGAGCAGACATTATTTGGTAAAGTGTAATTTTTTTTAAGTGTTTACCACATTCGCTTAAGCTACATGTTGTAACCTTTACAAAAGACACCTTTCATTTAACTTAGTGGAATGATCCAAGAGGAGGTCCCTGGACAAAAAGACAAAGATCCCCCCCTATTGCCTTAACAGACTGCTGGGGCAAGCGCTGTTAGTGAGCACCTGTGAAGGCCGGTATGGCGCACGAGGGGTGGGTGGCCAGCACTATGCCCGGCCGCCTTTGTCTCCCTAGTGGCAATGTTTACGCACTCCACTAGGTACTCATTAAAGGCTGAGTCGACTTAGGGGAGGCCCAGGACCGGTTCAGATAATCGTCACTGGTGTTGGTCGTGAGCGGGAATCAACCTCGGGTCATTGGGTTTGTAGCAAAGCATGCTAACCGCTATACTACCACTATATGTCATGTAGAGGTAGGACACCTCTTTAATTAAACTTAGATTAGCCCTGTATTGTATAGATCATTAGTGTATTTACAGTTATTCATTCCAACTCCTCAAAGTTGTGACATGGATGTGGCCTGCCAACCACCAGAGTGGCATAATTTGTACACACATCCCAAAGACATTGACACCCTTGATCTAGACTCAAGAGGTGATTATTGCAGCGTGCATCGTTACTATTTCCCACTTTATCAAGTCGCTAGTTGGAGTGGGGACTAACTGTGCATGCATGAAGATCCTGTTTGAATGGGATGCTGAATATAGTGGTTTGAGCTTCTGATGGTTGAGGGAGAATTATCAGATCTGAAGGTCAGTGACTACAGAAATAGCAGAGGAGAAATTTCCTTTAAATCAGCGGTAATAGGACAAGGACAGTGATGAGATGATACTGAACGTCTCTGGAGCAAGTGATGCAGTGAGACGGTCGTAATTATGTGTATTGTCTCGAGTATGTAAGTATGTTGAACTTCTTTCGCACCGTACGTAGTCAACCGTGACAAAGGTGTGGGTGAAGGACAACAATGTTGTGTTGTAATGTCTAATGATTGAGGATAGGGATGAGTATGCAAATTCATCACAGGCAATATCTAAGGTTACAGTAAGAGCTGATTTTTAATCCTAGATTATATCACACGCGTTTAGAAGCGTACGTATCAGCAGCTGATGTTTGGAAGTGTGCACTTGTGGTTATTACTGTGATGCACAGGGCTCGTTGAATCGAGGGTTCCTTTGATCTCATTAGACATCAAAATGTTCCAGGCACTGCCGCTGCTGCTCGAGCACTGCCACGTGAGTGTTGACTCGTTCAAAGTGGCGGCTTGCCGGCCGGCATTTCGTTTAAAAAAACAGCCTGGGGTAATACGTGACAGTTACAGTTGTGGTTATAGTAACACAACATGTGGACATGTAAAAGTGAGAAGCTGGCTTTAACTTGTACTGTAGGTAAATGGGGAATAGTTATGATGTGATCCACAGTTCCCCACTGTCGCATCATGGAACGGACTGCAGCAGTAGCACGAGGTGGCTGTGTACCATTGCACGTTCACATTCTCACAGACAATGTCAGCACAGAATTCACGTTGAAGCTTTAACCAATAAGTAAACTCCATACGTTCAGGTCATCATCGTTGCTCATGCCTGTGAATCACACAGCGTCGCTTGTGTTGGTTGATACATACGTGGAACGATTCGTTTTTTGTAGTGGCGTCAGAACAGAAAACACCGTACAGACTGAGTGAGTGTGCACGGTGGTGTGCGGGGCAGGCGATGGAGGACAAGGAGCGTGCTGTGGCGGATCTACAGGCCGCACTGGACCAGGCTGCACGGGATGCAGAGCAGCTCAAGGCCGATGCCGTGAGTCCTGCAACGTTGTGGCACGTTGCCGCACACACAGCTCCGTACCCTCCAGTGAGCGGACGCCTGCCATAAATGCCGTGTGAAGATCCCGCTGGTTGGCGCACGCGTTTCATGAGCGCTTCAATATCTCGTCATCTCTGCCATACGAGCCCAGTGCGTTGCCGGAGGGGTGGAATGCTCACTCATACATCACTCAGCCGCACGCAATCAGCCACCTGCATTACTGCAGTGTTGTGCCCATTATAATGCTGTATGGACAGAGGCAATGGCGTACGAATGCACCTGGCCATGGGTTTAAATTTAAAAAATAATTCATACAAATTTGGACAATTACTTCATATAGCGGTGTAGCCAAGTGTATAATTACTAGAGTTATTAATGATTAGTATTATTTTGGTGCTTGTTTACCCAGGAAAACCTCATGGAGACTCACGACTCTTGTAGGAGGATGATGCTGGCTAGTTTCTACATTAGGAGGGGCGATGCTTGCCGTGTGTCATTCCAATTGAGTCATTATTGGGTAAATTTTCAAACTTGGCCCACGACACCGGCACACAATATCACGGGATCTTTCACGTCTGCTGTGAAGCGAACGGTGTACAGTAACATCACGGTTATTACACCCGCATCAACAATCAGGGCGGCCGATGGATTAAAACCACGGATCTCTGTAACAGGCGACGAGCACACACTACCACTGGGCTGCACCGGTTCTGCCAACAATATCAGTGGAGCTGCATTTCGTGCCATTGCCTTGTATTCTTTTATTTCTAAATCTTAAAAAATGTGAAGGGAGATTATGTATGTGTAGTGACATTGGGGATGTCACTATATGGGGCCGGGCTGAGAGGGCCATTGCACACGATGCACCGTCATCGCATACACCCTGTGGGCGGGTGTAGTACCAGCCCTAGCGGGGTTTGGTGAGCGCTGGATAGCGCGGGCACCACGCATACCGTGTGGTGGGGGCTTCCATGAGGGGGAGCGGGAGAGTGTCAGCCCAAGGGCAGGGTTGCCCTGGGCCATGGCACTTTGGTTGACCCTGCAGACACGTGATCTAGAGTGTCCACAGAGAGGCCCCCAGGTGGGGGGACTAGGGGGTGATCACGTGTCCAGGGAGAGCTCTCGAGAGGGATCAAGGGGGAGCTAGAAGGATCCAGAAGGCATGCGGGGTCAAGGGCGGAGCGGCCCCGACCGTAGGGGGACATAAGGCGGGTCCATGAGAGGGACCAGGGTTGCTGCATTCTACAACCTGAAGCTCCACGTCCAACAGCTGAAGCCTACATCTCAGGCTGGAAGCTCTACGTCTTCGAGGCAAACACGTGGTAGCGGACCCGAGTAGGGACCCGACCCTTCGTAGCAGTAACTCCTCTGTATAGTGTAGTTAGCTGGGTGGTCACCACAGTAGGCTGGTGAAGGGGCGGTGAAGGGGCAATTACCCCTTGTGTTACGTGTTACAAATAAATGTGTTGCCTCTAAAAGGAACAACGTCTGCGACTCAGTTGGACTCACGACATATGTATGTTGAACTTCTTTTGCACCATACGTAGCCAACCAGAGGTGCAGAGTTAAGTACAACAAACAAGAGTAGGTGCAGTTCGATGTCTAGGATTCAGGCAAATGTGGTTTAATTGCAAGTCCACACATGCTCATTTGTTACGGTTTGAAGTGTAGGCATGTAACGAGGTATTAGTTCACAGATTAAATCGATTGCATCTACTATTTGTTCTTGGTGAAACCCAGGTGACTTGCAAAAGAGGCAATTTTCCACATGTTACAATGGGTTTATTCATCTCTAATCTATTAAAAACGAAACTATGTTTATTTTACCACCTAAGGCCCACTGAGCTATATAGCGACCTGGCCACAAATGATAGCTCAACAAAGTGTCTTATCGTCATGTGGAAATATATCGCAGGCAAATAGCCAAGTACTCTAAACGCATGTTAATTCTATATATGGAAGGAAAAACCGGAGGACCCGGAGAAAAATCCATGCAACCACGGGGAGAACATGAAACTGCAAATATACAGCAGGCATCAGGGTCTGGTTCGATCCCACGACCTCCTGTATACCGGGCGAGGTAGTTAACATCTCGCCACCGTGGCACCCCCTGGTTAAATAACGGATACGCCGATGACGACGACAACAACAACAACATTTGTTATTCTGTGCGTGCGCACTGGGTCCCCCAGGAGCGGAGCCGCGAGGAGGAGGTGCGAATGGCCCGCGAGGACGAGCGGAGGTCGCGGGACGCCGAGGTGGCGGGGTTCCGCGAGCAGGCGTCTCAGCACGCGCTCACCATCGTCTCCCTGGAGGGGAGGCTCTCTGCCCTGCTCGCCCAGAGCGCTCACGATGCCCGGAGCGCTCACGACGCCCGAAGCGCTCACGACGCCCGGCGAGCCCCAGCCAGTGGGGGTAGGCGCCCATCAGGTGCGCCGCTGTTGTACATATTGTGATATTAACAATAAGGTCAAGTACAAACAAAATTATTAAAATTATAAAAATGTGAACATTTATGTAAAATATGTAAAAAAGTGTGTAATGTTAATGTAATGAAGTTCGTATTTAAGTGTAATTAAGAATGTGTGCATTGTTAAGTGTAATGAATAATGATTGTGATTGTGTGTCTTAAGTAAATGAATATTGTAAAATATATATGATTAATGGGAATAGGTTTTACCCTTTTTTCTGGCAACAAAGCAGGTGTTAAGATGTTAAAACACCAAACTGAAACCTTATTTCAGGAATCATGTCTGCATTAGCCACAATAATTCTGGTCAGAATGCAAACAAAAAACATACTCTGATAATATATGCATTGTCTTTGAAACTGATTGATCCACACCAGAGACAGCTTTCTTTCGAGCCTAGTCTCAAAAGGTGTTAGACCAGAGGACGCTAAAAGGCGTACGAAAAGGCAAGGTCCACCAGTTATGATGTATAGTGTGGCATGAATTTGTTCACGTGCGATCCTTGCATGACATGGTGTCACCAACTGCAAACTGTATGGTCAAGTGATGGATGCGTGTAGGAGTCAGTGTTCATATTCTATCTTCTCTGTACCCGAAAATACCTCAAGTCCCACAAGGGAGTGTTGATCGGTAGGCTCGATCCGCTGTTGGGGCGTGCTGCGAACACGCCGCTCGCTATCCACTCAGGGCTGTTCGCCTGTTAGGCTCGGTCCACAGCTAGAGTGTGCTCGCGACTCTCGAGTCAGCACACTGCCAGTTCGCCATTGGCTGCTGTGCCACACACTGGCAGGTGGTCTGCATGCCAGGCTCGATCTGCAACTGGAGTGCTGTGTGGCCATGCTGGCCCAGCACGCTGCCTGTCTGCAGCCTTGGGAGTGGCTTGGTTTACAAGCACCCTTAGTCGCTCACTCTCAAGAGATCCCCCGCTATGCAGCAGCCTGCACGTGTCCACACACACTCTCCCGGCCTCTCCACACTCTCATACAATGGCAGTCACTGGGTTCGACCAACATAACTTTTCCAGCCTATAGCTTGGACAATATTTAATGCACACTCGATATTGGTGTATGACTCAAATCTCCACTTAACTTCCCACACGTCTTAGCTTATCACAGTATTATATAAAAATTCCTTCACACACCTCTTAGCTTAACACAACACTTAGCTTAGTATAGTACACCTCAAAATATAAAGAAAAACATTAAATAAAACTTTCAGCAATACTTAGAGCCTGCCTTAGCAGGAACTCACTCTATTGTCAGTCACGAGGGAAAATCCCAGAGTATGCCAATGCAGGACTAGTTGGTATGCTTTTTTTTACTGTTTATATTGGAATTTCTAGCTTATTTAATGAATTCCCTAAGACAGATTAAGGCCCAAAGTTCCTCCCACCTCAGCCTTAGTTCATCCCTGGTTCTGGCTTCGCAGACATCCTTGAGCCTGATGTCATAATCCCTATAAGTCATAATGAAGGTTTTTTTGGGTTATATCGCGCAAGTATAAATGTGTCTTAACCCTCCACCACATGACACAGCCAGTAAGGTTTGTCACGTAAACAAAATGTGCCATTTTTTACTACTTCAGCCCACCGTTGTGTTGGAGAGTAAATCCACATTTCCCATTAGTAGACACTAATTGGCTTTTTTTGTTTACGTGACAAACCTTATTGACTTGTGTCGGGTAGTGGAGAATTACGATCCATTTATACCTATGAGATCTAACACAAAAACCTTTGTTATGAATAATATTGATCGCGAAAGGCTGCGTGTTAAACTGTCATGATCCCCATCATACTCCCTTCCTCCAAAGATCAGCCAAAGATTTGTGTGAACACAGACCCACTGAATTGCCCCTAGACGTGGTGTGTGTTGTGTCTGTAGCCTGGTGTTACTTGTGAAATTTCCTTCCTTCCTCTAGGTGTTTTCATTATGCCCAACTGATCAAGGTATCTTGTATTCTATTTCCCAACTTATCATTCTAATGCTAATTAGTCTGAATCCACATATATATCTACGAGCTATTGCATTAAAATAGGCAATATCACACTTAATATTATGGAAAAGGCATATATACAACACTATGCCATCGACTGCTGTCGCTTGTTTCGCGTGCTCTCGCCCTCGGTGCCAACGGATGCCGGGCGTCGGGGTGAAGGGATCCACTTTGGGTGTACGTCCCATACGCGGGCGTAGGGGGATTAGTTTGAAGGGCGTGCAGTTCCTTGCAATGTTGCGACCCATAGGGTGCCGCCCCGGATCCATGAGACCTGGAGTGATGTAGTTTTTTATCCGTGTTAGATGCTGTTGCATGAACTAGACCAATACTTAGAGGGATCACTAAGTCAACTTTTGTGAGCAAATATACACGATTGCTTATCCAAGTCTTCCAGAGCTGACCATTTGAAGTGTATAGCATTTCAGCGCTGCACATCCTAGGTTTAAGCATACAGGTGTATGTACAGTGCTTTGTCAATCCACTGCTGGATGAGGACCTCCTCACACTGCAGGTTATGGGGGTAGTTTGACCATACTTTACTCCACTGGTCAGTGTGGGTTGGTGAGGGCAGGGAGGGTAGACGTTGGTTTAGACTAACGTGCTGTACAACAATGGATTTTTATGCATTCCACTCTGCTGCCCATAACATAACCCTATAGCTTATAACCCTTCTGTTGCATGGTGATCGCCCATAAAAGCACAATCCAGCATTCTGGGTAATTTTATCATAAGCCCGCCTGTAATCCAGCACTGTGGAGGCCAGCGTTGGTGGATCATACAAATTACAAAATGTGAGACTCCTTTTCTTTGGGCATCGAGGTGCCACACCCTAGCTTGCCAGCAGAAGGCAGTACAGAAAGGTGTGGAATGACATCATCTGTCCCTTCTGTATGGGATAGAGTGTTGCCCCCTCGCATGCATGGGTTTTTCCAGGTACTCTGGTTCCCTTCCACATGTATAACCACTCGCTAATTTGCTGAAAATATAATATACTGTACAGAGAACTGCAGAGCAGTCAATGGTGCCGGCTCACCACCTGGCAGCCCTCCAGCTCTCGTCTGGTTCTTCAGCGATTGTGAGATGCAGTTTGTATGAATAACGCTATTTAAAATAACTTGTGAGATTTTTTTGAGTTATTGAGTGCAAGTATTTGTAGCCTTCTGTGGGAGATCTGGACAAATTCATAGATCCAAACTGGAAGTTTTGCCAAGGAATTCAGTTGACCACAAGGTGGGTCCAACACAGCTGGGTGAGTGGCAACATGTGTGTAGCAAGGGGCTTGATGATGGCTGCCACAGGTTTAATCAGCCTCTAGGGGTGGGATAACTTCATATTGCCAATCAAGCAGCAGTGATGTACTAAATAATTTTTTATATATTTATAACGAATTGAGATATTGGAGATGGTTGAATGTGTGAGGTGGCTGAGTGGCTTGAGAGGCCAGAATGCTCAGCTGACACTGCAGAGACCTGGGTTTGAATCCAGGTAGCTGCCTCTGATTAAAACTGCGTTCTCAAGTGTAGAGAGTTGATGGTCTCAGTACGGCTACCAATGATTGTACACAAAAAAGCATTTGCTTCAGTTTGGTTTTGCACTTAAGTTGACCAAGTTCTAGCTTTGAGAGTTAAAATATCAATTTAACTGCCATTCTACGACAAATATTACTGTGGGTGGTAGGGCAGATGGGAAAGTGCTGCCCCCAACCATGTGTGGACTCGAGGTAACGTGACATTGCAGCGGTAGCATAATTGGGATAACACCGTGAAAATGGATTAAATAAAACAGCGCCACAGGTATCGACAAATGACCATGCAGGCTATGCGTGGATATATTTAGTTGCCTCAAAATTCCATTGGAATCTTTGCACTTTAGGGATTTGTGCAAATCCTGAATGTGGCGAGATGTTAACTACCTCGCCTGGTATACAGCAGGTTGTGGGTTTGATCCCAACCCTGATGCCTGCTGTATATTTTGAGTTTGCATCTTCTCCTCGTGGTCACTTGGATTTTTCTCTGGGTCCTCCGGTTCTCCTCTCCACAATGAGAAACGTTTTTAGAGTGTTTGGCCGCTATACATTTCCATGTGACGATAAGCCACTTCGTTGATAGCCAGGTTGCTTCTGAAAAAGAGTCTATTTGCAGCTCAGTGAGCCTTACCTGGTAAAAAATATTATTAAAATAAATAGTATGGTGCTCGTCGGGTGGTGTTCACGCAGGAAAATGGGGGTCCCCGAAGCCTGGCAAGCCTGGAGTGGGGTTCACCGAGACGGACGGCGAGCCTACAGAGAAGATGCCTACAACATCATCGTGTGGCGGACGCTCCTGCTCCTTGGAGCTCACCTGCTCACAGCTCCGGTGGGAAGCCTGAACGTCAGCGAGTTAACGGAGACGTGCATTTAAATGGTTACTACAAGTGTATGGGGCAGCGTCGTAGGTGTGGTTCAAGTGAATTATTCTTGATCTGCATGAGCTGTTGATGTATAGTGGTTTGCACAATGTGTCATGATTTCTGTAATTATATTCAATTTCTGGTCTGCACACCACTGGACTAGGCCTCCCCTGGGTAAAATTTCCCTGACATGAGTTCCTGATGAGCACGTTTGGCTACGTACGGTGTGAAATAAGTTAATCATACATACATATTAAAACTGAGGAGACAAAGGCAGCCCTGCATGCTATTGACAAAGGCTATCTTTTCACCTGCCAGACGAATCGTAACAGATATTTTCTAATGGCACTTTTCATTAACGTCCAGTCTGAAAGAAATGTGGTATTTTGTCTGTGTATGTGTTCATATTTTGTTTGTGTGTGTGTGTGGATGTTTTGAGTCATGTGCGTGTCCTGGCGTTCGTCCATGTGTACACACATCAAGGTGTTGTGTGTGCTATTTATATTCTCCACATTGACGATGATGCTTATACTCTTTGGTTCTTTCGGTAAAGTCAATTAGATAGAAAAAAATAACTAATAAATCACGACGTTTCGATCGCAAAACAAGCCACCGTCTTCAGGTGAAACAATACAGCAGGCGGACTGCTGAGGAGGAAATGTATCAAGAGAGCGACTGCAACCAAAGTTTATATACGTTTGTGGTGGGTACAACCTAAGGGTAAGTGGGCGGGACTAGGGATAGTCCTCTACTTATGATGGAGATGCGTTACGACGACCCCATCGTGAGTCAAAAATATCGTAAGTCGAAGATGGCCTAGCCTACCCAGGAGTCTTAAAGAATGGTGATAATTTAGCAAAATAGAGCAATTTACAGTACCGTACTGTATAAACTATATACTATATGTATTTATGAATTACAATACTGTATTGCACAGTAAAAATGTAAAGTAAAAAAAAACAAGGCAAATTCTTAACCTACCTATATGAACTGCAATTTAATAGAAAGTTTTTTCAGGAAACAATCCTATTTGCTATAAAAACTTTTAACATGCGTACATCCCGCAGCGTCCCAACGTACAGTATCGTATCTCGTACGCTGCTGCGTTTGCCTGCTGCGCGAAATGTAAAATATTTTACAATTTTGTCGTATCGTCATCGTAAGATCGGAATATTGTAAGTTGGACCATCGTAACTCGGGGACTATCTGTAAATGTAATCGCAGAGAGGGTCGGGGTGGATGAGCTCGGCTTATCCGAGGAGGGGGGAGGGGGGGCTGCCGTAACGGGCGAGAAGGTGGGCAGTCACGAAAGCCTCAAATCAAGATTGAACCGCCTCTACGGGGTGGATTTCCACACAACTCAAGACATGACTTCAACCGAGAAGATGGATGCAAAATTTAGCAATCTTTGGAAGGACGTTGATCAACCAGGTATAGTGTTAACTGTTGTGTTGGCCGACTCTCTGAGTTGCATTACATTTCTAAGTTTGCTAAGTTTGATATATTTTTTCTTTTTTTCTCTCTATCACCTTTTTCCCTCTGTAAATTTCACCCCCACCCTCTCGCCCGTTACGGCATCCCCCATCCCACTCCTCGGATTAGCCGAGGTCACCCACCCCTACCCTCTCTGCGATTACATTGACTTTCAAATTCCATCCCTAGTCACCGCCCTTGGGTTGTACCCACCACAAACGTATATAACCTTTGGTTGCAGTAGCTCTCTCGCTACATTTCCTCCTCAGCAGTCCGCCTGCTGTATTGTTTCACCTGAAGACGGTGGCTTGCGTTGCTATCGAAACGTCGTGATTTCTTAGTTTTTTTCTATCTACGTGACTTTACCGAAAGAACGAAAGAGTATGAATTCCTGCAGTTATGAAAGCTTCAAATCAAGATTGATAATGCTTATTTTGTTTTGTGTATTATAGAGTATTGCATTGAACTAGGACCCATATCTAGCAATGAAGAACCTTACCTATAAACATCTGGCAGTTCATGTTCGAAGGACAGAAATTGGGAAGGAAGCATGTTGTCTCCCTATTTTGTCAACTCATTCTCAATTGAGTACCTGGTGCGGTGCGTAAACATCGCCATTCGCGAGACAAAGACGGTCGGGCATGGTGCTGGCCACCCACCTACCCCAATAGTCTGTTAAGAATACACGGGGGATCTTTGTCTTTGTTTGCAGGCGTGATCTCATAGAGGTGCGCGCCCTGGCCCAATCGCACTATGACGAGGTGCAGTGCTTGAAGAGGAAGCTCGCCACCGCCCTCGGCCGCCTCTCAGACGTTGCTGGTACCCACTGACTATATAAATTGACGTATTGGCGGTACACTGGTGCAGCATAACACAACAGTCCTCATAAAACAGTCTGACGATGTCCCTGTTGCCCTTGAGTGCAGACTGTCCATCAGAAGTTGCCTTAGATTCAGCAGCTGCTTTCCCATTCGAACGTGTGACACCACGAGTCGTCTCTTGATGCCACCGTCCGCCAATAAATTATTTCGGAAACGAGTCGAGGAACTGTCCGACCAAGTATAGGACACGAATCAAATCAGCCTTTGGAACACGGAGCAGCCAATCGTCATCTGGCTGGGTGCTATATAGCAACAGACTAAAGCTTCGTGTTCAGCTGCTCATAACATTCATCTTCCAACTGCTTCGACATCATGATAACTGATTTTGGTGCACCCCACAATATTTTCTGACCGGGGTTGTGAATTGTGGGAAAATAAATAATTATTGCCAATTTCTTTTTATATCGCACACCGGTGTACCACCAATACATTCAGATACAATCATGATTAATCCACTGCTGGATAAAGGTCTACCCCAACCCATCGCCATCTCCCACAGCCCTGCGATGCAACGGTTCATCTTGCACCTACGCACGAGCTGATAATATCGCTCCATCTCTGTGGTCGACTTCTCTTTGGCTGCTACTGTTGTTATTCTTGACCAGCAGCTATGTGGCAATTAAAATCTGAACCGGTCCTGGACCTCCTGTAAGTCGACTTAGCCTTCCTTATATGAGCACCTGGCACGGGGTGTAAACTTCAGTACCAGGGAGACAAAGGCGATGGACGTGGTCCCGGCCATACCGCCACCTCGTGCGCCGTGCCGGCCTTGGTTCCCCGTACCTCTGATTAGCACGGTTGGCTACGTTTGGCTATGAACGGTGCGAAAGAAGTTCGACATACATTTATAGGTGCTAACAGCACTCGAGTCTACAGTCCACGTAGGCTACACAGGGGCTCTTTGTCTTTGGCGCTGTATGTATGTTGAACCTCTTTCGCACCGTACGTAGCCAACTGCAAGAATCGGAGGTGTGGGGAAATTACAACAAACTAAACCCAAAAAAGCAGTTTTAAATAAATGAGTTATAATCTAGATTTAAAAGTGCATAGCTCCCAGTGACTTCCTAATATTGGAAGGAGGAGCGTTTCAGACGGCCGCAGAAGTGCATCCTAAAGCGGACAATGCAGTGACTGTCTTTGTTCGGTGACCAGCCAAAAGCTGCTGCTGTGAGGATGACTGGAGTTCGCGTGACGGTTTATGTTCCTTGACGAGGTATTGTGGTTTATTTGTGGCAAGCACTTTTGTTACTGCGGTGTCGTCTGCTGGTGCAGGTGAACTCAGCGAAGAGCAAAAGGTGGCGGTGGAGCACGGGCGCGCCCAGCTGCGGGAGGCACGCATGGAACACGAACGTCTGCAGCGCCACGTGACGCAGCTCTCCCGCCTAACGCACAAGCAGACCCGGCAGCTGCAGCAGGCCAACGAGCAGCTCCGGTACAACACTCACCTGTCGACACGTCATGGCGATTTCCTTTGTCTGCCACAAACGAACCACAATACCTCTCATTATCACGGTTGGCTATGTACGGTGCAAAATAAGTTTAACATATGTACGTACACACATACAAGGAGCATAAACCATCACGCAAACTCTGGTCATCCTCGCAGCAGCTTTTGGCTAACCATTGAACAAAGATGGTCACTGCATCGCACGCTGTCAGATACACTTCTGCGGCCATCTAGCAAGGCACTGGAGCTGTGCACTTAAATTTTTATTGAAAATTTTTTTCCTTATAACTGCTTTTTATGTTTAGTTTGTAGTCCTTCCCCCGCACCTCCGATTAGCACGATTGGCAATGTACGGTGCAAATGAAGTTCAACTTACATACGTCACGATGCTAACAAATAAAGCCACTGTTCTTGATGCGGGGCCAGCAGCTGCGGGAACACAGACAATTTCGCCGCTTAGATCGTTAAACAAGTTAAAGTGATTTCCTGCCCAAGTGAGCATTTGAGGTTACAAGCTCTGAGCCAGTGGTGGAAATTTAACATTCCTATGGCAGGGGCGAGTCTATCCACGGGGCAACTGCTGTTGACTCTCTCACAAAGTTGTACTCTTTTTCATGACCCCGGGGGGATGATGGGCTGAGTCAACTTGCAGCCGTGATTTGAACTCGCAACCTTCCTATTGCAAGCCACTCGCTCTGGTCGTGGGAACAAGTATGTAGCCCAGGCCAGATGTGGCTGTGTGTGACTGGAGCCCAGTGCTCTGAAGGCAAGAGTCAGTGGCCCAAGCCCACTCCTGAGCTGCCAGGTGGTCATGAGATTGCAGTCCTCTTGCTTGTGTCCATCCTGCATGCCCTTTTCTGTCTGATGAGTTATAATCATTTACAAAAAGTGTTAGAATGGTTTTTAGTATTGTCAATTGGTTAATTTACGAAGAACATCCCTTAATCACAACACAGAATCAGGCCGTCATACATCTCAATGTTGGGGTGAAAAGGTTAGGACACGGAAGCAGTCGTGAACATGACATGTTTCTTAATGCTTGAAGCACCAATGTGCCTCAGGGAATATGGAGACAGGTTTACGGAGCAACAGAGAGCGCTGAACGACAAGAGGGCGGAGTTGGAGGACTTGCAGGCCGAGATGTCCCAGATGAAGGCAAGCACATCCACCCGGCTTGCCCTGCAGCGCCAGCAGGTGAGGAGACATGGAGGAGAGGATAGAGGAGGTGAGCACAGAGGAGGATCTTGCAAACAGGCGGAGCGCGTCCACCGTGGCCGTGTTAGATGGGGATGGAGAGGCTTCTGACAAACACTCGTATGTGCAGGTGGGCGAGGAGAGCGATGCGGCGGAGCGGGCAGCACGCTGCGAGGGTCACCGCCACGACGAGGTCATTCAGCGGCAGAAAGAGGCACTTGTGGAGCTGAGGGCCCGGCTCAAGGCCATGGAGAAACTGCGGCCTGAGTGTAAGATCCTCGCAGCACGTGCCTCCTATCTTTGAAGGGAATGTGTGGTTGAGTGTGATCGTCTTTGCACCCTGGCCCTGTATGGGAGTGGTAAGTGTAGTGATTAGCATGCTGCGCAGAGAACCCGGCAACCCGGGCTCGATTCTCGCTCACGGCCACCGCCAGTGACGATTATCTGAACTGGTCCTTGACCTCCCCTAGGTCGATTCAGCCTCAAATGAGGACCTGGTGCGATATGTAAACATCACCACTGTTGAGATCAAGGCAGTTGGGCATGGTGCTGGCCACCAACCCCCTCATGCGCCGTGCCCACCTTCAGAGGTGCTACTCGCTAAAAGCAATTGCCCCAACAGTCTGTTGTGTCTATACGGGAGAGCTTTGTATTTCATGCAATCTTATTCGGTGCTTCATAACAACGTTTGCCTGTCTGTGTGTGCACGTTTAGTGACCGTGAGCACCAGTAAATCAGTGCTTCAGCAGGAATTTGCCCAAGAAGTGAAGCGTCAAGAGGAGTTCCTCGCATTACTACCTGCAGGGGAAGCCGATGTAAGTCTTGACCCATATTTCTTCATGGGATCTTTTTGCCATAAGAATAGGTTTTCCCCTTTTTTCTGGCAACAAAAGAGGTATTAAGATGTTAAAACACCAAACTGAACCTTTTGCAAGGAATCATGTCTGCATTAACCACAGATACTTGTGGTGAAAATACAAACAAAAAACATGCTCTGACAGTATATGCATTGTCTTTGAAACTGATTGGTCCACACCAGAGACAGCTTTCTTTAGAGCCTCGTCTCAAACAGTGTTAGACCAGAGGACGCCAAAAGGCGTGCACTATCAAATATGATAGAACGCTGTCTCTGGTGTGGACCAATAAGTTTCAAAGACAATACATATACTGTCAGAGCATACTCTTTGGTTCTTTCGGTAAAGTCACATAGGTATAAAATAAAATAAATCACGACGTTTCGGGTGCAACACAAGCGTCCATCATCAGGTGGGAAAGTATGGTCTGCTGCTGAGGCAGACTGTTTTAAAAGCAGACTGTTTTAAAAGCCTCAGCAGCAGAGCATGCTTTCCCACCTGATGATGGACGCTTGTGTTGCGCCCGAAAGGTCGTGATTTATTTTATTTTATACCTACGTGACTTTACCGAAAGAAACAAAGAGTATGGATTCCTGCAGTCACGAAAGCTTCAAATCAAGACTGTCAGAGCATGTTTTTATTTGTATTTTCACCACACGTATCTGTGGTTAATGCAGACATGATTTCATGTAAAAGGTTTCAGTTTCGTAACACCTATTTTGTTGCCAGAAAAAAGGGGAACACCTATTCATATATTTTGACACTGGCAAAGGAGGTACCATGATGTATCTTTTTGCCAGTTTCAAAATTATGACAAAAGTAGCAAGTATAATACTTGCATTGCCTTGCAAGTATAATACTCGCATTGCCTTGCAAGTATAATACTCGCATTGCCTTGCAAGTATAATATCCGCATTGCCTTGCAAGTATAATATTCACATTGCCTTGCAAGTATAATACTTGCATTGCCTTGCAAGTATAATACTCGCATTGCCTTGCAAGTATAATATTTGCATTGCCTTGCAAGTATAATATTCGCATTGCCTTGCAAGTATAATACTCGCATTGCCTTGCAAGTATAATTCTCGCATTGCCTTGCAAGTATATACTCGCATTGCCTTGCAAGTATAACATTCGCATTGCCTTGCAAGTATAATACTCGCATTGCCTTGCAAGTATAATACTCGCATTGCCTTGTACTATTTGCCTTTTGGCGTTCTCTGGTCTGACACTGGTGAGACAAGGCCATGAAGAAGGCTGTCTCTGGTGTCGGCCAATCAGTTTCAAAGACAATGCGTATATTATTATCAGAGCAAATTGTGTCACAAGTATGGTGTTGTAAATGCAGACTTGATGCCTTGCAAAAGGTATCTATTTGGTTTTTGAACATCTTAACACCTCCTGTTTTTTTGCCAGAATGGGTAAATCATTTCTTATTGACCCCATTGTTACAAGATTGTCCAGTTTTAAACCTTTGCACAGAGCGTCAGAGTGGCTAAGCTGGCACCACTGAGATCATCCTGGCTTTAAAATCCAGGCTATTAAACTTGTGCTTAAAATAAGCTTCTCAAGTGCAGTGAGTTGATGGTCTCAGCCTGGTCACCAATGACTACACAAAAATAACCCATCACAGTAAATTCGGTTCTGCATTCAGCTTGTCAGTTTCAATGAAATGTGATGAACACTACTTTGTAACAGGGCAGGTGGGAACGTGCTGCCCCCTACTCTGTGAACCAGAAGTCACTTGAACAGATTTCAGAGGTAGTTCTGTGATGCATGCTTCTGTGAGTTGTTATCTAGCACAAAGGGCTGTGCTGCTCTGCATGATATAACAATGGATTCTTTGTCTAATTACAAGACAGTAATAGCACACTATTTTACTCTTTGTCAAGTTGTTTTTATTTGGATTCACTTAAAGCCTTTTAAAACTCTAACTCATCAAAAGTCATAATCTCACAGGGTTTGTACTTCATATTTTAGCAATTCGTATAGTCCATAATAGATCTTAGTAAAATTAGGACTTGCACAGACTTTACTCGGAAACCCGAGAAAGGCTGGAGACTGCGGTGGGAAAGGTGAGCGCTTGTTTAACCCTTTCCCGTTTTCGAGACATCAGCAAGTTACAGGGTGGGTGCACCGTTCACTGCTGAATCTCGGAACGCGCAAACTGTTTTCCTTAATTTTATGTAGAGAGGTATAGCATCGTTGTTTTTAATGACATTATACTCACCATAAAGAACCCTAGCGACACAACCGCACTCGATGATAGCTGGCACCAAACTGTGCCACACGCTTTCTTTCATGGTCTTGTTGGAGCCTCGGTACCGATAAAGTTATTTTATTTACACATCCGTCATTGGAACGGAATCGGAAGAAAAACTGATGATGCACATGTACGTCATCAGAATTGGAAAGGGTTAACTGCACGGGGCGCTGTGTGGTTTTACAGGCAGAGAGTAATCTCTCGGCAGTGATGGCAGAGGCTGCTATGGAGCGCATGGCTCGACTGGAGACCATCGAGAGCCTGGAGCTCAGCGAGAGAAGCGTACGAGCCACGCACTGCACATGCACCCGGGGGCATCGTCAATGTGCACACAGCCTGGCGCTTTGCACCGAGGCCAGCCAGGGTGCCAGTGTGCACAGAGGAAGGGCATTGCAACACAAACGTGTACGGCGCGAAGACAAAGCATTTCGTTTCTGTCCGTGAATTTATATTCCACCTACAGTGCACTGCGTACCTTTAACTTGCTTTTAACCCTCGTACTTCAATACAGATTTCAATTCAGAATGTAACACCAAACGGACTGTAAGCAGTGCATTGGGGCCCGAATATTCCATGGCAGAGTGGTTGACTCACGATAATCTCCATAGTTGATACAAGAAGTACCACTTTCTGCAAAGTCAAAAGCAGTAGTCCGATTGAGACTGGTCCCTTCTACATGATGTATTATTCCACCACCGAAAGAACCAAGAATATGAATCACTGCAGTCACGAAAGCTTTAAACCAAAATTTAACCTAGATAAGTGAGCAGGGGGACACTTGGACCTTGTGTTTGAGTAGAGTCGAATGCTAATTGGATGTATTTTACATCCTATAAATTTGAGCGCAACACATGTGTTGAGATCTAACAAGATCTGAGTGGTTTGGTCATCGGCCACCATATAACGTTGGTGGTATCAGGGTGGCTTGAGGAACGGTCTCGCCGACCCCATCGTTCATCTTCCCTGCTTCGAGCTGCCATGCTCGACAGGTTCCGTACCGGCCAAGGCCCATGTGCGGCCAACCTCCAGGCCTGAGACCAATGTGACACCAACCCACACTGTGGATGTAGTCAGTGGCAGACCGAGTCGCACATTTTGGCACCACAGTGGCGAGATGTTAACTACCTCACCTGGTATGGAGGAGATTGTGGGTTCGATCCCGATCCTGATGCCTGTATATTTGGAGTTTGCATGTCTCTGTACCCCTGGTCACGTGTATTTTTCTCCAGGTTCTCCAGTTTTTTCCTCCACAATTTGAAACGTGCGTTTAGAGTATTTGGCTGCTATTAATTTCTACATGATAAGCCACATCGTTGAGCTATCATTTGCAGCCAGGTCGCTTCTGAGAACAAGCGTTATAGAGCTCAGTGGGCCTTACCTGGTAAAATTTAAATAGTTTAATAGTTTAGTTTAAATAGAGTGGTCCCTGACCGGACTCAAAGATGGTCTCAGGGCCTTTGCTGCCGATGAATTGGCCGTTGCCCAGCTCAGAAGGACGGGAGTACGAGAATAAAATCAGATGTTGCGTGCAAATTGACTGAGCTAGTGCAGGCGACGGTGACACCTGCTGCACTTTGCTGCACTCTCTGTCCGTGAATGCAGTACCTGGATCTGGCCCAGGCCTTGGCCGAGCTGCTGCAGACGCCGGAGTTGCCTGGCTCCCGTCCCCTGGCGGTGACGCCGAGGGAGGGGAGGGCGGCGTTGAGCGAGAGGCGGCACGAGGATCGAGCGTCGCTGCTGGCATCGGTGCGCGCGCTGCACTCGCAGCTGCAGCACAAGGACACGCTGTTGCAGGGATACGAGGGAAACCTGAAGAAGCTGCGGTGAGGCTCCTGGAGAGGGATGCTCAGCATAGTCTGCACGCTTAAGCAAAAATGATGAATGGATGAGAATCTGTCCCCGCAAAAATAAATGTTTAGTCCATCAGCCTATACACATTTTGGACAAATATTTTGCAGCAGCGTTTGATGAAGTGGGAAAACTCTGGACAGGTTTTTGACTTTCTGAGTCTCGTCAGCAAAGGCAGGCCTGTTAAAGATATGCCACGACATTGTCAGATGCTCTAAGGAAGAGCCAACCTTACACACTGCGGGGCCCATTCTGAGACCCAAGAGGTGAAACTGTTTCAGAGTTGTCCTGCTCAAATGAACGCTGCTGCAAAACATTGGGCCAGAAAACCAGTGTTGAATAATGACGTTATTTTATACGCCCATTGTGCGGAGTGACAGACTCTTGCCTGCTTATTTATTATACTATGACCTATGATCTAATTATGCAACCGTTTTAGGCTCTATCCTATACCAACTCAAACACTGTGCTCACAACGCCCTCGATATTAGACGAAATATTACGTGCAGCATTGTTGGTGGAACACTTTGGTCCTGGACCAAATCCGTGGCATCCCTTCTGGAAACCCCCCACAGCGAGTATGAGCAGACGGCCGCGGCACGCGCGGAAAAGGTGTCGGATCTGGGCGAGGAGGTGGACAGGAGGAATGAGGAGATTTCACTGCTCAGGCAGGCGCTGGAGCAGACACGGGCGCAGCTGGAATCCGAGCAGCACCTCGGCCGCAACCTCAAGCAACGCCGGGTGGGTGGCACTGCCCCTCGTGCCCTGCACAAGGGTTTAAAGACAAAGATCCCCCCGTGTAGCCTTAACAGACTGTTTGGGCGAGAGTGCTGTTACCGAGCAGCACCTATGAAGGCCGGCACGGCGCACAAGGGGGATGGATGGCCTACACCACGCCCGACGGCCATTGTCTCCCGAGTGATTATGTTGTTTTTCACACACTGCATGCACCAGGTACTTATTTAAAGCTGAGTTGACCTCAGGGATACCCAGGAGAAGTTCAAATATTCACCACTGTTATTGTTCGTGAGCAGCAATCGAACTCGATCACTGCTGTGTTTGTAGCGCAGGGCGCTTACCACTGCACCACCGCTCACTGCACAAACAGGATCCCCGCACACTGTGGTAAAGAGCTGCGATATGGCCCCTTACTTGAAAGGTAAAGATAAATCGGACAACGGGAAAAACCCTGCCACTGCTTGCTCGCGCCACTACTGGCGCAAGAGCGCTCAAGGTCTCCTCTGCAGAGTGTATTTGGCGTACTCTTCTACACTGGCCAGAACACCACACATGAACTGCCGATTGACTAACTCTGGGCATAAACATTTATGCTGCTGTGGGTGGACAGAGGCGGGGTGGGGGGGGGGGTAAAGAAACGCACACTGTCGTTTCAGCTGCTGCATGGGGAGGTCGAACTGGCGACCTCCACATTGCACGCCCAATTTGATAACCCATTAAAAAAAGGCCGCTGCCCAAAACGTCGCCTATGGAATATGTACGTTTTTCTTTTGAGGCAGTGTCCTTTAAGAATGAGTTGCAGTTTTTTGTTCATTGAGCTTCTGCGCCACCAACGCCGCAGAAACGCCAAATAATTGGTTCGACTTGATAGCCGTTACACCACGGCAGCGGCCCTTATTTCTTGCAGATTGGATAGTCTTACATTTTGTGTGAAGTTCCTTCTCAACCAACATATTAATTGATCATTCAGTGTATAAATGCAAGGTAACAAACTAAAAAATTCGACGTGCAGATACGAGTCACGTTGCTTGGTATCTTTGATGGGTGAGCAACACAGATGATGTTATTTAACGGTGCCGGGGGGTTCTCAGAATGATAATGTCCAAGTTTATACTCATATCCTAGTTTACAGGGGTGTGCGTTGGGCTCTAGTTTACCAGTCACGGTAGATTCTGGTCAGGGTTCATGATCGTGCTCTGAAGCCTCCACTTACACTAAGATATTCCCACGTTCCTGGTCTCCTGCTCCATACATTCCTTCCCCTTATCCCGCATGTGCAGGGGGTGGTGTTAACGCTGCAAGAGAAGCAACCTGCTGCTAGGTACACACACAGCTGTGTGCGCGAGGACATCCATGGCAAGGTGAGCTTCGCGCGGTTGCGCTCTCGTCGCACTGCAGAAGGTGTCATGCAACGGCATCGTTGCACCACTATGAACCCGAGCCAGGGCCTTAACCCACACGGAGTGCCCATCGGCAGCGTTAAACTTCACAATGAATCGTCAATGTTTGACCACCGTGAATTGCATCACCGATCTGCTTTGTTCCCTTGCCGACACTTAGGGGTTTGTATTGATTAGACTGACCACACACTGAATTTTAGTTTCTGCAATAATGCAAAGTTTTTTCACTCGACAGTGTACGGGAATAACGCGACCCGTGCGTCACGCTGCGCATGCCACGCGTCCATGCGACAAACGATTGGAAATATTTGTATGTGTAATGCCCCTGGGTTTATGGAACAAAATATATGTGTTAATGCTGCGTTAGCGGTGGTGTGCAAGCACAACAAACTAAAGAGCTCAACCTCTTTGTCAATAAGACTGCTGTAAAAGAAAAAAATATATAATAGACAACGTTTTTGGCAATGGCACTTTCTTCAGTTTTATGGCCTGTCGAGATGGGCCATTGCCCAAAGTAAAAGCCTCATTGAGCACCTCACCACTGCTCCACGTGACTTTGGCCATGAAAACTGGTGCTCTTGCATTGACTGGTCGCTGCACATATCCTTATGTACGTATATTGAACTTCTTTGCGCCGTACGTAGCCAACCGTGCTAATCGGAGGTGCAGCGGAAGGACAACAAACTAAACGGGTCTTCTTCAAGTGGGAAATTTAAGATGACCCACAGCACAGCGACTGCAGCCACCCGAACCAAATGGACCACATCTGTAAACAGCTGTGTTCTACTAGGCCTGCTCTCCAGTGGACTGGGCAGCGTTGGTCACGCCACTCCAGGAGCTATCGTCACATTTCTCACACCTGGATGTATAATTTGGATGTATGATCAAACCTGGATGTATAATTTATGCGTGCTTGCCATATGGTAGAGAAATAGGATTGCTCAGATTGGTCACCCGTTTAAGGTCACGGTGTTATTGACAAATGTGTTGAGCTTGTAGTTGTATGGAGTAAGACGCTGTTTGCATTGCAATGGTTATTATTGCTTTGTCCCTAACGATAAAACCATAATTGGCAAACACTAGTCATAGTTTGTCTTGATCGCATAATTTTACTAACACGCAACTAGAGTACAAAACACCCCGAGTCACACATTATACCACTGTTTGTGCTGACTGCACATTGTACATTGCCACCATCAGTACATGGCTGTCATTCATTGCTCAAGCATCAGAGTTGCGTTTACATAGCGTTTCAATTCTCTTTCTTCAGCTTAACAGTGACGATATGGCTGAAGGAGCACCTCTCACTGTCTTACGCCCTGAATCTGTAACTCATTTGCTTCGGATAATCCTCGTCTCTATTCTTCCAGATCTTTCTTTGCTGCATCCATCTGTCTGATTCTGTTTCCCTGCTCTCTACGATCCATCTGCATGCGTGTGGTGGTGCCAAATTTGGTCTTCCAGTTTCATTCTCATTTTGTGTCTACTCCATTGTCGCCTCACCTCCTGTTGTCTTCTCCATTAGAGTTGTTTTCTGTCCTAGTTCTTGTTTTTTCGTTCCTCAGTCTTTGGAACCTTGATATGCTCAGGTTTCTTTTCAGGATTCTTCTCAGCCAGCTCAAGTCATATGTTGTATTATTTTTGTTGTATTTCGCTTGTGTACCCAGGAAAGTTTTCGCAGTGGGGGGGGGGGGGGGGTGATGTTGCTGCATGCAATCCGAATTAAATAATTCGTGGGTATTTTTTTACATTGAGATGTTTGGCCAATGCCAGTTACATTGTACGTTATTAGCTATGGGCCGAAACTGGAGAACCAGGAGGAAACCCATGAAAAAAAGGGAGAACATAGAAATTCCACGCACAAATATGCCCGTGTTGGGAATCGAACCGAGGCAATTATTGCTGCGAATCGCAAGCGTTACGATTTGCGCCACCCTGCGGCACTAATGCATAACAAGATTTTCACTGCCGCTCTTCAGGCTGAGAGCAAACAAAGGGCTCTGGTGGAGCGACTCCGCAAGAGAGAGTATGAGGTGAGCGTGCTGAAGGGACAGATCCGACATGGAGCGAGCGCCGCTTCCGCGCGGCACGCAGGTGAGCTCCCAGCAGCGGCGCCAGCACTTCAACGTTCACGCTGAAGGAAGCACGTCCCGTACTCAGTTGCATGGCCAAGATGTGGCCCACCCACGACAGTAGCTCGTGGAGTGGCCAGAGGGCCCACGGACATGTGAGCTTCCCCAGGATATAGGCTGGATTGACATTTTTCTGCTTCATTATACCAAGCGACATCACAATGTTATTGGGTCCTTGGTCATTAACTACATCAACATCATCGTCACCATGTCGGATGAAGCCCTCCTCAGGCCTTCATCATCACTCAGGACCTTGCAATCCACCTTACTCGTGCACATGGGGCGCCACGGTGGCAAGATGTTAACTACCTCGCCTGGTATTTAGGGGGTTGTGGGTCGCGTGAATTTTTCTCCTGCTCTGGTTTTTGCCTCCAGATTTAGAAACGTGCGTTTAGAGTATTTGGCTGCTATACATTTCCATGTGATAAGCCACTTTTTTGAGCTTTCAATTGTGACCAGGTCGCTTCTGAAAAAAGAGCTATACAGCTCAGTGAGCCTTACCTGGTACAAAAAAATAGTCTTCCCCTATAATGCCGTGTGTTTTCATAACTCAAATTGTATATAACGCGATGAATGTATTAGGGAACACATTTTTTATAACACAGTTCAGTTAAAAGAACTATGTCGCTTGAGTAGGAATGAGCGGTTGTGTACCCAGGCAGGATGCTTCTAGATGCTACCCACGCACCTCAGTCTTTGTTCAGCCTGTTTACGCATCTCATCTGTTATCGCAATTTTTCCATAACGCAGTGTTCTTTGGGAACACAACTACCATGTTATAGGAGAACAGACAGTAGTTTAAAATAGTTTAATAGAGAGATAAACACAAAGCAGGGGAAGGAGAGAGATCAGTAAGATAATAGATTCATAATAGATAGAGATATGAGTCCTGGAGATCAAGAGGTACAGCTTTGCTGTCACGTACATACCTTATGACATCTACATCTATGATGTCATAACATATGGTGTCTTGTGGGTGCCAATACACACCAATTGTATTCTGTAACCCAGCAGAAAATATAGTTGAAGAACCGTACATTGAGTAATATATGACAATTGTCATGTGTAAGCTTCTAAATATACTTGTCTCTTTCTGTACAGATATGGAAACTTGAAGAAACACATATAGACACGGCTGTCGAGTGCCAATAATATGAAATGTGAGATTTGTTTTCCTGGATAATTTATCACAGTATTGTAATATCAGATCTATATAACATTTTTGCTTTAATTAAAACAATGACTGAAGCGCTACCATGCAGCAATGTTTATTGAGTGCCTGAACAATACACGCGGACACACCCTCAGTCTGTGTGCACTTCCATGAGGACTGTGCAAACAGAAAATACAAGAAAAAAATATTCCTTATATAGCACCGTATACCAACGCTGTGTGCAAAAATCCCAGTGGAATGCAAGTCAAACAACAACAACAACCACAAGACAACTAAGATTAAGGCCATCAGTCTAACTCCGTACTACAATAAAAAAACTTTTCGAAATCACCAAAATAAAGCCATAAATGCAATGTAACAGTGATCATAGGGACTGTGACCGAATTTTTAGCAATAAACTACATAAATAACATGTAACACCAAACCCTGTAGCCATAGCTGGCTGCATGAGTCACTCCACAACAACAGGAGCATCAGTCGGAGTATCACATTTTTCAATGCACCTTTAAGATCAGCACACTAAATCAAAATACAGTTAATACTTTGCAGCGGTCATCCGGAGCGAAACATTTTATTTTATTTTACGCCAATGAATAGCAGTGGCAGCTAGGGGTGTACAATTCCTCTAGAGCAGTTTTGAGTGAAGATCTCATAGGTAGTGATTCAAGTTGCAGTTTATTGGCAATAGCATTCCAGACCCTGGGGGCATCATTAGCAAAGGCCCTTCCTCCGGTTTTTGTACGGCAATAGGGAATGTGAAGCTGGTAAATGAGCGAAGACCTGAGGTCAAATTTGTTCTTTGAAACCGTGAGGAGATCCAGAAGGTAGTCTGCAGATTTTTTTGTAAGTACATCGTGAATAAATAAGATCTGGTGCACAAGCCGTCGAACATTAAGAGATGTTAAGTTTGACCCAATGTAGAGATCACAGTGGTGAGTCCTATATGGGCAGTTCAATGTAAATCTTAAGGCCGAGTGATAGATGGAATCAAGTTTCTTCAGTACAGTACTTGGGGCTGATTTATACACGATGTCACAGTAGTCAAGTAGAGGCAGTATGGTAGCTTTTATCAATTCCAAACGGAACATAGGGGGGAAGCAGTGCTTGTGTCGATACAGAAAAACAATTTTTATTTTTGTCTTTTTACCAATATAATCAATGTGATCTTCAAAATTCAGTTTTGAATCCAGGATGACCCCAAGATACTTATAGATCTTGACTTGCTCTATTTGATAATTATTAAAGGAATGTAATTGGGGAAAAATAACTTCCTGCTTTAGTCCCGGTGAGAAGCATAGCACCTTGGTTTTGGAGGTATTCAGGACTATACTCTTTGGTTCTATTCGGTAAAGTCACGTAGGTAAAAAAATAAAACAAAAACCACGACGTTTCGGCCACAACACAAGTGGCCTTCATCAGGAGAAGGGACCAAACTGTCCAGCGGACAGCGTTGGAGTGAAGAAAGCCAAGCGCTGGTCGACTCCTTTTAAGCTGTGAGGGGGTAAACAGTAAACGCCTTGACAAAGGAAATTAGCATAAAACGTATTACTGACAAAGCTTGGAATTAGCATAAGGTGATAATACACCACCTTGGAAGTTTGGAGTGCCACTACTAGAATAAATATACTGTACCATTGGAAATTAGTTTAATGTTTGGTTCGATTTAGAACATCTTTCCAATGGTTGCTTAATTTGAAACCCTCTTCTCGGTTGAAATTGTGTCTGTGTTTGTAAATCTGAATTGCCTCGTGGACAAATCTCTGATGATAACCTGTCGGTTTGCAAAGGACCTTGGTATCGGAGAAAATTATTTCGTCAAGGCGTTTACCGTTTACCCCCTCACAGCTTAAAAGGAGGCGACCAGCGCTTGGCTTTCTTCACTCCAACGCTGTCCGCTGGACAGTTTGGTCCTTTCACCTGATGAAGGCCACTTGTGTTGTGGCCGAAACGTCGTGATTTTTGTTTTATTTTTTTACTTACGTGACTACCGAATAGAACCAAAGAGTATGGATCCTTGCAGTCACGAAAGCTTCAAATCTAGAAGTCAGGACTAGTTTAAGAGCAACTAGCTGATGTTGTAGTTTGTTGAAATCACCCTGGAGCTTAGCAATCACGTCATCCAGAGAGCGGCCAGCAGTAATCAGTATCGTGTCATCTGCAAAAAGATTTACCCTGGAATGATCTAGGTCAGTGCCCATGTCATTAACATTAAGAGAGAACAATAGGGGGCTGAGGATGGAACCCTGTGGAACCCCTTTTGTTATCTTAACACTGTTTGACCTCCAACCATTTGTGAATACAGTTTGAGTGCGAGAAAAGAGGTAATTTTTGAACCATTTTACTGTGTTTTCGGAAAAACCGAGGCAACTTAGTATACTAAGCAGGGTGTTGTGGTCTACTTTATCAAAAGCTTTGGACAGGTCAAGAAAAAGACAGGCACAGTACTGCTTATTATCAACGCTACTGTAAATCTGATTCAGATAGTCTAATGCAGCAGATGTGGTGCTGTATTTTTTCGGAACCCAGATTGTTTTAGATGTAGTAGATTGTTGGTGGACAGGAAGCTGCTAATTTGGTAGTTCAATAATTTTTCAAAAATTTTCATCAATGGGGACAAAATTGAGATAGGTTGGTAGTTATTGGGGTCGTCTTTAGGGCCCCCTTTGTGAAGTGGACAGACATAGGAATGTTTCCATTCTAGAGGAACTGATGCTTCTTTGATGGACAGGTTGAAAATATGGGCTATAGGTTTGTATATTTGGTGACCAACAGTTAGTAGAGCAAAGATGGGAAAACTATCTGCTCCGGTAGAGGAGGACCCTTTGAGGTAGGACAGTTGTTTCAGAACATTACTTTCGTGGATTGGCTAGAAACTAAATTCGTTTAATGTTAGGACAGGGGTGTAGGAATTTGCATGAGCAGGGGTGACTCCCAATACATTATCAAAAAGATTACCAGCTTCAGTAATATGAAGGTTAAAATTGTCAACTATTTTTTTGGGATCTGAAAAATATTCCCCATTTCGGTTAAGCTCAATGGGCAGATTGTCTGTTTTGGATACCTTTTCGATACATTTGATTGTTTTCCAAAAAATCCTGCCATTTCCGTGTTATTCCAGGAGAGTGGAGGAAAAGTAGGAATTTTTTGCATGCCGTATTTTTTTGACGCATCTATTCCTTAAAACCCTGTATTCTAGCCAGTCATTTACCAAATTACTTTTCTGAGCACATGCCCAAGCCTTGTCCCTAGTTTTCATGAGCTTTGTAATCAAAGGATCATACCATGGTGGGCCGTTGCCTTTAGTTTTAAATCTAACCAACGGAGCATGAAATGCGTACCTGAAAGTCTCCCAAGCCGTAGTCAGATTGGGGATATCACAGACCTTGTCAATATCTGAGTGAAGCACATCATTAGTAAATGCCTGAGTGCTGAAGTGCCTCATAGAGGGCTTCTCAACAATTTTAGGGGGGGCTTTGGGTCTGGCTGATGATCTCACCCCAAAAATGAGGAGTGATCACTAAGGTTATTACCCAGAACACCAGTCAGTGCGAAATTGTGAGGGTCATTTGTCAATAGGACGTCAAGCAGAGTTGACTGTCCCGGATTTTTTAGGTTGTGTCTTGTGGGGACATTTATTAATTGAAACAGGTTAAATTCATCCGTAAAATTTGTGGCCACGGTCGGCGGGTTTATCCAATTCCAATTTAGATCACCCACTAAAACTATTTCACCTTTAGGGAGGTCCCCAAAAAGCTCTCTCAGTGCAGATGCAGCTTCAACATCCTTACCACTAGGCGGTCTATAGCAGCACACTACCAATATCTGTTGATTATTTGGGAGAGTTATTCTGAGAGCCAAACCTTCAAAGCAACATTTTTTAAACAAGGAGTGAGCTGGTGAACATGCAATAGTATTACGAAAATAGATGGCAATTCCACCTCCTTTAGATCCTCAGTCAAGCCAAAAAAGGTTGTAGTTGTCAATCGTAATCTGCAAGTCATTGACGGCAGGAGTGAGAAATGTTTCTACTAGGCAAAAAATGTCCGGGTCAAGATTTGCCACTTCTAGTTTTAGTTGACTTAATTTAATCACAAGCCCTCTGATGTTGACATGTAGAACACCAACACCTTTTCTGCCAGAAAAATCTGCAGAATTATATGAGTTCTTTACATTTGGGCCAGGATGAAGCTCAATACCACCCAGAAATAAGAAAAGTAGAATTAATAGTTTGCACAAGTATTTTCTGTTAAAGGATGAAGAGCGGCGAACCTTGGACGAATAGCAGTAGCTCGCAGATGGTGTTATTTTTAAGAGCAAAATGAAGTTTGGAAGGCGTGCTGGTGAAGTAATGGGACAAAGATAGGGTTTAAAAGGATACAATGATGGAGTGTAGAAGTGTGTGTGAGCTGTTTCATTAGGTGTAGTGGCAAATCGAGCAACAAGTATGGACGCAAAGTAACGAGGGTAGCTGTTTGTAGAGTTGAGTGTGGCACTAGATATGGCCGGGAGGGACATCAGGAGGATACACAGCAGAAGAATTGCCATCTCTAAAATATCCGGGGAAAACACAGATTAACTCACAAGCGGAAAAGAAAAAAATATATATTTGTAGGCCGAGCGCTAGAAAAACGTCTTGCTGCACTCGACACACATGCACGGCTTCTCGTCCGAAATGTAATTGTGCGCATAAATTATGCTAATTCGAGAGATAATCGTATTAATTTATGCGAGTGGGTGTGATTATGCTATTGCAAGCCGTTATGATAATTAAGCCCCGCCTCGCTGACGAGGGTCGGATTATCAATTGGGATCATGCAATTAATCGTATGAAGTTATGCCAGTGTGATGCAAGCATGCCAGAGTAACTCGGCTTCGTTTCCTAGGTTCGTATTAACGCTCGGTATAGTACAATTATTCTTGCTTTAACATTTACTGATTGTGTATTAGTGTGTTTATGTCAGGTTTCCAAATTCGAATCTCAACGCAGAATGCAGTTCTTATAAATAAGATTATTACGCATGAAATCAGGAAAGATACACGCAGACACTTCTGCGTTAATCAATTTTATTCTAAACGAAACCTTAACTTTATGATATGCAAACTCTCAAACTTGGAATTATCAACACAGTATCAACACAGTAAACATCAACGATTGCGTTGTTTCACTTTGGCAACTGCACATATGATTAATTCCACGGCGTAACGCGAGCTCAATTGTTAATAGGGAGAGTCGTTAAAACATGCATGCACGCTATTCTAAACAAAAACCTTAACACTATAATATGAATTATTATACTTTAAATTGTCAACACAGTACTACAGGCGATGTTCATTTCATTGATCCATCTCTTCAACCCTCAATAATCACGTTGATTGGGTAACGGAACAATTGATTACTTCCTCTGAGTACCATGAGCATACGGAAAATATGAATAAAAGAACTTAAAAATTCATCAGACGATATTCATGCGAAAAGGCAATCAAACAATTATTATTCCCAAAGGCACAAATATACGACAATAGATTCATCGGCAAGATTATATAATTAATGAAATGTCTTGGAGTAAGGGCGGGCTACGGTGTGCGTGCACTCCCACTAGCGATCCTTATCTTGGGCGAAACTTTAATTAATTTGTGGGCAAGATCGCCTGATAAAGAAACCGATCTAACACGATATTCTCCCCATGAGCGGAGAGCTTCGTGGCAAAGGTTTCAAGAGTTTAATTTATTTTGATGAATCTATTGGTAATTTATGCGATTGGAAGTACAAATTACAAAGAAAAATATTAATGTACTTAACACGATGTATTCTCATCACTCGGTGAGCCGCGATGCCTTTGCGGCCACTGATTGTTCACGTACTTGAGGATTAGGCTGCTCATTAATGATTCGTGTATGTGTTAAGTGATATGGATTGGGTCGAGTGGGCCAGTGTTCAGAATCAATTCTTTGCGTCAAGAAGACGCCAGGTGGTGTGGTGGCAGTGTGGGGCAGAGTGCATATCATACGAACAGCGGGGTTTTCTTCTTTCACGCGGTCGGCCAGAGTTCGGCCCCGCAGCAGGTGGACGAGTTGACACGGTGCGCTGTAAGCGCGATGATCCGTCGGCAGATGGCGCCCGCAGCTCGTCCGTTGCTGTTGGCGAAGGTGCTCGCCATTGGCGTCGCTTGGTGGCGCTCTCTCTGGCGATGAACGCCCTCTGGTGGCTGATGCTGGGATTCTCGTCAGCTTAGCTATCACTGCAGTGACCCTTGAGAGTCGAGGTTCAGAGAGGGAATGCTTTTAGAGCAGTGGTTCTTAACCTGGGTTCGATCGAACCCCAGGGGTTCGGTGAGTCGATCTCAGGGGTTCGGCAGAGCCCCCGCCACGGAGGTCCGGACACACTTGAATTATTGTGTAAATTTGTGATGACACACACGGCCCGCTTGGCCATCACTGGCTGCAGATGATCATGCTACACTGCTTGGCCAATCAGCGCTGCGGAGAATTTAGTGCGTACTCAGTAGTCAACGTGTGACTGTTGTTGTCGTACGTCGTGTGATTTCTTTAATATTTTATCCATACTAACTATGTCGGGCAAAAGAAGAAAGTGGTCGGACGAATATGTACAACATGGATTCTCATGTATCACGGAACGTGATGGGAGTGAGCGTCCTATCTGCATGATTTGCAACGCCAAGTTGAGCAACTCTAGTCTTGCACCGGCAAAACTAAAGGAACACTTCTTGAAGCTGCATGGAGACGGGGAATACAAGAACACAACACTTGCTGAATTCAGGGTGAAGAGAGCCAGATTCGATGAAAGGGCCACTCTGCCTGCTCTTGGATTTGTACCTGTTAACAAACCGATCCTGACAGCATCGTACGAAGTTGCTTACCTGATCGCAAAGCAGGGCAAGCCACACACCATTGGTGAAACACTTGTGAAACCAGCTGCATTAAAGATGGCGAATCTGATACTCGGAACAGCGGCCGAAGGTAAATTATCCCAAATTCCCCTTTCAAATGACACCGTCAGTGACAGAATAGAAGACATGAGTAAAGACATCTTGGCTCAAGTAGTCGCGGATCTGATTTCAAGCCCGGCAAAATTCAGCCTTCAACTCGACGAAACCACAGACGTTTCTGATCTAAGCCAGCTTGCTGTTTTTGTACGCTATGTGAAAGACGACATGATAAAAGAAGAGTTTTTATTTTGTAAGCCTCTTACAACAACAACGAAGGCAGCCGATGTGAAGAAGCTTGTGGATGACTTCTTCAGAGACAACAATCTTTCATGGAATATGGTTTCTGCAGTTTGTACGGACGGAGCTCCAGTCATGCTGGGAAGAAAGTCTGGTTTTGGTGCGCTAGTAAAGGCCGATGCACCACACATCATTGTGACGCATTGTATTCTGCACAGGCATGCGTTGGCAACAAAAACCTTACCTCCAAAAATGGCAGAAGTATTAAAAACTGTGGTGGAATGTGTGAACTATGTGCGAAAAAGTGCTCTAAGGCACCGCATTTTCAGTGAGCTGTGTAAAGAAATGGGCTCTGAATTTGAGGTACTTCTGCTCCATTCTAATATTCGGTGGTTATCCCGGGGACAGGTGCTGAATCGTGTTTTTGCCATGCGTGTGGAATTAGCCCTGTTTTTGCAAGAGCACCAACACTGCCATGCAGATTGCTTCAAAAATCCTGAGTTCATTCTCATTTTAGGGTACATGGCTGATATATTCGCAGCTCTCAATCATCTCAATCAGCAGATGCAGGGTGGTGGAGTCAATATCATGGAAGCGGAAGAACACCTGAAGGCTTTTCAAAAAAAGCTACCGTTATGGAAACGACGAACAGAGAACAATAACTTCGCAAACTTCCCGCTTCTGGACGACTGTGCAAGTAAGATCGAAGATGTGTCTGGAATCGGAGATATTTCTGTATCCACGGAACTGAAGCAAACAATTGCCACGCACTTAGATGAGCTTGCAAAGTCTCTCGACGGATATTTCCCTACAAGAGAGTCATATCCAGCATGGGTGAGACAGCCGTTCACGTTTGCTGTTGAAACAGCAGATGTCAATGATGAATTCCTCGACGAAATCATTGAAATTCAGCAGAGCCAGGTCCAACAGCAACTCTTCAGAACAACAACGCTCTCAACGTTTTGGTGTCGACAAATGAACAAGTATCCAGTTATTGCTAAGAAAGCCCTGGATTTTTTTATACCATTTGTTACAACATATCTTTGTGAGCAATCCTTTTCGAGGATGCTGGACATAAAAACGAAGAAAAGGAACAGACTTTGCTGTGAAAATGACATGAGAGTGGCACTTGCCAAGGTGAAGCCACGCATATCTGAACTGATCTCTCAAAGGCAACAGCAGAAGTCACATTGATTTCCAGGTATGTAATTTGTTGTGAGTTTATGCATTGTGTTGGTTTTATTCTTTGAACAAGGTAATGTTCATGCACGGCTCATTTTGTGTACCAGTAAAAAACATATCTATGTCTTGAATTTGAAAAAAATCACATTTTATTTTTCACTAAAGAGGGGTTCGGTGAATGCGCATATGAAACTGGTGGGGTTCGGTACCTCCAACAAGGTTAAGAACCACTGTTTTAGAGCGATACTTCTTCTGATAGTGCTGCATTCGCACGGCGTAGCATGTCGCTAAACAGCGAGTCTCGCCATTCTGGGCGAGTTGTAGAGTCTTCTTCTGCGTCGGTGGTTGGCTGGTCTTCAGGCTGGTCGCCGTCTTCTTCCACTGGCCGATGCTGAGCTGATCTGCTGGTCGCTGATATTCAATGCTCGCGGGCCTCCCTTTTATGTCAAAATTTCTCCTTCTGGCTCCGCCTTCTTACAAGGGGCGGAGCTCCCTTTGATCCCGCTTTGTGTCGTGTGGTTGGGGTGTGCGTGTCCGTATGTGTGTGTCTGTGTGTGTCATTTATTGGCGTAATATGAGTCATTAAAGCATGGTTTCGTCACCTCCCTCAAGCCATCCCGCCATCAAGAGGGCCCAGATGCTTCAAATCGTCCCGAAGGCATCCCTCTGTCTGCGTTATACAATTCTGGGGGGAGGGGGCGAACCTTCTCGTCCGGTCGAGCCCTCCCTGTGTGACTTTCTCTACGCACAAAGGGTGGGTTAAGGCTTTTAAAGTTAATATTTATTCCATCATAGTTTGGTACCGTACCACTTGCAGTTATGATTCTGTGTGTGACTAAAGGTCTGTTGTGGTAGTATTTCCATCGTGGTGTTTGATTTTATTTTCAAGTGAAGATGCCCTCTTGAGCGTATGCATATTCTTATCACATGCTGCGGGAAGACAAAGGCGGCCGGGAGGTTCCCTTTCTCTGGCTAGCCCTCGGTTTAACGTCACTCAAATTTCATTTGGTTTTATGTTTAACAAGGTTTGTGATTTACCCGTCATCCTGACGCTTCCTCAGTGTTATTAATTTTCGTTTTGTTATGCTGGAGTTATCATTTATTTTGTTTTATTTCCGATGTCCTGAGTTTAAGGTGTGAGTTTCTTGACTGTTGGAATTCATATCCCTTGCTTTTGTAAGGTTATGTAAACGGAATATAGTTTAAGGTGAATAACGTTAGCATTAATGTTCTGTGTGACACTATGTATTGTAATTTTTCTTTAACTAAAACTTGTTTGCTTGGTTTCGCTGGCAGCTGCAGAGCTCTAGGGAGTTCCTTCCCGCCCCCTTCCTCCTTTTGATCTCGAAGGGTATCGTGGGGCTTGGAGTGTACATGTGTGTCCGTGTGTTTTATCATTAAGTCCAGCTCATCCGTGGCAGATGGCCCTCGCGATAAAGTGTAATTTCTTCGCTCTGGTGTTAATTCCTGCTCTCCCACGCTGCGGGAAGACAAAGGCGGCCGGGGTCTCTCTGGAACAGTTTATTCTGGTTTCGTAAGCTTGACCCGTTTGCCTCATCTCTTCTGGACAACCCTGGATTTAACACTGCATCATTATTATTGTTTATGTTCCCCAAGATTTGTGATTTAACATTGTATTAACTTTTGCCCCTCTCTGTATCCGGGGGTCCATGCTATTATGTTTGTGTGATCATTTATATTATTTTATTCCTGATGTCCTGAGGTTAGAGAATTCGTATTGACTTAGGGATAACTCTGACTGCCAGAAATATTCTTGATGCTTCGGTCAGGTCGTGTATAAAATTATTGAAGGTGAACATAACATTTAGTGTCGAATTAATAAATGGGTAATGATTCACTGATGTAGATTGTGGCCTGGTTTTTAATTGGAGTGAGTGCGAGGATTGATGTTAGCTTATCCTTGGGTTGACTTCTGAACTTTTAACCGTTGTTTTAGTAGCAAAGGAGGGGAAAATTCTTTAAACTCGCTTGTGCGCTGTAGGTGTCACTCTGTCTGCGGGCCGACGGAAGGGGGGGGGTCCCTGAAGCCTGGAATTCCCCCTTCCCTTTTGGTGACCCCCGGCGGCTGTGTTACGTCAAATAGGTTTGTTTGTGAATTGTCCTTTGGCAATCTGGAGATTTATCAGATAGTCGCTAACCTCCCTTTGCCCCGGAGTGTATTATTTATTTATTTTTATGGCCTTTTTACAATCTCCAGCTGCTGTTTACTGGCCCTTGTCGTAGCGGGTGTTCTTTAGTTCTTTATAAAAATATATCGGCAAGTATTATTATTAATATCAATTTTGGAAAAGGCCTATAGATACAACAGTTGAACAGCGCCCACCCCCCCCCCCCCAGACAGGGACAGCAGATTTTTGGCTGTTGTGGGCTCGGCTGAACCGCTTGCATGATTGCCAAAACAGGAATGTTCCATTATTCATAAAGATTTTGTTGGATTAGATCGCAAAGATACAGAGGGAAAAAAGTATTTGATCCCCTGCTGATTTTGTACGTTTGCCCACTGATAAAGAAATGATCAGTCTATAATTTAATGGTAGGCATATTTGAACAGTGAGAGACAGAATAACAACAACAAAAATCCAGAAAAACGCATGTCAAAAATGTTATAAATGGATTTGCATTTTAATGAGGGAAATAAGTATTTGACCCCTCTGCAAAACATGACTTAGTACTTGGTGGCAAAACCCTTGTTGGCAATCACAGAGGTCAGACGTTTATTGTAGTTGGCCACCAGGTTTGCACACATCTCAGGAGGGATTTTGTCCCACTCCTCTTTGCAGATCTTCTCCAAGTCATTAAGGTTTCGAGGCTGACGTTTGGCAACTCGAACCTTCAGCTCCCTCCACAGATTTTCTATGGGATTAAGGTCTGGAGACTGGCTAGGCCACTCCAGGACCTTAATGTGCTTCTTCTTGAGCCACTCCTTTGTTGCCTTGGCCGTGTGTTTTGGGTCATTGTCATGCTGGAATACCCTTCCACGACCCATTTTCAATGCCCTGGCTGAGGGAAGGAGGTTCTCACCCAAGATTTGACGGTGCATGGCCCCGTCCATCGTCCCTTTGATGCGGTGAAGTTGTCCTGCCCCCTTAGCAGAAAAACACCCCCAAAGAATAATGTTTCCACCTCCATGTTTGACGGTGGGGATGGTGTTCTTGGAGTCATAGGCAGCATTCCTCCTCCAAACACAGCGAGTTGAGTTGATGCCAAAGAGATCAATTTTGGTCTCATCTGACCACACATTCACCCAGTTGTCCTCTGAATCATTCAGATGTTCATTGGCAAACTTCAGACGGGCATGTATATGTGCTTTCTTGAGCAGGGGGACCTTGTGGGCGCTGCAGGATTTCAGTCCTTCACGGCGTAGTGTGTTACCAATTGTTTTCTTGGTGACTATGGTCCCAGCTGCCTTGAGATCATTGACAAGAACCTCCCGTATAGTTCTGGGCTGATTCCTCACCGTTCTCATGATCATTGCAACTCCACGAGGTGAGATCTTGCATGGAGCCCAAGGTCGAGGGAGATTGACAGTTCTTTTGTGTTTCTTCCATTTGCGAATAATCGCACCAACTGTTGTCACCTTATTCTTAGTTTTTTCGGTAAAGTCACGTTGAAGAGAAACAACAAAATAATAAAATGTATATAAAACAATAAAAAATTCTCACGACGTTTCGACCATAACTCAAACGGTCGTCTTCAGGTGTGTTGGTTCGCATAAATTTATTTTTAAACGGCGCATTTATTTATTTATAAATAAAAAAAACGTTAGCGCCACGCGCAACGATTTGGCAGTTTATTTAGGACTAGTCCATCTATATTCTGAAAAGAGGAGGGGGGAGACGAAATTTTTTATAATGTATGCTGTCTGAAAGCCACTGTAAGCGTGAACAATCAATTAAGACCTGAAATTGTTTATCAAATCTTTCCAATGATTGCTAAGATATAATCCATCTTCTCGGTTGAAATTGTCTCTGTGCTTGTATATGTGGATAGCCTCATGAACGAATCTCTCATGGAAGCCAGATGGCTTACAAAGAACCTCTGCCTTGGAAAAGTCAATGGCATGTGAGCCTACTGAATTAGAACAATGATCTGCCACGGCCGAGGTGTTGGTCCTACCGTGTTTAAGGTCTGCTTTGTGTTCACGAATGCGGTCCGAGACATGGCGTTTGGTTTCTCCAATGTAACTACTACCACAGAGGCAACTTAGTTTGTAGACACCAGGGTATTGTATGTCCGGAATCACATCTTTTACAGACGGAACCAGATCACGGATTTTATGTAATGTGTTGAAACGGACCTGGATCTTGTGTTTATTCAAGATTTTGGAGATCTTTTTTGTGATCCCAGCAATGTAGGGTAAAGTGATGGTTTTGAAAGGCTCCTCAAGAGGGTTCTTCTTCATGGTTTGAGTGATAGCTTTGCGGATTGTATAGTCGGAGTAACCATTAGCCCTAAGAGCTTGGTGTACGTGCTTGAGTTCACTGCTTATGTGTTCCTGGTCGGATATGCATTGGGCTCTATGATACAGAGTCTTGATGAGAGAATTCTTCTGTGATGGATGGTGGTGGGAATCCGGTTTCAGATAAGCATCCGTATGGGTAGCTTTCCTGTAGACAGAGTGGCTCATTGAACCATCAGGTCTCTTTTTAATTAGGACATCCAAAAAAGGTATCTTGCCATCTATTTCGACTTCCATGGTAAATCTGATGGCTGGGTGTATGGAATTGATGTGGTCGAAGAATTGGTCTAGAGCAGGCCGGCCATGTGGCCAGATGACAAAAGTGTCATCCACGTACCTCTTCCATAAGGTTGGGCGCAGAGTGGCAGTCTGGATGGCGTCAGTCTCAAATTTCTCCATGAAAATGTTAGCTATAACTGGAGAAAGGGGGGAGCCCATTGGGGTGCCCTCAGTTTGTTTGTAGAAAGTTCCATTCCAAGTGAAGTATGTATTGGTTAAACAGTGTCTCACCAGGGGGGGTACCTCAGTGTTTAGTCCTTGATGAACTAAGTCTTCAATGATTGCAATGGTGTCAGGTACAGGAACCTTGGTGAATAAGGAAACTACATCAAAACTGACAAGCAGGTCGTCTGGGGACAGGGAAATACCCTTGATTGTCGATACCAGGTGAGTAGAATTTTGTACCGCAGAGGTGGTCTTTCCAGTGAAAGGACGCAGGATTTCAGACAAAAAAACAAGCTAGTTTGTAGGTGGGGGAGCCGATAGTAGAGACTATGGGACGAAGGGGTGTATCTACTTTATGTATTTTTGGTAAGCCGTATAATCTTGGTGGCCTGGCAGCAGAAGGTTTCAACGAAAACTGTTTAGATTGATCAATTAATGCGGTTGAATCAGAAATTATTTTGTTGGTTTGTGTGACGAGGCTGTTGGTGGGATCTCTTTTTATTTTTGTATAACTACCATCGTCGAGTAATTCTTTAATGTTGTTGTATTCTATTTTATCCATGATGACAGTAGCATTGCCTTTGTCAGCTGAGAGGACTACAATATCATTCCTCTTTTTTAATTTATATAATTCAAAACGCTCATCTTTGCTGAGGTTGCTAGCTGGTCAGTTTTGATGTAGTTTCCTTATTCACCAAGGTTCCTGTACCTGACACCATTGCAATCATTGAAGACTTGGTTCATCAAGGACTAAACACTGAGGTACCCCCCCTGGTGAGACACTGTTTAACCAATACATACTTCACTTGGAATGGAACTTTCTACAAACAAACTGAGGGCACCCCAATGGGCTCCCCCCTTTCTCCAGTTATAGCTAACATTTTCATGGAGAAATTTGAGACTGACGCCATCCAGACTGCCACTCTGCGCCCAACCTTATGGAAGAGGTACGTGGATGACACTTTTGTCATCTGGCCACATGGCCGGCCTGCTCTAGACCAATTCTTCGACCACATCAATTCCATACACCCAGCCATCAGATTTACCATGGAAGTTGAAATAGATGGCAAGATACCTTTTTTGGATGTCCTAATTAAAAAGAGACCTGATGGTTCAATGAGCCACTCTGTCTACAGGAAAGCTACCCATACGGATGCTTATCTGAAACCGGATTCCCACCACCATCCATCACAGAAGAATTCTCTCATCAAGACTCTGTATCATAGAGCCCAATGCATATCCGACCAGGAACACATAAGCAGTGAACTCAAGCACGTACACCAAGCTCTTAGGGCTAATGGTTACTCCGACTATACAATCCGCAAAGCTATCACTCAAACCATGAAGAAGAACCCTCTTGAGGAGCCTTTCAAAACCATCACTTTACCCTACATTGCTGGGATCACAAAAAAGATCTCCAAAATCTTGAATAAACACAAGATCCAGGTCCGTTTCAACACATTACATAAAATCCGTGATCTGGATCCGTCTGTAAAAGATGTGATTCCGGACATACAATACCCTGGTGTCTACAAACTAAGTTGCCTCTGTGGTAGTAGTTACATTGGAGAAACCAAACGCCATGTCGCGGACCGCATTCATGAACACAAAGCAGACCTTAAACACGGTAGGACCAACACCTCGGCCGTGGCAGATCATTGTTCTAATTCAGTAGGCTCACATGCCATTGACTTTTCCAAGACAGAGGTTCTTTGTAAGCCATCTGGCTTCCATGAGAGATTCGTTCATGAGGCTATCCACATATACAAGCACAGAGACAATTTCAACCGAGAAGATGGATTCTATCTTACCAATCATTGGAAAGATTTGATAAACCATTTCAGGTCTTAATTGATTGTTCACGCTTACAGTGGCTTTCAGACAGCATACATTATAAAAAATTTCGTCTCCCCCCTCCTCTTTTCAGAATATAGATGGACTAGTCCTAAATAAACTGCCAAATCGTTGCGCGTGGCGCTAACGTTTTTTATAAATAAATAAATGCGCCGTTTAAAAATAAATTTATGCAAACCAACACACCTGAAGACGACCGTTTGAGTTATGGTTGAAACGTCGTGAGAATTTTTTATTGTTTTATATACATTTTATTATTTTGTTGTTTCTCTTCAACGTGACTTTACCGAAAAAACTAAGAATATGAATTACTGCAGTCACGAAAGCTTTAAATCAAAATTTGTTGTCACCTTCTCACCAAGCTGCTTGGCAATGGTCTTGTAGCCCATTCCAGCCTTGTGTAGATCTACAATCTTGTCCCTGACATCCTTGGAGAGCTCTTTGGTCTTGGCCATGTTGGAGAGTTTGGAATCTGATTGATTGATTACTTCTGTGGACAGGTGTCTTTTATATAGGTAACAAGCTGAGATTAGGAACACTCCCTTTAAGAGTGTGCTCCTAATCTCAGCTTGTTCCTTGTATAAAAGACACCTGTGAGCCAGAAATCTTTCTGATTGAGAGGGAATCAAATACTTATTTCCCTCATTAAAATGCAAATCAATTTATAACATTTTTGACATGCGTTTTTTCTGGATTTGTGTTGTTATTGTCTCTCACTGTTCAAATGAACCTACCATCAAAATGATAGACTGATCATTTCTTTGTCAGTGGGCAAACGTACAAAATCAGCAGGTGATCAAATACTTTTTTCCCCTCACTGTATAACTGCGTTATTAAACCCACTACGACCTCGACACAGGCAATTAGTAAGGTTTGTCATGTAAGCAAAACAGGCCAATTACTTACTAGTTCAGCAAAGTAAACCCACAACATTTACAATTCGAGTACGACGTTTCTCCAGTAATTAAAACCAGTCTCATTAGCCGATAGCCAGAATTGTTCTGTCTCACACCTCTCCTATCTCACACCTCGCTACCTGCCGTGAAGCCCAGTGCGCCTATACAGTAACATTACATATACTATTTCAAAACCTGTCACGACGTTTTTCAGACACTTTGGGCAAGCTTGCATTAATTGAGCCTTATTCAATCTGTATGTAATTACATTCAGACCCAACAGTGCTGTATTTTGACAAAACGTGAGTAACAAAAAGTATCAAACTTGTTTAACACCGCTCGTTTTGCCTGTGTCCACGAAAGGTTGAGTGGAGTCTGACATAACAGCCCCGGTTACATAGCCAGGCATGCTCAGTAATCACATCTTGTTGAAATACAAGTATGAACTTGTGAGATAATTATCAATTTGAAAGTGGCAATTCCACTCAGTGTTTTAGCCAGAAAGCCACGGCACTGTGGTGGGGGTAGTTTTATGCAGTGGTAGGAGACCTGTGGAAGCATTTCACACTTTAGCAGCAAAAAATGAATGTAGAAAACGTCGCATTATTTCTATCTCCTTTACCCACCACCGGCACAATAGGCTTCACTGTTTCAGTCACGTTGGCGATTACGTATGTGTAATAAAATACTTCCACGACGTTGCTTGTCAGAGTGCTTTTATTAACGGTAGTACGGCACAGCTGCGCTCCCTCCCCCTCCGGGTGATTTCTCTCTTCTCAACACCGTAGACGAGGCGTCCCTCTCCGAGTACCCCCGTGGCTCACTCCACTCTCCCGGCCTCGCCACTGACTGACGGCGTGCCAGAAGGAGGGGTGAGCTCCGTTGGAGGATCCGCCACGTTACCCGTGGCGAGGAGGGGATGAGCAGCAATGCGGTCTGCAACCCTGGCTTCCCACACTGACCAGGAGTCCTCCCCTCCCTCTCCTTATATTTACCCCGGCGGAGCTAAGCTCCGCCTCTAGCCACGCCCCCTCGTGGAAACTTCCCGATGGTTCCAAAACCTCTCTGTGTGACTGCCCATCCTCCCTGGCCCAGATATTATCCCTACTTCGGATTGGATGCTGATTACGTAATGGTGCCTGTCCCCGTTTCCCTCTGGCACCCCCCGGATGGCGCTCTCTCATTACATATGTATCACAACTCTGTAATGTGAGGGATGCCCTAACAGTAACGCTTCCAACTTTTCTCAGTCACTTTTCATTTCTTCTCTACAAAAGGCAACGCACAGTAATTTTTGAGATGGCGGAGAGATTGAAGTTCGTTTTGAGGGAATTGTGTCAAGATGTTAGACGGCGAGTGTTCTATCCCTACAGCGGAGCCCGAGCTGATCGTACACATTGGGTGAACTGCGCTGCCCCATCCACTGTGCAACCCAGACATGGAACCCACAGGTCTTCCGTCTGTTCGAGCCTTTAAAGGCTTGGCTGGCTGACCATGGACACCACTTTTACAAGTGACTGGTGCACGTGATGCCCCTCACGAATGGTTACACGATGCACGCTGACGATTTCCCTTTGCCTGCATAGACATTGACCCCGGTTCCAGATTGGGAAAAAAGCAAAATTGGCAAATGTTCATGACTTTACAATGAATCAAGAATCGGTTTTAATGAAACGTTATTCTGGCAAAATGGTGCGTTATAGTTAGGGTTTTTGCTCAGATGTTGATTAAAGAGATGTGTAAATGTGAATTATCTTAATCCTGTGAGAATCGTTATTCACAACAATAATGCAAACGGTTGTTTCTTTAATCAAGTGGCACTTGGCTGTTTTTTTGTTTAAATGCTGTTTAACAGACTTCTCATGTTAATACTCTTGATCTGTTAGCTTTACTCTGAATAACATAATTAGCATAATCATGATAGTTAGCAGAACAATGTAAACGCTACTCTCCCTTTTACAGTTGGCACTTTGTTGCTGCGACATTACGTTGGTAATGTGAATGCGTTCTACCCTGTGCTTTGAACTTTTGAGCACAGTCGTGTGCCGGCTGCGAGTGCTTTTGAATACCGGCAGAAGTCGCGTGTTGAAATTGCTTGTCCATGCCCTTACGAATGGTAATAAAGTTCCTTAGCGTGTGTGTTATTGTATGCTCTATGTTTTAGTTATTTAATGCCCACAGTTCATTTCATACGGAACCGAGTTGTACTGAATGCCCGATCCCCAAATACGAAGGAGACGTCACAGAGAAACACTCCTCTGCTCTGGACGCAGTTGTCTGGCTTGACCACCTGAATGTGAAATCGTAGTTGTTGCTCTGCATCTACATCAGCCATACGAAAGAAGAAGACTGAATGGAACCGCTTTAAAATGTACAGAGGGCAATATTTTAACAGCAGAAAACTGCAACTGTCATTTTACCACCGAATTAATTAACCCGACCCACTGTCCAAACCAACACCGCAATGTGAACGTGCCACTTGCACCAATGCTCGTGTAGTAATTAAAGTGCCTTCAGTTGAACCTCTTTCGCACCATATGTAGCCAACCGTGCTAATCGGAGGTGCGAATAAGTAGAGAGGGATAGCGGAGGAGCCGGGGTGCATGATCTGCTGAGGCTTTTTCCATGGGGCAGCTGAAAGGTACGTGATTTGAGGTTTGGGCAGATGGAGTATGCTTTTTTTAGTACAGGCCCAAAAATGCCAAGCAACAAACAGCACTATTGAAGGTGTAATAGTGACCTTCGCTGCACTGCCACGTGTTAAAGGAGCAGGCATTTTCCTGTGCAGGTCTCTGTGGTCACCCCTCCAATCGCTATCCAACCCCAACCCTGCCACATGCTTCCCAGATCTGACTCGTGACCGTGCAGGCGCAATTAGGAGCGATTTAAGCTTTTGCCAGTGCACGCACACACACACGTGGCCATTATTTATAGCACAGAAACATTGCTATAAAGAAGGCCATTGCCCAAAAGGTCACCTCAATCATCCTGTCTCTTGGTGGTGGCACCCTTTTTTGTTTATCGATGGCATCTGAATTGGGTCAGCACGCCGCACACGTGCGTTAAACATCAGGATTGTAAACGCACCAGTGAAGTGTTTTTTTTCACCCGTTAGTAGAGATCAGCAGTGTCGAGAGGCCAGTGTTTCTGGAATGCATGTTTGAGATTTTGGTGGAGCAAATGACGCAATGGCCGTCTCAATTGACCATGAAGACGAAGCGAGCGGTCATCAGGCTGTGGCGGCTTCGTCGTCGCTCGCGCTTGGCCGAGGGAAGGTGGCGGCGTCCTGAAGACCCTTGCTTGTGCGGAGTTGGCGGCAGACTGCAGAGATTGGGTCGGGGCTGATCTTCGACAACACCAAGGTCGGCCGCCGGTGAGTCCGCTAAGAGTTGTAAGTTGAATTTCTCTCGAACCGCACGTAGCCAACCGTGCCAATTGGAGAGTTGGTAGAACGACCACACTACAAACTCCACACCAATCACAATTATATGAGTACCTGATCGACCGAGTGAAGACCGCGTTGTGCGGTAATCGGTGTCTTTGCCTGTTCGCCGCCATTTGCACAGCCTGCAACACTATCCGGCTGGTGTGGTGTGCGCACCCTCTCTCTTGTACATTTCACGACACGTGCACTTTGTTTGAACCGCAATTTATTTTGCAAAAGCATGACGGGATTTGAGACAAGGTGAAACGCATGCAAAGCACCATGCATGCAAATATTATTACGTGACATCTCCCAAACTCCGCGTGAGAATGCATTTGTTTTATTCTGCTTGTTTACCCAGAGACGCCTCACCAAGTCTCAAGGCTCTATTTCAAGAGGCACCTGCCGAGTTTTTTTCGCAATAGGGAGGCGATGTTGATGCTGTTTGCGTGATCCCAATTGAGTAATTTGGAGGTAATTTTTGATAATTGGGGATGATTTGACCAAGACCATTAATTGCACATTGTACGTCTTTTGTAACTGTACGAGAAATCAGATAACCCGGGGAAAGCCAAGCAGAACTAGGTGCGAATGTACAAACTTTACACGGAAACGCTCGCCAAAGTAGGGAATCGAACCCAGGCGCCCGTCGCTGTGAGGCACAAGTGTTACCATCGCGCCTTCCGTTGCGGACAAGGACAAGAGAATGTCACCGTGGGACATATTTACAAAGTCCCTTTTTTACAAACGGCTCTTCGTGTCAATTCCAATCCAGGTCTTCTATTGCCTCTTTAATAGGATGAGGAGCTGCCGCTGCTGCCGAGTAATTTCTTGCGCTGTTGCCGCCTTAATAAGCGTGCGGAGAGGGGTGTGTGGCCCTCCTCTCTACCTGGGAGTTCACCAGCACTGAGGGCCTGCTGCTGCCACCGCTGACTGCGTGTGACAATCGCCTGCGTGTGGGTCACCGTCACATCCGGCAATGGCAGTGTGCCATGCCAAGAGACACCGAGCATCTCCTTTTGAATGTTTCTCTAACGTTTGTGTTCGTGCCCTATGAATTCAATAAAAAAATGTGAAAACTGCAGACCGAGCTTTCACTGAAACCTTTATCCTTCACTAAAAAACTAGGAGGCCAAATGCAAAGTTCACACTGGATGCCAACTAAGGCCAACCCTGCATTCTGATCGCCGCGTGGTCGGCGCCACAGCGTTGGGAAGTGCCCCACGGAACCGGAGGCGACGGCTTTCGCGTGGCAACGTGCGCGTGTCGTCGCACGGTGGCCCGCTTAATAAATTGTTCAAGGCTGGCAGCGATCAACGGCTCCAGCGGAGGTCAGGAGCCACTCCTCCACACCGACGTGGGACAGCTGTGATTTCGTCAAAGCAAGTGGCATTAACTGTAACATTGACCGCCGCTCCCACTGCTAGGTGAGGGTTTCCTCCCTGGGGAGTTCTTTGACTATACTTTGCCAAGCTGGTTATCGCAGGACGGTGAAGCGGAGGCCCAGGACTGGCTGGGCCCTTACTTGCCACCAATATTAGTCATAGCTGAGGATGGGTTCACGGTGGAGGGCGCTCGCCACAGCGCCACCGCTCCCTGCCCCGATCTACGTTGCTCACACTTCCGTTTGAAACCGAGTGACGTTTTGGATCTCTGTAAATATTTGCGTATTTTTTTCAAATCTATTCTGTTATTGCTCAAATTCCTATTTGCCTCATTGTACTTTATCTCCTATTGCTTTTGCCATTTGGGTGACCCGGGGGCCTCTTGCAAACGAGACGATCCTCCTCCCTCGAGTTCAGGCCCCAGTTAAACGAGACAAACCTCGAGTGATTGTGCACGTGCCGCGTGATTCTACGGGCGAGGATGGGTGAATATCATCAGCATTCCTACGTGAAAACCGATGCCCGTTGAGCGTAAACAAAGCTGCTTATGTATGTACGCTGAACTTCTTTCGCACTGTACGTAGCCAACTATGTTAATCGGAGGTGCGGGGGAAGGACAACAAACAAAACACAAAAAGCATTTCTAAAGAAATTAGTTTTCAAGCTAGATAATTGAAAAGTGCATAGTTCCCAGTAGCTTCCTAATAGCGCATGGAAGAGCGTTCCTTATAAGCCGCAGAAGCGCATCTACTTAGTGACTATCCCGTGACATGCGGTGGGACACCCCTCGAATGCGCCTCCGAGCTCAGAACACCGTCTCGTCCTGACGACTCATGACGATGATCTTGGCCAGGTTCTGTCGGACGGTGTCCCAGCGACACACCACCATTTTAAGGTCGGAGTCCATCTCTTTGAAGGCATCCTCCCCCCAGTGGCTGGGCCCATCTTTGTTGTCCATGCCGCCGCCATTGTTCTTCCTGCGCCAGTTGGCCTCCTGTCCAGCGGATGCCTTCTTATCCTTGATCTCCTCGACCCTGCGGTAAAACGCTCACCGCACGCGGCCCCTGACTCGTGACGCCTTCCTGACAGTCCTCACTCGCGGTATCCACTGCCATCTCAAAACGCAGCAGCAGGACCAGCAGCGGAAGCAGCAGCAGATGCACCACAGCTAGAGCTAATGCCCCAAACATACACGTTACGTACGTACCATGAACATGAATTCCAACCTCGTATCTATGGGACAGTTTTTTGCCAGTATCAAGATACTGAATGATAAAAAACATGGTTTACCCTTTCTGACGTATATATACGCAGTGTTTAAATGTTTAAATACCAAATAGGCACACTATTATAAGGCATCGAGTCTGCATTAACCACAAATCCTCATAGTAAAAAAATGCAGATATTCCTCGATAATGTATGCATCGTCCTTGAAACCCATCATCTTTCCAGCGGTTGTGCAATGGAAAGCCTCGCCTCTTTCCTCCACTGGCTCGAGGCTGCAAGCGGGGAGATAAGCACCAATTTCTCGATGCCCATCAGAGCCAGAGGTGGCTCCGACTCTGCCCACAGTGCCATGCGAACCACCAATTACATCCTGCGCTCGAAACTGGAAAAAACCTCGACGTGTGGAAATGCCCGAGGTGAGCTGAGTGGGGAGCTATGCATGCTTACCCGAGGTACCAGATGTTTTTGTTGTAGCCGAGCAAATTCCCCGGCACGCCGGAGCGGTGGCGCAGGGACCTGGGTATGCGGCGTTCCAACAGCAGCGTGCTCGCCGCAATCTGACGTTGAAAACACAACCGCAGGATTCGCTCCGTCGCCGTCAATTTGCCAGTGTCCACGGTACAAGAGGGGAGGGGGGCGAGGGAGGGAACATGTGTGCTGCGTCGCTATTGGGCGTCCTCTGTCTGGTGGGCGACTACGTAGAGCGCACCGTCCGCTCGCGATGCTGACCCCTCGACCAATGAGGAGCAGTGAATAACAGAACCGGTGCGCACGTTGTTAGGCACGGGTGAGCGCCGTTAATCTGTATCCCGGACGGGGGAGCGTGGGACGGGCGAGCGTGGGGATGGGCGAGCATGGGGACAGGCGAGCGTGAGAATGAGCGAGCGAGCAATAGCTGTACCGACATAAACTGATGAGGTCAGAGTGCTCGCGTGCATCACCTGGATCTTCCAGGTCTCCATGCGCTCGTGAGCCACTCGCCAGAAGGTGTCGTCCATGGTGGCGATGAGGAGGTTCAACATGAGCAGGTATGCGAAGATCATGTAGAAAATGAAGATGACGTAGATGATGTAGGGCGTGTGCCGGTCGTAGGGCACAGGCAACTCGATGAGTCCCATCATGAGCTCGATGGCCGTGAAGAAGGTCACGGCGAAGTTCTGGAAATTGGGGTAGACCCTGGAGTCGAGCGTCTGGAAGACGACGTAGAAGCCTAGGAACGAGTCAACGGCATTTCAACGCGGCTCACCACAGCTTACTGTGCTCACGGCAGCTCAGGGCAGCTCACAGCAGCTCACCACGCTCACAGCAGCTTACCGCACTCACAGCAGCTCAGAGGAGCTCACTCCAGCTCACCACGGCTCACCGCAGCTCATCGCGCTCACTGATCAGCATGAGGCACTGTTCTGGCACAGTGCTCCCAAGGCCGGCCTGCCTCATGCTAAACAACAAACACCCACGATGGCGGTTGGGATTTATGCTGAATATCTAAAACGATTACGGGCAAGGAAAGATGTCGTCGAGAAGATACTTCTACATCCGGAGTGATTTAATCTGCGGACGTGCCTCATGATTGACCATCGCAACGTCCGGAGGTGAAATCGACCACACTCATGGTAGTAGCGTCTTCTTGGTGAGATCCTTCCTTGTGGGCGCTCGGCACGCAATCGTGAAGGTGGGAGTTCACATCCCGGCCTGGGGTCAATTCGGTCCTCACCTCTGGGGGGGTCGATAAAATAGGTACCGCTTTGCGGAATATGAGCATCGATTTTTGTTTTTCCCTTCCCGGCGGAGAGACGGGTTCCTGCTGGTAGAGAACGGAGCTCGTCCTGGGCGCCTCTGCGCCGTCGATGGCGACGAGCCAAGTAAGGAATGGCGACCTGGGCGCTGGGTGACTCACGGGGGGCGGTGGGGGGTGGGGGCACTCACCGGCGGTGAAGCCGAACACGCAGATCACCAGCAGGCAGCACCAGCGCATGAGGTCGCCGAATATAATCTGGAGGAACACGCCCGTTGAGGGATGTCACGGTGGAAAGGACATGTTAACTACCATGTCTGGTATGCAGGAGATCGTGGGTTCGATCTTGACCCTGATGCCTGCTGTATATGTAGTGGGTTCCCAGGACACGGAGACGGTAGAGTCGAGGCAGCACTATTTATTGAACAAGGGGTCACACTGGCAGGGATAGCGGCCCCTTCACCCGTATACACTCAGGGATACCCCTAGGCTATCTAGCCTAAGCCCTAGGCTCCCGATTACCTCCAGCTATAGGCACTAGAGGAGGCTATCTGATCTGGCCCTGGTCAGACACAGATCTCGGCACCCCACCAACCAGACCGGCCCTTAAAAGGACTTCGGCTCTGGGGCTCTGGGGCTCTGGGGCTCTGGGGCCGCACCACTGGCTTGTCGTGCCGGCCCTGAAAAGGGCAGCATCACAGGAGTCCTAGGGTCTCTCCTAGCCGGCCTTCCTTCTTCACTGGCTCTTCATTCTTGGCCCCAACACACTGACCCGAGCTCTCTGGCTCCCCGCCCTTTATACCCATACCCCACTGAGGGTGGGGCCATAGCGGACGTGGTTGTAGCCACCAAGGTGTGGTTGTGCCTCACCTTCCCACACTTTGTTTCTTTCCCATAACACCCCTACATATATTTGGAGTTTGTGTCTCTCTCCCCGTGGTTGCGTGGATTTTTCTCCGGGTCCTCCGGTTTTCCCCGCCACATTTAGAATTAACATTACGCGTGCAGAGTATCCGGCTCCTGCTACAAATTTCCACACAATGAGCCACTTCGTTGGGCTGTCATATTTGATTGCCAGGTCGCTTACTGAAAAAGAGCTACGTAGCTCAGTGGGGCCTTACCTGGTAAAATAAAAAAATGTTTATCATGTATAGAGACTGCGCTTCGCACGACGTGACGCGTTAGCCCATGGCGAGGGTCAATGCCTTCGTGGCATAACATTGACGACCACCGATGACGGACCGAATGTATGAGAACAGAATCTGCCCGACAAGGCCGAACGAACGAGTGTCCCGTGGCAAAGTAACGACATCGCACGTCGTGGACAACATCGAGAGAAGGAAGCGAAACCCTGGTGGTGGTCGTGGTGGCGGTGGCACTGGTGGCGGCGGCTGTGGCGGCAGTGGTGGGGGTGGCGGCAGTGTTGACGGTGGTGGTGGTAGTGGTGGTGGTAACTGTGGTGGCAGTGGAGGCGGTGCTGGCCGCGGCGGTGGTGGTGATGGTGGCGGCACCTTCTGGATCATGATAGAGAAGGGGCCCAGCAGCTCGAAGCCACGGGCGAAGTACAGCGTGTTGCACCAGCCGAGTACGAGCGCCAGGGACATGGCGATCGATTCCCCTTCGTGACTCATCACCCGCAGCACCACAATGATGGCGATCAGGCATGAGTAGCAGACCCTGCGTGGTGAGAGGACACGGCCGCCACGGTGACATGCAGAGGACACGGAGCCGAATATTTGGAGTCGGCCAGACATGGCAATGTAGGACTGTAGAGCTCTCAGGCAATCGTTGGTAGCACCGGTTCTGGCCGCATTCCCGCTCATCTGTGGTGTCCTCTGCTTTACCAATCTACAGCAGTGTTTTGAGACACGGCTTGCATGCATGACGCCATATAGATACAAATAAAATTATAATAAATATTGTTAATATTAGTGCCAGTGACTTCTGTGTGGCCACCTCCACTCTTAATCCCTCCCCTCTCCCCGCCGCCCCGTGAAAACAGACCCCGCTCCATGCAGCAGCGTCGAGGCCCTTGTGTAGCCTCTTCCTCCCGATCCTTATCTCTCCAGACCCATTCCTCCTATTTTTATATTCCTTTGCCCTCCTTTTCCTCTTATTCCCCAGTCTTATTTCCGTTCATTATATCCTCAACTCTACTCTTCCTGTAGTGTAGCTATAGGTGCAGCAGTTGCTCGTTTCCCACAATAATTGTGTTCAAATTAATCACGGTGCCACAGTGTCTGGGAGATGTTCAGAGTGGATAGGTATTAACTACCTCGCCTGGCATGCAGGAGGGCGTGGGCTCAAACCCAACCCCTGACTCCTGCTGTATATTTGGAGTTTGCATGTTTATCTCCCAAGTAGTGGCCACGTGGATTTTTCTCCGGGTCCTCCGGTGTTACCCTCCACCTTTAGAGTCAACATACATTTCGAGTATTTGTCTCCTGATATACATTTCCAGGTGATAAGCCACTGAGTTGAGCCATTGTATGTGGCCAGGTCGTTTCTGAAAAAGAGCTACATAGCTCAGTGGGCCTTACCTGGTGAAATATAAATGGAATAAAATAAATAAATCGCATTGTCGGAAAAGTGAACAGTGGGCGTCGTATTGGTAGACTTGCCCCCATCATAAGAACATGGAATATCCACCACTGCTCATGGCAGGACAGCACTCGTGACGTTGAGTCGCCATGACAACCGACACAGTACGGACTATGGGTTTAGAACAAAAACCTGGCACTCAGTACCGCTGACGCAAGCAGACCAGGAGTGGTGAGGAACAGGCAAACAACCCCCACAACCGACAAGGCCTGAGGAGGCATTCAATTCGCAGTGGATTGACAAAGGGCAGTTAATTATATACTATTATTGTCATTATTATATTAGCGATGTTAGATATGCTCAATCGGGGGACATCTCAAATGTATACGTATGTGTATGTATGTTGAACGTCTTTCGCAATCATACGTAACCAACCGTGCTAATCGGAGGTGCATAGGAAGAGAACAACAAACTAAACACAAAAAGCAGTTCTAAAGAAACGAGTTCGTTAATCGAGATGATAAAGAAAATTAATAGTTCCAGTGGCTTCTTAATGTCGGAAGGAAAAGCGTTCCAGACGACTGCGGAAGTGCATCTAAAAGTGCGCGATGCGGTGACCGACTTTGTCCGATGGTTAGCCAAAAAACGAATGTGAGGATGACCGGAGTTTGCGTCATGGTTTATGCTCAAAGGGAGCGGTGATCTGGTCGTGTTTCATCTGAGCAGTGCGGCCGTGGGAAGCTCTGCATAGATGCTACGTTTCATCTCACGTCATCTCGGAGCACTGCGCAGATCTTCAGATTCGCCAAGAACACACGCCGGTTCATCCTCTTCATGGAGTTTTGACTGACCAAATTCTCACAGCGCTGTTACCACATCGGTTTTTATTTCACAAGCCCTGTTGTCTTTGCGTGTGGCAGCAACTCACATGAGCACTGGGAAGGGTCCTCCGATCACTGTGTTTTTGCAGTAATTCTTGGGCCCGATTTTAATGATGTACGGCACCTGAATTCGCACGCAACATAAAACGACATCAGTCCGTGGGACAGCCTCACCCGTGGTCACAATTGCAGGCAGGATATGTGGGATATTATGTTCGAATAACAATGCCCCCTCCCTTAATTCCAAGGCACCTTGAAGCGCATTCAAATGTTGTGTTAATTCAGACAGCTAGGCTAACGATTCCTTGGGGATTTTAGAGTTCTAAACTAAACAATTGAAACTATTTTTTACCAGGTAATGCCCATTGAGCTATATAGGCTCTTTTTCAGAAGCAACCTAGCCACGAATGATAGCTCAATGAAGTGGCTCATCATGTGGAAATGTATAGCAGCCAAATACTCTAAAAGCATGTCGATTCTAAATATTGAGGGAAAAACCAGAGGACCCGCAGAAAAACCCACACTACCACAGGAGAACATGTAAACTCCAAATATACAGGTGGCAGGGTCGGGATCGAACCCACGACGACCTTGTCATTGTTTTGTGTTGATTACTACGGTACACTTAAAAACCTGTCAACCCCTTCTCAGTGCCTACCTTATTACAGACCAATTCAGACCTTATTAGTCACCCAGTGCCCTTATAAATCTCAACATTCATCCTACAATTTTTGTTGTTACCCATATTGCAACGTCTGTACGCTGTATGGACCTGAAAATGCAATTTCTCTGTACAAGAATATGGGTAAACTGTATGGGTTGACAGATATGCACTTGTCATCATCATCATCGGTGTCCTTTCCCTTCTCCCACAAACAGATGCTCAAATTCGGACCGCGTGACGCCTCTCTGCCTCGATGACCTTTGCCGTGCAAGAGCGGCAATAGGACGGGGGTTACGTTCCTTGGGGCTCACGTCGACCACACCTGGAGAAGTCCCGAGTCGCGTGATACCGGCACGCCGAGCTCTGCTCCCATGCAAGTAACTACAGCATCATCATCATCGTCGTCGTCATCATCATCTCTCTAATTGGTATACGATCTGTGTATACGTATGGTGCGAACGAAGTTCAATGTGCATACAATTGTAGCGCCATAGATGGAACGGTACCTCGTACCGCCAGGGGAGGGGCTGCAGTGCCAGCCCAAGAGGGTAGGGGTTGCTGGTGGCACAGGATCCCCAGACAGCTAAGCCCCTCGGCGCCTCCAACGGGGAGGTGGGGCTGCGGGGGTTCTGTGATCCCACGCAGCCCCACCCCTCAATGGGCAAGGGGCATAAAAGGGGACCTCCCCAGCCAATCTGGACCAGTTGAAGACCGAAGCCGAAGATCAGCAGCTAGATAGGACCCTGAAACCCCTAGCCCCGCTGTCCTTATCAGGGCCGGGACTCTGTGCGGCTCAGCGGTGAGACCCGGGGAACCCCTGGCCCGACGTCCTTGTAAGGGCCGGGTCCAGTGGGTCAGTGGTCGGAACTCGCACCCTGGCTAGGGCGAGTTAGAATAGCCTCCCCCTAGGCACCCATAGCCGGAGGACCCTGAGTGTAGTCCTGTGTTAGGGCACGTTAGCCCGGAGGCAGACAGTAGGTGTAGGAGGACAGTAACCCTGAGTGTACTCGGACTGTACTGCTGAGCGAGGTGGTTTAATAAATAGTGTTGCCTCCAAGAACCGACTCAGACGTCTCCTGAATCCACAACACTACACAATGATGGAGGCGCAGGCCATCGTGAATAAGACACGTTCTGATGATTTTGCTTTCATTATTAATCTGATGAGATACATAAATAAAGGTTGATGTTCAGCCAATCATCATCCCACCAGATTTGATTAAAAAAATAGGTACAACTTTGTGGGGAAGACTCACCCGCGCCCCACAGCAACGTGGAATTTCCATCGCTGGCTCAGGGCTGTAAATAGATGAACACCGATGCCTCTATGCTCACTTGAGCGGGAACTCGCTTCGGCTTTGAGAGTTCGTAATGTGAAGCCGAAATCCGGCTTCCAGCGCTCACAGTAATGGCTCTGCCACTCTCTCCCGCCCCCCTCCCATGCAGCCGTGCCGCCGCCCCCCACCACACACAGGCGTCCTCCACGACCCCGTCAGTTGCCAAGGGTAGACAGCTCACCTCCTACCTGTCTCCGATACGGTCGAATAACTCGCCAGGAGCCGCTGGCGTTCTGTCTGCTCGTGCTATCGCCCCTTGCTTCTGTCCTCCCATCCCTCAGCCTGTCTCCATAAGCAGCAGAGAAAAATCGCTATGATCATCTCCGACCTCTGTGCATCCTTGAACCTCAAACTCATCCCTCGTCTTGCCCAGGAGCGTTCCCTTTGCTCTCATGGCTGCTGCTGCCGCTGCTGCTATCACTCCCTTCCTCAACATACTCATGCTCGGCCGCAAGCCTCCCTTTGATTGGAAAGGTCTCAGAACGAGTCCTTGTAATGAGCATGGGTCGTCTAGAGCAGGGGTCGGCAACCGAAATGACAAGAGACTTTTTTTTTCGAGCTCGGTAAAAAAAAGACTCAATATTTCAAGAGCGCCAATGCACTGTGGTGAATACGAACGAGATGGTGGTCCTTCATAAAAAAGTCACAAATCAACCGTTAAAGAGCCGCAGGTTGCCAACCCCCCGGTGAAGAGCAACGGTTCACAAACTTTTTCGAGCGTGCGGACCCCTTTGCAACCTCCAAACATTTCGATGGCACTGCCACGTGCCCAAGCTAGGTCTCAAACCTCCCTTTCCTGGACATACCCAAGCTCTTTAAAATTGTACATTTTCCCTCGGTGAGGATGTTATTATTTACATTTTCCGCACCCCATTGCAGTAGCCTCGTGGACCACCGGGGGTCTGCAGCCCACAGGGTGGGCCTTACCTGGTAAACAACAAATATTAGTTGTACCTGCTCGACACAAGTGCCATTACTAGAGCAGTGCTCTTCACCCATTTTCAGAGGGAGGCACTTTCGCCAATAAAACATCAGTGTGAGGGCCGCCACACATTTGAAACCATTGGGGTTTTGATAGCACAATGATGATAATGGGGGTGTTTTCACATTTTGTGTATTTCCGGGGGGGGCACACATCAGGGGCCACACTAAAGGCCACCGGGGGCTTGCGCCAGTGGCCCGCGGTGGCCTTGCAAATGAAGAACACTGCCCGAGAGGTTGTGAACTCGGACGAGGGGTTGCAGCTGTTGACCTCCAGGTAGAGGATGACGGCCGCCCCCATCACTGTTATGATCTCCCCGAGCAGGCGCACGAAGTCCTCCTTGGTGGAGTAGGCCTCCTGCACAGGGCCACCACGCAACACATCGCCACCATCAGCAGCAGCACAGAGCCGCATAAGTCACTCCGTACCTCCGATGAGCACGGTTGGCTACGTATGGTTCGAAAGAAGTTCAACATACATACAGCACCAAAAACAAAGAGCCCCTGTGTATCCCACGCGGACCGTAGACACAAGTACCGTTAGCGAGCACCTATGTATGTCAAACTTCTTTCGCGCTATGCGTAGCCGTACGAAGCCAGCCGTGCTAGTCGTACACGCATACTTTTGCCCAGACTGCGCCGTACCGAACTGTGTTTGGTACGGTGTGCAGTTGACATTGGGGCGTCCACGCACGGTGCGTTGTCACTGCCACCGCTGGATGAGGGCCTCCCGACGACACGTGGGCCATGCGGGCTGTGCAGTCATAATTCACAGATGCCGGAGTTCAGTCCCGTTTGGCATTGATGACGAGCGCATTAATGGATTTAGCCATGCCGTCCTCTCTGGCAGCAAAACGAGGGAACACGCCAGGGAGCACGTCGACTACGGAAATGGAGTGGCGTTATCAACCAATGTTGGATCGTTTCGTCCTTGAGACAGTAGGAGATGGCGCTGTTGCTTTGCTGAGGCCTTCAGCCAGCGGTAGATCGATCATGCCTGCTGAAGTAAAGTCAACATCGTTTTTGTTTACGTACACGTGGTAATATTCTGGCACAAATCTGCTGCTTAAAATAGAGCCTAGAAATAGTGGCCTGGAAATCAAAGGGCATAATGCTGGCTCCCTTGGGCGACTGGCTCGTCATGTTTGTTGTAGCATCTGCGTCACTAGAAAAAAATATACAATAGACTCTCGATAATCTACGCGCGGTTTATCCGATTTGCAGATTAACTGCACACCTGGATTTTCCCTTCAGGTCAAATTAATAATCTAGAAAAAGTTATAGATTGTTATTCTTGGAAATGTTTATTACAAGGCACGTGCTAATAACAAATAAATATGTTGCTCCGGTTAATCTGAAATCCATGTGAGATCACTTCTACAGTACAGTAGTTGCATATCTTTGCAACAGTGCAGTGGAGTTTGATTGATGTTGATTGGTGTGGCTCTGCTATCATCCACTTAGTGGGCTGAGTCTCCTGCTGAGCGAGAGCAGGAAAGTGTTATTATCACTGAGCACGCGCATCGATCGGTCGATCATAAGTATTCATTCTAAATCGAAAGAGTAACAATAAAAATCGTCAGTTGCGCTTAATTTTTGCTTAATTTTGAGTGATTTATGCAATCATATATTTTATGAGTTTTAATTTATGAAACTGTGCTATGGCAGAGAAACTTAAACATAATTTACAACTATATGAGTCGCTTTGGCATAGAAGTCCGAGGAAAATGGATATTTTGGGATTATCCACGATTTTGAATTATCCCGCTGGCGCCCTCACCGTCATTAGTGCGGATAAGCGAGACTCTACTGTAGAAGCAAAGTTTGATTTGTGGGTTTCATGAAGGGTCTACAACTCCCCGCCTTGGCTGTGTCACCATCCTCTACACAGGCGCTCTTCGGCACAAGCAAATGATTATCAGGAGACGCCCGTTTGCCCCCTCGATACGTTTACCTTAAGTGGCACGCGCTCGTGTTACATCACTGGGGCGCCCGCGTTCTTCGTTCATCTAAAGAGAGGGGCATATAATCGGCGGAGATGTCGGTGCAGGCTGTGCCCGCGAAGACTCACGTGCATCTCCTTGAGGGCCATGATGGTGATGTTGTCGGACAACTCTGGCGGGATGAGCTTCAAGGGTCGGTAGAGGCAGCAGATGGTGAACACCATGACATAGAACATGTAGGAGAACATCCAGATGAGGAAGTAGTTGAAGCCAAAGGAGTTCCACTTGTGGTTGAGCAGGTCCTTCACGGGCCGCAGGTCAATCATGCTCTGCACCTGCGACGAAGCGACGTTTTAAACAAAAGATTTTTGCGCTTTTCACATCTCCATGCTCAGCGGGTATGTATGTACGTATGCATGTTGAGCTTCTTTGGCACCGTATGTAGCCAACCGTGCCAATTTGACACGAAAAAATCTATTCTAAATAAAATGAGTTTTCAATCTAGATTTTAAAGTGCAAAAACATGAACTACTGTGGCAACGTCAATTCTCATCACAGAACGTAGCGCGACACATCTACTAGGGAGTGGAGGGGGTCTTTGGATGACCTCTATTGGGTAGTGGAGGGTGTCTCTGGATTACCTCTACTGAGGAGTGGAGGGTGTCTCTGGATGACCTCTACTAGGTAGTGGAGGGGTCTCTGGCTGACCTCTACTGGGTAGTGGAAGGGGTCTCTGGATGACCTCTACTAGGTAGTGGAGTGGGTCTCTGGATGACCTCCACTGGATAGTGGAGGGTGGCTCTGGATGACCTCTACTAGGTAGTGGAGGGGGTCTCTAGATGACCTCTACTGAGTGTCTGCGAACCTTCTTCTTAGAGCTGGAGGTGATTATGTCGAGGACTGAGCGCTGGTCTCCCCATGTGTCGATCTCGCGCAGGTCGTACACGGTATAGGAGATGGTACCCATGGTCCAGTACACCTTTTTCCTTCTCTCCACCAGGTAGCTGAACATCTGCATCAGTTAAGCACGCCGGTCAAGCGCGCCGGTCAAGCTGTAATCATAACAGGAACCACCACGGTCAGCATGCACTGCTGTAGTCATAGCAGGATACCACCACAGTCAGCATGCAATGCTGTAATCATAGCAGGATATCACCACAGTCAGAATGCAATGCCATAGTCATAGCAGGTACCACCACAGTCAGTATGCAATGCTGTAGTCATAGCAGGATACCACCACGGTCAGTATGCAGTTTTGTAGTCATAGCAGGATACCACCACAGTCAGCATGCAATGCTATAGTCATAGCAGGATACCACCACTGTCAGTATGCATTGCTGTTGTTAAAGCAGGTATCACCACAGTATGGACTGCTGTAATCATAGTAGGTACCACCACAGTAATGATGCACTGCTATCATAGCAGGTACCACCACGGTCAGTATGCACTCTGTAGCCATAGCAAGTACCACCACAGTATGCACTGCTGTAATCATAGCACTTACCACCACAGTATGCACTGCTGTAATCATAGCAGGTACCACCACAGCAGTATGCACTGCTGTAATAGCAGGTACCACCACAGTCAGTATGCACTGCTGTAATCATAGCAGGTTCCACCACAGTATGCACTGATGTAATCATAGCAGGTACCACCTCAGTTGGTATGCACTGCTGTAGTGACAGTAGATACTGCTATTGAGTTGGTGGATACTACTATATAGAGTTAGAAGATACTAAAACAGTCATTATATACCACTACAGTCAGTCAATACTGCTACAGTCAGTGTATACTACTATACAGTCAGTACATACTACTACAGTGAGTAGCTTCTGGAGTCAGTAGATACTACTATAGAGTGAGTATATACTGCTATAGAGTTAGTAGTTACTACTATAGTCATTGGATACTACTATAGATTCAGCAGATACTACTATACAGTTAGTCGTTACTACTATTGAGTCGGTAGATATTACTGTAGGCCCAGTAAATACTACTACGGTCAGTAGTTACTGCTACAATCAGCAAATACTACTAACACAGTCAGGAGCTACTACTGGCTCAGTAGATACTACTGTACAGTCAGTAGATACAACTACAGTCAAGAGATACTACTTACTCTGTTGTATGTAGGGTGTGTAGGTATAGATACCTACGCGGGGGTAAATATTTTTTTGAGGGGGGGGGGGTGTCCACAATTTTCGGAAACCTTTTAGATTAACTATTTACCCCACACTTTCTATAACTTTTTGGACTTTTACAAGCCTCTTATAATTTTGTTGGTGGTGAAATGGACAAATGGCCCACCGGGCTTTCACAATATCTTAGTATCTGTGTATGTATATGTAAGGTTTTTTAAGAGTAGTTATAAAATATTTTTTTGACCCGGGCAACGCTGGGTACTTACCGCTAGTCTTACCTATAAACGTCATTCTTTGTCTGTCTGTCCGTCTGTCTGTGTGTTTATGTGCTTGCGAGGGATTTGGCTCTCAAACGGTGGGGTTTATGTTAAAAAAAATGTGCCAGGTACCACGCCGTAAGCCCCGAGGTTGGCAAGCGCTATTCCTTTTTCACGTCCGTCACCTTCAAATTAGTTTAATTAGTGATTTAGTGTGATTTATTGTTATTTATTTACTTTCTTTTACCGCCCGGCGCGGGACAAAGCACGCAATTGCCCATGCGCGAAACGCTGACAGGCGTTGCCCCTAGCAACGTGCACACAATCGCAAATAAAAATTCATTCGCGTTAAAAATGCTTAAAAAATACACACGACGCTGAGGCTCATTCTTCACAGTGTTATGTCCCCCCCCCCACCCCAATGTGTGCAGTTACTGCTATAAAGTCAGTAGATATTCATATTATAACGCTTAGATAGCATTATTGCAGCGCAGGTGGGGGGAGCGGCCCAGCCCCCAGCCTGGCAAGGTGCCACTTCCGGCGGCTGGCCAAGGCCGCGGGCTCTGCACGGGTCTAGGCCTCAACACGATAATGTAAAGTACAATTATTATTGCTTCTTTCGCTAAGAACTCACGTTAATTGTTTACTATTATGAAACAAATAAATGAGCAAATATTACAATAATAATGTTTGTGTGCAGACAACTAATATTTCAATATTAGGTTGCTAAATATTTACTTATTTAGGTGTTTTTATTAAGCTGCGCCAGTGTACTGCCAGTCTGTGCTGTAGGCTGCTACCTGCTGATTAATTAAGGTCAGTGCACTGCCACTCTTTTAGCTACACTACTAATTTTGCTTCTTGGGCATTATGTGTGCCAGTCTATAATCTGTTGCCTGCTTCTTTACCTCACTCAGTGTACTGCCAGCCTTTCATGTAGACTGTATCCTGCTTTTTCAGCTGCTGACCGTATTGCCAGCTTATTATGTTGACTGTAGCAATGCTTATGTCATTGGGTCAGCATACTGGCAGTCTATAATCTAGACTGTAGCCTGCTTCTCAACTTACCTGTGCGTACTGCTTATTTCTTCAATGCATTTCTATTGTTTCGATTTCTCATGTCATGCTATTTACTGATATGTAGTACTGCAATGCTGATTACTATGTTATACTGCTAAATACTTTGGTCTTTCTTAGCTACAGCCTATTACATTTTGTCTATCGTTTTGTTACATTGGTGGGAACATCAACCATTTACATTTTGCCGTACCGCACCTTTTCTTTCCACCAAAGCGGAGAGCACACAGGGAGGTTCAATGCCCCAAATATTATTGACGTTGCTGTTCTTACAGTGGGTGAGGAACATTGTGAGAGAGACATTGGTCTTCCATACCAAGAAAATACCATCGCACGATTTCACGAGACAAACAGAGCATACAATGCCCTACAATAACACAGTTTACTGTCACAAGGCCAAGATGGGTACCACGTCAAGATTCCTCCAATTACAAAGCTGCAGGACAAAGACATCCTCACAAAACTGTCTCCTCTAAAAAAACTTCTATTCCTTCGTGATCATGGACAGAGGCGGAAACCACATATTATGGTGCACCAACCTCTTTCACCAGTATGTTGTGGATGAGTATGCCAACATTGAGAGTGAGCGCCTTCTTTACATTTAACTGAATCAAAACCGCCTGCGTGTGAACAGTATGCTCATCTCTGGGACGCCATCAATGCCGACGGATATGCAAATGCTCAGAATGTGGACAGATTAGTTATTTTGCCTTCATCCTTCACAGCAAAACTAAGATACATGCATGAGAAGACTCAGGGTGCCATGACGTACATCAGCCAATATGGCAGAACCCATCTCTTTATCACCTTCACTTGCAATTCTAAATTAAAGGAGATCCAGGTTTACCTTTATCCAAACCAAAAGCCACCAGACAGACATGATGTCTTAGCGAGGGTATTTAAACTCAAAGTTGATGACCTCATTATGCTTATTACGACCAACGAAGGCGGAATCTTTGGATAGACAAGCAGTAACTTGCACACCATTCGATGGCAAAAACGTCGTCTTCCTCATATTCACATTTCGCTTTGGATGGGGGAAACAGTTCATGCAAGTCACATTGACACATTTATCAGTGCTGAGCTACCTGACCCACATCAAGACCCTGCCCTTTTTCTGTGGTCTGCAACCAAATGGTCCATGGCCCATGTGGCCAGTTTTATCCAAATGCGCCATGTATGCAATACCACAGGTGTACCAAGAGATATCCATGAAACTACTTGAAAGACACTCAGTCGGCCCATGAAGGCTATCCTCTGTATCGTCACAGAAATACTGAGCATGGTGGATTTCAAACAACGCTCAGACCTGCCACTAACTCTGAAATTAAGGTTGACAACTGGGTGGATCATTCCCTACTGCCCTCTTCTGTGCAAAATTTTCCAGGCCCACTTTAATGTGAAATTCAGCTATTCTGCAAAAGCCATCAAATATGTTTGCCAATACATCAACAAAGGCTCTGATATGGCTGTCTTTGTCTTTCAAAATAGAGGGGCAAAGTGTGCAGGAGGTTAAACTTTTTTTTCAAGGAAGATACATCAGCAACAATGAGGCCATTTGGAGGATGCTTGGTTTCCCCATCCATGACCATTCCCCCACAATCGTCCATTTGTCAGTTCACCTCCAAAATGGTCAACGCATCTACTTCACCAAAGGAAATGCCCAAAAACAGGCCCTGGCTCCACAAGATACCACCCTGATGGCGTTCTTTGTTTTGTGCCCAAGTGACCCATTTGCTGCCAACCTGTTCTACCATTAAGTTCCCTCCTACTATACATGGACTGCTAAAAAAAATGGAAGCGACGTGCTGCCGACGGTGAATCTGATGCCTTAGGAAGAATCTACACAGTTAATCCCAACAATCAGCAGTGCTACGTTCTCCCAATGCTTCTCCATGTTGCCAAAGGACCCAAATCTTTCCAAAACCTATAAACAGTGGAAGGAGTTTTGATTTAAAGCTTTCGTGACTGCAGTGATTCATATTCTTGGTTCTTTTGGTAAAGTCACGTTGAAGGGAAACAATAACATAAATGACTTTACTGAAAGAACCAAGAATATAGTGGAAGGAGTTGTCTGTCAAACATACAGGGAAGCTTGTAATCTTCGTGCAATTCTTGTAGATGATCACCATCTTCATAAAGCTATGACAGAAGATTCTGTTAGTCAATCCCGTTTCCAACTGACATTGCTCTTCTGCATAAATCTTCAAGTTTGCAGCCCATCTAACCCCATGGGACTCTGGCAAAAATACAAAGAGGGCATGAGTGAAGACACCCTCCACGGAGCTCAATAAGAAAATACAAACCTCACGTCAACTTTTCTGATGTCATCTTCAAACTGGCCTTCATCCTCCTTGAGGGCAAACTGCACTCCATTGGTGGAAAATACCTCACGTCTATGGGACTACCAACACTCTACAGGGACAACCTGCATGCCCTTGCTCAAGAGATCGTACGTGAAATATGCTAGGATGCTTTAGAGCTTATTAAATTTATCGAGGAAAATTAACCAAAGCTGATGGATGCACAAATATAAGCCTACACGAATATCTTGGAAGACACTGAGACTACAAATGGAGTCATTTTTTTCCTTGATGCACCTGCCAGTAATGGGAAGACCTTTGTTTTCAAACTGCTCCTCGCTAATGCTCGCCAGAGAGAGACAATTGCTCTAGCTGTGGCATCATCGGGGATTGCTGTGTAAGTCGATATGTGTGTTTGAGTCCATATAAGTGTGTGTTTAGGTCCATGTGTGTGTGTATAAGTCGATGTGTGTCTGTGTCTTTTTAGCCTGTGCAACGCCAGATGTGTGTATATCTACGTCGATGTGTGTGTGTGTAAGTCCAAGTGTGCGTGTCAGTCACTGTGTGTGTTAGTCGATGTGTGTGCATGGCTCCATGTGAGTGTGTAAGTCACTGTGTGTGTCTATGTGTGTCAGTCGATGTGTGTACACGTCGATGTGTATGTGTGTGTCAGTCCATATGTGTGTGTGTTAGTCGATGTGTGTGTGTGTAAGTCAATGTGTGTGTGTGAGTCGATGTGTGTGTGAGAGTCTACGTGTGTGTGTGTGAGTCGCTGTATGTGTGTACGTCGATTTGTGTGTGTAACTCCATTTGTGTGTATCTAACGTGGATGTTTGGGTGTGTGAGTCCATATGCGTGTGTGTGTAAGTCGATGTATTTGTGTGTGTGGGTCGATGTCTGTGTGTGTGTCTAAGTTGATGTGTGTGTGTCTTTTTCGCCCAGGCAACGCCGGGTACTTCCTGCTAGTCTTATATATAAACTAGCGGGAAGTACCCGGCGTTGCCCACCGGGGAGAGCGCTGCGTACGGCGCATTCGCGCCTCGCTGACCTGCACGCCGCGGCCTCCATCTTGGACGAGATCCATCACGGGGAGCTGGCGGCGGGGGAAGATGGAGCAGCGGGACAGGTGGCGGACGTTGCCGCCACCGATTCCATAACTCCCGCTCAAATTTTTGAAACTCCCACCAAAAGTGTGGGCGCTTCCGCCGGAAAACGAGGACATCATGTGTCTGACGTCACATCCAGCCACGAACGGCTCCAATCAGTGGCTGCCGCGTTAGCTGTGGTGCGACCGCTGCAAGGAGCCACCATTTTGTGCGACGATGGTGGTGTTGTTTGCGCAAAAAATTATAGCGATCGTCTTCCTGCAGGACGCGCGCTGACTATCCACAAGTGCCTGCCTGTCCTTAAAGAGTTTACAGCAGCGGGTGGTGACTGGGCGGCCTTCCAGCGCCGTTTCCTCTCGCACCACGAAATGGCGGGATGGACAGAGACGGAGGCGCTGCGGGCGCTCCCGACCACGTTGGACGACGACGCCCTCGCCGCCCTCATCACCATTCCACAGGAGGAGCGGTCCACGTTGCAACAGGTGTTGCAACACTTGATCGACATCTACGGGCCACCATCGGACGTTCGACACCAGTTCGCCTCACGGAAGAAGGATAAGTCCGAGACTCCCCTCGCCTTCTGCAGCGCGCTGCTCGCCCTGGCGAAGGCCGCTTTCCTCGGATCGGCTTCGAGGGGATCGAGGCGCTGGTTTTAAAGAAACTGCTGGTGCTGGCATGGCACTTGTGGGTGCCAATACACGCCGTCGACGATGGCGACATGTCTTCTCTATGGGCCGCGAGGTGCATTCATGCACACCTCCTTCTCCAACGGGACACTGGCCTTGCGGCCTGTGCCACGCTGACCAAGTCCTCCTGTCCGTCGGAGGAGCATCAGCCCGCCCAGGCCTTTGCATTCACTGGGAGTTGGAGGGCCGACGACCGCCGGCGTCCGCGGGATCTTCGACAGCGGGGACGGCCTTCTCGGTCTATGTGGGCATGTGTCGTCTGGCTGCCGGGCTCCTCGATGTCGCGTCCCTGGGCCATGGTCTCCTGCTCCTTGCTCACCCTCGACTCCACGTCAGACCCAGGCAAGTCGCGGCACGGGGGCATCTGCGACGATAATTTCGGACCTCATTTAAAATATCTTGCCGGAGAAATGTCGTTCTTTACTCCCAATTGAAGTTCCATGTTTTGCCGCTAACGGGGGATCGCTGGGATTAATTGGCCAAATCAGAGCACAAATTTGTATTGGTGACATTAAATTGGCTGGACCAATCTTGGTCTCTTCATCCCTCGCTGTTCCATGCCTGTTGGGTAAGAATTTTCTGGGCAAGATGCCCATCAAGATCTTAATTGACCAGGGATGCATCGAATTGCCCTCGGGTCGGTGTATGGCATTCCTACCATCCCCCACAAGGTTGCGCACAGCATTCACCACCGTTCAGGCATTAGCATCCCGAACGGTGCGCATCCCACCAGGTGCGCAGATGTTAGTTCCCCTTCGCCTTCGGAAACCTCTCGATCCGGGTTCAACGACTAGCGGTGTCCTCATAGGTCCTTCAAACACTGCGGTACGGGGGTTGGAACTGGTCGGTGCGCAGACACTGGTTTCTGGGGATCGTGACCCCTTTATCCAAGTCTTGAATGCTGGGCTACGCACGACCGTTAAACCGCAGGGCACCATGCTCGCTCATGTGGCGCCGGCGCTCCAGACTGATTCGATGGTAGGTCATGTCGGGACCGTGCCTCGGACACAACCGCGCTCCAGCCCCGATGAAAAGTGGTTGGATTTGCTTTGTTCATCGGCTGGCAATTTGTTAAATTCATGGAGGGAAAAATTGCGCGCCCTGCTACATGAATTTTATGATATTTTTACTAAATATAAATTGGATGCACTAAATTGTTGGAACATCACATTGATACGGGCGATGCTGCACCTATCCGCCAGAACCCGTTCCATTTAAGCCCTGCTGAAAAAGAACATGTCAGATTGGCTGTCAGTGGCATGTTATCTGCCGACATCATCTCTCCGTCCACCAGCCCATGGGGAGTCCCCATCATTCTCGTAAAGAAACACGATGGTAGTTTGCGATCTTGCGTGGACTTTCGCAGGCTTAATACATTTCTCAGTGGGCGACACGTACCCCCTCCCCCAAATGGACAAATCCCTTGATGCCTTGGCTGTCGCTTGATGCAGAGTCAAAACTAAAGACTGCCTTCCGCACGATGCAGGGCCTGTTTGAATTTAACAGGTTACCCATGGGTCTCCACTCAGCCCCGGCAACATTCCAGCGTTTGATGAAGCTGGTTCTGCTGGGCTTCAGTGGGACTCGTGCTTGATCTATTTAGATGACGTCATTGTTTTCAGTCGTACTTTCGATGAACACCTGGATTGGCTGAGGCAGTTTTTGTTGAGATGCGTGCGGCCGACCTTAACTTTAAGCCATAGAAATGCCACCTCTTGCGTTAATCTGTGCGCTACCTTGGCCACATCGTTAGCCGGTCGGGTATTGCCACCGACCCCGAAAATAATGATTGCGTCTGCTCATGGCCGACCCGCATGTCGGTGGGGGAGGTCAGAAGCTTTATCGGTTTTGTATCCTATTACTGACGATTTTTTGCGGGGTTTGCTTCCATCGCCAAACCCCTCCATGTGCTGATGGCCAAGGGTGTCAAGTTCCACTGGGGCAAGGAGGAGGAGGATGCATTTAATTCACTGCGAAATGGATTGGTGAATGCCCCACCACTGAGCTACCCAGATTTTTTGTTGCCCTTCATTCTTGACACAGATGCGAGTAATACCGGCATCGGGGGCATTTTGTCGCAAGGCATTGATGGGGTTGAGCGAGTTATTGCTTATGGTAGCCAGGTATTGTCTCCAGTGGAGCAATGGTATTGTGTGACATGTCGCGAACTGTTAGCGATAGTCTTTTTCGTCCAACAATACCGACCTTACTTGTAAACTAGTCCTGAATACCTCCAAAACCAAGGTGCAATGCTTCTCACCAGGACTAAAGCAGGACGTTATTTTTCCACATTTATATTCAAAAACTAATGATGAAATAGAGCAAGTCAAGATCTATAAGTATATTGGGGTCATCCTTGATTAAAAATATGATTTTCAAGAACACATTGATTATATTGGTAAAAAGACAAAAATAAATATTGGTTTTCTGTATCGACACAAACACTGTTTTCCACCTATGTTCCGTTTGGAATTGATAAAAGCTACCATGCCTCTACTTGATTACTGTGACATCGTATATAAGTTAGAATCCAGTACTGTTCTGAAGAAGCTTGACTCAATATATCACTCGGCCTTAAGATTTTCATTGAACTGTCCATATAGGACCCACCATTGCGATCTCTACATTGGGTCAAACTTAACATATCTTAATGATCGATGGCTTATGGATCAGATATTATTTATTTATGATGTACTTACAAAAAAATCCGCAGATTACCTGCTGGAGCTAAGATCTTAGCTCATTTACCAGCTTCGCATTCCTTATTGCCTTTGCTATAGATGCCCCCAGGGTCTGGAATGCTATCGCAAATAAACTCCAGCTTGGACCACTACCTACAAGACCATCACTCAAAACTTCTCTAGAGGAGTTGTACAACCCTAGCTGCCACTGCTATCCAGTGGCCTGAAATCAAATATATAGCTATAGATGACCAATGCGAGAAATTATCATGTATTTTGATTATAGTGTGCTGCTACTATTATTGTTACTCCTGCATTTATGGATTGACTCATGCAGCTAGCGAAGGATGTTAGGTTTAGTAATATATGTTATGTATGTCGCTATTGTTAATTTTCAATCACATTTCTTATGATCACTGTTACATTGTTTTTATAGCATTATTTTAGTAATTTCTAGAAAGGTTTAGTTTAGCCCGAATTTTATATAGTATAGAGTTAGACTAAAATTTTTAATATAAATTGTATTATGATTGTTATTGTGATCACACATCAAAATGGGATTTTTTTGCACATTTTTGTACGCAGCATAAACAAATGGTGCTTTTTCTGGAAGATTTAATTGTTTTTGTAGGGGATGTTTAAATTTGCGTACAGTAAATTTTAAATGTATCTTGTAATGTTATTGTTTTGTTGCGGTTGCACCTGAATCAAGAGCCGAATGGCTCACAGGGTTATTCCAAATAAATGAAACTGAAAACTGTATGGGAGGAATTTCACTGTTCGTTCCGATCACGCCGCCCTTCAATACGCGCTGCGAGTAGACCAGCAATCAGGTCAACTCTCGCGCTGGCTGGAAAGCCTGCAAGACTACGCATCCACTGGCAAATATTGTAAGGGTACCCAGCACTGTAATGTTTTGTGCGCCTGCCAACGGCGAACAGGTGTGCATGCTTCCTAGGATCGGGTCACTGTAGGCAGCCGATTGATGATTTGCCCAAGCACCTCCCTGCGACGGCCAAGACAGGTCCTTGGGTGGGCCCTGAGGGTGTGCTCCCCCAGGATTTGCTGCTCGGTCTGACGCGTGACGATTGGGGTCGCCTCCAAGTGGAGGATGTTTCGCTCCTTAAGTTTCGCCGTCGGGCTAGGAAGCCTGCGGAAGGGGATGACTGCGATGGCCTCGTGGTCTTTGTTTTGCGTGACGACCTTTTAATGTCATGGGATGACAGCCTACGACAATACACGATCGTTGTACCCACCGTGCTGCGGGGTAAAGCCGTCTGGGCCATGCATGAACGTCTCCTGCATCTAGCGGTGCACAAGACACTGGCCACACTCCAATTTAATTTTTATGGGCCCAGAATGGCCAAAGACGTAGCAAATTTGCTGCAGGGCTGCACTCACTGCGCGCAACAGAAGCCGCCTGCCTGGCCAATTTTCCCTCCTCTGCAGTTCATCCAGGTGACTCGTATCAACGAGCTTGTTGCCTTGGATGTCCTTGGTCCCTTTCCGGCCATCCCCGAGGTAACAAGTACCTGCTGATTGGAGTGGAATATTTCACCTGTTGGCCAATGGCATGGCCGCTTCCCAAACAGTCGGCAGCAACCATCGTCGAGGCCTTTGTCCAGGGCTATGTCCTGGACAAGTCTACAGGAAAGCCACCCACACAGATTCCTATCTGAAACCTGATTCCCACCACCATCCGCCCCAGAAGAATTCCCTGGTCAAAACACTACAGCATAGGGCCCACTGCATTTCTGACCAACACCACCTAGCCAGTGAACTGGGAACACGTACACCAGGCCCTCAAGATGAATGGGTACTCGGACCGCATTATTCGCAAAGCTGTTTCTCCAACCATGGAGAAACAATCCCCTGAGAAGCCAATCAAAACCATCACTTTACCATACATAGCAGGTGTTACCAAAAATATTTCCAAAATCTTAAACAAACACAAGATCCAGGTCCGATTCAATACAGTACACAAAATCTATGATCTAATCCCATCTGTGAAGGAGGTCATTCCTGACATGCAATATCCTGGAGTCTACAAACTGAGTTGTACCTGCGCTAACAGTTACATTGGGGAAACGAAACGACATGTCTCGGACCGTGTTCACGAACACAAGGCAGATCTGAAACACGGCAGAACCAATACCTCTGCTATGGCTGACCATTGTTATAATGCTGTGGGCTCGCATGATATTGTTTTTTTCCGAGACCAAGGTACTCTGCAAACCTTCGGGCAACTATCAAAGGTTTGTTCATGAAGCCATCCAGATATATAAACATAGACATAACTTCAACCGAGAAGATGGATACAAATTGAGCAATCATTGGAAGGATGTTATAACCAGGTAAAGCCTTAACTGGTTGTGGTTGTTTCCATCATGCCCGCCGGGTACTAGTAGATTTTTCCGAGTTATTTTCCCCCCGTGTCCCACAACCAGCTTCCCACTTCTAGCCCCACCACGGCAGCTCTCTCGCCTACTTTAGCATTTTTCTTGCTGTGGTTGTTCCACCTGATGAAGATTGCTTGTGTTGCGATCGAAACGTCGTGATTTGCTTTATTTTATTTTATTTCTATCTACGTGACCTTACCGAAAGAACCAAAGAGTAATTTTTAGCCTGTTGATGATCGGCGATGCGGCAATCGACTCATCTCGACGAGCTGTACACGATGCACCACTATGGTGCATACGCGAGCGTTCAGGGTTTCAGCGCAATTATCCTCGCTGTATTATTTCGACATCGCGGAGTAGCACCGATTTCGGATTTATTGGTACCTCAGTCGTAGAGTTAAGTTCACCCCTGGAAAAAAGTGTCCCAGAAATAAAATATTTAATTGCCTCGGCCATTTTGTATTATTTGGTACCCGGTGGTGCCGCCATAAGGATCACATTTGCACGCGATGGGCCACTTTGTTGACCTATTATCATTTGTCGTAGCCAGGTTGCTTCTGAAAAATACCACATAAGGCCCACGGAGGTATTAACTTATCAAATATATCGTTTATTTTTATAGTGATTTGTTTACCTTTCCTATACTTTGCACGCCTGTTGTGTTTTCGTATTGTTGTTATAACGTTCTGACCCGCCCAGACTTTACATATGTGAAAAAAGACCTGTATAGCTCATCGGATTCCACCTCCGGTATAAATTCATATTTTGATTCTGATTAAGAACCACGGTCGCGGGCACCACGCCATGCTGCTACGTTCGAACGCCAGCCACGGACAGCAGAGAAGTCGCCCGAGAGGAAGAGCCTTGAGAGATGGAGCGACAAAATTGGATCAACGTTCAAATGCCAGACGGATTGTCACCTGGCGGGGCCGTGAGGGATGACGATGGCTTGTGGAGGCCTTCATCCAGCAGTGGGTAGAGCATGGATGATGATAGAGTATAGGATAAAATGTGATCTAATGCAGTATGCACGGTCCTGTGATGATGCTATGGAAGGGCGAGAGAGCTAACGTGTGCTAATGGCTGCATCAACCATGGGAGAACCAAGACAACGATCTCCCGTGTAGACTTAACAGACTGTTTGGGGCAAGTGCTGTTAGCAAGCACCTACTTACTCACCAACTCACATGCTCATCCATTCTGTCACCCACTCACCCTCTCACCCAACCACTCACTCAACCACTCACTTATCCACTCACTCACTCTCTCACTCCTTACCCACCCATCCTCTAACCAACTCACCTTCTCGCTCACCCAATCTCTCATTCCCAAATTCATCCCCCCACCGAATTACCCTCTCAATCAATCGCCCACTCAACCACCCCCTCGCTCACTTCGTAGAAGGCTTACCGATATTCCCAGCACAGCAGCCGCCTACAACAGGAGACCGACGATCCTGGGACCCGCACCTCCCGATTCGTATGGTTGGCTACGTACGTCACCAAAAATGTTCAACATTCATACGGTACATACATACAAATCGGGGACGGGTGGGAGCCACGAGGCGCGTAGCGGGGAGACGAGCAGGGGGAGGTGCGCAGGAGGAGAGGAGGAGGGGGGAGAAAGGGGGGGAGGAGGAGGGGGCAAAGGGGGGGAGGAGGAGGAGGGAGGGGTCATCACCGCGTCGTCGCCCAGCGCTACGGCGAGCTTGAGCGGCGTGTAGCCCTCGGAGTTGGCGAGGCTTTCGATCTGGCACCACTCGTCGGGCTGCACCAGCTCGGAGAGCAGGTCGTACATGGAGCGCACCATCTCGGCATCGTGGTGCTGCACCAGCACGTGCAGCACCGAGTTCCCTGCGCACAACGCGGAACGCACCGCGCGCCCAGGGGCTTCGTCTCATGCGCCGTGCCGGCCCCTCATAGGCGCTGCTCGCTAACAGCATGTGCCCCAGAGAGTTTGTAAAGCCTATACGGGGATCTTTGTCTTTGTAACTGCTCGATCTCAGTCCATGGATGTGCTTGTGAGCCTTTGGGCGGCAGGGTGGCGCTCAGGTGGTAATGCTGTACTTGTGCCTCACAGTAGGAAGGTAGCTGGGTTCGATTCCCGTCTCAGGCACCTTTTCCGTGTGGAGATTGTATGCTCTCCCCTCGGGTCTGCATGGGTCTCATCCCATAGCTACAGGTGTACAATGAAAGCGGCATTGGCCAAAAATCCCATTGCTCAGAGTCATTCACTCAATTGTGATCATGCGCGGCATCAACATCGCCACCTACTGCGAAAACTTGGCAGGACCCTCATGAATAAAGAGTCTTGAGACTCCGGGTGACGCTTTCCTCGTTAAGTAAGCGTTGCAGCGATAACGACAATAATAATGATAACAAATTAAAAAAATATTCTGGTCTATACGCATCTGTGTGATGTAGGATGACTGAAGCCGTATTCACGGGCGGTGCACGGCGCTCACCCAACGAGTCTTGCGCTTTTAAGGTGGCGCCGTTCTTGACGAGGAGTCTCACGATCTCCCCGTTGCCCGTGCACACGGCGAACGACAGCACGAACTCTCCTGTCGCCACGCACACCACGGGCGCCCGTTACCAGCGATCGCGTGTGGCGGACGCTGACCTCTCTTGACCTTGCTTGACCTCGGTTGGGTTCACCGCACTCCTACGCTCGTATTAGTGGTGAGGGTGCGGGGGGCGAATCCCACCTTATATGTGTGCCCCCCAGTGCCTTCAAACTAAACCGGGAGTATTACAACTGACACCATGAAAGTCGGAGCGCGGGGGGCTCCCCCAAAGCGCGGGGGCCCGGGGCCGTCGCCCCGATTCGCCGTGTAGCTTTGGGACGGCTCTGACCGTCGTCACGTCGATCCGCTGCTGGATGAACGCCTCCCCCAAAGCCGTCGCCGTATCTCACCCACGTCTGTCTAATTCGACATTTCCGCGGTCTCGGGATGCGACGAGCCGCCTGTCCTCCCAATTGTGGGTTCTCCCCGGGGTTGCTACAACTCCGAAATGCTCTCGGGAAAAAAAAAACGCTAGACGCGGAAAGCCCAGCGTGGGAAAAATCTGCACGTGGACGATGAAGGGCTGCGAAACCGTGGCCAGTTAAAGGCACGCAGCGCTCGTATGTGATCAGTCGGATCGCGTCCGCACGGCAGCGCTCGACAGAACGGCGGGCAAACATTGATGTGATTTTGGCAGTATCCAAAATGATGAAAAAATAAAAATAGGTTTGACCTATTAATATTTTCAAACACCAAATAGATACCTTTTGAAAGGCATCACGTCTGCATTAACCACAATTGTGGCAAACAGCTCAAGAGATCTGAACACGTGGTCATGTCATTTCGAAACCGCAGACTCAAACGGTGGCCACACGAGCGGTTCTTACGAGCTCAGTGTGTCTGGTCAATAACAGGACAATGGAGCAGGCCGGGAAACAGCAAGTTTTTAAAACAATATCCAGAATAGTGTACACAAAGCACTCGGTCTCGGTGCAATTATGCACCAACAAAAAACAATCAATGGTTCCCGAAGGACTACATTGTGATCCCGTTGTCTTAGGTCACAATACAATAAAAATATAGCAAATATGACCGCCTGACAACAGCAATGCGACAGAGATTGACAATCCATGGAGCGGTTTCGTCCTCATAATGAGTCCTATTAAGAACTGATGAGTCATAATAATAATGGTGAAACCAGTCCATCGTCGTCTAATCTCTATATCAGTGACCCAACACAAGAAGACAACAAAGGAGGTTCTTGTGGAACAGCAGATGGTTTTTACATTAGTGCAAAAAATACTGAGTGCCTTTTGTACGTGCAGTGCACATCTTTGTGTGCTGTCCAATCCCTCCCTGCCTTTGGCTGTCGCTCTGCCGCCAGCCTCGACCTCGTAGGCACCGCGGACGCTCACCGTAGTAGCAGCTGCTGCCGTCAGCCGACGTGAAGCAGGAGCCCGTGGCTCGCGGGGAGTGGAGGTCGGCGCCACAGGAGAGGAGCTCGCGCACCATCTGCACGTCCTGGTTCATCACGGCGATGTGCAGCGCCGTCTGGCCTGCGCCGCCACGGTCAGTCACGCACGGTCAGTCACGCAATGGTCAGTCACGCGCAGGGCACGCACAGTCAGTCACGCACGGTCAGTCACGCAATGGTCAGTCACGCGCAGGGCACGCACAGTCAGTCACGCACGATCGTTCACGCGCGCACTGTCGCACCGCACGGCAATCCCGACTCTCACGCTCAGCCCAAGTGAGTTCTCGAGCATGGTTTCTGTTGCTGTTTCACAAATCGACAACATTGAAGTGTCATTGTTTTATCCGGTAAAGTCACGTATGTAGGAATACCATAACATTATATTAAAACAAATCAATCACGACATTTTGACCGCAACACAAGCGATCTTCATCAGGCGCAAGAAACAAGTCACGGAGGTAAATACAACAAGAAGATGAGAGACGAGAATTCAACACACGTAAGGAAAAAATATGTGATGCACAACCAGTCAGGTCAACAACACAGTTAGACACTTAGCTGGCAGACCACGAATTTCAGAAGAGTGATAAATTTCGTGTTCAGCCTCTGGATTGAACATACCAGCATAGACAGAGTGAACACATACGAGGTACAAGTCAGAAATACATATACAGAGACACCAAGAGGCAAGGACGGACAGAGGAGTAAGGTCGGATGAAACAGAAGCCTTAAATAACAAGTGAAGGTGGGGGGGAGGGGCCAGAGAGAAAGGGCGGGGCAGGAGGAAGCACGGGCTGCTACGCAGCAGAGGCGGGGGGACGGGGGGCAGGAGCAAGTAAGGGGCACACCATGTTTAGGACAGAATTGCAAAGGTAACTTCCCCGTAGAAGTGTGTTAATAAAGAATTAAAGCTTTCGTGACTGCATAAATTACTCATTGTTTTTTTCGGTAAAGTCCCGTATGTAGGAATACCATAACATTATATTAAAACAAATCAATCACGACATTTCTACCGCAACACAAGCGATCTTCATCATATTTACCTTCGTGATTTGTTTCTTACGCCTGATGAAGATCGCTTGTGTTGCGGTCGAAACGTCGTGATTGATTTGTTTTAATATGTTATGGTATTCCTACATACGTGACTTTACCGAAAAAAAACAATGAGTAATTTATGCAGTCACGAAAGCTTCAATTCTTTATTAACATTGAAGTGTATTTAAAATATCAATTATTATTTAACTTAATGTACTTTATTATAATAATATTCATTTACACAATTAAAACTATTAGGTTTGCTATTTTAAATGCAGTTTATTTATGTGTTTGATAGTTGAATATGTTAAATACCTGTTGATTTCGCGTGTCCTCGATTATATTATCAAGCGTAACTTATTCATTTTAACAGGTGCAAAAAACGTAACAGTTTTAATTCTTAAAAATTATTTATTGTTGCCGATAATTGAGGATATATAAAACTAGTTCATAAAGCCTGTCTTGGCCAGGCCAAAGTTTTCAATAAATATAATAATTAAACGGATATTAGATTTTTGATTTGCGATCAGACACTAACAACTACTCAAACAATTTGTATTTGTCCACAAAACTAAAATTGTTGACATGATTCAGCTTCTTATATTTAAAGACGTATCCATCGGGAACCACTCCACTTAAATATTCCGTTATTTTTTGTATTATAAAAGAACACAAATATAATACTCTGAGGAGAAGCTCTACTATCTTTTACCATTTTCAAATTTGAACAACACAAAATGCGTATTTTTTCGTTCAAACCCGCTTGAATCCTACATATAAAAAATCAATTAAAGAGAGAACAATGGTTCTCACTTAAAGCTTTCGTGATTGTAGGAATTCATATTCGTTGGGTCTTTCGGTAAAGCCACATAGATAGAAAAAAATACAAAAATCAAAATCACGACGTTTCGATCGCAACCAAAGCAATCGTCTTCAGGTGAAAAAGAGGGAAATCTGTTGAGGTAGGCTGTTTATAAAGGTTTAAAGATGGGCGGGGCAGCTAATGTGAGCGAATAGGAGAGAGCGAGTAGGAGAGAGAAATTTGCTTGTAAATGTAAGCTCGGCGAGGGCCAAGCTCGGCTAGGGCCCGGTAATTTGAGAAGTGATAGCAGCAGATGTGAGTGTAAAGGTGATCAGTATTACCTTAGTGTCGCGGCATCTCTTCAGAAAAGTGAGTGACTCGATCAGATGAGCCTTCTTGTCTCGAAGTTTGTTGAAAGATCTTAGAGGCGGTTACAGTAACCGCCTCTAAGGGTAGGGTTTCCAAACAACTATTAGATCTTTCAACAAACTCCGAGACAAGAAGGCTCATCTGATCGAGTCACTCACTTTTCTGAAGAGATGCCACGACACTAAGGTAATACTGATCGTTTTTACACTCACATCTGCTGCTATCACTTCTCAAATTTCCGGGCCCTAGCCGAGCTTGGCCCATGCCGAGCTTACATTTACAAGCAGGGGATCAAATACTTTTTTTTCCCTCACTGTAAATCTTGACTTACAGCTTTCTAAACTGCAGGAAGTTATGTTCATTGGGTCTTTCGGTAAAGCCACGTAGATAGAAAAAATAACAAATGTCTAAATCACGACGTTTCGATCGCAACACAAGCAATCGTCTTCAGGTAAAAAAAGGGAAATCTGCTGAGGCAGGCAGTTTATAAATGTTTAGAGATGGGCGGGGCAGCAAATTATGTTGCCGATTATTGACAAAAAACAAATAAAACATTACAACACATATCATGCCTTACTCCCCCAATTTTACTGCAAACGTGCAACCGACATCGCATCATCATGAGACGAAGAGAGTCCGTTCGGAACCCTCGTAGAGTGGCCCGTGGAATTGGATATCACAGAGCTACCTCCCTAATCATAACTTCGTGATAATTGTGTAATGCGCCATTATTAAATGCCGGGCCTAGTTTCATTGAGCACGTGGTGAAGCCTGAGATGGCCTCATTGAATTGAGCACGTGGTTAAGCCTCAGTCAGGCCTAGTTTAATTGAGCACGTGGTTAAGCCTAAGTCAGGCCTAGTTGAATCGAGCACGTGGTTAAGCCTGAAACTGGCCTGGTAATGCATGATGCTGTCAAGTGTTAAACTGTTCATTACATTTAAATGCTTAGCAAATATAGCGATTGATTGACTGATTGATGGAATGGTAACCACCCGTGTGTACTTGGCGAGGATCACGGCCAGAACAAGGAGACACAGTGGGCACGGGTTACGACGTTATGACCCCAGGTCCACACAACATGCTCGTCAATGATACTACGTGGCCTTAAAATGAAAACGAACATCGTGGTAGGTGACTTTTTTGGGCAATGGCCCTTTCTTCAACGCAAATAGAGAGGTCACAGTGGCAGAGTGGCTTCTCTCTGTGTTGAGGTTTTTGTTATTTGTTCTTGTGCACCACGGCCAATGCAGTATCACCAAATACTCTGATTCACACAACACGGGGGCAGAACTTCCGCGCCTGGCCTGCCACCCAGAGTAACGTTTGTCCCTTGACTTGAATGCGGCTTCGGTCATCCTACGGTGAAAATAAGTCAAACTCTTCACATTCAGGGAATGGTCAACTGAAGCAGATAACGCAGAGCTACCTCTGAGATCCCTTTGAGTGACCTCTGCTCTGCAGTGCAGGGGGCTGCACTGCCTCACCCACTTCCCGCACGCTTGCATGAAGTCGCCTCGTGGCATTCCCGGCGGCGCGCGTGCTACGAGTCCCGACATCGCGTGTCCGATGCAACCATGCTACCTTGGTACATGTCAGAGGTGATGGGCTGGTTCAGCAGTGGTGGAATCCTGTGGATGAGCATCATCGCCGCATCCTGGCTGTCGCAGAGGAGCGCCATGTGCAGGGCGGTCTCTCCCAGCTCCCCTGAACGTGCGCACGCACCGTCACAACTCCGCCCAAAATTCAACTGCTTTTCTCTTCCACGTCATCTCCACCCCGCAATGTTTTTTCCTGCCCTGGTGCAGCAGTCAGCGAAGTGGACTGGCAAAACCAGAGGTGGACGGGATTGATTCTATCTCCAGGCACTCCACTTAAATCCCCCTGCCGCTGTCCACCCGGCGATTGATTTCTGATCAGGTTCTACGCCCCCTCCCGTCCTGTCCCTTAACCGACCCGCACTGACCAGCGTGCCAAAGGCCTTTCATCCAGCAGTGGATCGGCATAGAGCTGCGAATGGTGTTGCCGTTCTAAAAACCGTTAAACTATTTTTTGTACTTTACGAGGTAAGGCGCACTGAGCTATATAGCTCTGTTTCAGAAGCGACCTGGCCACAAATGCAGTTTCTAAATGTGGAGGGAATAACCAGAGAACCTGGAGAAAAATCCATGTGACCACGGGGAGAGAAAACACGCAAACTCCAAATAGACAGCAGGCGTCATCATAGTCGGGATCGAACCCACGACCTCCTGTATACCAGGCGAGGTTGTTAACATCTGGCCACCGTGGCGTCACATTTTGCCTGCGTTGTGGACGTGGGTCGACCAGGCGGTGTGGGAGTCCCTTCCCGTGGCACAGTGTTGTGTTCCTGGCCACGCTGTTGTGCTCATCACAGCTGTGACCTTGGGCCCTCGCGGAACGTACACGTATTTTTGCTGCTGTGTTATTGAACAAACACCAGCCTTGTTTATTGTTGTAACAAACTGGCCCAACCCCTCGGATCCTGGAGGCTTTACGTGTGTATGTGGAGTATGTTCAACTTCGTTGCTAATCGGTGTGGATAGCTAAGCAGGCTTTGAGCCTGGATAGTGCCAGAATGGGTCAAAACCCATGACAGAATGCCATTGGTAGCTGCAATGCTGTGCTGCATTAAGGGCAGCACAGCAACATCTACTGTTGTGCAGTACTTCCATGTCCGATATCTATGCTATTCCCTGACACGCACTGACCGGCGTGGCGAAGGAACATAAAATAACCTCCACAGCTCACGCAGCGTGCGAAGGGCCCATCATCCAGCAGTGGATTGACAAGCGGGTCGAAGTAGGCACGCGAAAGGAATGTGGCCCTGCACTTACCTCTGGCCAAGGGGTTCACCTTCTCGGTGACCAGCAGCCTCTCGATGGCTTTCACGTCGTTGTGCCGAGCCGCCTCCAGCAGCTCATTGTCCTTCGGTCTGCAAAGCGCATTCATGTTGGGTCTCCAACGGGAAGGGTTTTACAGAAAATCACACCTTCAGTCTTTTCCAACAAATTCATCCCAACTCGTGCTCTTGGCATCACGAGAGGAAGAATCCATTCGGATTGGCGACAGAACGATGAGACCCTCCGAGAGCCAGGGAGTGGCCCACGGAAGCGAACATCACGGAGCTACCTCCGAGATCCCTTCAGTGTTGATCTCTATTCCACACACCCAGTGGCAGCACTTCGTCACCTACATTCTCGGAGGTGGAATATAGCTGAATGAGGTGCAGATCCGAATTTAATGTGGGTGTTTTTTTTCACTGGTGGCGTAGACCTGGATTCAAACTCAGGGGGCCCCGCAGTGCCGGCCACCCGGCCAACTCTCAAAAAGTCCACTTTCAAAAGAAACGAAAACCTCTAGAGGGAGCATGACCATTCCTCATCGCTAATGCCGGTGGTATATGATGAGTTGTTGCTGCTGCTGTATTAAACTGGGTTCTGAAGTTTAGTGAATTGACGATTGCGCAGAAAAAACAGATCACTTAAAATTTGGTTCTGCACTAAACGTGGCTTAATGCTCAGCCGTCACGCGAGAAGCATTGCTCTCACGTGGCAAGCTGAGCAGCAAAGTGCCGCCCCCTGATATGTGGACCATTTTAAGGGATCTCAGAAGGAGTTCTAGAAACTACAATTCTGTGGGGCACTCTAACACGAAGGCTTGCATTGCCTTCGCGCCACGGTGGCGAGAGGGCGCCACGGTGGCAAGATATTAACTACCTCGCCTGGTATGTAGGAGGTCGTGGGTTCTGATCCTGACCCTGACGATGCCTGTATATATGGAGTCTGAATCTTCTCGTGGTTGCGTAGATTTTCTCCAGGTCCTCTAGTTTTTCCCTGCAGATTTAGAAACACGTGTTGAGAGTATTTGGCCGCTAAACATTTCCACACAATAAGCCACTTTGTTGAGCCATCATTTGTGATAGCCAGGTCGCTTCTGAAAAAGACCTATATAGCTCAGTGGGCCTTACCTGGTAAAATAAAAAAAATAGTTTAGTTTAACAGTTTAGTTCAGCTCTGCAAGGGATCCCAATGGACACCCCTCATGACACTGACAGCACAATTTGGTTAAGCTTCATGTTGCAGTATGTCATCCAACGGTATGTACATATGTTGAACTTCTTTTGCACCGTACCTAGCCAACCGTGTTAATTGGAGGTGGCTGTGCTGCACGCGGCTGCCTGTATTCAGCACTGTGTTGGCGGCGGCGTTTGGCGGTTCACGCGCACTCGTGAGGCTCCCTCCCTACTCGTGGGCATCTCCTGGCTTGCCAAGATACGACAACAGTACAGCAGGTGGATTAATTTATAATTTGCACGGGGATGTTGCACTCATGGGTTCCTCTCATGTGTATATATGTTCGTTAATTGCATTGGTCAAACATGACAATATAGAACCACATAGCTTGGCCAATTGTTGGCACTGGTCCTGACAGCCTTCTTACCAACTAACAATAGCTATCCATTGTAATTCTTTGACTACATTAACCCACCTCTGGTCTTCGCACCTGATAGGCTCACAGTGATAACGACATCACCTTTACCCCCCTCTGTCTGAGACCGAGAGAGGAGGAATTCTGCAAAATCTGGCTGTCGCCTGATGATGCTGGTTGTTGTAATTACCGGCGAAACATCACGGTACTCGAATTGTAAATGTTGTGGGTTTACTCTCCAACACACCGATGTGCTGTACTACTATACGCAGTGCGCACAGTTAACCGATGGCAACTGAGGGCAAACAGGTGTGCGTGTGCAACATGAGGTTTGCACGGATAAACCGCCAGTTGTTAAGGGGCGAAGCAGGTGCAAACGGGGTCGACCGGTTGTGCACGTTGAGACCGGAGGTGTTGCCAGGGAGACGGGAGATAAGGGTTGATTGATGGGCCAACAGGCGCAGGCCTGGTGAGAGCTTAAAGAGACACACGAGAGGTCTCAGATAATTAGCAGAGGGATATAAGGGTGTGTGCGTGAGTGGAGAGGGAGTTGTTGCCGAGGACGAAGAGTGAAGACATCTCGCCGCTGCCGGTCCAGCCGTCAATGGGACTTCAACCCTCACGCCGTCACCGGGCGGGTGTTGACTCATCCTCCCGCCCGGGACAGATGGGTGAGCGGGTCTGAGGGAGAGTAGGTGAATGCAGCAGTGGAGATGTATAGTTGCTGTGTGCGGAGACGCTGTGTGCGAAGACGCTGTGTGCAGAGACGCTGTGTGCGAGGATGCTGTGTGCGGAGTCGCTGAGAGCAGAGCTGCTGAGTACAGGATAAGTGAGAGAAGTTAAACATAAATGACCATATAGATAGTTATAGGAGTGCCTACAACTGGTGCAAGAATAGGTGAATACATTGTAAGCAGGTGACTTGTTACAACGTGTTGGTGTGAGTAATTTTTTAAGACACTACACTAGTAACGACTTGGAATGTTTTGTTAACACGACAAACCTTACTAATTGTCCGTATCGAGCGGTGGCGGGTTGAACGACACATCTACATCTCGCTCTCTTTGTCTCCCGTCTGCGAGTGAACGGGAACTGTGCATCGTGTCCCCTGATGGTGGCTTCTGTGGGCCTCGTGGCCTTACCGCGATGTCATGTTGATGATGCTGTCTGTGCGGCCGCGCATTGGGATCATTGCGGTAAATCTTTGCTGCTTGCCGACGCGTATCCCCTGCACAGAACGTCTGGAACGCTGCGAAGCGGAGGGGAAGGGGAAGCTGTAAATAGCCAAACTCCACAGTCGTCCTTGCAATCGTCACCCGCCCTCCCGCCTCCCATCGTCTTCGTAGATCACCGTGTGGCCCTTCACACGGGCGCGTAGCAGCCGGGATTTCGAGAACCTGGGGTCCGTTACGAATCCGGCCACAGGTGGCTCAGCGGCGCAGAGCGAGCAGCTCGCAGTAGCAAGGTTTGCGAGTTCAAATCCTGCTTGAGGGAGGGTTGACTCAACCCATCGTCCCTTTGTGTGGAAGTCAGATGCGTTTCTGCGGCCGTCTGGAACGCTCTTCCTTCCGATATTAGGAAGCCACTGGAGCTGTGCACTTTTAAATTGTCTATATTGAAAGCTTGTTTCTTTAGAACTGCTTTTGTCTTTAGTTTGTTGTCCTTTCCCCGCACCTCCGATTAGCATGGTTGGCTACGCACAGTGTGAAAGAAGTTCACCATACATACATTACCATAACGTCCAACTTACCATAATGACAACATGCATGCATAGAACAGTGGTTGTCTTATGGCTAGACTCGCCGCCACCATAGGAACGTGGTATTTCCGCCACTGACTCAGGGCTGTAATCAGGAGGTACGCACCACCTCGGTGGTTATTTGAGCAGGAAATCAGTCTGACTTTGCAGTCGTAGATCTCTGTGTCGTGACTTCAAGCTGCTAGCAAAATCGGGATATATATTTGGGAAAAGTTAACAGAGTGTTAAATATAAAAACAGTTCCATTCCCATGAGCCGTGGTCTATCCACGAGGCGCCATGGCGGTGAGATGTTAACTACCTCGCCTGGTATACAAAAAAGCTGCAGTATGTACACAACTGAGCTGCCCGAGTCTTAACAAGATCCTTGCATTGCATGAACATTACTCCTGTCTTATCATCCCTGCCGACATCAAAAATCAACATCTCATACCGGACCCTACCGTCGAACCTCCTGGTTTCAACCATCCACGCCGCCGATGGTCGACCATCGACCGAATCAGGACCGGTCCATGAGGCCGATGCGGGCCACCCGATACCACAAATGACGCCGCCAGATTCGGCGGCCTGCGATTGGAGTGGCCACGAATCCCAAACCGTCGACCGCATCGTGAACACTCCGCTGCTGCTACTGCTGTTTTCACTCCTTTAAAAGAGTGAATAGACGAAATCCACTCTTGCTTCTGGATAACAAAACATAAAATTGTATCTTTATTCTGCTGCTATTAATCCATACGAAAGAATAAGAGGATCATTCCTGCACTGGCTCCCAGTGCAGGAATGACATTTTAGGTCCTGCTACTAACCCACAAGGCTGTGAATGGTCTGGCACCTGCCTACCTCAACACCCTGAATATCTCCCTACATCCTTTCCCACAAGTTGTGCTTCCTAGAAGGTGGATTACACTGTGTAACCATAAAATAATTTGTTCCTGGGTAGGAAGTATTATTTCCTAATTGCTTATGCATCAAAAGTACAGAAAATGGCTATTATTCCCCACAAACTTTGCTTTTGTGATCAGTACATTGATATTTTGAAATGTACCTATTTTCCAGAACATTCCAGTTGGATTCAGTGCTGAGTAAACTTGGAATAACTTCAATAACATTCTAGAACTTTCCTGTTTAGTCCCAGCTGCCGAAGTGGATACATATCTGCATTTTTCTGAGATGGCATCAAGAGGCTGCAAGCATCCGGCAGACACATTTTGCTATGTCTGCGGCCAATTTATCAAGACAAGAGTGAAAAAGTACTCTGTGGAAGCATCTGCTAAGATGTGTGAGGCCTACAAGGCATATGTCGGCATACCTGTTGGGGATCAAGACAAACTCTGGGCACCTCATTTCACCTGCGAGCAATTAAAAAAAACTCTGGAAGGTAAGATGGACAATAGTTGTTTGGAATTTTATGCTATAAAATTTGTAAAAAAAAAATAATTGTAAAAGTTTAAATTTTCAAATGTTTTACAATTTTCAATGTTATTGAAAAAATATATCACTTATGAAAAATGTTGCGAGAATCTCTTAAACATTAGTCATGGGTGAAATAAATGTATTTTTGTAGTATGGTACAGAGGGGAAAAGAGCCATGAAGTTCGCTATCCCAAGAATTTGGCGAGAACCCACTGACAACTCAAGCAACTGCTACTTCTGCATGGTGGACCCTTGCAAACGTCGGACTGGCAAGAATGCACCTGCTATCAAGTATTCGGACCTTCCTTCATCTGTCACCCCAGTGCCACACTGCCATGAGCTCCCCGTACTCACTCCTCCGGAGAGAGAGCAGGCTTCTTTAGAAGAGAGCAGCAAGTCAGAGACTGAGGAAGACGTAGATCCAGATGACAATTTCAGAAGTGTAGCTGAGGAGAGAAACCCATACTACTCCAACCAAAAAAACCTCAACGACTTGATCAGAGATCTTGGTCTCACTAAGTCCAATGCCGTGCTTTTGACATCTAGGCTCAAGCAGTGGAACTTGTTGGATGAAAGTGTGCAAGTCACAGATCAGAGGAAGTGTCACCAACCTTTTTGCAGCTTCTTCACCTGTCAAGATGGGCTCTGCTTCTGCCACAATGTGACCAGTCTGTTCGAGGCAATCGGAATCGCCTGTAACCAGAATGAGTGGCGCCTCTTCATTGACAGCTCATCCAGGAGCCTCAAAGCCGTGCTGCTCCATAATGGTAACAAGTACCGTCTCTTCTCCTGGCTCACTCGGTGCACCTCAAAGAGGATTACAACAGCATCAAGACCTTGCTGGACGCCTTGAAGTATGATGAGTACGGCTGGGAGGTCATCGGATACTTCAAAATGGTGGCATTCCTGATGGGTCTCCAAGGCGGTTTTACCAAGTTTCCCTGCTCTCTTTGCCTTTGGGACAGCAAGGACACCAAGGCGCATTACCACAGACGGGACTGGTCACAGCGGACCGAGTTCTCTGTGGGGAGGAACAACGTCAAGTGGAAGCCACTGGTGGACTCCCGGAAGGTGCTGATGCCATCACTGCACATCAAATTGGGCCTTATGAAACAATTTGTCAGAGCTGTAGATAAGGAGTCGGCAGCCTTCAAGTACCTTCAAGACTTCTTACCTAAGCTGTCTGAGGCAAAGGTCAAAGCCGGTGTCTTCGTCGGACCACAGATAAAGAAGATCCTGGAGTGCAATGAATTCCCCAAAAAGCTCACTCAGAAGGAGAAAGTGACTGGGAACAGCTTTTTCGCAGTGGTTCGTGGCTTCCTAGGCAATCACAAGGTCGAAAACGATGTGGAGCTGGTTGAGACTGTTGAAAAACTACGGCACATTGGGCTGTAGGATGTTCCTCAAAGTCCATATCCTTGATGCTCATCTTGATAAATTCAAGGAGAACATGAGAGCGTACTCGGAGGAGCAAGGCGGGCGCTTCCACCGGGATATACTGGACTTTGAACGCCGCTATCAAGGACAGTATAACAAGAACATTATGGGAGACTACATTTGGGGGCTGATTCGTGAAAGTGATTTACAGTATAATCGTAAATCTCTAAAAACTACTTACAGTACTTGTAAATCTTTTGTAGTCATTGTTGTATTACTTTAGTATAATTACATGTTAATTTAGATTCATATGTTGTTTTTTTTCTCACTTTATGTGAACGAAAAGATACAAATTCGCTCGTTTTCTCATTGAAAATAGGTAAATTTCAAAAAATCACTGTCCTGGTCACAAAAGCAAAGTTTGTGGGGAATAATAGCCATTTTCTCTACTCTTTAGGCATAAGCAATTACGAAATAACACTACCCAGGAACAAAAATTGTGTTACATAGTGGTACTTGCCATCCCAATCTCCAAGAGGCATACTACACTCACGAGGGAACCGTGGTACATTTTGATGTTATGCACCAAGGCCGTGGAATGCTCTTTCCATCCACATCAGAAACTATAACTCCGTCAATTGTTTGAAATACATAAATAAACATGAAATACATAAATAAACATGAAATACATAAATAAACATGAAATACATAAATAAACATGAAATACATAAATAAACATGTTTTTTATTCCATGGATTTGTTTGTGATTGATTAGATTTCATATATATCGTGAAAATGTGACCAGTTTTTAGCGCAGTAGCTTACCTGCTGTGGCCCTCTGCGATGAAAAGACGGCGATGCGGGGTTGACGGCAGCCTCGCCCTGGCCGTTCTCCTGGATCTCCTTGCAGCTCGGGGCAGTGGTGGTGTGGCGGCGGTGGTGGTGCGCGCGGTGTTACGACTGCAGCTGGCTGTTTGTGACGGCGGGCGCCGGTTTTGTCCACCCGCGTGATGCGGTTTGTGGATGAAGACAACAAGATCAGGTGTTTCCATAAACACTGAGCAGATGTGAACCATCAACAGTGCCGACCACCACGGGGATCTCCAGTTGACGAGACTTATATACAGCACCTTCATTTGACCATACTTCACGCTGGGCAGCATGGTTCAGCCCCGCAGCCGCCTATGGCAATGTGGTATGCACGATGGGCGCCCATCAAAGCAGCACTGTCCAGGCTAAGGGTCGCCAATTGTCCACTGCATACCAACCCGGAATTTGTTTCTGAGTGAGCACCGGGTTCTATTATCAACGCCGTGCCATTTACTGCTATAAAATGCGACACAACACCGCAACCAGATCTCAGTACAAATCCATCCCTGCCACACGAACACCCAGATGCCAATTCCCCGATTTTTCCGGAACAAACCCGGCAGTAGCAACGCGCATGTAGGCTCCAACTATCTTAGCTTAGCTTCTAACGTCTGGTGAAATTGGGCACATTGGTCATAGGCCAGGCGACGATGATGACGACAACAGGGCAACACCATCATAATCGTTCCACATCGTCATCAACCGTGGTCTATCCACTGCTGGATGAAGGCGTCCCCATGTGATCACACGCCCCGTAACGCTATGATGCCAGAATAAATTTTTCTCGTGCACAGACTCCACTCCTTCTCGTCAGGGAAGCAACCCACACTCATCTCAATGTTGTCTAAAGAAAAACAAATCCCTCGCATGCTCTGGTTAGGGGCCGTCCATAAATGACGTCACGCGATTTTGGCCGATTTTTGATCCCCCCTCGTCACACGGTGTCACAAAAAGTCAGACCCCCCTCAAATATGACGTCACAAAGCTCTGCCCCCCCCCCCAAACCATATTTCCATTTTGAAACTAAAACAGGCTTCAAATCACGTTAAACTATTGTCATTGTAGTGCGTATTTAATGTGGCGCTGCACTCTGATGTTGTAGGAGAAAACATGTATTAAACAGGAGTCGTTGGAAAGCTGAAATTTTGCATAAAATTTACTTGAAAATATTCAACGTCTAACTAAAACTGCAGATGTTCAGAATATTATATTGTAATTCTCTTATAATTATAAAATATTAAAAGTAATAATAACTATTAATAAAATACTTGAAACAATTATAACAATCACATATTCATTCCACAGAATGAAAAGCCCTGGTAGAATAATTAAAATCAAAATGTTGAAAAACAAGAATTCAAAAAATGTTTATAATGTATGCTTCTCCATTCTCCCATGGAGAAGCAAAATGCTCCTTCATGGAATAAATAAAAGGTGACCTTAGTAAATTTAAATAATAAAATAGTTAATAATGAAAATTAATCAAAATTGGTGTTGTTATAACAATTCTACTGTTTATATTTAATTAAAGTTGCGCATTTTGATGTGACAACACATTTCTCAAACCCCCCTCCCCCCTCGTCACACATCGTCACAAATGTCTGACCCTCCTCCCCCTCCCTAGGTGTGTGACGTCATTTACGGATGGCCCCTTAAAGCTGACACAAGCACATCCGCAAGACTGGGAAACTGCAAAGAGCCCACACTTCTAAACATAAAATAAATAAAAGTCTAGTAATTAATTTGTATAGTATCGTTCATGTAAATTGCATCTCACAATAGCTGGGGTACACAATTAGAGCTGGAAGGCTGCCAGGCGATGAGCCGGAGCTAACAATTGCTCTGCAGTTCTCTTTACTTAAGATGTTTTCAGCTAATTAGCGAATGGCTATACATGTGGGAGGAAACCGGAACACCTGGAAAAAACCCACGCATACGAGGGTGCAACACTCTATCCCCGTACAGAAGTGACAGATGATATCAGTTCACACTTTGCTGTACTGCATTCTGCTGGCAATCCAGGGTATGGCATCTCAATGCCCGTGGGAAGGAAATACATTTTGTGATTTGTGAGGCGGCCACGGTGGCAGGATGTTAACTACCTCGCCTGGTATAGAGGAAGTCGTGGGTTCGATCCGGACCCTGACGCCTGTTGTATATTTGGAGTTTGCATCTTATCCCCTAAGTTTTTTCCCTCCACATTTAAAATCAACATGCGCTTAGAGTATTTGGCTGCTATAAATTTCCACACGATGATAAGCCACGTCGTTGAGCTATCATCTGTGGCCAGGTCGTTTTTGAAAAATAGCTGTATTGCTCAGTGGGCCTTACCTGTTAAAATAAAAATTCTTCAATAATTAAATAGTTTTTAATTTGTCCGATCCACCAACCGTCGCCTCCACGGTGCTGGATTACAGGCCACGTGCAAAGCTACCACCGCAGGCGTGCTCGACCGTGGGAGAACTTGGGTTGCCAGATCCAAAACGTAAGAGACAACATCTGCTGACGTGCATGTTGGGGTTCTGCTGCATCTCTTGTGGTGGTTAAGTGTTCCCACATTAAGGGGGCGAGCTGCCTCCGCCGGGAAGGGGCAACACTGACGCTGGCACGGGCAGTCCCAGCAGGCTCTGCAGTGTGGGGTTGTAGAGATGCGATTCGTGCTTTTATTAGCAACATTTAATGAACCCAGCCACACGATTTAATGTTGGCCGATTGAAATGTAACACGAAACAAGCGCACCTACTATCCACACAATGGAACAGCCGGCTGTGCTGCTACACATCTCTCAGAATTCCGGCTGCACAGTCGTTTCAGAAGCTGCGCACCCAAACACATCACGGCAAAACTAACTGCCCTGAGACCCATTGACACCCTCTCATTCGGGAACTTTCGTCGTGCACACATTGTGGAAAGCAGTGGCTAAATCCGACATCTGCAAATAATATTTCCTTGTCTCTATACGCAATGGGTGGGCACAGCGGTGACGCTTGCGCCTCGGAGCGAGAAGGACCTGGGTTCGTATTCCCAACTCGGGCGCCTACCTGTGCGTAGTAAGTCTTTGCCCTGTTCTGCGTGGATCCTCGAGTTCCACGGCTAATGCCAAGCATGCAAATGTAGCTGGCATCGACCAAATGTCCCAATTTTTGATGATTACCTGCAGATTAATCACACAGCAACATCGCCCTCGACCGCGAAAACTTGGCTGGACCCTCCTGAAACAGTCTCAAGACTCGGCGAGGTTTTCTGCGGTAAATAAACATACCGTATTCGTAAAAAAAAAATTGTATTCGCATTCCCCAGAATTCGGAACGATTGAAATGCCAACGTAAGAGCCCATTAGCCGCATATATGTTATCTGATTTTTAGGGTTTGTATTAGTTCCCTCAACTTCCCATCTTCTTTCCCTTTCTCCCCCCTTTCCTCTCTTCCCTTGGTCTTCCTATGTTGGTTATACCCCCACCCCCTCTCCCCATTTTTTAGGTCCCCACTTAGGTTGGGGTAGCGGGGCCCCATCACTCCCCTCCTTGCCTCTCCCTTTCGTGTGTTTCCCGTAGCGCCGGGACAGCAGGTTGTAGATTTTCTCTACCCTATCGTTGTAACCTCTCGACGTGTTGCATTGAGGCTCGTGTTTTGGTTGTCATAAAACATTTTTAAATACAAAAATCGCATTCCCCTACCCGAAAAGTATGGGGTGTATACTATACGTGTTGTTTTAGCATAACTCTGCATACGATTTCTACACTCGTCTTTTGATTCTGTCTCTGGGCTTGGGCAGGAAGGACGCTTTGTGCCAAATCACGATTCCGTTCTTTCTCGCTTCTGGCCCCCTTAAAACTGAAACAAGCTGCCCCTACACGTCAAGCAATAATCCTCACGGTCTATTTATCGTTCTTCCCTTAAAACACACTCACTGATTTCCCTGGCTTACCCAAACTTCCTCACCCCCCTTCCCCATCGATAACTCTATCCCTCTTGCCAATCTCCCCACCCATTCATCATCCTCACTCATTATTAACTGCTCATTGTCACTTTCATCTTAGTTCGCTTTACTCATGCACTACCGTCCTCAACTCATCTCATCACACTTCTGCTGTACAAATAGTTAATTATTTTCTCAGCGCCTTAGTCAAGGCGCATTGTGAATTAAGATGATGTCAGATGGACGACGACGATGATGGACTTGAAGCCAAAAGAGGGCGTACGTCCCAAGAAGTAGACCAACAGAGAGATGCAACAATTGAGATCATCCCATGTAAACTAAATCTATTTTGTTTATTTTACCAGGAAAGGCTCACTGAGCTGCATAGCTATTTTTCAGAAGCGACCTGACCACAATTGCGAGCTCAGTGAAGTGGCTTATTGCATAGAAATTTATCGCAGCCAAATACTCTATACGCATGTTGACTCTAAATGTGGAGGAAAAAACCGGAGGACCCGGAGAAAAATCCACGCGACCACGGGTAGAACATGCAAACTCTAAATATACAGCATGCATCAGGGTCGGGATCGGACACACGACCTCCTGCATACCAGGCGAGGTAGTTAACATCTTCTAGCCTCCGTGGCGCACTACGTGCAAGAGTGAGGTGGATTACAAGAATGAGGGCCTGGGGGGAGCTTCATTTGACACGGTGATGATGATGGTGATGTAATTAATGACCAAGTACCCAATAGCATTGTGATGTCGCTTGTATTAATGAAGCAGAACAATATCAATCCAGCCAATGCCCTGGGTAAGCTAAAAGTAATTTTAGTATATTTTACTCTCGTCCCATGATAGATAAAAAAAACTAAACTCACGGGCTATTTGCACACGTACTTTTTTTGCTAGCATGCATCACAACGGAATTGTAGTGAGTCCGACTAAGTCGCAGACGTTATCTTAGGAGCAACACTATTTCCACAACGGTACGTAACATAACACAATCTACACTCGGGTCTTGAATGGTCATCTAACGACGCTACGGCAGAACTAGACGCGGTTCGCTATCCCGGTCCGGACCACGAGCTGGGTTCCGGACCCCGTGGCTAGAGGCTTCTCCCCGACGTGGATCTTCGTAACACCAGCACACGAAGAACTTCGAGCTCCTCACGGGGCCCTCGTTATATGCCCCCGGGCTGGGGCTGGCTCTGCCCTTCGCCCCACCCACCTCCTTCTCGAAGGTTCCCAAGAGCTCTTTTGGACCACGTGACCGCCCCGCGGCCCCTGTCCAGCGGTGCCCCCCCCCTCCAGTATCATCCGGTCACGTGTTAGCAGGTCAACCAGAGTATCATGCCCCAAGCTAACCCTGGCTGGCTGACGCTCCCTCTCGCTCCCTCACCGGGAGCCCGCATCGCACACTACTCGCGGTGCCTCCGTGCTAACCAGCGCTCACCCAGCCCCGCCAGGGCTGGTACTACATCCCCTAACCCGGGCTGCCCATAATGACGACACATAACCTGCCGTAGCTTCGTAAGCCCTGGCACCATACAGTGACAAGCACAATCAGTACAGATTTAACAATACAAAGGCGTGCGGCATTACACTTATGGGAAGCTCTCTCTCAGGCTCATCCGACCGTCTGCTCAAGAGATGAGTGGCCATTGGGTCATTTAATTATTTTGAGCTGGTGGTCAGGATAAGCCTGGGAACTTGTGTACATCTCCTATAACCTACAGGACATCTTGGAAAATGGAGCTTTATAGCTCATTCTATTCCTCCAGTATAAATAAATATTCCGATTCTAATTCAATGCCACACACCATGCTAATCTCTTACATTAACATAGCCACCTCCGCGTCTTCCGTCGTGGACGTCGTCCTCCGATCCTACATTAACAGCTAAATTCTTACATTAAAATCACTAGCCCCGCCCACTCTGTTTATGACCCTTGGGCTATACCCTTTATAAACATTTAAAACATCCATAATAGAGGTTTTTGTGTTAGATCGCGTAAATATAAAAATGTGTCGTTAAACCCGCCACCACCCGACACAACCAACTAGTAAGGTTTGTCACGTAAACAGAACATGCCAATTCGTCACGAATACAGCACACCGGTGTGTTGGAGACCCAAGCCACAATATTTACAAACTGAGTACGACGTTTCGCCAGTAATTACAACTAGCTTCATCAGGCGACAGCCAGATTCGTGGAGGAGTCTTACTGTTTCGTTCCTTATATAGAGGCGTATATGTGGTGACCACGCTTCTGCGCTCTTGCACAATGTTGGGGGGGGGGGGAGTATTACTGAGGCAACGTATATTATGCATGTGCATTATGCGAGCCCTTTGAACTTGTCCTTCCTGTCTATTGTGTTTATTAAAATAGACCTACCCACGGTAATCCCTATTGAAGTACGCGGCCCTTTGTAGGCATGCATTTAAATAATGTATTATTTGATTATTTGCTTCCACGCAGCACTAAGGCGGTAGCTATCCGAACGGTTAAAGCTAGTTTGATTTCTTTCAATTTCGATAGATTATCTAATAAGTCTTGGCCAGTCGTAGCTAGTTTTGCACAAAACTTCAACATTATCAAAATCATTTGAGTGACCTTGTTGGCACCCGTGTTCTGCTACTGCTGACAGTTGCATTTGGGATAATTTAATATTTATCTGATGTTATTTTAGTCTCGTGCTGACTATTTGTCCTGTTTGCCCAACATAACATTTACCACACGTGCAGTTAATCCTGTACACACCTTCTGTTGATAGCTTCAACAGAAGGTACCAGATATTAGAGTCTGTATTTTACGTACTAACCCAAAAACCTCTGTTATGGATGATATTGGTCGCGAAAGCCTACGTGTTAAATTGCCCTTTAAAACAGTCTGCCTCAGCAGTTTTACTCTTTTCTCCTCCTGATGACGATCGAAACGTGTTAGTTTTTTATTATTTTCTTTCAACCTATCTACGTGACTTCACCGAAAGACCAATGGAATATTAATTCCTGCCGTCACGAAAGCTTCAAGTCAAGATTTAAACACCTTTTTGTGTTGTTAAATCTGTTTTTTTGCCCTCCACGCGTGTTTCTGTTGTGACGGGCCTTTCTCGTCATTTGAATTATTGCATCACACTACCCTCCGCTCCCTCCTGCGAGTGTTTTCAGGCGGCACGCAGTGGGGTCAGCAGGGGTCGTGGTGAGTGGCGTCTGCAGACACGGGGCTCAGTTGTCACAGGGGATGTGGTGTGCGTGCCGTGCTTGGGCCCGGGAACTCTTGGTGTCATTTCAGAAATCTAAAATCACGACCAAAATCATCTCCAATGCCGCACAACTCTTTGTGCTGTTCATTGTTTAAATCGCATTCGAATGAGAGTCGGCAGGTCACAAGACAACCCTGACACGTGCGGCTGCGGTGAGACACGGACCATGCAGCATCTCTCGGTGTGTCAGCTCCTGCAGGAGCCGTGCACGCGGACGACCTCGCCAGGGCTAGAGACTGGGCCACGGCATCATGAGCCGTGGTCTATCCACGGGGCGTCACGGTGGCGAGATGTTAACTACCTCGTCGGTATACAGGAGGGCGTGTTTCGATTTAAAGCTTTCGCGACTGCAGGGATTCATCTTCTTGGTTCTTTCGGTAAAGTCACGTAGAATGGAAATCTCAAGGTTATGTGGAATCCCTCCCCGTAGAGGCGGTTAAATTTCGATTAAAAGCTTTCCATTCTACGTGACATTACCGAAAGAACCAAGAAGATGAATCCCTGCAGTCACGAAAGCTTTAAATCGAAATTTAACCGCCTCTACGGGGAGGGATTCCACGTAACTTGAGATTTCCATTCTATGTGACTTTACCGAAAAAACCAAGAAGAGGAGGGCGTGTGTTCGCTCCTGACCCTGACGCCTGTTGTATATTTGGAGTTTGCATGTCTCTCCTCCCGTGGTCGCATGGATTTTTCCCTTGGTCCTCCGGTTTTTTCCTCAACATTTACATACGTGCGTTAAGAGTATTTGGCTGCAATACATTTCGATATGATACGCCACTTCGTTGCGCTATCATTTGTGGCCAGGTCGCTTCTGAAAAAAGAGCTACATAGCTCAGTGGGCCTTACCTGGTAAAGTAAAAATGTTTACATAGTTTTTAATTTTTACCCACTGCTGGTCACATCACCATGTGCCTAGATACCGTATAAACATACGACTGTGGTGACAGCAGCAGTGCATGCGACGATGGAGGTTTGTGCTCTGCGGTGAACAAATATTATCCGCGGCCAATCACAATCGCCTCTTGCGGGCTCGGTTCACGGACTCGACATAAAGCAGGCGCGAGTTGAATGGGGCCTGTTACGGGAGCTGGGGTTGGCGTTCAGGGCTGAGATTTGACCACGGAAATTTTTAGAGCAGCCGTGAACATGGCTGATGGTAAATGCCATCGCAGCAGCAGCAGCACGATAGTCCTCGCGTGCTGCTCGGCGAGAGCTGTAAGCAATGAAGTCGCAAAGGCTCCTTCAGGTTGCATGCCGCCTGCAAGGAGAAACGTTTCGGGGAACGCTGCCGACGGGGATTGCAGCGATAAGCCTGTGGCGACGGTCCGCCTGTCGTGCGGCAATAGGACGTCCACGCGAGTTTATCCGTACACCATGCTACTGCTGTCGCTAGATGGCTAGTGCTGTTCGAGAGTAACACCGATCAAGGCCGGCACGGCACACGAGGGGGTGGGTGGCCAACGCCACGCCCGGCTACCTGTCTACTTAGTGGCGATGTTTTACACACCTCGTTTGTGGCTGAGTCGGCCTAGGAGAAAACTGTTCAGATAATCGTCACTGTTTTGGCCGTGATCGGGAATCGAACCTAGGTTCGCTAGGTTCGTACTGCAGCACATCCACTGCTACGCTACCGCTATCACACACATACACAACCACAAAGGTAAAAAAGCTTCGTTTGGGTAAACGTTTCTTCCCAGCATGTCTATTGTTTATTGCGTAGAAACCACGTGTAACATTAATTTTCATGCATGCAAAGAGTTAACAAAAGTGGCAGTCGTAGCATTTCCAGTCGTCACGACAGCACGTGATCCAGAGCTATTGCTGATTTAATTGAGTATTTTGCTGAGTACAGTGGGGTCATTCGGTTAACGATATTGGTTCCACGAAAATCATCCTTAATTGAAATTATCGTGAATCGAGAGCACTTTCGCGATTTTCAATAATTTCCTGCTTAATTTGCAAACGAATTGTTTTCAGTAAAAAAAACACTAAGTATGTAAGAGAGCTGTTTCCATAAGCAACGCACGTAAAATATTGAAAAGCTAGCAGCCAGTTGCTCTCAAAACGCTCATAAAAGGGCAGGTCGCTGATTGGCTGAGGTCTGCTGCCTATTCCACTTAGGAAGTTCCGATGGGCCGAAACTGCAAGGAACCGCGTGACGTCGTAAACATATCGTTAATCGAAAAAGTATCGTTAATAGAAACAATGGGAGGCGGATCGATAATCAAAACATCGTTAATCAATGGCATCGTAACTCGAGGGACCACTCCGCTTGTTTCTTCCAGGAAACTCTTGCCGAGTCTCAAGGCGCTTGCATTTGCAGCGGTCCTGCCAAGGTTTCGCAGCAGGGCAGCGACGTTGTAATTACAATTGAGCCATTTGCAGGTAATATTTCAGCCTTAGAATGTTTGGCCAATACCGGTGGCAAATTGTGTGGATTTTTTTTATATATTTTTTTGCTATGGGAGGAAACTGGAGAAACCAGAGCAGGGGGAGAGACAGAAACGCCACGCTGAGAGGCTCCCGAGTTGAGACTCGAACCCAGGTATTTGTCGCTCTGAGGCGATGAGTGTTAACCACTGCGACAACCCTGCCGCCCTTGTTAATCGGTGAGAACCCAGCGCAGCAGAATACGCAATAACGAGACGATTCCCTTGAGGACCGTGCGTTGTTTTATTTTATTAGCCTTGCTGGGGTGCAGCAATCGTGGTGGTTTAGGGCACCGTGCGATAACCCCAGAAACCCGAGTCCGAATTCTGCCTCCTGCTAACATCAGTGGCGGGTTCATCTGCTGCCTGTGTGAGTTCCATGATGGACAGTAAACGTTTTGCTCAGTAAGCGCCTTAAGCGCAAGAGCAGTGAGGCTGGACGTCTGGAAAAAGAGCTTCACAGCTCATCGGATTCCTCGAGTATTAATAAATATTCTAATTCTGTTGTCTTGATGTTGCTCTCAGATTTCCTATGTGAAAAAGTATGACTTTATAATTTGCGATTTTACTTCTAATATGTTGCATTTAAATATTGCATTATTTCATTAAAACCTTAAATTACAAAAAAAGTTAGAAATAATAAGCTTATCACAACCACATATTTAAAGTGTCTGTCAACAACAAAAAATTGCAAGCATTTTTCATATAAAAGCATTACAAGTTTAACTAGGGATCTGGTTTAAAAATATTAGAACCATGCAGCGGGGAGCAGTTCACTTCACTACGAACCCAGGAAATCCAAGTTCTACTCCAGGTTACGACTGACCTCCACGGCGAGTGATAACTGATCTGGTCTTGTAACGCCCCTACCCCCACCAGTTTACCAACCCGCACTGACCGGCATGGTGAAGTATGGTCAAAAAACCCCCATGACTGACACTGCATGGGAAGTTCGGTCTTCCAGCAGTGGATTGACAAAAGGCTGTAAATTGGAATTCCTTTGGAGGCACGAAGATAAGTTTTGTGACAAAGTCAAAAGTAGTTTCACTCTTCAAGGAGCATTGGGGTGGCACTTGTCTCCATTTTTGGCCCTGAGCCACTGGTGGGAATTCCACATTCCCGTGGTTGGAGACCGGTCTATCCAGAGAACAACCACTGTAGACTTCCATCGTCTACAGTGTGATGATGGACTAAACATTTATAGAATATGCAACTTAATGCAAAATGGTAAAAAAACTTAATTAATTAACACAAAACAGGATTGCAAACAGGTGGAAAGTGAAGCGCAACCGAGAGGTAACGAGCGATACATTAGCGCCCGAGATGCAGTTTTGAAGCGAAACGTTGCCGCCTATCCCCCTGCCAAGCCAGACGTACCCCAGGGAAACTGCAGTAAATCCTCACGTTATGCGTGGCGGTGTTCATACTATCACGCGTTTCGCGATGACGTGGTTCCTCGAATCGGGAACACTTTGCGGAATGGGGAATGCACACCGTCGTTATAACAGGGAACGCTCCGGTCGTTATAACGGGGACTGGTCCCGTTGTAATGGGGAACTCTCCCATCGTTATAATGGAGGACACGCCTATTGTTATAACGGGGAATGTGCCTGTCGTTATAACGGGGAACGCTCCCGTCGTTATAATGGGGAATGCGCCCGTCGTTACACACCGTCATTATAGCTGAGAACGCACACCATTGTAATAACGGGGAACGTACACCGTCGTTATAGCGGGGAACGCACACCATGTTAATAAAGGGGAACGTACACCGTCGTTATAATGGAGAACGCACACCATCATTATAGCGCGGAATGCTCCCATTATAACGGGGAATGCCCACCGTGGTTATAACTCGGTTTCTGAGCGGTTAATGATGAACTACTTTCTTGAGCTGCGCCACTGAGCCGTGGCAATACAGTTCGCGGAGTGATACAGTAACGTGGCAGCGCACCCTTGGCTATTCCCTTCTCTCACTGCGTGTGCGTCGCAGTAGTATTTGTACATCGTATTTCGCAAAAAAAACTTTATCCGCGTATTATTAATGGGGGAAATTGTTTTGCGCTTAACGCGTTTTTCGCCTCACCACTCGCACGTTAAACGAGGACTTATGCCGGACTGCTTTTCCTGCAATGCATCCAACGGGGGGGCTGGGGGGGGGGTGCGGCTGCTGGGGACCTGCGTCCCGGCCGATCTAGTCCATGCTCCCACTGTGCTTGGCCACAGTCGGCTGGTTTTGCATTTTGTGAAGCTGGCTGAATTTGTTGGCGAAGTTCTTGTGCACGATGTTCCAGTTCTTGGTCGTCGATGACATCTTGCGCTTGGCCGGAGACTCGCCTCTCCCGCCGTCGTCGTCGTCCCGTGCGCAATTCCTCTTCGGCGACATTTCCTTCCTCTCCTCAATCCTGCAACGGAGAGATCGCCCGGCCGTGAGTCCGCACGTCGCGACATCGAGCGATCGTTCCCATTGCGCCACATATCGCAGTGGGTAATATGATGTTCAGGCCCTTAACCCATATATTGAATTCGCCAGTCAAGAAGCCACCATACCAGTTAAATGGTAAAACTGCTTTGGATCGCCCCCTCCACAAAGGAGGATCTTCAGATGACCCTAACAATTATCGGCCGATACCAATTTATCACCACCGATTAAACTATTTGAAAGATCATTAAATACCCAAATAAGTACTTAATTTCTGAAAATAAGCTGTTGCATCCCAAACAATCAGACTTCTGTAAAAAAAAACACAGCAGAACTACCGCTGTCAGACTCCCTAAACTTTGTTTTCAATAATCTAGAGAGCAAACAATACCGTGCCTGACTACTCCTGGATTTATCTAAAGCATCTGACAACATAGACCACAGCATCTTACTAAATAGACTTAGAAGCGTGCGCGATTCACCGAGCACCTCACTGCAAAAAATCAAATAACATCCACTGGTAACCTGGTGTCAAACATAATGGGAATAACTAAGGGTCTACCTCAAGGTTCCATTCTTGGACCTATCTTGTTTCTCCATATATATCAACGACTTGGGTACACAAATGGCACATTCTACTATTAACACCTTTGCGGATGATGACACCGTTTTGATGGTTGCTGCCCACTCCCCTGAAGATGTGTACAGGAAATTTCAAAGCGATTTTAATACAATTCATCAACATATCTCACTAAAGCTGGTTCTGAATGTCAATAAATTAAAAGTTATTTATTTATCTCTAGGAAAAATAAAACCAGCACTTTTTTTCCCGAAGCTGTGCACGCTGGACAACAAACAAATTGATCAGGTTGATACAATAATTTACCTTGGGGTCATTATAGACACTAAACTCACTTTCCAGGAACACATTGAACACACTGGGAGGAATGCAAATTTTAAAACTAGCTTTCTTTACAGACATAAACGTTGCTTACCAGCTAAGTTTCGGTTAGAGTTGGTAAGGCCTACCTTACTACCATTATTTGGTTACTGTGACGTGTACCAATCTGCCTCCAATACCACACTGAATAGATCATTCCCACTTTTCATTCTGCTCTAAGATTTGCTCTGGATGCCCCTTACAGTATCCATCATTGCGACTTGTACGAAAAAACTAAATTAACATCGCTCCACGATCGCAGACCGATTCACCAGGCTTTGTTTATCAACAATATCCTTAGCGGTAATTCGGAATAATATTTGTTGGATCAGTTGGCACGACGGGAGGGCAGACCTCCTAACCTTTGGAGTTCAACAGTACAACATTACTTCTTCTTTGGTTCTTTCGGTAAAGTCACGTAGAATGAGAATAAAATAATAAATTGATAAAATAAAATAACACAATAATATTTTAAGTGCCTCGGTGAATGTGTATGCTCTGACTTCAACGTAACTATTTCTGTAGCAGTTACAAGCGAATGCCTTAATTTAGCTATTTCAATGCTAAATTCTATGCTAATTCCTTTTAACAATGGGTGCCTCTGCGGATGTGTATGCTTTAACTTTTAACATAGCTATTTCTGTGACCAGTCACAAGCTAATCATTCAGCCTTTTCAATGCTAAATTTTATGCTAATTCCTTCGTCAAGGCTCTTTGTTCCTCTCACACAGCTTAAAAGCCGTGATCTGAACGTGGCTCTCTCACTCCAGCGCTGTCCTACCAGACAGTCTCGCTCCCTTCACCTGATGAAGGCCGCTTGTGTTGTGGCCGAAACGTCGTGAGAATATTATTGTGTTATTTTATTTTATCAATTTATTATTTTATTCTCATTCTACGTGACTTTACCGAAAGAACCAAAGAAGATGAATCATTGCAGTCACGAAAGCTTTAAATCGAAACATTACTTCTGTTGAACGTTCCCTAATATAAATCAAGTTTTGGTGAACGAGCGTTTTCGGTGGCTGCCCCCTGGACTGCGGAACAACATTGCCACAAAACTTGGTCTGCAGTGACTGTCGGCAGTCGCTAACTTCAAATCACTAATTTCAAGTGAATTCCGTCCTAGTCGCAAATTTACAAAGAGTTAGAGAACATACAAATATTAATTGCTCGTAAGCGACCACTGTATGTGCGTTGCTTACACTACGTTTGTTAGATGGATGCTGCGCTTTTTATTCCTACATTCAATGCCGTCGTATTTTAGGCCGTAACAGCATTACAATTAATATGGCCGATTTAAATTAGTATTTTTTTTATAGATAAATGTGCTATTTGATAACAACCAATATTTAATATATATTTTTGAAGACGATCATTTTTATATTGCGTTTATGATTTGCTATTTCTTTTTTATTTCCCTTATCTGCTATTGTTTATTATTGATGTATTTTTACTGTGACCTTGTTGCATTTGTCGGAGAAGTGGCGGTGTTGTTCTTTGTTGATGAAATCCGGTTTAAGAGCTTCTTGGCTCAAAATAAACTACTACGACTGTCTGTGCCACGTCGGCTCAAAGGGCGTGGGGGTCATTTGTGTTTTCGTTTGTTTGTCCTTCCCCCCCGCACCTCCGATTAAGCACGGTTGGCTACGTATGGTGCGAAAGAAGTTAAACAACATACAACATACATACAGCCAAAATTGTAAAACTTCTCCGGAGGGAGGCAGAACTATTTCACTATTAAACTCTCTTTTTCAGAAGCGACCTGGCAATCACAAATGCTTGCTCAACGATGTGAGTTATCACGTGGATATTTATGGCAGCCAAATATTCCAAACGCATGTTGATTCTAAATGTGGAGGGAAAAACCGGAAGACTTAGAGATAACTTCACGAGACCATGGGGAGAGAAAGAGAGAGACATGCAACCTTCAAATATACAGCAAGCGTCAGGGTCGGGATCGAACTCACAGCCTCCTGTATACCAGGCGAGGTAGTTAACATCTCCTAGACACCGAAATAAACTTCCCTGCGCCATGAACCCGCTGACACAAGTTCGATTCCTGGTCACGGCTAACGTCGGTGGTGAGTGATATCTGAACCGGTCTTGGCCCCTTAACTGGGGCTTTACCGATCTGCAATGACGAGGGTGGTGATGTGTGGGCCAAAGCACACCCCACAGGCCACACAGCATGGTGAAGCCTTAGTCAGCAATGAGTTGACAAAAAAGGGGCTGTACGTTATTTTATTATGTTTTAAACAACGATAAGACTAAAAAGGGCAAGACAAAATTATCAAGAGGCAGCCCACCTAGATCTCAGCAACATCGACATCGCAAGGTCAGGAGTGCCGATAGCTAACAATGGTTGCTGAATCTTAGGGTAATTATTCACATTTGTAGTCATACTTAATTAATTTAGCTAGTTTCCTGTGTGTTTTGTATATCTTCACACTTCCTTAAGGAGAGGGATCTCACCGGATGTACCACCGATCCCCGTCCAGACCCAGCTCCCGGCCCGGTATCCCCGATCGCATCCACAGCCACCGTGGCACCCGAGACTCCAGCAGCACCGTCGTGGCAGCGATCTAAGTCACACCAGAGGATCCGTTCGTCTCGCATCGATCAACGCCGACTCAGATTGATGAACGACTGCGGGCACAGACCCGCGTATTTGGACGCACCTGGAAACCTTCACTCGGCAAACCACCAGCAGTGTAGTAGACCAGAGGTAGGCAACCTACAGCCCGTGGGCCCGTGGCCACATGAGGCCTACACCACGTTTAAATGGTCCCTAAAAACGACATTCATCTATCACTGCGAGCATTTTATCGGATACCAGATGTCAACGTCTGCGACCTGGCGGCACTGCATTCCTCACGTTTGCTCATTCGCTCACTTGAACCACTGCCAGGGCCCTCTCCACCCCCACTCCTCCGCTACAGCTGGCCGACATGCCCGGCAAATTTGTCACGACATTATCGGATGACTCTTAAGGGCTGCGCGGTTGAGCAGTTAACCTCTCGCATGCTTTGGCCAACACACCACGACTGCTGCTGCAGGCACCTTCACGAGATGCGTGGTGGCTTAAGGCGGCTCTGTGATTGTGTGACTATGTTGCCGTGTGACCCAGGATGCGCTCTTGTTTGGCCCTCTGTTGGTTGGGGGAAAGACAAAATGTTCTACATCCCACCCCCCCCCCCCCGGGCCGCCAGACACGGCCCCCTCATAGCAGCCCCCCACCCCCCCACAGGAGCCTCCCGTCCCCCCGGATGAATGCGCGAGTGACCTGCGCCTTCCACAGCTCCACGCGCTCGTTGGCGACGCGGAAGTGCGTGTCGCCCATCATGGCGATGAGCAGGTTGAGCAGCAGCAGGTAGGCGAACATCATGTAGGCCAGGTAGAGCACGATGATGATGGCGGGGAGGTTCATGTTGTTGGGGATGGGCAGGTCCTTGAGGCCCATCATGAGCTGGCTGAGCGTGAAGAGCGTTGTCGGGTAGTTGCGAAAGTAGATGAAGATGTTTGAGTCGAGGGAGTCAAAGGCCACATGGAACGCTGCCGGGGGGCGACAAGCGGGAGGGAAGAGAGGCGCGCCAGCCACGAACGCCGCCATACAAAGGGGGGACTTTCGACACGGCCGGGCATCGGAGCCGGCGCTTATCCCCTTGAGCCAGCGGTGGAAGATCCGTTTAACACATCGTAGTGGTAGGGCTTTCGCGACCAACATTATCCATAAGAGGTTTTTTTGTGTTGCATCTTGTAAATATGAATGTATCGTTAAACCCACCACCACTCGACACAGCAAATTAGTAAGGTTTGTCACTAGTTTAACACTGGAGAGTTGGAGAGTATACCCACAACAATTACATTATTTACGCGATCTAACCCCCACCTTCCACACGGAGGGTGGGGGGGGGGGATGAGTTTATCCATGGGACACCCGCTGCCAACTTCGCCACAAAGTGGTCCTCATTTTATCTACCCCCAGAAGGGGGATAGGTTGAGCTTACCCCCAACCAGGATTTGAAATCGCAACCTTTCGATTGCGAGCCTCTCGCTCTGCCGCTGAGCCGCATGGCTGCGTGTTACGTGGAGCTCTATTATGACCGGTGCAAACTCCTCTAGGTGTTATGGGCATAATGCGCAATACTCGCAACAGGGCTTGCATGCAGTCACGCTTGAATTCTTATACAGGACACATTTCTGTGTGCTGAGAGAAACAAGCCCTCGGTAAGAGGTTTGTTTATATTTTGAACCAACGTTTCAAATGGCCCAGCATTACCCCGGAGCTAAGCATGGGTGAGTCTCGACAGTGCCTGCATGAGCGACCGCCACATACAACACGTGTCACGGGCTGCGGTCCTACACTACGGGCAGAAAACAAATACATCGCACTGTCCCTATGTTACAATGCCTACACTCCCCGCCAACCTACACTGGCTTATGGCTGGCCATCGAACAAAGATACAACAACAACAACCGCCATTCGCCACTAAGTGGCGGTGACGTCACCACAACGCTTGTGCCAGGCCATGTGCGACTTGAGGCCACGTGAAGTGTCGAACGCCCGCTGGCAGGAGGTCACGGGGCAGACCCAGGTGCCACGGGTCGACTGACTGAGATGGCTGGCTGATGCACCACCTGTGCCCCCTACTGTGCCAACCTGCTGTGCTTTTGCCATCCGGCGCTCCGCTCTTTGTTGTGAGCGTCGCTCCGCCCTCCGTTGTTGTTGGATGGCGACTACCTCTAACTTGATCAGTAGCGTCCTTCACGAGCCTCCTCCACAGAGGCCGATCTTGACACCGCTGGTACCAATCATCGGCAAGTCCACTCAGCTCCACGTCCTCCTGTACCACATCACTCCATCTCCTCTCTAGCCCGTGCCGCGCCTGTTTAGCCCCCTCGATCCGGCTGAACAAAAGCTGTTTCGGCATGCGGTGGCTGGGCATGCGGGCTACACCCAGCCAACGCAGCCTTGCCTGCCAGAGGAGCTCACCGATGGGACCTTGCCCAGATCTTTCAAGGATTTGTGAGCTCCTCACACAATCCAGCCTGGTTAAACCCAGGATGGATCGTAGGCAGGCTAGCCTAAATGTTTCTAACCGGCGAAGATGTTCCATTATGGGGGTCCACGTTTCGCAAGCGTAAACAAGGGAGGGAATGACCGTGGCTGAAAAGACCTGAAGCTTAGTGCGGAGCGACAGACCAGATAGCTTCCACACAGCGTTACGCAACCGATGAAAATATATTGCCGCTCGACTGATTTGGAGTGAGACCTCTGCTGTTAAACTGGAGCCGGTCATAAGCACACTGCCCAGGTATGGGAAACTCTCCACTCTCTCCACAAGTGCCCCATCACCGATTGGGAGTTGTGGGGGTGAAGTGTCCAATGGTATAAAATACCCAGGCAGGTGCTTAGTTTTGGTGGGGCTGATGGTAAGGCCCCATCTCTTAGTGGCATGCTCCAGTCTCAGCAGCAGCGTCTCCAACTCCTCCTCTGAATAAGCAGCTATTACAAAATCATCGGCATACATAACGTGGGTAAAATAAAATAACTAAATTAAATCACGACGTTTCGGAGGCAACACAAGCTTCTGTCTTCAGGTGGAACAGACACAACAAAGTTCGCTGTATCAAGTGAACAGCTCTGGGACACCCGAGCTTATATACAGGTTAAGGGGAGGGGGGGTGGGAGTAGCCAGGAAGGGACGTGGGTGGGGAGGGGAGGGCTAAGTTAAGCTGCCTTTTGTTATGCTGCAGGGGGTTCGGGCGGAGCGGTGGTGCACTGCACAAAAGCGGGCAAAACCCCCTTTTGTTATGCTGCAGGGGGTTCGGGGGGAGCGATGGCGTGCTGCACGAGAGCAAGAACCATCCTGGTAGAAACAGAAACAGCTGTACAATTATCAGCCAGCTAACGTTTGACTTGGTTGATGACATATTTCCAAAAGTTGCTCAATTTGAAACCATTCTCTCGGTTGAAGTTGTGTCTATGTTTGTATATCTGGATGGCTTCATGGACAAATCTTTGGTAATAACCGGGAGGTTTGCATAGTACTTTGGTATCGGAGAAAATAATGTCATGAGAACCCGCTGTGTTGAAACAATGATCAGCCACGGCCGAAGAATTCGTTCTGCCGTGTTTCAAATCTGATTTGTGCTCGCGAATTCAGTTAGAAATATGTCGTTTCGTCTCCCCGATATAGCAGCAGGGTACTGTAAGTCAGGAATTACATCCTTTACGGATGGGATCAGATCTCGGATTTTGTGTACTGTATTGAACCGGACCTGGATTTTGTGTTTGTTCTAAACACCCGAACCCCCTGCAGCATAACAAAAGGCGGCTTAACTTAGCCCTCCCCTCCCCACCCACGTCCCTTCCTGGCTCCTCCCCCCCCCCCCCCCCCTTAACCTGTATATAAGCTCGGGTGTCCCAGAGCTGTTCACTTGATACAGCGAACTTTGTTGTGTCTGTTCCACCTGAAGACGGAAGCTTGTGTTGCCTCCGAAACGTAATTTAATTTAGTTGTTTTCTTTTCTTTTTATTTTATTTTACCTACGTGACTTTACCGAAAAAAACAAAGAGTATGAATCCTTGCAGTCACGAAAGCTTCAAATCTAGGAATACATAACGTGGTTGAGCAATAGGGAGCCATCCCTTGACCGCATCAGGGCATTGATCAGCCTCTCATTATATCTGTACCATATGGAGATTCCCCCGGTACAGCTATTGAAGGCTTCACGAACTACGTGGTCAAAATAGATGTTAAATAATGTGGGAGCCAGAGGACATCCCTGTAGCACCCCAAGGTGTACAGGGAATGGCTCTGACTCCCGGCCACGTAGTTTTACCCGGGCCCGCTCACCATCATAAAGGTCCTTAATGATCGTGAGCAGAGGGTCAGGGACTCCAACAACACGAAGAACAACCCAGAGCCCAGGCCTAATGATGGTATCATAGGCCTTGACCAGGTCAATAAAGCAGATATGTATGTCTTGCTTGAATTCCCTGCACCTCTGCTGTAGCAGACGGACAGAAAATATGGCATCTGTGCAGGACCGCCCTTTCCTGAAACCGCATTGGGGCTCCGCAAGCCTCTCCTCAGCGTGCCTGGCAAGGCGATGTTGAATAATCCTTGCCAGGACCTTTCCCGGCACACTGAGGAGTGAGATGCCCCTGTAGTTGTTACAGTCTGTGCGGTCCCCCTTCTTAAAGAGGGGGACCACCAGGGCATCCTTCCAATCCTGCGGAACTCATCCATTGGTCCAGACTGTTGTTATGATGTCATATAGGGCGGTCTGTGCACAAACGCCACCCTCCCTCAGCATGTCGCTTGGGAGATCATCTCTGCCCGCTGCCGTTCCTGGTCTCAGACTCCGGATCGCCTTCAGTACATCCTCAACAGATGGCACCTCAGCCAGCCACTCATAGGGGGTGACTTCTTCCAATATTTGAGGCACCGCAGCCTCAGCAGGGTCATCCCTACATTGTGCCACGATGTTTTCCTGGCTGAGGGATTTTCCCTCCCCCAGGACCTCACAGAAATGCTTAGCAAATCTGCAAACCTGTTTCTGGGGGTCAGAGATCGAACAAAGATGGTCACCGCATCACGTGCATTCTATTGCGCTTCTGTGGCCGTCTGGAACGCTCTTCCTTCCAATATTGGGAAGCCACTGGAGCTATGCACTTTTTAATCTAGATTTAAAACTCATTTCTTTAGAACTGTTTTTTGTATTTAGTTTGTTGTCCTTGCCCCATACCTGCGATTAGTGCAGTTGGCAACGTACGGTGCGAAATAAATTCAACATATGGTACATACATACAACCCGTGGTGAAGTACGCTCAAATAACTCCTAGGAGCCGCACGGCATGGGGAGGCCGCTCATCCAGCACTGGAGTGATGAACACCTGCACGTGTGTCCACGTGCGAGCCACGTTCCCATATCCGCGCGCAACCTTTGGTTTTGGTGTTCAAGCGGCGGGTGGAACACGACGCACGAGGGCCTTGTGCATGTAAAGGAAACCGATGCCGTCCGGCAGAGGTTCCGGGTGCCGAACAAACGCCGCCCCGCAACAGAATTCACGCTACCTACCGGCGGAGAATCCCAGCAGGACGATGATGAGGAACATGATGAAGCGAAGGAGATCGCCGAAGAGCATCTGTCATGGTGAAGCACAGCAAGGTTTAGGGTTCAACAAACACGCATAACGGTGAAGCACAGTGGGGATTTATGTAGTGCCTATGTGAGGTCGCAACTTCAAGGTGCTGCACAGGAGTCTTGAGTCTGAATGTATGTAGAACTTATTTCACACCGTACGTAGCCAACTATGCTAATCGGAGGAATGGGGGAAGGACAAGTTGTAGTTATAGAGACAGAGGCTGTCAATCACAGGCGGAGGAGGAGATGGCGAATGTCTCGAGCCTGGACTTGAACAGGGGCAGGCTGCCGACAGCAAGGCTGGATTATGGACCGGGCCAGTGGGACCAGTGCACCCGGGGCCTCGGACTGCCAAGGGGCCTCCAAGCCTCAGGCCGCACGTAGTGCGTGTCCCAAGACTTCCGAAGGAAGTTGAACGCCAGTGCCCTCAGTGCGCACAGTGCAAGTGAACTATTTGTCTTTTGTCAACGTGACACATTTTTTACTAATTGGCCGTGTCGGGTAGTGGAGGGTTGCGACAAATGTATAAAAAATGCTATTCCTATATCTTGTTACTGGCAAAGGAGGTCTCATAATGTAAATGCTCACCCCGAGCCCTCAATACTCTGATAGTGCGCTGTTTTTGAGTTGTACGCCTTTTGGCGTCTTCTGGTCCAACACCAATGGAGACTAGGCTCTAAGAAAAGCCGTCTCGGGTGTGGGCCAATCAAATTCAACGATAGTGCATATTATCAGAGTTGTCTTTTTTTTTTGCATTTTGACTGTTTGTGTTGTGGTTATTGCAAACATGATGCCTTGAATAAAGGTGTCAGTTTTTTTTGTGCCAGTTAAAAGGGTAAAACCTATTCCTAACGCTATCTAACCAAAAAAACTGTAATATTAATAATACTGGTCGCGAAAGCCTACATGTTAAAGTAATGTCATAGTGGAAAAGGTAAATGTACTCTGCGCTGCATATCCATCAGACCGGGACATGAACTTTGCCAATGAACGCATCCAATTCAAGTTTGTTATGTCTGACTCTGAGGGTGCCCAATTAAATTTCTTGAGACTTTGCAGGCACTTAATCTGCAGTCTGTGTTCCCACAATATTTTCGTGGCACTTCGGATTTTTCTAACATTGCCAGTGACAAACTGCCAGGGTGAGCGGACATTTTCCCTTTTAGGCAGAATAAAAAATTAGCTGCGGAGTAGCATATGCCAAACACGTCTCAGCTCATTGTCACTTATGTCAGCTAGATTTTGACGATCTAGTGGATGATTTTGCGAGGAGGAAGGCAAGAAAGACACCAATATAGGAAAGTGGAGGGGGGCCTCCAAAAGACATGTGCCCAGGGGCCTCATGGGACCATGATCCGGCCCTGGCCGACAGCACGGGTGGCTGGGGGGAGTTCCAGAACACGGTGGGGGGTGGGGAGCAGCATAAGACAATGAGCCACCTTCCTCTGAGTGAAGATCGCCTCAATACACGGAGGTGCGAGGAGGGGTAAAGCATGCAATGCCTCTATGGAGGGGGGTTTTGATGGCCTACTCCTGCAAACAGAGGTCAACTCTCCTGGTAATAGCTTATCAGAGTCGTGTCTGTGCTAACATGCTAATGTGTAGGGGAGTGAAGCGGTTGGCCCACTGTGTTACAAACCCGGCGACCCGAGTTCGATTCCCACTCACGGCCAACACCAGTAACGAATATGTGAACTTGTCCTGGGCCTCCCCTAGGTCGACTCAGTCTCAAATGAGGACCTGATACAGAGTGTAAACATTGCCACTAGGGAGACGAAGGCGCCCCGGCATGATGCTGACCACCCACCCCCTCATGTGCCGTGCTGGCCTTTGTAAGTGCTACTCACTAACAGCACTTGCCCCAACAGTCTGTTAAGGCTTTATGGGGGATCTTTGTTCTGTTTTTGTGGGAACCAAATTAACATAGCAACTAGATTAGAAGAGTGTAGTCTTTGGGACAAGGCAATGTTCCTTTCTGCCGATGCGAAAGCTACCTAGAATGCACCGTATCATGCCAGACCTCACAAACTAAGCAGATATCGAGCCTGGCTAGCGATTGGATGGGCGTCCCACCGCGCGTAGCAGGCGCCATATGCTAGAGACCAAAGGGCTGCGTGGTGGACAGTGGGGACTCGTGAAAAAAAGCCATTGTTGGACTGCACATATATGCACCCGCCTCGAGGTTCGTCCACCTTTACCGTACGGCGGGAACGGCTTCACAACCCGTGCGGTGTCGGTCCACTGCTGCGGAGGCCCTCGTCCAGCAGTGGATTGACAAAGCGGCTGCATATGTACGAGGTCGGGATCCACCAGAGCCAAAGCCGTTGATTTCATTAAGCGAACGTTACCACGGTGCGGTGGTTGGCAGACGGAACGATTCAACGGGTGTGGCTCTACTACTGCAGCGCTTGTGAGTGCGATTGGCCTCCGAGAGGCTCCTCTGTCTTTAGTGATCAGTAGATTATTCAGGGTTTGTACATATATACATACATATACACATATATGTGTGTATATATGCATATACAATTCGCATATATATGCATGGTAAGGCCTTTATTATCGTTGGGGATGCATCCCTGGAAAAAAAGTGTCGGAAGGCGAAATGTTTAATTGAAACCTATTTTACCGTCGACTTATCGATATAAATTTAAGATCCATAAGAGTTTTTTTTGGGTTAGATCGCGTAAATATAAATGTGCCGTTAAACCCGCCGCCACCCGACACAGCCAGTTAGCAAGGTTTGTAACGTAAATAAAACATGGTAATTAGTAACTAGTTCAGCACACCGGTGTGTCAAGGAGTAAACCCACAACGTTTACAATTCGAGTACCGTGACGTTTCGCCAGAAATTACAACAACCAGCATCATCAGGCGACAGCCAGAGTTGTGGAGAAAACCTGTTTCGTTCTTAAATAGAGGGATAATTGTGACATGAGCCAATCAGGTGTGAAGACTAGAGGGGGGGGGGGTAAATGTATTCGTATACATTACAATGGATATCTATTCTTGGTTGGGATATTCACGGTTAATCAGCATACATAATGTACATTATGCATGTATACTAAATTAACTCAAAATAAGATAATGAAAGATACCCAATAAGATATTATATAACGGGTGTTTTTTTATATACTGTAGAGTATTCACCATAAATGTCGGCGGATATTGTATTTAGAGAGGGTAGCAGTAAAGTTCACAGTATGATGGCAAATAGGAATAGGTTTTACCCTTTCTTGCAATAAAACAGGAGGTTTTAAGATGTTCAAACAACAATTAAGGAATCAAGTTTGCATTAACCACACGTACTTGTGGTGAACATGCAAACAAACATGCTCCGATAATATATGCATTGTCTTTGAAACTGATTGGCCTACAACTTCTTTTTAGCCTTGTCTCTCCACCAGTGTTAGACCAGAGAACGCTAAAGGTGAACAGTACAATGGTAACGCAAGTATCAGAACACTCTGGCAATAGGTTTTGCCACAAGTATGTTTGGTTAATGCAGACGTAATGCATTGCAGAAGGTATCTATTTGGTGTTTCAAAATCTTAACACCTGTTTTATTACCAGAAAGGGTAAAACATATTCTTATTTTTCATACTTTGATACTGCCAAGAAGGTCCCATGATAGAGGACCTCTGACACAACACTCGCATCCTGTTTGGTGACCGAGCGAATGGGAAGTAACGTTCCACCGACCTTCTGAATCATGATGGTGAAGGGGCCCAGCATGGAGAAGCCGCGGGCAAAGTACATGATGTTGCACCATCCCAGAATGAGCGCAATCGACATGAAGATCACCTCCACGTCGTTGGTTAGCACCCGCAGCACCACAATCACCAGCACTAGGACGCCGTAGCTCATCCTGCTCACATCGAGGAGTAAAAACTCTCCAGTAGCAGTGTGTGACTGCGGTCATCCAGAACAGACTGTACAACAAGGAGACATCACGGCGATAATACACTCCACTGCTCCTGATGCGGTTGACCACCTGAATGTGAAATTGTAGGACTCGGAGAAAAATCCACGTGACCATGGGGAGAGACACACAAACTCCATACAACAAGGAGACATCACAGAGTGATTAACTCTGCCACGGGGGTCCACGATCTGGTGGATATCTAAGCCAGTTCCCAGGTCTGGATATAAAGGAGGAGGGTTCGGGCAAAATGGTGCTTATACTTCGGCCGTGAAGAAAATAAGATGAACGTAATCAAATGCACATGACGACGTAAGAGATTGGTGCCGGAGAGATGTGGCACTTCTACTTGAGCATATTGGCACTACGAGACAGAGAAGAAAGTGGAAACAAATGACGAAATGTGCAGTGGACACATGGATGGTGATAATGAAAGAGCGATTAAGTTAGATATCTTTAATTTGCTAGAGACGTTGGGAGAGATATTTACGGGAATTTCCTGGAAATTAAAGTAGTTGCCTAGTGCCACCCAACATCACAGTCCTAAGCCACAAGGATACAGGGCCTCGCCGAACGCGCAACACAAGGGACGAGATCGAGGACGTGGCGCATGTTGGACCGAGGCTTGGGGGCGTCTGTCATGGTGGGGGGTTGGCCATACTTCACCACGCTGGTCAGTGCGGGCTGTACGTATGTATGCATGTTGAACTTCTTACGCACCGTGCATAGCCAATCGCGCTAATCGGAGGTACAGGGGAAGGACAGCAGACTAAACACAAAAACAGCAGCTTTTAAAGAAATGCGTTTTCAATCTAGACGATTTAAAAGTGCATAGGTCCCAGTGGCTTCCTGATTTCGGCAAGTAGATTTACTATCACAGGTGGTGGGGGCCCTGTGTTTGTAAACAGCCGGGGCCAATTCAGAACGTCCTGCAGCAGCTGGATCACATTGCTTTCACGGAGAGTGCCGCTGTTGAGAGGGACAAAGTGGATTTTACACCAACAAATCAGATGACAAAGAATTTAAAACTGTCAGTGACGTTAAAAACCCTCATCACAGCAGAAGCTGGAGTCATTTTTGAGCCGGTCCGAGCCTGAGCAAAGAGAACCAAACAGAAATCCCAGCAAAGACAACCGCATTGCAGATTAAATGAGAAACAGTCCATGAGCATGCTGTGTAATCTTTGAAATTAATCAGCTGCAATGAAAGTCGGTTTGGACAAATTCAGTTTTAAAAACTTTATGTTAAGTTTAAGATTGGGATGGCTACATTTTCTGTTTGAGTTGGTGGACACAAAGGCAACGTGGCCACGCATTCAGTATTTTTTAGCAGCTGGTCTGGACAAGGCTGTGAGCTTTTGTACACGCCAACGCTGCACACCTCCGTGTGTTGTTACCATCGATCTGGTGGAAGTGAATTGGGGTCGTTCAAGCGAATCTCGCACAGCTAAAGTACGCATGTCAAGGTTACTACGACAGATTTGAGGCCCGAGTAAAAAGTCCACTTTTATATGTGATCAGTCGTCCAGTACGGAATCATATACACGACTGATACAGGACAGAGGCGCTGCTCACACACACACTGACGTTACGTGATGCAGAGTAGCTGCTGTGCGTCAAGTCCGCGAGCATGTTTTGTGTGGAGATGGGGCCCTCGTGCTCAGGCCTACGCCACGCAAAAACCAAAGCACTCACATGATTGCGTGGAAGGGTCCTCCTGTCACCGTATTCCCAAAGTATTTTTTTGGACCGTTTTTCATCAGGTAGAGGATCTGGAATATACAAAGCAACACCCGTACCAAAAACATCACGTTCATGCACATAGGTGTGTAGTGTAATAGCGCCGGCTGGTGGATGGCAGCGACAACTGTGGTGGACAGACAGCACACACGCTGTCTGTGTGCACGGTGTGTTAGCAGAGTGGAGAAACTAGGGCAAGGGTCACGGAGGACCCCATCTGGAGGCCCCTGGAACCTGCCAGTGGGTTCGAGAAGGGAGGTGCGATCATGGCGGAGCCAGGCCACGCTGGTAGCATAAAAGGAGCTGAGAGCGGGAGCTCGAGGCGGCCGGTTCTGGGAGTGAACTCGTCTTCTCGTCGCTGTCGTCGCTCACATCTTTTATTGCGCTACGAAGGATAGTAGTTGGTTATCTCAGTCAGCGCCGTCAGTGTTTTAGACGGCTAGTGTTGTGTACAGGCTAGGCTAAGCTACTGTGGAGAGTGTGTGGACGAGACCGTGGAAGTTGGTAATAAAGAAGGTGCCTCCTATAAACTCTGTCTCTGAATCGTTGACACTACAGATGCATATATACACAGGTATTTTATATTTTTAGTGGATCGACAACCTATGAGCACAAATGGCATATTTTAACATCTCATGCCAGATAATTAATTAATTCACACTTTTGTCCTGAATGTGCTAATGGTTTCATTGCATTTGTATTAAGAGAATGGCTCACGAGAAATGATTTGTCACGTGACCTTTGATGCACACAGTAAGGGGCAGCACTCTCTCACCCGCCCACCCTACTGGGCGGGACAGCAAGATGGCTTCAGCGTGTGTAGCAGCTTGAGTTCTGCGTGAGTGTAAACTATACGTGAGAATGTGTGAGAATGTGAGTGAGAATGAGCTGTGTGTGAGCTGCATGTGAGTGTGTGTGAGTGAGCCGTGTGTTTGAGTGAGCCGTGTGTGTGAGGGTGAACCGCGTGTGAGGGTGAGCCGTGTGAGAGAGACGTGATTATAATACTTGTGTGTTGTAAGGGTCATTGTTAGTGGGTGGTATTTTTGTGGTTGCGGCAAATTGATTATCCAGTAGTGCTTTCCTACTGTGGTGTAACGGTGTCGCTTATTTTGTGTTTTGGTGGTTAGTGAGCATTTTCCCGGCGGGCGTAACTAGGTAAGGCCGTAGGCTTTCAGTTACCGTTAGGCCTCGGCAAGGTAAGGTAATTTACCTTTTTTACCAGGTAAAGGTGTCGACATGCAAAGGGGTAAGGTAAAGGGTAGGGTAAAGGTAGCTCGGAAGAATTACCCGGTAGGGTAAAGGTAGCGCGAAGTATTACCCGGTAAATACGGTGCCTTGTTTACCGCTAAAAGCTCCGTGGCACAGTCCGTGACCTCCATTTAATAAGTAATATTAAAAAAAAAATTAAAACACGCCTTTATGAAATATACTAGTAATGGCAGAACTCCACGACTCCAGGAAGTGGACCCAAGCTTGCCATAACGTAAGGGGCCGTGGCCAATTACAGCCAACGTCAGTTGAGCGTGAACAGTTCGACCCAAGCCGAAACATAACATATAAAAAAGAATGTTTTTATTTTTTTTATTTTATTTTTAATGATAGAATATAGTATTGTCATAAGTATGACATACGTATACCAAGTTTGCAGTCGATACCACATTGGGAAGTAGGTAAAAATTGAGTTACAACAGAGTGAGTTAAAAGAAAGCGTGTACAATTGGAATAATTGAGAGTATTCTATATGAATAAAGCGCTCTACCTAGCATTTACCTGCATGTGTAGTAGTACCCCAGTAATTACCCTGTAATCGGGTAATTTGTATGGGGTAAGGGTAAAAGGTCGGGTAAAGGTAGGCTCGTTGCTTTTAACCTTTTACCTTACCTGCTGAAGGGTAAAAGGTAGAGTAGAGTGATTGTATTGTGGTAAGGTAAAAGGTAGGGTAAAGGTAGGCTCGTTGTTTTTACCTTTTACCTTACCTTGCCGAGGCCTAGTTACCGTAACGGCCTCGTGCTTTACCGGATAAGGTGAGCTTTCCCCGGCGGGAAAAACTAGGTAAGACCATAGGCTTCCATTTACTGTAGCGGCCTAGTGCGTGCTCCATCCACTGGTGCCCTGACGGAAAGCCGTGCTCTCTCAACTGCTGCCCTGAGGGAGAGCCGTGCTCCGTCCACTGCTGCCTTGAGGGAGAGACGCGCTCTATCCACTGCTGCCCTGAGGCAAAGCCGTGCTCTGTCCACTGCTGCCCTGAGGCAAAGTCGTGCTCTCTCTGCTGCTGCCCTGAGGGAGAGCCGTGCTCTCTCCACTGCTGCCCTGAGGCAGGGCCGTGCCCGATCCACTGCTGCCCGGAGGGAGCCCCGTGCTCTCCACTACTGGCTTGAGGGAGAGCCGCGCTATTTCCACCGCTTCCGTGTCGTGGGCGCTGCCCCAGAGCAAGGAGGCGCTGCTGCAGTCGTTTAACAAGCTGCTCAAGGACGACGTTCGCTCCATCCTGGAAAACTTCACGAAGGTCGTCAAAATGGCCAAGGGTCGTGAATGAAGAGTCCCCTGTGTGGCCTTCAGTGGGGCCGTCTGGTCAGGCAGCAGAGACATGAGAGGCCAAGAAACGACATTCCAGTCATGGACTGTGCTTAAGGAGGGCTAGGTCGAGCACCATCCTGCGGCGGGGAAAGGAGGCGGTGCAAGCATTTTCAGCCGAGCCGACAACAGCCAAGAATCTGCTGTCCCTATCTGGGGGGGCTGTTCAACCCTAGCACATGGAGAAGAAGCCGTGCATGTGTGACAAGTGCGGCAAGACATTTTTCTCGCGCTCGGCCTACAAATATATAATAAAGTATTAAAGCTTTCGTGACTGCATAAAATTACTCATTGTTTTTTTCGGTAAAGTCGCGTTTGTAGAAATACAATAAAATTATATTTAAAAAAACAATCACAACGTTTCGATCACAACGCAAGCGATCTTCATCAGGTGTCAAGAACAAATCACGGAGGTAAATACAACAAAAAGATGAGAGACGAGAATTCAATAAACCTGAAAAAACATTATGTGAAGCACATCCAGTCAGGCCAACAACACAGTTAGACACTTCCTGGCGGACCACGAATTTCAGAAGTGTTAAATTTCGTGTTCAACCTTTGGATTGCACATACCAGCATAGATAGAATGAAAAATACGAGGTACATGGTCGGTAGAAATACATATACAAGTCCACCAATAGGTAAGGAGGGAGGAAAGACGGACAGGGAGGCAGAGAGAGAGGGGGGGGGGGGTGCTGGAGGGATGAACAGAAGCTTAAATAGGAAATAGGGTTGGAGGGGGGGGAGGGGTCAGAGCGAGAGCGGCAGCTCAAACACGCACATCTTACACATACAAAACGGCAGCTCAAAAAAGGACCACCTGTAAATACAAAACGGCAGCTCAAAAAATGACCACCTCTTGTAAATACAAAACGGCAGCTCAAAAAGGGCACATCTTACACATAATTACAACGGTAACTTCCCCGTAGAAGTGTGATAATAAAGTATTAAAGCTTTCGTGACTGCATAAAATTACTCATTGGTTTTTTCGGTAAAGTCACGTTTGTAGAAATACAATAAAATTATATTAAAACAAAAAACAATCACAACGTTTCGATCACAACGCAAGCGATCTTCATCAGGTGTCAAGAACAAATCACGGAGGTGAATACAACAAAAAGATGAGAGACGAGAATTCAACAAACCTGAAAAAACATTATGTGAAGCACATCCAGTCAGGCCAACAACACAGTTAGACACTTCCTGGCGGACCACGAATTTCAGAAGAGTGTTAAATTTCGTGTTCAATCTTTGGATTGCACATACCAGCATAGATAGAATGAAAAATACGAGGTACACGGTCGGTAGAAATACATATACAAGTCCACCAAGAGGTAAGGAGGGAGGAAAGACGGACAGGGAGGCAGAGAGAGAGGGGGGGGATGAACAGAAGCTTAAATAGGAAATACGGTTGGAGGGGGGGAGGGGCCAAAGCGAGAGCGGCAGCTCAAACACGCACATCTTACACATACAAAACGGCAGCTCAAAAAAGGACCACCTCTTGTAAATACAAAACGGCAGCTCAAAAAATTACCACCTCTTGTAAATACAAAACGGCAGCTCAAAAAGGGCACATCTTACACATAATTACAATGGTAACTTCCCCGTATAAGTGTGATAATAAAGTATTAAAGCTGCCGTTTTGTATGTGTAAGATGTGCGTGTTTGAGCTGCCGCTCTCGCTCTGGCCCCTCCCCCCCTCCAACCGTATTTCCTATTTAAGCTTCTGTTCATCCCTCCAGCACCCCCCCCCCACCTCTCTCTCTGCCTCCCTGTCCGTCTTTCCTCCCTCCTTACCTCTTGGTGGACTTTTATATGTATTTATACCGACCGTGTACCTCGTATTTTTCATTCTATCTATGCTGGTATGTGCAATCCAAAGGTTGAACACGAAATTGAACACTCTTCTGAAATTCGTGGCCCGCCAGGAAGTGTCTAACTGTGTTGTTGGCCTGACTGGATGTGCTTCACATAATGTTTTTTCAGGTTTGTTGAATTCTCGTCTCTCATCTTTTTGTTGTATTCACCTCCGTGATTTGTTCTTGACACCTGATGAAGATCGCTTGCGTTGTGATCGAAACGTCGTGATTTTTTTTGGTTTAATATAATTTTATTGTATTTCTACAAACATGACTCTACAAATATGTTTTTTTCTATTCCGCTTGTGTGTTAATCTGTGTATACCCCGGATATTTTAAAGATGGCAATTCTCCTGCTGTGTATCATACTGCTGTCCTTCCCGGCCATATCTAGTGCCACACTCAACTCTACAAACGGCTACCCTCGTTAATTTGCGCCCATACTTGTTGTTCGATTTTCCACTAGACCTGCAAATGAAACAGCTCATAGACACTTCTACACTCCATCATTGTATCCTTTTAAACCCTATCTTTGTCCCATTACTTCACCAGCACTCCTTCCAAACTTCATTCTGCTCTTAAAAATAATACCATCTGCGAGCTGCTGCTATTCGTCCAAGGTTCGCCGCTCTTCATCCTTTCACAGAAAATACTTCTGCAAACTATTAATTCAACTTTTCTTATTTCTGGGTGGTATTGAGCTTCATCCTGGCCCAAATGTAAAGAACTCGTATAATTCTGTAGATTTTTCTGGCAGAAAAGGTGGTGGTGTTCTACATGTCAACATCAGAGGGCTTGTGATTAAATTAAGTCAACTAAAACTAGAAGTGGCAAATCTTGACCCGGACATTTTTTGCCTAACAGAAATATTTCTCACTCCTGCCGTCAATGACTTGCAGATTACGATTGACGACTACAACCTTTTTCGGCTTGACCGAGGATCTAAAGGAGGTGGAATTGCCATCTATGTTCGTAATACTATTGCATGTTCACCAGCTCACTCCTTGTTTAAAAAATGTTGCTTTGAAAGTTTGGCTCAGAATAACTCTCCCAAATATTCAACAGGTATTGGTAGTGTGCAGCTATAGACCACCTAGTGGGAAGGATGTTGAAGCTGCATCTGCACTGAGAGAGCTTTTTGGGGGCCTCCCTAAAGGGGAAATAGTTTTAGTGGGTGATCTAAATTGGAATTGGCTAAACCCGCCGGCCGTAGCCACAAATTTTACAGATGAATTTAACCTGTTTCAATTAATAAATGTCCCCACAAGACCCAACCTAAAAAATCCGGGACAGTAAACTCTGCTTGACGTTCTATTGACAAATGCCCCTCACAATTTCGCACTGACTGGTGTTCTGGGTAATAACCTTAGTATCACTCCTTCATTTTTGTGGTGAGATCATCAGCCAGACCCAAAGCCCCCCCTAAAATTGTTGAGAAGCACTCTTTGAGGCACTTCAGCACTCAGGCATTTACTAATGATGTGCTTCACTCGGATATTGACAAGATCTGTGATATCCCCAACCTGACTACGGCTTGGGAGACTTTCAGGTACACGTTTCTCCAAATTCTTAACAAACATGCTCCGTTGGTTAGATTTAAAACTAAAGGCAACCACCCACCATGGTATGATCCTTTGATTACAAAGCTCACGAAAACTAGGGACAAGGCTTGGGCATGTGCTCAGAAAAGTAATTTGGTAAATGACTGGCTAGAATACAGGATTTTAAGGAATAGATTCGTCAAAAAAATACGGCATACAAAAAATGCCTACTTTTCCTCCACTCTCCTGTAATCACATGGAAATGCCAGGATTTTTTGGAAAACAATCAAATGTATCGAAAAGGCATCCAAAACAGAATCTGCCCGTTGAGCTTAACTGAAATGAGGAATATTATTCAGATCCCAAAAAAATAGTTGACAATTTTAACTTTCATTTTTCTGAAGCTGGTAATCTTTTTGATAATGTATTGGGAGTCACCCCTGCTCATGCAAATTCCTACACCCCTGTCCAAACATTAAACGGATTTAGTTTCCAGCCAATCCACGAAAGTAATGTTCTGAAACAACTGTCCTACCTCAAAGGGTCCTCCTCTACTGGAGCAGGTAGTTTTCCCGTCTTTGCTCTACTAACTGTTGGTCACCTAATATACAAACCTAAAGCCCATATTTTCAACCTGTCCATCAAAGAAGCATCAGTTCATCTTCTTTGGTTCTTTCGGTAAAGTCACGTAGAATGAGAATAAAATAATAAATTGATCAAATAAAATAACAATAATATTCTCACGACGTTTCGGCCACAACACAAGCGGCCAAAACGTCTTGAGAATATTATTGTATTATTTTATTTTATCAATTTATTATTTTATTCTCATTCTACGTGACTTTACCGAAAGAACCAAAGAAGATGAATCCTTGCAGTCACGAAAGCTTTACATAGAAAAGCATCAGTTCCTCTAGAATGGAAACATTCCTATGTCCGTCCACTTCACAAAGGGGGCCCTAAAGATGATCCCAATAACTATCGACTTATCTCAATTTTGTCCCCATTGATGGAAATTTTTGAAAAATTATTGAACTACCAAATTAGCAGTTTCCTGTCCACCAACAATCTACTGCATCTAAAACAATCTGGGTTCCGAAAAAAATACAGCACCACATCTGCTGCATTAGACTCTCTGAATCAAATTTACAGTAGCCTTGATAATAAGCAGTACTGTGCCTGTCTTTTTCTTGACCTGTCCAAAGCTTTTGATAAGTAGACCACAACACCCTGCTTAGAAAACTAAGTTGCCTCGGCTTTTCCAAATACACAGTAAATGGTTTAAATATTACCTCTTTTCTCGCACCCAAACTGTATTCACAGATGGTTGGAGGTCAAACAGTGTAAAGATAACAAAAGGGGTTCCACAGGGTTCCATCCTCTGCCCCCTCTTGTTCTCTCTTTATGTCAATGACTTGGGCACTGACCTGGATCATTCCAGGGTAAATCATTTTGTAGATGACACGATACTGATTACTGCTGGCCGCTCTCCGGATGACGTGATTGCTAAGCTCCAGGGTGATTTCAACAAACTACATCAGCTAGTTGCTCTTAAACTAGTCCTGAATACCTCCAAAACCAAGATGCTATGCTTCTCACCGTGACTAAAGCAGGAAGTTATTTTTCCCCAATTGCATTCCTTAAATAATTATCAAATAGAGCAAGTCAAGATCTATAGGTATCTTGGGGTCATCCTGGATTCAAAACTGAATTTTGAAGATCACATTGATTATATTGGTAAAAAGACAAAAATAAAAATTGTTTTTCTGTATCGACACAAGCACTGCTTCCCCCCTATGTTCCGTTTGGAATTGATAAAAGCTACCATACTGCCTCTACTCGATTACTGTGATATCGTGTATAAATTAGCCCCAAGTACTGTACTGAAGAAGCTTGAGTCCATCTATCACTCGGCCTTAAGATTTGCATTGAACTGCCTATATAGGACTCACCACTGTGATCTCTACATTGGGTCAAACTTAACATCTCTTAATGTTTGACGGCTTGTGCACCAGATCTTATTTATTCACGATGTACTTACAAAAAAATCCGCAGACTACCAACTGGATCTCCTCTCTGTTTCAAAGAACAAATTTTACCTCAGGTCTTGGCTCATCTACCAGCTTCACATTCCCTATTGCCGTACAAAAACCGGAGGAAGGGCCTTTGCTATTGATTCCTCCAGGGTCTGGAATGCTATTGCCAATAAACTACAACTTGAATCACTAACTATGAGATCTTCACTCAAAACTGCTCTAGAGGAGTTGTACACCCCTAGCTGCCACTGCTATTCAGTGGCCTAAAATAAAATAAAATGTTTCACTCCGGATGACCGCTGCAAAGTATTATCTGTATTTTGATTTAGTGTGCTGATCTTAAAGGTGCATTGAAAAATGTGATACTCCGACTGATGCTCCTGTTGTTGTGGAGTGACTCATGCAGCCAGCTATGGCTCTAGGGTTTGGTGTTACATGTTATTTATGTAGTTTATTGTTACAAATTCGGTCACAGTCCCTATGATCACTGTTACATTGCATTTATGGCTTTATTTTGGTGATTTCGAAAAGTTTTTTGGTTTGGCCATGTTTTTGTTTATTGTAGTACGGAGTTGACTGATGGCCTTTAACTTAGTTGTCTTGTGGTTGTTTTTGTTGTTGTTTGACTTGCATCCCACTGGGATTTTTGCACACAGCGTTGGTGTACGGTGCTATTTCAGCAATATTTTGATGTTTTTTCCTGGAATTTCTGTTTGTACAGTCACATAGTCACTTTAAGATGTTTTCTTGTTCATGTTTTTGTTTTTTGTTTGTTGCGGTTGCACCCGATTCAAGAGCCAAATGGCTCACAGGGCTATACCAAATAAATGGAACTATGAACTACAGTGAGCGATGCTCGTCACCCCACAGCTCAGAGCTGCCCTTGATTGGCACACATTACAATCATTTTGGCCATAGGTCATTTACCACCGAGTTGAGAACATCACCTCGCGGCGCCTGAGAACCTGGTCTAAGAATCGCAGGCTGCTAAAACTTCCCGGATTTGAACCCCACCAGGATGTCGGTGATGCTGCCTCGGCGCTCTCGACTTTTGAGCAGCTCGGCCACCTTGTTTTGCGTGAATATTTATGTTGAGAGTGGACATTGCACTTTCGCCAATTTTCACCGCACAATCGGAGCAGTCTAACTCTGATATCGCGTGCTCACTCAATATTAAAATGGAATTGAAAAAAAATCGAATCTACCCGTGTGTTCATCATTTCTCCGGACTGAAGGAACTAATGAAAATAGTTTATTCAAGTTTTGCGTCAACGTGTGTGTCTCTCTCTCTCTCTCATGGAGGTGCGGGGGTAAGACAACAAACTAAACACAAAAAGCAGTTCTAAACAAATGAGCTCTTAATCTAGATTTAAATATCTGGAATTGCATGCAAACCTTGGGATAGAAAGTGGAACACGTGGATCTTTTAACGTACGCAGGTAAATACATCATTCAAACTGCTCCGGAACTTATTTGGGCTTTGTCAGGACGTGTTGTCACTGCTAGAGAGGGGCGGTGGCCGATGGCCGAGACTAAAAATAGAGCGGCAGCCCATGGACGGAACGCGTCTGAGAGAGGACGTCCACCGTGGGGATGAATGGATGGATGTCGTATTTGCAGGATGATGAGAGGCGGTGGCGTACTGAGGTTTTCATCCAGCAGTGGATTATTCATGGCTGATAATGATGAAGATAACATGAGGCAGGAGGATGTGGTACGTTGCAAAGTGGAGGGGAAGAGGTGGAGCAGCCGTGCTTGTGTAAGCGACGACAGCGACGAGGTGGAAGAAGCAGTGATTGTGAAACCAACCTCCATGATGGAGATACGAACCTCCGTGATGGAGATACCAACCTCCATGATGGAGATACCAACCTCCGTGATGGAGATACCAACCTCCATGATGGAGATACCAACCTCCATGATGGAGATACCAACCTCCATGATGGAGATACCAACCTCCATTATGGAGATACCAACCTCCATGATGGAGATACCAACCTCCATGATGGAGATACCAACCTCCATGATGGAGATACCAACCTCCGTGATGGAGATACCAACCTCCGTGATGGAGATACCAACCTCTGTGATGGAGATACCAACCTCCATGATGGAGATACCAACCTCCATGATGGAGATACCAACCTCCGTGATGGAGATACCAACCTCCGTGATGGAGATACCAACCTCCATGATGGAGATACCAACCTCCATGATGGAGATACGAACCTCCGTGATGGAGATACCAACCTCCATGATGGAGATAGCAACCTCCATGATGGAGATAGCAACCTCCATGATGGAGATACCAACCTCCATGATGGAGATATCAACCTCCATGATGGAGATACCAACCTCCATGATGGAGATACCAACCTCCATGATGGAGATACCAACCTCCATGATGGAGATATCAACCTCCATGATGGAGATATCAACCTCCATGATGGAGATAGCAACCTCCATGATGGAGATACCAACCTCCATGATGGAGATATCAACCTCCATGATGGAGATACCAACCTCCATGATGGAGATAGCAACCTCCATGATGGAGATACGAACCTCCATGATGGAGATACCAACCTCCATGATGGAGATACCAACCTCCATGATGGAGATAGCAACCTCCATGATGGAGATACCAACCTCCATGATGGAGATACGAACCTCCATGATGGAGATACCAACCTCCATGATGGAGATACCAACCTCCATGATGGAGATATCAACCTCCATGATGGAGATACCAACCTCCATGATGGAGATACCAACCTCCGTGATGGAGAAACCAACCTCTGTGATGGAGATACCAACCTCCGTGATGGAGATACCAACCTCCGTGATGGAGATACCAACCTCCATGATGGAGATACCAACCTCCATGATGAAGATACCAACCTCCGTGATGGAGATACCAACCTCCATGATGGAGATACCAACCTCCGTGATGGAGAAACCAACCTCTGTGATGGAGATACCAACCTCTGTGATGGAGATACCAACCTCCGTGATGGAGATACCAACCTCCGTGATGGAGATACCAACCTCCATGATGAAGATGGTGATGGCTCCGAGCACCGTGATGATCTCCCCCATGAGACGAACGTAGTCCCAGTCGCTCTCGTAAGAATCCTGAGAGGCAGACCAGACGGCAAACACGGTCGAGCGAGCGAGTGCTGTGAACACCTGCGAGTAATGTTACGATAGTGCTGCTGATGAGCAAAGGTCACATGAGGTTTATGGAACTCTCAATAACTCTATAGATCTCTATGTAACTCTATGGCTCACTATGCAACTCTATGGATCTCTATGTAAGTCTATGAATTTCTACGTAACTCTATGTAACTCTATGGATCTCTATGTAACATTATGGATCTCTAAGTAACTCTATGGATCTGTATCTAACTTTAGGGATCTCTACGTAACTATATATATCCATGTAACTATGTATATCTACCCAACTCTATGGATCTGTATGTAACTCTATGGATCTTTATCTAACTCTATGTAAATGTCACCAGTGCCAACGCTCTGGGCTATGGTCCTCCCTATAACAGAGCCATTTAGTCCACTGGGGGCCTTTCCAGCTGAAATAAGTCTGTGTCTAAGCTGTCTTCATCATTAGCTATGAGCTATCCACTTCTGGATGAAGGCCTTCCTATTCCGTCGCCATCCCTCATGGTCATGTGATGCATTCTTAAACGTGAGCTGTATGTATGTTGAACCTCTTTCGCACCGTACATTGCCAACCGTGCAATTCCGAGATGTGGGGAAAGGGCAAAAACTACACACAAAAGCAGTTCTAAAGATATGAGTTTTCAATCTAGATTTAAAAGTGCATAGCGCCAGTAACTTTCTAATCTCAGAAGGAAGCGCATTCCAGACGGCCGCAGAAGTGCATCTGAAAGAGTGTGCATTGCAGCGACCATCTTTATTTAATGGCTAGCCAAAAGCCACTGCGAAGATGACTGGAGTTTACGGAATGGTTCATGTTCCTTGACGAGATCACCAATGGTAGTGGTTCATTTGTGGCAAGCACTTTGTGTGTAGCTAGCGCGATCTTAAAATGCATTCGTTTGGCAACCGGAAGCCAATGCAGCTCGGCAAGCACTGGACAGACGCAGTCGGATCTTGCAGTACCCATTACAGCACGTTCCACAATAGTTTTGTGTACAAAGCTGCAGCTTGCAGTTTGAGCTGACGTCATCGCTTCAAACTCGACGTCTTTCTGAGCACGTCCCCATCTCGTGCTGCCGTTCCGTCGTTCGTCTCGACCACCGGCTATCGTCCAGGCCTGGATACGACGCGTCCTGCCCAAGGTCCACTCACTGAGGCTGACGTTCAATGCGGCATCCCTGAGCCGCCCGTCTTCCCTATTCCACGTGTTGGGAGGCTCGGGCGGCACCGGGGGCAGTTCATCATAACCTGGAGCAAAAGCCCCTGGGTGGGGATTAAGTAGGGAACTCAAATACGCTTGGCCAGTTAAGCACAATGTGAGACTAAGCCTCGGACAATGAGTGACGGGCAAGCAATGTGGACCGGGGGTATAAGAGCGGAGAGCAAAGAGAGGAGGGAGTTGTGGATGCATTGCTGAAGCGTGGCATGTTATCTGCCATATAACCGGGGACGTTACCTGTGAGGTTATCCAATAGAGATACCTCGCTGAACATGGCGTGGGCTCGATTCCTTTCACGTGCATTCCTTTCTGCGTCTCTGAATGCAATTACACGCACGCACTTCTCCGTGCCTCTCTGCGAACTCTTTAGCTTTTGTTCTATTTTCTTGGTGAACCATTCAAATTCGGATGCCACGGTGACAAGATGTTAACTACCTACGTCCGATATACAGGAGGTTGTGGGTTCAATCCCGACCCTGACGCCTGCTGTATATTTTGAGTTTGCAAGTCTCTCTCTTCCCGTGGTCATGCGGATTTTTCTCTGGGTCCTCCGGTTTTTCCCTCCAAATTTAGAATCAACGTCACGCGTTTAGAGTATTTGACTGCTATACATTTCCACATGATAAGGCACTTCGTTGAGCAATGATTTGTGGCCAGGTCGCTTCTGAAAAAGAGCCACATAGCTCAGTGGGGAACTTACCTGGTAAAATAAAAACCCAGCATACGACGTTTCGATTGCAACGCAAGCAATCATCATCAGGTATAGAAGAGCTAAATTTAAGAGAGAGAGGAAACACAGAGAGATGGAGAAGCACATCAAATTGAACAAGATTTAGTAAAATTTGGAAACAATATAATGCAGCACAGAGGGTCGGTCAAAACACAATTAACGCATGGTCTGGCTGGTTACGTTATTTCAGAGATTGCTAAATTATAGGTTAAGAGTGATAGAGTACAGATCACAGACACATATACAGACATCCAAGCAGAGAGAGCCAGCACAGAGACACACAGAGACACACACACATGGGACAGAGTGAAACAATGCTTCTGTGTCGAAGCCTTAAATAGAGGGGAGGGAGGGGGGGGTTGGAGACAGAACAAAGGAATACAAATTAGATGGACTGGGAGCCACCGTACATGCAGAAGTCAGATTAGCATGCCCACAGGGACTGTGGAGAGAAACAAGCCACATGGACTGGGAGCCACCGCACATGCCGATGCAGCGTGGTGAGGGGGGAGAAGGGGGCACAGAAGTCAGATTAGCATGCCCACAGGGACTGTGGAGAGAAACAAGCCACATACACGTAGACACAGAGGCAGAAACACAGCTAGAGACAACACAGAGACACAAACTAATCTGACTTCTGTGCCCCCTTCCCCCCCCCTCACCACGCTGCATCGGCATGTGCGGTGGCTCCCAGTCCATGTGGCTTGTTTCTCTCCACAGTCCCTGTGGGCATGCTAATCTGACTTCTGCATGTACGGTGGCTCCCAGTCCATCTAATTTGTATTCCTTTGTTCTGTCTCCAACCCCCCCTCCCTCCCCTCTATTTAAGGCTTCGACACAGAAGCATTGTTTCACTCTGTCCCATGTGTGTGTGTCTCTGTGTGTCTCTGTGCTGGCTCTCTCTGCTTGGATGTCTGTATATGTGTCTGTGATCTGTACTCTATCACTCTTAACCTATAATTTAGCAATCTCTGAAATAACGTACTCAGCCAGACCATGCGTTAATTGTGTTTTGACCGACCCTCTGTGCTGCATTATATTGTTTCCAAATTTTACTAAATCTTGTTCAATTTGATGTGCTTCTCCATCTCTCTGTGTTTCCTCTCTCTCTTAAATTTAGCTCTTCTATACCTGATGATGATTGCTTGCGTTGCAATCGAAACTTCGTATGCTATTATGGAATTTTATTTTATTATTTCTTATTTCTACGTGACTTTACCGAAAAAACCAAATAGTAATTCCTGCAGTCACGAAAGCACCAAATCAAGTTAAAATAAAAACCGTAATAACAAATAGTTAAATATTAGCCGTGCTTGTAATAAACAGAAACAACAGCTTCACCGTGTGCCTTATAACCATGTTATTTCTAACATTGACTCTCTGACGTGAATGCCGTCGGCGTGTAATTTAATCAGGGTGAAATTAAAATACACAGGTGAGATTTGACTGAGGCACTTTTGTGACCTTGCGGCTTGTTCGAGAAGTTTGTGGTTCAAACCCCGGTGGGCCGCGCCCTGGTTAATCCTGCACATGCGTTGCTCACGAACACTGAACGCTGTCTGCATGGAAGTGGACTCCAAAGAGTCCCCGTGTCGTTATTCGGAGCACAGCGTGGGCATCACGGTACCAATTCCCGAACGCTACTTTTGAGTTGCCAAAGCATTTGAAAGTGCCCTATGGGATGTGAATCCTCACATGCGGCGACGTACCCTTATTTGCTTGGAACCCATTATGGTGGCGTTGTCGAGCCTGTTCACGTGCTGCAGAGGACGCATGATGCAGCAGACGGTGAAGATGAGGATGTAGAAGATGTAGAGAACGGTCCAGATGATGAAGTACTTGAAACCGTACACTTTCCACTTGTGGTGGAGGAGCTCTTTGATGGGCGTCATTCCGATCAGGTTGCGGGCCTTGTGGGCAGGCAGTGAGACACGGGCAGAGCGAGCAGTGACACACGGGGTGAGACAGTGCGAGCAGTGAGGCGCGTTTGACCGTGGGGTTCTGCCGAACAGCGTGCATTTACAGAGGCACAATTTTGTGCTTCGGAATGACGCGAAGTTGCTCTGGTTCCATAAAAACGGGAAAAAGGTCCTCAATGTGTGGGTTGTCCCCGTGGCTGGGCCATATGTAGGGGGGCATCTCTCTGGGGCTCAGCTCGTATCATCGCGATCGTGGCCGCGGGCAGCACGTGGCGTGGGCCTGACAGACGAAACCTGCCTGGGCCGCGATGTTTGACTTATTTCGTTTCATACTTTATCTTCGTCGTCGTCGTTCGTGCAAATTTTGCATCTCTCACGCTCGCCGAGGAACCACAAGACGAGCTGGAAGGCAGCAGCAGCAGCCACGTGGTGAGCTGGCGTTACTAGCAATTGCCAGAACTCTGCGTTCCTCTACATGTTAAATGGTTTTCTGCCAAATAATGAGTATTTTTTATGTATGTACGTTGAATTTCTTTCACACCACCATACGTAGCCAACCGTGGTGCGGGGGCGGGGGAGGTGCGTTCATATGTGTGGGAGAAAACCCACGCGCACGAGGGGGCAACGCTCTATCCCCGTACAGAAGGGACAGATGACATTGGTCCGCACTTTGTTGTACCACCCTCTCCTGGACGTCCATGGGAAAGGGAGTTTCACAACATCTATGCGGTGATCGACCAACCCCCGCTGCTGCTGCCTCCACAGCGCTGGACTACAGACCACACCTCTGGTCTACAGGCCACAACCCTGGCTTGCAGGCCACAGTGCTGGACCACAGACCACATCGCTGGACTCTGGCCTGCAGGCCACGCTCAGTGCAGCTGCGGCATGGCCACGAGAGGTTGCAGGTTCAAACTCAATCCCAGAGAATCAATAACGCATGCGTCTGTAGTAATGTGCATTTTCGAAACTGAGCAAATCTCTCATATAGATAGTAATTCAATAACTATGAGTGCAGTTATTATGTCACAAGAAACACAAAGACAAAGATCCTCCGTGTAGCCTCACTAGACTGTTGTGGCAAGTGCTGTTAGTGATCACCTATGAAGGCCGGCATGGTACACGAGGGGGTGGGTGACCAACACCATCCTCCACCGCCTTTGTTGCCCAAGTGGCGATGTTTACACACACCACACTCAATTGCGCCTGAGTCGACCTAGGGGAGGCCCAGTTCAGATAATTATCACTGGTGTTGGCCATGAGCCGGAATAGAATTCGGGTCGCCGAGTTCATAGCGCAGTGTGTTAACTGCTACTCTACCGTTTCTCTTCTACCCGACCGCTCGTGCTTACACAACAACAACCGCCATTTGCCAATCAGTGGTGGTGAAGTCACCACGACGCTTGTGCCAGGCTATGTGCACCTTGAGGCCATGTGAAGTGTCGAACGCCCACTGGCAGGAGGTCACGGGGCATACCCAGGTGCCACAGGTCGACTGACTGAGATGACTGGCTGATGCACCACCTGTGCACCCTACTGTGCCAACTTGCTGTGCTTTAGCCACCCGGCACTTCGCTCATTGTTGTGAGCGTTGCTCCTCCGCCCTCTGTTGTTGTTGGAGGGCGACTACCTCCAATTGCCCAGTAGCATCCTTCATGAGCCTCCTCCACTGAGGCCGATCTTGACACCGCTGGTACCAGTCATTGGTAAGTCCACTCAGCTCCACGTCCTCCTGTACCACATCACTCCATCTCTTCTCTAGCCCATGCCGCGCCCATTTAGTCCCCTCTATCCGGCCGAACAAAAGCTGTTTAGGCATGCAGTGGCTGGGCATGCGGGCTACATGACCCAGCCAATGCAGCCTTGCCCGCCGGAGGAGCTCACCGATGGGATTTTGCCCAGATCTTTCAAGGATTTGTGAGCTCCTCACACAATCCAGCCTCGTTAAATCCAGGATGGATCGTAGGCAGGCCAGCCTAAATGTTTCTAACCAGCGAAGATGCTTCATTAGGGGGGGGTCCACGTTTCGCAAGAATAGAGAAGGGAGGGAATGACCGTGGCCGAGAAGACCTGAAGCTTCGTGCGGAGTGACAGACCAGGTAGCTTCCACACAGCGTTACGCAAACGATGAAAAGATATTGCCACTCGTCTGATTCGGAGTGAGACCTCTGCTGTTAAACTGGAGCCGGTCATGAGCACACTGCCCAGGTATGGGAAACTCTCCACTCTCTCCACAACTGCCCCATCACCGATTGGGAGTTGTGGAGGTGGAGTGTCCGATGATACACACACGCATACACTCACACGTGTTTGATGTTGGGCACGCCGCATGGCCCAGCGGAGTGACCGTCATGTGACGGTGTCATGACAACACGGGCAACAGCAACTGACTATAGCGATCGCAATTCGTTACCGAGTGCTGATGACGTCCCAGATGGACACACAAACAGGAACCACCTGACCATACCTCACACAGGGCCCTTTAAATTTCACAGTCCTCTCCATGTTGGAATCGCCAGGAAATCAAAACGAGGAGCGAAATAATTGAATGCAAGCCTAGTAGAGCGCCACGTAGACCTCGAGGAGTCCATGCCTCCAGCTTCGCCGGTGGCGGATTAGCTTCCTTGATTAGCTTCTCCTATCAGGGTATCGAAGCATGGAGTCTCATGCTGTTGTATATATAGGCCTTTTTCTAAAAATGTATATTAAGAATAATTCTGCCAATATTTTTTAAAAATAATAATAGATCGGGGTGTCGCTTGGGGCACAAAGGGGGTGATGCGAACCCCCTCCCCTCAAACAGCAGCTGCCTCTCAAAAGCCACACCAGGCAAGTAAGTAGCCATAAAGGTAATTTTAAAAAATCCCGTTGCAAAAGGGGGAGGGGGGGTTGCTAATGAGATTCTGGGGAAATCTCTACCGGACTTCAAAGGCCGCCACAAAGCAAGTACAAGCAAGAGGCGCCCCTCTCAGAGAGACAAAAATGTAACACCCCCAGCCGTGGGGGAAGAGGGGGGAGAACGCAACCGGACAGGGGGACCCCCCCCCCTCCTTCCAGATTAGTTATTGCAGAGGGTTGAAGGACTGGAAGGACGCACTTGGGGGCAATTTGGAGCATCTATTTCCATTGATGGCGGGGTGGCTTGAGGAAGGGGACAATAACCAGGCCTTGATGAGGCTTATATTGCTATAATAAAATTAGAACAAACACATACACTGGACAAACAGCTGTTCCTACAGGATGAGAGCAAAATCAAAGGAATTCCGGTCCTTTGTGAGAAGGCGAGCCGAGGGGAGAGAATTTCAGATATAAGCAGGGACACAACACACACAATTTAGTCTTGCAAGGGGCAGGCTCCAGGGCATGGCCTCGAGATCAACCATGGGTGAGAGAAGGGACGGTGTATTGTGAAGAGCTGAGTTCGGCATGGACCGACAGTATCGCTGAAAGTTTAATTCTACATTTATCCTGATGTTTTGAGTCACTTGCAGAATCGAGGATTGCGATAATATGTATTGTACTAAGCTATCAGAGTTGTGTAAGAGGTGTGCTAATACAATTTACAAGTTTTGAGAGTGAGTAATCCAGCCAGCGACAAGCAGCTCACAGCAAGTGTCCTCTTGGAAGAAGGGTGGAGAGCACGAATGTTGAGCAATGACAAGGCGAAGCCCTGAAGGAAGGGTGGGGGAGGCAACACTGAATGCCAGCGCAAAACTGGCAGTTGCCCGCTAAAGGAGAGAGAACGGAGCAGTGGAAAGAGCCTGAGCCAGCGCAGCCCTGAAGTAAGGGCGGGAGAGGCACCAGTGGGTGCCCGCGTGAAGCTGGCAGCTGCACGATAAAGGAGAGAGCACGGAGCAGGGGAAAGAGCCTGACCAGCCGTCCGTGAGGAAGAGTGTCAGCACCGGCGAGAGCGCCGTGGGTTCGACCCACACACACACCGACAAGCCCCAGCTGGGAACCAAGACAAGAGTGAGGAACGGCGACCAGCGGACGAGCTGCGAGCGCTATCTGACGACAGAATCATCGCACAACGCCGACAGCGAGCATCGCACCAACTCAACCAACCACCAGTGGAGAGAGCTGGCAACGCCAAGAGGAAGAGTGTTGGCACAGGCAAGAGTGCCGTGTGTTCAATACACACACACACCGTCCCAGCGGCCCTGCTGGGAACCCGAGGTATTTTCAGCACAAGGAACGCCGTACCGCGTAAGCCACCAAGTCAACAAGTGGCAAAGAAGACACCCACACACAGCACACATATCGGGACTAATAAGATTGTTCCAAAAAGTTATCTTTGTGTTTCATGAAGGATTGCCATTCCAAGGTAGTGCGTTAAATATCAGCTGATTGTGAAAAGCATTGCTCCCTGTCGAGTTACATGAATACGATTGTTTAGAAGTATTTCAGTCATTCGTTTTCGTGAATTGCATAATCTTAACAATGAATTAATTGAGGTCTACTTTTACTTTCGGGACATGTTTCTTTATTACTGTTCGTATGAATATTGTCACATTAGTTTTTAAGGACTTTTTCCCATCGCCGTGTATGCTCGCTTTACTCTGAGGAATTAACCGATTGTTCTGTTACCCAGTTAACAAACGTAACCATTGAGGGTTATTTGTACGGATCAATGACATTCCAAGCATAAGAGTTCGCATATTAGAGTGTTATGTTTTTGTTTGGAGATTAAAGTTGCTTAACACAGAAGAGTCTGAGTGGTGCCTTCCTAAGTTCATGCATAATAATCTTAATTATAAGAACTGTATCCTGCGGTGGGATCTGAATTTTGAGACCTGACATAAAAACACTACAACACAATAAGTAAAAGTTAAAGCAAGAATCATTGTATTATCCAGATTGATAAGAGAACCCTAGACAACGAAGCTGAGCTTAATCAGCATACTTACATCACACTTGCATAACTTAATGCAATTACACTTTCTTCATTGTATTATCCCGATTCATAATACAACCCTAGACAATGAGGCAGAGCCTAATGATCATAATTGCAAACATTAGCATAATATCATAGATTTGCATACCTTAATACCTTCCTAATTCTAATTAGCATATAATAATTTACATACTTACATAAATTAGCATAATGTTGGCTAATTACACATTTTTTGTACATTTTCAAGACCCAATATATACAACAATGCCGTATTGTATAGCACATTGTAGATTTGAAGCTTTCGTGACTGCAAGGATCCATACTCTTTGGTTCTATTCGGTAAAATCACGTAGGAAGAAAAAAATCACGACATTTCGGCCACAACACAAGTGGCCTTCATCAGGTGAAGGGGACCAAACTGTCCAGAGGACAGCGTTGGAGTGAAGAAAGCCAAGCGCAGGTCACCTCCTTTAAGCTGTGAGGGGGTAAACAGAAAAAACGCCTTGACAAAGGAATTAGCATAAAATGTAAAGCTGTGCAAGCTTGGAATTAGCATACTTTACACCACCGTGAGAGTTTGGGATGCCACTAATTGAATAAATATACTGTACCATTGAAAATGTGTTTAATGTTTGGTTCGATTTAGAACATCTTTCCAATGGTTGCTTAATTTGAAACCATCTTCTCGGTTGAAATTGTGTCTGTGTTTGTAAATCTGAATTGCCTCGTGAACAAATCTCTGATAGAAACCCGTGGGTTTACAGAGAACCTTGGTATCGGAGAAGACTATATCGTGATCACCCACAGCGTTGTAACAGTGATCAGCCACGGCAGAAGAATTCGTTCTGCCATGTTTCAAATCTGATTTGTGCTCGCGAATTCGGTCAGAGACATGTCGCTTCGTCTCCCCAATATAACAGTCACCACAGGTGCAGATTAATTTGTAAATTCCGGGGTACTGTAAGTCAGGAATGACATCCTTCACGGAAGGGATCAGGTCACGGATTTTGTGTACTGTATTGAACCGGACCAAGATCTTGTGTTTGTTTAGAATTTTGGAGATCTTTTTAGTAACGCCTGCCATATATGGTAGTGTGATGGTTTTGATCGGAGTATCAAGTGGTTGTTTCTGTAAACCCACGGGTTTCTATCAGAGATTTGTTCACGAGGCAATTCAGATTTACAAACACAGACACAATTTCAACCGAGAAGATGGTTTCAAATTAAGCAACCATTGGAAAGATGTTCTAAATCGAACCAAACATTAAACACATTTTCAATGGTACAGTATATTTATTCAATTAGTAGCATCCCAAACTCTCACGGTGGTGTAATGTATGCTAATTCCAAGCTTGCACAGCTTTACATTTTATGCTAATTCCTTTGTCAAGGCGTTTTTTTCTGTTTACCCCCTCACAGCTTAAAGGAGGCGACCTGCGCTTGGCTTTCTTCACTCCAACGCTGTCCTCTGGACAGTTTGATCCCCTTCACCTGATGAAGGCCACTTGTGTTGTGGCCAATACGTCGTGATTTTTTGTTGTTGTTTTTTTTAAATTCACCTACGTGACTTTACCGAATAGAACCAAAGAGTATGTATAGCACATGTTGCCAATCTGCCCTTGAGGAAAATGACTGTCATAAACTTATATTAACTACATCAAAACAGTACCAAAATATGAGAATCGGTTTTCCCATTTTTTTCTGGCTACAAAACAGGTGTTAAGATGTTAAAACACCAAACTGAAACCTTTTATAAGGAATCAAGTCCGCATTAACCACAATACTTGTGGTCAGAATGCAAAAAAAAAACATGCTCTGATAATATATGCATTGCAGTCCCTTCATCCTGATCACGACTGCAATGGCTTCATCTGCCATGTGCCGTGGTGCGGTGATGCCAGTGGACAGCTTCCACCCCGGCTAGCAGGCGGTCAGACTGTGTGTGATGATCGACTGGGGTGTCGTCGTGGTGTCTCCTTGTCCAACCTCTACATGGCACTTCTCCCAATATTCTGCACAGGCCACCACCGCTTGTGTGGCGTTGGCATGGCCAAATCTGGAGGTAGTGCATTGTGGATGCTGCAGGGCATATCAGGAGATGACCCACGGTTTTGCTTCTTCTGACAATCACACATTGGTCGTTTGTTGTGTAGGAGCCCCCCCCCCCCCCCCAGGATTTCATGAGAGAGTTGCAGCATCTGCAGAGACTAACTCACTTCAGTCTGTATAGGCTCCGCCACGTGGGCCATTGGGATCGGGAGCCAGATGCGAGCTCCTCACTGGGGGGTAATTCCTCGCCTGTGTCCCACCACCCACTGGAGTGGTGGGTAAGCTCTGAAAAAGCTCATCGGATTTCCTGGGTTCGTAGTGCAGTGCCACCACTCCCCTCCGCATGGTTCCAATATTTTTTTAAAAAGATCCCAAGTAAAACTTGTAATGACGTTCCATGAAAAATGCTACGCACAGACGCCTGGGGCACAGGCGTCTGTGTGTCAATTCATTGTGGAGGTAAAATAATAACAGTCTGACGGTGATTTAGCACCGCGTCTAAACTGGGCACTCACCTCTTTGTTTTTGCTGGAGGTGATAATTTCCAAGATCGAGTTTTTGTCTCCCCACGTGTCGATGTCCGTGAGGTCGTAAATGGCTGATCTGACGGGGCCGCAGTTCCAGTAGATGTTTTTCCTCTTCTGCATGAGGTGGTTGAACATCTGAGGGAAACGCAGAAACCGTCTCCTCTCAGCGCCATCGGGGGAAGGGGTGAGGGGGGACATCGTCAAGGCTCAATCCGAGCACAGGAGCTGCAGCGGCCACAGCCGGCACCACGAGACCGCGGGTCGCGGCCCGTGCGCGGACAAATGCGCGACCACCACCCCAACCCCGCGCGTCGCTCACAAATCCGCTCGAAGACCGTAATCAGCAGGGGGACAAGTAAAAGCATTTTTTTTAAAGCCAACAAAACGGTGGGAAGAGCAGCCACCCCCTCGATTCGATTTGACCCGCATGACCGGTGGCCAACGTCGCGAGCAAGAAAGGCGTCAACGTCGCACCGCGTGCAACATTGACTGGTGCCGCGTGTTCCCGGCCCCTCATGACGTTTTGGGCCTTTGGGCCGGTAGCGCTCAGGCAAGGTGTAAAAAACCCCAGAAAGTCCCGCTTAAAATAAATATGAATCAGAATATGTATTTGTTCTGGAGGAATCCGATGAGCTATGAAGCTGTTTTCCCGTCTTTATAGAACCTGGATTACCTGGGTTCGGAGTGCAGTGCCACCGCTCCCCTCCGCATCACTCCAATATTTTTGAAAGCAGATCCCAAGTTAAACTTGTAATGCCTTTATATAAAACATTCTTGCAATAAAAAAATGTAGTTGACAAACACTTTAAATATGTGGTTCTGATAAGTTTAATATACATAAAAAAATTTTGGTAATTTAAGGTGTTAGTGAAAAGTATTAAGTCATACTTTTCAGTAATTAATTTCAAGTTCTTCCAGCACATAGGCAATCTGAGAGCAATATCAAGACAACATCATCATAATATTTATTCATACTGGAGGAATCCGATTTGCTGGGAAGCCCTTTTTATCACAGATGTCCAACCTCACAGCATAATAACTCGCCACTGATGTTAGCAGCAGGCAGAATTTGGGCTCACGGGGCTCAGAACGTTACAGCAGCTTTCATTGTAAAACACACAAACAGGAGTGCAAAGCTCTGTAAAGGTAAGCAAATTACGGCAACAACAAATACACAAAATGTGAAATAAAACGAAAAACTCACGGCCAGATTTCCCTCGGCGGCTGCGAGCTTGAGCGGAGAGAACCCTTGGGCATTCCGGATGGCCTCGAGCGAGCGCCGCTGGCCCTCGTGCACCAGCGAGATGAGGAAGTCGTACATGTGCACGGCGAGCACCCGGTCGGGGTGCAGCACCAGCACGTGCAGCACCGTGTTGCCTGCATGCGACAAACGGGGTGCCAGCATCATAGGGGCGGTGGGCGAGGGTGGCGTGTGCGGCAACAAGCTTCAAGTCTTGTTTTGTGTGACCAGGTGAGCACATCATTAACCAGCTGAATTATTTGTATTTTACCAGGTAAGAAGTTTGGGTTACCACTACTTGAAAAATATACTGTACCATTGGAAATTAGTTTAATGTTTGGTTCGATTTAGAACATCTTTCCAATTGTTGCTTAATTTGAAACCGTCTTCTCGGTTGAAATTGTGTCTGTGTTTGTAGATCTGAATTGCCTCGTGAACAAATCCCTGATAAAAACCCGTGGGTTTGCAAAGAACCTTGGTATCGGAGAAAATTATATCGTGATCACCCACAGCGTTGTAATTTTAGCTCTCGCAACGTCTGCTTGGATGTGTCCTACGCCTTTGAGGGCTACATCGCAGCTCTTAAAAATTCCCTTTTCACACCATCAATAGATAAACTCCCCCTCCCCCCCGCGCTAACCAGGCATGTTCACCCGCATGTACACCACCTCTACACCGTTCATCATGCTAAGTCGGCCAATCAAATGCTAATTTTTATGCTAATTCCTTTGTCAAGGCACCTTGTTTCCTCGCACACAGCTTAAAGGTCGCGGTCTGAGCGTGGCTGTGTTTCACTCCAGCGCTGTCCTCGAGACAGCCTGGTCCCTTCACCTGATGAAGGCCGCTTGTGTTGTGGCCGAAACGTCGTTATTTTTGTTTTATTTTTTTACCTACGTGACTTTACCGAATAGAACCAGGGAGTAAGGCCCACTGGGCTGCATAGTTCGTTTTCAGAAGCGACCTGGCCATCACAAATGATAACCAAGAAGTGGCTTATCACGTGGAAATGTATTGCAGCAGCCAAATACTCGAAACGCGTGATGTTGATTCTAAATGTGGAGGGGAAAAAAAACGAAGGACCCGGAGAAAAATCCACACTACCACGGGGAGAGCAAGAGAGGCGCAAACTTCAAATATACTGGTGTCAGAGTCGAGATTGAACCCATGACCTCCTGCGTACGAGACGATGTAGTTAACATCTCGCCACCGTGAAGCTCTCATGAACCAGGATACTCGTCTTATCTATTTAGACTGACTTGGGTCACCACAAATACAAAAGCAATATTTTTCGAAAAACAAGTGCAGTAATGAAGCAAATAGAAATCAGCGCAAAAATAACCAAATAAGAAATTACAGCAAGGACCAAACTAACAATCAGAGCAATGGCAAAATAGAAATTGGAGCAAAGAAAGTCGGTAAACTTATACCCCAAAACGTTGCACATCGTGGGAGTGAAGTTATTAAAAATTGCCACAATCGGAAAATGTGCGATCCGAAAAATCGAATCGGAAGCGTCGAGTTTTGTTCATGGTTCATAATACGACACCACTCTACATCAACCCAAAACATGAAACAGGAAGTATGTTTGATGTAAAATATTGTGAATAGTTTCTACGGTGTTAAATGTAACTTGAACAGTCAATGCCTCACTGAACGCTGGCAACACGTCACCTGTGATCAACGATGGGCTGTGTGGGAGACAGGATGGATAAATGATGGAGACAGGATGGATCGAGATGGTGACAGGTTAGAGACGAGATGGAGACAGGTTAGAAATGAGATGGAGACAGGATGGAGACGAGATGGAGTCAAGACGGAGACAGGATGGAGACAGGACGGCGTGCGTGTTCTTCCACAGCAGCATCATTGTGGGCAGTACAGTTAGAGTAAAGTGCTTCTCTACGATGCGTACAGGAATCTCGCGGTAAACCGCGAGTGGTCGAACCACAGGGGCACGATTTGTGAACTATGCCTCGATACATTTGGCACGTACTGCATAATCAAATCCGTGATATAAAATCCCGCAATAGGCAAGGTTTTTTGGGGTGCCACGGTGGCCAGATGTTAACTACCTCGCCTGGTATACAGGAGATCATGGGTTCGATCCCTACCCTGATGCCTGTATTTTTGGAGATTGCATGTCTCTCTCCTCGTGGCCACATAGATGTTTCTCTGGGTCCTCCGGATTTTCCCTCCACATTTAGAAACACACGTTTCGATTATTTGGCTGCTACTATAAATTTCCATATTCTATGGTTCTTTCGGTAAAGTCATGTATATAGAAAAAAAAGTGATAAAAAATATCACGACGTTTCGATCGCAACACAAGTGATCGTCATCAGGAACAGGGAGGTTAGCCTCTGAAGGCAAGCTGTTTATAAAGGTTTAGAGATGGGTGGGGCAGCTAATGTTAATGTAGGAGAAAGCCCCGACACCGGCAGTAGGTCTACACCAATCAAAAAGCTGTTTATAAATGTTTAGAGATGGGCGGGGCAGCTAATGTTAATGTAAGAGAAAGCCCCGACACCGGCAGTAAGTCTACGCCAATCAAAAAGCTGTTTATAAATGTTTAGAGATGGGCGGGGCAGCTAATGTTAATGTAGGAGAAAGCCCCGACACCGGTAGTAGGTCTACACCAATCAAAGCATTGCACCTTGCTCGACACAACCACACTGATGATGGTGGAGGTTGACAAGAAAACATAAATCAAGTAATGACCCAAAGTGGTTGATGACATCTTTTATAACCATCATTTCGGTTGAAATTGTGTCTGTGTCTGTAAATATGGATGGCTTCATGAACAAATCTTTGTTGATAGCCAGTAGGCTTGCAAAGTACCATCGTCTTAGAGAAATCACTGTCGTGTGAGTCAGTTGCATTAAAATAATGATCAGCCACGGCAGAAGTATTGGCCCTACCGTGTTTCAAATATGCCTTATGCTCACGAACACAGTCCGAGACATGTCGCTTAGTTTCCCCAATGTAACTGCTGCCGCAGATACAGCTTAGTTTGTAGACGCCGGGATAATGCATGTCAGGAATCTTGTCCTTCACAGATGGGATCAGATCACGAATTTTATGTACTGCGTTAAATCGGACCTGGATCTTGAGTTTGTTCATGATTTTAGAAATATTTTTGGTTACCTCTGCTCTGTATGGCAAGGTGATGGTTTTGATTGGAACCTCAGATGTCTCCTTTCTCACGGTTGGGGTGATGGCTTTGTGGATTGTCTAGTCAGAGTATCCATTCGCCTTGAGAGCTTAGTGTACGTCGTTGAGTTCACTGGTTAGGTGTTCATGGTTGGAGATACATTGAGCTCTATGGTGTAGCGTTTTGATGAGGGAATTCTTCTGGGATGGGTGGTGGTGGGAATCCGGTTTTAGGTAGGCGTCAGTATGGGTTACTTTCCTGTAGACAGAATGGCTCAATGAGCCATCATGTCTCTTTTTGATTAGGGCATCCAAGAAAGGTAGCATGCCATCCTTTTCTACCTCCATGGTGAATTTGATGGCTGGGTGTATGGAATTGATGTGGTTGAAGAATTGGTTCAGAGCCGGTCGGCCATGTGGCCAGATGACAAACGTATCATCCACGTACCTCTTCCACAAGGACGGGCGTAGAGTGGATGACTGGATGGCATCCGTCTCAAATTTGTTCATGAAAATATTGGCTACAACCGGAGATAAGGAAGAACCCATTGGGGTGCCTTCAGTTTGTTTGTAGAATGTTTTATTCCAGGTGAAGTATGTATTGGTGAGGCAGTGTCTCAGCAGGGCCGGTACGTAAGCATTCAATCCTTGTTGGACCAAATCTTCAATGATTGCAATGGTATCGGGCACAGGAACTTTGGTGAACAAAGAAATTACATCGAAACAAACCAACAAATCACCGGGGGACAGTGAGATGTCTTTAATTGATGATACCAGGTGAGCTGAGTTATGTACAGAAGAGGTGGTCTTATCAGTCAATGGCTGCAAGTTCTCAGACAGATATCGGGCCAGTTTGTCGGTGGGTGAGCCAATGGTGGAGACAATGGGACAGTATTTTAAAAATTAAGTTCCCAGAAACTTCAAAACAGATTCAGAATGATAATTGCTTGCATGTGGAAACAACCGAGGATAGACACCAAACAACAACTGCAAAAGCAATGATGATCCACTACATTTCTCGGTCATTGTCAATGCCTTCTGTTTGCTTTCTAACCTTTCCCTCTTTCACCAATTTCACCGCACTATCCTAGTTAATGCATGAGGCTCAGCATCATCATCGTCATCATCGGCTGTGATGTGTCCACTGCTGGATGAAGTCCTCCACAAGACGTTGACATTACTTCTGGTTTCGCCATGCAGCAGCAATCTATCCCAGCTCGTTGAATCTCTCCATCTCCATGGTGGACGTCCTCTCAGACCTGTTCCCTCCTCTTTGTCATGAGTCTGGACCAGGGGCCATCATTCGCTTCCAGCGAGCGACGTGTCCTGCCCTAGCCCACGCACACAGTCTGTTGTTCTCCTATAGCACAGTGGTCGTTGCGTTCCTGAAGAACCCCGCGTTATCGAAAAATTGCGTTTTATAAATCATATAATATAGGGTAAAGTACAGTCCACGATAACACGTGAGATGCGTACACAGGCAGAACAAAGACTAAAGCCGCGTGGGTAGCATCTAGAAGCATCCAGCAGCATCCCAATGCCTTATGTGATGCTACGTCGAGGCAGCTGTAAAACCGCTTATTCCTACTCACGCGACGTAGTTCTGTTCACTAAATCGCGTTATATCCAATTCGCGTGATCAAAACACGCAGTGTTATAGGAGAATGGACTGTACTTGAGGTTATCTGACCGTCAACCCGGCAACAGCCAGCGGTCAGCACAGTATAAGAACCACGCCGCGACAATTTGATTCTGCAGTCTGCTGCCGTCTGCTGCCCGCTCAGTGCCACCAGCAGTGGGGCGCTACAGTGGCGTCAATAGCGACGGGGTGGAGCGCCGAGGGAGGGGCGCTGACCGAGGGAGTCCTGCGTGATGAGGGAGGCTCCGTGGTCCATGAGCAGCTTGACGATCATCTCGTTTCCCGTGCAGGCCGCGAATGACAGCGTGTACTCGCCTGTCAGCACAGCCACACGCACGGCCAGCGATCACTCTCGGGTGATGGCGGTGGTTATGGTGATGATGGTTTTGGTGATGATGACGGTGGTTATGGTGATGATTATCATGATGACAGTGGTTATGATTATTGTGACAGTGATGCCACTCACTAAGTAATCGTCACCTACGGCCAGCATCCTCCTAAACCTAACGAGACGAGTTCTGCCCAGGCCCAGCCTGCCCACTTGCTGTTCTTAACCCGGTTTGAGTGAAGTAATTGCCCTGCATGTCTTCCCTTTTGAGAGATGGAATGATTACCCTGCGTGTGGTCCCAACTGTGCGAGGCTTCATCTCTCACACGCTGCATATTTTCCAGAACGTTGCGAGGCTGTTCTTGCAGTTTGGCACTCCCACCAGAGTGCAAGGTTCCCCTATCTATAATAATGCTATACTATTGTACCCTGTAGGAGTTGAAGTACCTGGTCACGACGGTCACCCCCCCCCCCCCCACCATTCCCATCTCCGCAATCCCCTCCCTCGTACGTGACAACCCCCAGATTTGCCCCTGCTATACGAATGTGTAATGTCCACCACTGGCTCAGGTTTGTAATTAGGACAAGGGTGCTACGGTGGCGAGATGCTAATTACCTCGCCTGGTATACAGGAGGTTGTGGGTTCGAGCCTGCTGTATATTTGGAGTTTGCATGTCTATCTTCCCGTGGTCACGTGGATATTTCTCCAGGCCCTCTGGTGTTTCCCTCCATATTTAAAATAAAAACATGCGCTTCGAGTATTTTCTCCTTTAAACACTCCGAGGGAATCGACTCCTGGACAATGGCATACATCCGCGGATCGACTCGTCCACGTGAGTCCACGCCTCATCGCCAACACGTGGCTCGTTACAACAGTGACGATAACAAAGGCGCGTCATGGATGCCAATCTATTTATAATTTACGTTGTAAAATGTATTGCACTAATTGCAAAAAGGAAAGCTCTTGCGAAGATCTCATTCCCAGGATGGATATTTTCAATACTTCATACCTGATCTCTTACATCTCTCGAATGCATCTCTCTGTTCAGCTCTTAGATTCAACAACGTGCGAAGGTGTCCCCACAAACTAAACCTTTTTATTTCACCAGCCAAGGCCCGCTGAGCAATGCCCCCCCCCCTCCCCGGCTCACCGTAGTAGCACTGGCAGCGCTTGCCAGGCAGGAAGAAGGAACCGCAGGCCCGCGCGGTGATGTCGGCTCCGCGGTGCAGCAGCTCTTTCACCATCACTACGTTCTCGTTGGCGATGGCGATGTGGATGGCCGTTTCCCCTGCGTGTTTGTGAGCGAGAGAGGGAGATGGGAGCGGCGTGGGTGGGCACGGTCAGAGACAGGCACCGGACACGAGCGCTCTCGACTTCCCGGGAGGAGGAGGAGGAGGCGGCGTGACCACCACCGCCAGGGGCCGTCGTAGCCTGAGTCGGCAGTTGGTGAGAAAATATTCCACGAGAGTTGAATCCCTGACCGGGAATCATCGTCTGTTGTCTTCTGCCTGCTGCTCTCTATCATTAGTGGCCAGGTCGTTTCTGAAAGAGAGCTATATAGCTCAGTGGGCCTTGCCTGGTGAATATTTTTTTAAAAAGCTGAGTTTATGAGCACACTTTCGCACGTTGTTGAATCTCGGAGAGATAAGAGAGATGCATTCAAGGGATGTAAGAGATCAGGGATGAAGTATCCAAAAGATCCATCCTAAGGATGAGGATCTTCTCACAAGAACTTTACTTTTTGTAATGAGTGGAATGCATTTTACAACGTAAATTATAAATATTGTGGCGTTGATTTACGGACAAGTGATAGATTTGAGCTAAATGGTCGTCAAATGAATGAATTAATCAGCATGACTTGTGTTTTATAGAGCCACCATCATGCCAGTAGCGTCACACAGCACTTTACACGTAATCAGCAACTGGCATATTACATTACATGTGTGTAGTTGTCCTTCCACGCACCTCCGATTAGCATGATTGGCTACATATGATGCAAAATAAGTTCAACATACATACAATACATTGGGAATTGACACCCCCTGTGGTAGCTGGCTCTGTGCGGCACAAGGATGACTCATCCCCTGGCCTGCAAGTGGGCATCAGTCTGCCAATAGGGGGGGGTGAAGGTTGCTGCCATGTGATCGAGCTTAGGGCACCCCCGGTGGCATCCATCTCTGTGCGGCACAAGGGGACAGCACCCGGCCTGCAAGTGGGAATCGTTAAACACGGAGTTGGCTTTCGCGACCAATATCATCCATAATAGAGGTTGTTGGGTTAGAGCGCGTAAAACCCGCCACCACTCGACACAGCCAACTAGTAAGGGTTGTCACGTAAGGGTTGTCACGGATAGCTCCCGCCTTAGTGCTGCGTGGAAACGAATAATCAAATAATACGTTATTTAAATGCATGCCTACAAAGGGCAGCGTACTTCAATAGGGATTTCCGTTGGCAGGGCCATTTTAATAAAGACAATAGACAGGAAGGACAAGTTCAAAGGGCTCGCATAATGCACATGCATAATATACGTTGCCTCAGTAATACTCCCCCCCCACATTGTGCAAGAGCGCAGAAGAGTGGTCAACACATCTACGCCTCTATATAAGGAACGGAACAGTAAGACTTCTCCACAAATCTGGCTGTCGCCTGATGAAGCTAGTTGTAATTACTGGCGAAACGTCGTACTCAGTTTGTAAATATTGTGGCTTGGCTCTGCAACACACCGGTGTGCTGTACTAGTGACGAATTGGCATGTTCTGTTTACGTGACCACCCTTACTAGTTGGCTGTGTCGGGTGGTGGCAGGTTTTAACGGCACATTTATATATTTATGCGATCTAACCCAAAAACCTCTATTATGGAAGTGGAATCGGCCTGTGTGTAATCCCAATGAAGATTGGCCACATTGTAGTAAACACTATGGGAGGCTGCTCACCGCGGTAAAGCTCGCAGGTCATGGGAATGTTGATGATGGCCGGAACGGCGTCCAGCAGCCTCAGAGCGAGCGTGCGGTGGCGGAACAGCAGCGCCACGTGCAGCAGCGTCTCGCCGTCAGGGCCTGCAGCGGCATCGGCAGCGCGGACACAAGAGACGCACGGCCGCAGATGCGCGTGGCGCGTTATTGCTGCCTCGGAGGTGGTGGCGGTGTTGTTGCTGTGACGCTTTGTTTACCCGGGAAAGTCTCGCCGAGTCTCGATAATCGCGGCTAGTCCTCGCTTAAGGCGGGAGGGAGACAGCAACCTTCACGTGATCCTCCTGTTAAAGCAAGTTTTCCCCAATTGGAAAACCCGGAAAACTGACGCTATTAAGAAGGCGATCAAACCCCCGGTCGAAGCAGTAAATACCCACTGGGCGATGGAATGAACACATCAGGGACAACAAAGCCAAGAAATAGGACCAGCGATGACCCTCAAAGTTGAAGGCCTATCCTGGGACGAAACGCGAGCTACTCAGAGATGTGGACGTAGTCACCCTGCAAGAAACTCGCCTCGCGGACCGCCCCAGCCGCCGAGTCCACATCCATGGGTAGGTACCAACTGAATGCAAGCAGGAATAACAAAGACATACCGGCCTAGCCACCTACATCAAGGAAACCCTCGCCAAAGACACAGGAAGACCTAAAATAATACGACCCTTACTCCATAAATGTCAGTTTAACACGTAGCTTGCATTCATTCACACCTGCTGACGGTTGCTTGTGTTGCAATCGAAACGTCGTATTCTATTTTTTATTTTATTTTCTTTCTACGTGACTTTACCGAAAGAACCAAGAGTCATTACAAATGTCTAAAAGCCACCAAATGACCTCTGGCCCAACATTGCAATGCAGCCTACAGCGCACCCAACCATCTACACCAGGGACTTTAATAGCCGCCAGCACGTGTGGGGATATTCCAGCAACAGCAACAACACTGGGGGAAAACAACTGTCAGATTGGTCCTCCATGCACCACCTAAAACTTGTGCATGATGCAAAACTGCCAGGCACATTCCAGACTGCTCGCCTCATCTTTGTTTCACGACCCACTTTGGGGTCTTCATTTTCTCTAGTCATCCTCGCAGCAGCAGCAGTAGCTTTTGGCTAGCCATTGAACAGATGGTCACCACACCGTGCGTTTTCAGATGCCCTTCTACGGCCGTCTGGAACGCTCTTCCTTCAAACATTAGGAAGGCACTGGATGTATGTACTTTTAAATCTAGATTAAAAACTAATTTCGTCAAAGCTGCTTTTGTGTTTGTTTGTTTTCCTTTCCCGCACCTCCGGTTAGCACAGTTGGCTACGTATGGTGCGAAAGAAGTTCAACATACGTACGTGCAACAGCAGTGGCCAGCTGTTGATGTGCTCCTGACAAGTGCTGACCAACTTCCCCCACTCCCAGCACCGCCTAAGTCTCATTCACATTGGCTTCCAATTACCATCAAACAAACTGTAAGTCAAAACCACGCTGGAACCTGCTGAAGGGCAACTGGGATGCCTACAGCAGATACATAGAAACCATCATTAACCGGATCCCACCCATCCCCCCGAAAACTACAACCGTTTGACCCGACTTCTGAAACTGGCAGCCACCAAAGTTTGTACCCCGGGGCTTTAGAAAAAATATATATTCTTCCATTGCTGAACTTCGGAAAGTGACCGGGCTCCTGAGAAAATCCAGGGAAAATGAAGGCCCCCCCACAAAGTGGCTACAGACCTCCTCGACTCCCTTGATGAAGGACACCTGTCCACTTCTACAGAAGAGGATGTGGACAGCGCCCTGATGCAAACCAAGTCAGGGAAAGCCGCAGGAGCCGATGGGATTTATCCAGAATTCCTGAAGAACATTGTGACTACGGGGAAGGAAGAAGTGGTCAGCAAAGCTGTTTACTAACATCCACTGCACAGGCTCCATTCCAAACTTCTGGCGCCAATCCAAGATAGTGGGGCATCATCAAGCCAGGGAAACCACCTGACAACCCATGCCGCTACCGCCCCATCACTCAGCTCTCAACAACATGTCAAGTAATTAAAACTATACTTTTTTTATTCGACCAGTTAACACCCACTGAGCAATGTAGCTCTTTTTTCAGAATTGATCTGACGACAAACGATAGCTCAATGAAGTGGCTTTTCACGTGGAAATTTATAACAAACAAATACTCTTAAGCGCGTGTTTCTGGAAAAAAAAGCCACACGACCACAGGGATAAAATGCAAACTCTAAATACACAGCAGGCATCAGGGTTGGGATCGAACCCACGATCTCCTGTATACAAGGCGAGGTAGTTAACATCTGATTACCGCGGGGCCCCGAAGGTCATGGCATGCCTCCTGCTAAACAGATCGAGCCCTACCCTAGAAGCAGCGATGCCCCCCTCAGCAGGCAGGTTTCCCCATAGGCCGCAAATGCTCTTGGCAGGTTCATGACACTGATCTATCACATTGAGGCCGGATTCAAGGAAGACCTGAAGTCGAGAGCTGCCTTTGTGGACATCTCCAGTGCCAATGACACAGTCTGGCGCAAAGGGCATGCTGCTGATACTCTCCAAAATCATCTGTTGCGCAAAAACCCTGCAGCTAATCAACTCTATGTCCAGCCAATGACATTTCCGTGTGTACTATGGAGATCAAATCAGTCGCCAAGACACAATCAAAAATGGGCTCCCACGGGGATCAGTCCTCGCACTGGCCCTCTGCAACATGTACATCAGTGACCTCCCTCCCACAAAGCTACTGGCTATTGGTATATGCTGAAGATATGGCACTGGATTGCCAGGTTAAAGAACTCCGGGACGTTGAGAGGACACTCACTGCAGAGCTGTGTTCTCTGGAAGCCTACTTCACAAAACGGAGGCTCCGACCAAACGTTGCTCAGACTGCCGGTTCAGCCTTCCGCCTCAACAACTCTAAGGCCAGGGAAGTATTGCTTGTCCGGTTCTGTGGGCAAACCAACTTACCCACGATCTAACACCAAAATACCCTGGCATCACCCTTGACCGTACACTGACCTACTGGCAGCACCTACCGACAACAACGGATCCAAGGTCAATACGAGGGGTGATCCTCGTACGGAAATTGGCAGGCACGACCTGGGGCAGCAGAGCCGGCACGCTCCCACTGCTTCACTCGACCTTGTGTACCCACAAGTGGAGTGCTACTGCTCAACCTGGCTCAGGAGTCGTCATACAAACCTGGTAGGTGCCTACTTCCAGGTAGCCGTGAGGACCATCTCTGGAGCATTGAAACCAAGACGAAGGTACTCTGCAAACCCACTTGCTATCAGCAGAGATTCGTTAATGAAGCCATCCAGATATATAAACACAGACACAATTTCAACCGAGAAGATGGGTACTAGTATAAATCATAACTGGCTGTGATGTTCCCAGCCTACCACCTTCTGATGTTAGTTGTTATTTTCGGCTTTCTGATTTTTTACATTAACAGATTAAATTTCTCACTAACACAGCTACCTCGCGTGCCATCCTTGAGGCTGCTACTTCACGATCTGCCATTAACATGCTAATATTTTACAGTAACATAGCCACCTTGGCGCACTCGCCGTGTAGAAGTCTCGGCGATCTTGCATTAACATGCTAATTTTTACTCTTTGGTTTTATTCGGTAAAGTCACGTAGACAAAATAAAACAAAATAAAGGAAAACAGTTGTTTTATTTTGTCTACGTGACTTTACCGAATAAAACCAAAGAGTATGAATCCTTGTAGTCACGAAAGCTTCAAATCTAGAATGCTTATTTTTGGCTGGCAGCCCTCTGATTGGTGGAGAGCCTACCACCACCACGGTCGCTGCCCACCACTTGCATTGGCATTGGCTGCTGACATTTGGGCAACGTCCATTTCAAACCTTTTTCAGCAGTTGTCTTTATAAGCTAACCCCCCTTTTCCTGCTGACGACTGCCTGTGTTGCGATCGAAACGTCGTGATATTGTTATTATTTTTATTATTTTTCTATCTACGTGGCTTTACTGAAAAGACCCAAAGAATATGAATTCCTGCAGTCACGAAAGCTTTAAGTCAAGATTTAAGGTCCAAATTGGTCTGTATTAAGGTAGGCACTGAAAAGGGGTTGACAGGTATGCAACACAGTGGCTTCCTGTACTAGCCCACAATTGAACTTCCAGACGCGCGCAGTGAAAACATTCTCCGAGAAGAACACCACCGGCTGTCAGCCAACGAAGCACTCCCACTGACAAAGGCCCTCAACCCCCCCCCCACTCACGCGCGTCTGAGCTGCCGCAGCCCCTGCTGGAATCCACTCCAAACCCTACACACCGACGACAGCCCTGCCTCTCGATGGCGCAACTCCTGGTTGACTGCAAACGTCACCAATAACTAATCCACTGCTGGATGAAGGCCTGCCTAAGCTGCTGGGAACTTCAAGAAACGTCGGACATCGTGCCGAGCGACACGCAGCACGATCAGACAGCACTACAGAATCGCACAGCTCACCACACTGCACACTCACACAGCTCACCACACAGCTCATCACACTGCTCACCGCACTGCTCACCACAGAGCTGACCATACAGCTCACCGCACAGCACAGTGCACTGCTCACCACACCATACAGCTCACCACACAGCTCACCACACAGCTAACCGCACTGCTCACCACACAGCTCTGCACACTGCTCACTACGCCACACAGCTCACCACACTGCACCACGGAAGCCGCCTCGGGAGGGTGAGGAATGCACTCTTTGTTGATTAGTGGGTTGCTGTCACCTGTGATGAGTGGATCAACATCTTTGGCAGCGAGCAGCACCTCCAGCATCTCCATGTCGTTCTGCTTAACGGCCTTGAACAAAGGGTTCTCCTTATAGCTGCACGCATCCACGAGGAGACAGACCAAGAGCCCCTGTAACCTTACGAGCCAACATCACCCTCTTTGAGATCTTCCATGGACTCACTGCTATACAGTGAGGGAAAAAAGTATTTGATCCCCTGCTGATTTTGTACGTTTTCCCACTGACAAAGAAATGATCAGTCTATAATTTCAATGGTAGGATTATTTGAACAGTGAGAGAGAATAACAAACAAATCCAGAAAAACGCATGTCAAAAGTGTTATAAATTGATTTGCATTTTAATGAGGCAAATAAGTATTTGACCCCCTCTCAATCAGAAAGATTTCTGGCTCCCAGGTGTCTTTTATACAGGTAACGAGCTGAGATTAGGAGCACACTCTTAAAGGGAGTGCTCCTAATCTCAGCTTGTTACCTGTGTAAAAGACACCTGTCCACAGAAGCAATCAATCAATCAGATTCCAAACTCTCCACCATGGCCAAGACCAAAGAGCTCTCCAAGGATGTCAGGGACAAGATTGTAGACCTACACAAGGCTGGAATGTGCTACAAGACCATTGCCAAGCAGCTTGGTGAGCAGGTGACAACAGTTGGTGCGATTATTCGCAAATGGTGTTGCGGTGTAAATGACGACTCGGAGGCGGGTCTTCGTGTAGGGGCTTGCACCACGTTTATTAGGGGCTTACGCCAGTTGTTTTATTAAAGACCTCTCTCGCATACGACTCCGTGTGCTGCCCACCCACTGCCTACAATCCACACCCCAGGGGAAGGGTACTGGGGAGGTCCCTAGCACACCCACAGGCTACCCTAGCCTGGTGCCAATTTCCCCCTACCCTGGGTCCCGACTTTCACCCTTCACGTTTCCAGACTCTCCCCACGAGCCCCCAACACGTGACGGGTTCCAGCTTAAATTCCCCAGGGGGACACCACGTCACCGTCCCGCCCCCTGTGCATGACGTCAGAGGGCGAGCGTGACATGACATCACTAACTACTACTCTACATCACCCCCCCCCCCCCCCGTGAAAAAAACCCAGCCGACCCGGCTGCAACCATTACGAGAGCAGAGCCCGACAACCCGAATGGGATGACAACTACATCAAAAGAGTGCAAGTGCATGTGTGAAGAGAACAGGACCGGCTGCTAGAACACAACCGAACACTGGGGCAGCACAGTACAGGGCAACTTGGAGATGGTCCCCCCACGGGACACCGGAACGTGTCTGATGAAGGCAGGGGACGAAGAAACGGCCCCACTGGCCGTCGCCGTATCCGCACGCCCCGCGAGCATGTGCGTGATGCCGGCCCTCTCTTCCGTGCCACGTAGGCGTCAGAATCGGCGGTGTGCTGGCAGGTGTCCAGTCCTCCGGCCAATCCGCCAGGTGAGGTGCCACTGGTGGGATCACTGGCGGGGCTTCCGCAGGCGCACACAAGGGCATGGCATCACTCACGCCATCCCACCTCGTGCGGCCCGGCTCGGCGGACACAACAGACACCCGGCCGTCAGTGGATACGCCGGCCCCTCCAGCGTGTGTGAGCCGCTGGCCCATCCGCCGGTGCAGGCGCCCCTGGTGGCGCCGTTGGTGGGGGCACCGGCGACGCATCCGCGGGCAGGCCGCTACCCCGTGCGGCCTTGGCCGTCGGAACAGGCGGATCGCCCGCCGGACCCAGGTCCGTAGCAGGCACCCCTCCCGTATGGCCCGACACCGCCAGCTTCACCTGCGGGGGCTCTGCGGGCGCACGCACGGGAATGGCAACGCCCTCGTCCTCAGAACCCATCCGGCCCAGCTTGTCGTATGCATCAATCGGCGGCCGCTCCAGAAGTGGGGATGAACCTGGGAGGCCCGGCGGTACAACCCACTTGAGCCTAGACAGGTGAACGATTCACCGGTGGCGACCCAACCTAATACGCACACACTGTGGCCAAAGAACCTCCACCACCTCGACGGGACCCCACCAAGGGCGATGCAACTTTGGGGACATGCCAACAGGCACTTGGGGGCAGTGCAGCCATGCCAACTGGCCGCTTTCCCACGGAAGGCCAGCAGCCTCGTGTTTGAGCAGGCGCTCGGTAGCTGCCTGCCGGCTGGTCTAATTCTCCATCGCCGCTTGCTGCGCCTCGCGCAGCCGATCGAGCACGACCCTCATGGTTGCAGGGACAGGCGAGCCCTTCCTGGAAAGCCCCAGGTCCAACTGGACATGCATCGGGGGCTCGAGTTCCCTCCCGTACATGAGATAAAATGGGGAGAACCCCGTCGAGGCATGAGGAGCCAACCTGTACGTGGCCAGCACCCCTGGGATGAACAGGTCCCAGTCCGATTGGGACGCGCTCACGTGATGGCACAGCATAGAAGTGAGCGTACGGTTCAGTCGCTCTACCATCCCGTCGGACTGGGGGTGGTAGGGCGAGGTGCGGACCTTCTTCGTCCCAAGGAGGTGACAGACCTCCTTGAGTAAACGAGAAGAAAAATTCTGCCCCTGATCAGTCAAGAGCTGTTCTGGCGCCCCCTTATCAAGAACATACCCCTGAACGAATGCCTCAGTGATGGACGAGGCCGATTGGTCCATCAGAGGCCACGCCATAGGCCAACGCGTGAGGTACTCCCCCCCCCACCAAGAGGTACCTGTGGCCCCATTGGGATGCAGGAAATGGCCCCAAAATGTCGAGTGCCACAAGCTCATCCACACCAGAAACCCGGATGGACTGCAGCGGGGCCCGATCTTGACCTACTGGGGCCTTTCTCCGCATGCAGTCATGACAACCTTTTAAAATGAGGGCCACATCATCCTCCACACCCGGCCAATAGTGGTCCCGTTTAAGGGTTAACAAGGTCTTATGGTAGCCGAGGTGCATAAGTTTCTTGTGAATTGCCCTGGTCAACTTACCTCGCAAGCCAATGGGGACAACCATACAATAGCGTTCCAACTGGGTATCCCAACGCATGAGGAGGCTGTCATGTAGGCGATCACCGGGGCAGCCGACGGAGCGGAGCTCCGGGTCTTCGAGTCCACACGGCGTCACAGCCTCAGCAGAGAGGAATCCTCCATCTGCAACTTAGACCATACCTCTCGGGGGAGCCCCAGACCAAACTCCACAGGCAATGCCACTGCTTCGGCCGCTGCGATCAACTGGGCCGTGGTGTCCACCGGGGCCTTACAGCAGCTGGAACCCAGGGCACAAGCGCACCTGCCATCCGGGGGCAGCCTGGAAAGGCCATCCGCATTCCCATGCCGAGTCCCCTTCCTATGGATGACATCGAAGGGGTACTCCTGGAGCACCTCGAGCCAGCGGGACATCTCGTCCGAGGGTTGGTCAATCCGCAGGGAATACTGGAGGGCCGCATAGTCGGTCCGGATGGTGAACTAGCGACCATACAAATACGGCCGGTAGAGCTGGATAAAAAAAAAAACAATAGCCAGCAGCTCCCTCCTGGTCAAGCAATACCGCTGCTAAGTGGGAGACAGTACCTGGCTACCATAGGCCACCACCCTTTCAACCCCATCGATCACCAAGGCGAGAACAGTCCCAATGCCCGTGTCGCTGGCATCGGTGTCAAGGAGGAACGGCCTAGAGAAATCTGGGTACCCCAAGGGCGGTGCACCCGCCAAGGCCTTCCGAAGCGCCCCGAAAGCAGCCTCCTCCTCCGTCCCCCAGCGAAATTTCTGACCCTTGGCGGAGAGAGCGTGCAGTGGTTTCGCAATAGTCGCAAAGTCGCGGACGAACCGGCGATAATATGATGCGAAGCCAACAAAACTACGCACCTCAGCGACAGATGTGGGAGTCGGCCACGTCCGAACACAAGCAGTCTTTTCCGGATCCGTGGCCACACCTGACGCACTCACAATGTGTCCCAAATACTTCACCGATGGCTGCAACAAATGACACTTCTGGAGTTTGAACTTCAAGCCCACGGCACGCACCTTGGCGAACACTGCCTCCAGACGAAGCAAGTGCTCATCAAATCTGCAGCCAAAAACAATCGCGTCGTCCAAGTAGATTAGACAAGATTCCCACTGCAGCCCCGCCAAGACCATCTCCATGAGACGCTGGAAGGTGGCCGGGGCCGAATGGAGACCCATAGGAAGCCGATTGAATTGGAACAACCCCTGGGGTGTGTGGAACGCGATCTTAGGTCTGGAGGCCTTGTCAAGCGGCAACTGCTAAAAGCCCGAGAGCAAATCTAGGGTCGAAAAGAACCACGCACCCGAGAGAGCGTCGAGGGAATCATCCATGCGAGGCAATGGATATGCATCAGCCACCGAGATCTTGTTCAATTTACGGAAGTCGACGCAGAAACAGAGCTCCCGTCCCGTTTCTTGACCAGCACAATGGTGGCACCCCATGGAATGGACATGATCCTTTTCCGCCAGGCTAAAGCGGTGTGAATTTAGCTGAATAGGGGCCGAATTGCCCGTATCAATGTGATGTTCCAGGAGAGTGGTACGTCCTAGATCGAATTTACTCTGGCTAAACACACTGGTGAACCTGATGATGAGATCGCGGAGCCGCTGGCGCTCTGTGGAGGACAACGAGATATTCTCGTTGCACATCGCATCGATCCATCATACTTCGATCCCCCCTATGGGCAGCACGCCTGCCACAACCCTTCCCGGAGGCCTAGTGCCGTTAGTCGGAGGACCCGGGATAACGTGCGCCAACACCGCACCCACCGGGACAACGACCGGCAAGGGCCCCAAATTCAGGACCTGCAAAAAGGGATCCCGGCCCGCCAACACGGCCGTCAAGGTGCCTACCAACCCGTCAGACCTCGAGAAATAATTGGAGGGAGACAGGAGGATACCTGTCCCCGGGGACTCCAATTTCAATGGACTGCGCAGCCTGAGGGGTAGCAAGATCTGAGACCCGGGCGGGACGGTGACGGACCTCGTGGTCAGGGCCCGCACACTCACGGCCAAGGGTGGCAACCTAGAGGGGGGTTGCAGAAAATGCAACCGCCCTCCCGACAGCATCTCCACACACCCCTGGTCGACCAGGATCCGCACGGGCATCCTGGCCAAAAAATCCGTCCCCAGAAGGCACGGCACCGCCAAGGTTTTTGAGACCAGAATGGGCCCCACCAATTCAATTTCGCCGAGTGCGATGGAAGTGACGACGTGACCCACAATACCCAGGCTGCCCCCATTCGCGGCCACACAAACCCCGTGAACCGGACACAGTGGGCCGACGCTGCGTGGCAGCAGGCGATAAATGGTCTCCGAACCCATGGTGGCAGACGCACCTGTATCCACGAGGATCCGCACGTCTACCCCCTGCACGTGTCCCGCAATGGCCGAGGACCCTGCAGTGGCAGCCACCACGCGAAGCACGAGGGCCCTTCACTGGCGGGTCCATCTGGGCCACCCCCCCGACGTGCCCGACCGTGGGGCCCGCTAGCTCAACCCCCCCGAGATGACCCCCTGAGGATGGACCCTAACCCCGCTCGGTGCGTGAGGTGAAGTGAGCGGCCGCGTGATTGATGCATCGCGACTCGCGTGTGGGCGCGAAGGCCCCATCGTCGGAGAACCGGTGGCAGAAGGGGAGGCCCGTATGAAGGCCCCGGGGGCGTTATTACAGCCCTGCTCGAAGTGGCCCTGCTGGCCACATCGGAAGCAGGTGGCCTGCCCCGTGCCTCGCGGACGAGGAGGTCCCACCCACCACCGCCTCTCCAGCCGGCGAGTAGCGATGCCCCCCCCGCGGCGGTCGAAGGCGGCCACAGCCATGAGGGTGCCCTCACCCTGGGCCGTGACTCCCGCGTCCAGCGCCGCCGGTAGCGGGATGCCCGCGCACGCCGTCACCATGGCCGGGCGTCGCAGGGCGAGTTGAGCCTGCATGTTGTGTGCCACAGCCAGCGAAGTTATCTGGGCCTTCTCCGGGATGGACAACACGATGCCCAGCTCAGCCGCGAGGGCCAACAACCTGTCGAGGGATAGGGAGTCCAAGCGCATCCCCTCCAGGTCGGGGTAGGTGGCCCAAGCCAGCGCTAGGAGCGCACACTGGAAGGCCAAGGGCGACTCCCCCTCCTCCCGGCGGCGCGTGGAAAATCTGAGGCGTGCCCTCGACGGCGGCTCAAATACTGCAGCAATCTGCCGACAAGCTGCCTGGAGCGTCGCCCTGTCAGCCGGCGGGATGCTCCGGTACGCCTGCAATGCACGCGCGTCTAGGCAGGTTGGCAGACCCCGCAGCGCCTCCTCCATGGGCCACCCCACCGACTCGTAGGCGACCTCAAACCGGGCCTGAAAGTCGAGCCAGTCGCCCCCTTTCGCGGTGAACGGCCCGACAGGGGGCAACCGGTGCAGCTGCGGTCCCCACGGCCACCCACCTGGCCGATACTCACCTCCTGCCCCACCCGACGCCGTCCCCACGGCAGCTGCAGCAACGTCGGGCCGCCGGGTCGCCTCCGGCCCCGCGTCCAGACAGGAAACCGCGGCGCAGCCGCGCTCGCCCCGGCACCGCCGGCCGGCGCCGCGGCGCCCATGGGCGCGGCCATGACAGTGGACATGGCGGCCGACCCCGGCGTCGCACACAACATGGCGCCCAACTCCAGTGTCGCGCCCGCCGATGAGCTGGCGCCGACTCCGGATTGGCCGGGAGACGAACCGGCGGGAACCCCGCGCAGCCCGTCGAACCCCGTGGCCGGTGCGGGTACGCGACTCCCCACCTCGGCCATGGTGATGACGAGCTCGCCCAGCGTGTGCTGGAGCAGCTCCAGCTGCCCCGCAATGGCCTACCATGCGTCCGGCGGTGGAGCGGCAGCTCCTGCAGCCGCCGTCTCCTCCCGCCCCAGCCGCGCCGGCTCCACGGGGCGAGGTTCCGGGGCCCGGGCCCCCGGGTTCGTCGCGAGGCCCTCCCCGACGTCCTCCTCGTCGCGGAACTGCGCCGCCGACGTGAGTCTTCGTCTCTTGCTGGGTCGTGACATGGTGGCGAGGAACGAAGCCACTCCTGACACCAGTTGTTGCGGCGTAAATGAGGACTCGGAGGCGGGTCTTCGTGTAGGGGCTTGCACCACGTTTATTAGGGGCTTACGCCAGTTGTTTTATTAAAGACCTCTCTCGCACATGACTCCGTGTGCTGCCCACCCACTGCCTACAATCCACACCCCAGGGGAAGGGTACTGGGGATTTCCTAGCACACCCACAGGCTACCCTAGCCTGGTGCCAATTTCCCCCTACCCTGGGTCCCGACTTTCACCCTTCACGTTTCCGGACTCTCCCCACGAGCCCCCAACACGTGACGGGTTCCAGCTTAAATCCCCCAGGGGGACAGCACGTCACCGTCCCGCCCCCTGTGCATGACGTCACCATCTGTGACGTCATTGTACCAGATGGCGAGCATGACATGACGTCTCTAACTACTACTGTACACCTGTATAAAAGACACCTGTCCACAGACGCAATCAATCAATCAGATTCCAAACTCTCCACCATGGCCAAGACCAAAGAGCTCTCCAAGGATGTCAGGGACAGGATTGTAGACCTACACAAGGCTGGAATGGCCAAGCAGCTTGGTGAGAAGGTGATAACAGTTGGTGCGATTATTCGCAAATGGAAGAAACACAAAATAACTGTCAATTTCCCTCGGCCTGGGGCTCCATGCAAGATTTCACCTTGTGGAATTGCAATGATCATGAGAACGGTGAGGAATCAGCCCAGAACTACACGGGAGGATCTTGTCAATGATCTCAAGGCAGCTGGGATCACAGTCACCAATAAAACAATTGGTAACATACTACGCCATGAAGGACTGAAATCCTGCAGCGCCCGCAAGGTGCCCCTGCTCAAGAAAGCACATATACATGCCTGTCTGAAGTTTGCCAATGAACATCTGAATGATTCAGAGGAAAAATTGGGTGAAAGTGTTGTGGTCAGATGAGACCAAAATGGAGCTCTTTGGCATCAACTCAACTCGCCGTGTTTGGAGGAGGAGGAATGCTGCCTATGACCCCAAGAACACCATCCCCACCGTCAAACATGGAGGTGGAAACATTATGCTTTGGGGGTGTTTTTCTGCTAAGGGGACAGGACAACTTCACCGCATCAAAGGGACGATGGACGGAGCCATGTACCGTCAAATGTTGGGTGAGAACCTCCTTCCCTCAGCCAGGGCATTGAAAATGGGTCGTGGATGGGTATTCCAGCATGACAATGACCCAAAACACACGGCCAAGGCAACAAAGGAGAGGCTCAAGAAGAAGCACATTAAGGTCCTGGAGTGGCCTAGCTAGTCTCCAGACCTTAATCCCACAGAAAATCTGTGGAGGGAGCTGAAGGTTCGAGTTGCCAAACGTCAGCCCCGAAACCTTAATGACTTGGAGAAGATCTGCAAAGAGGAGTGGGACAAAATCCCTCCTGAGATGTGTGCAAACCTGGTGGCCAACTACAAGAAACGTCTGACCTCTGTGATTGCCAACAAGGGATTTGCCAGCAAGTACTAAGTCATGTTTTGCAGAGGGGTCAAATACTTATTTCCCTCATTAAAATGCAAATCAATTTATAGCATTTTTGACATGCGTTTTCCTGGACTTTTTTGTTGTTATTCTGTCTCTCACTGTTCAAATAAACCTACCATTAAAATTATAGACTGATAATTTCCTTGTCAGTGGGCAAACGTACAAAATCATCAGGGGATCAATAGTTTTTTCCTTCACTGTACATTGCCACGTGATGATGATGAGCCACTTCGGTGAGCCGTCATTGGTGGCAAGGTCGCTTCTGAAAAGAAGTGAATAGCTCAGTAGGCTTTAACTGGTAAAATAAAAATAGTTAAACATTTTTAGTGATTTGTTTACTTATACTTTGCACGCCTATCGTGTTTTTGTACTGTTGTAATTTTCTGGCCCACCCCTTCTGGACATTTGTGCAAAAAAGCTTCATAGCTCATCGGATTCCTCCAGTAAAAATAAAGAATCTGGTTCTGTCTTCCTCTCCCCTCTCATTGCACTCGATTCCCCCCGTGCACAAATGCAGTTATCCCACAATTACCTCTGCACCAACAACAAAGATCCCCCGTATAGCCTCACCATACTGTTAGGGCAAGTGCTGTTCGCGAGCGACGATGCAGGCCAAGACGTCACACGAGGGGTGTGGTGTGGCCAGCACCACGCTCGGCCGCATTTGTCGTCCAAGTAGTGATGTTTACACACTGCACAAGGTACTCATTTGAGGCTGAGTCGACCAAGAGGGAGGCGTAGGACCCGGTAACATGATTGCCGCTACTGAGCGGGAATCGAACTCTGGTTGTCGGGTTCAGAATCAGAACATTTATTTTCTTGGAGGAATCCCATGAGCAATAAAGATTTTTTCACATGTCCAGTCGGGGTGGGTAAGAATATTACAACAAACACTACAAAAACACGAGAGTATCATGCAACTTACAAGAAAGGTAAACAAATCACCCAAACACAAAAAAGTTAAACTAGACCATCCCCATCCTACCAGGCAAAGCCTACTGAGGTATTCATTTGTTTTACAGACGTGACCTGGCCACAAATGATGCCTCAACAAAGTGACCCATTATTTGAACATTTATAGAACCAAAATAATATAAAATTAATCTAAAAAACCTCAATGCCCAAACCACCACACTACCGCTGCCCACACATAGGCCCGCACACGTCTGTATATATGTTGACCTTCTTTCGCACCGTACATAGCCAACCGTGCAAATCGGAGGTGCACACAGAAATGTGTGCAATAGCATGCAGTCTTCTTGCACAGCCACAGCAGCTTGCCACTGCTGCTAACATGTTTGGCCTTAAATTTTGATTTAAAGCTTTCGTGACTGCAGTAATTCATATTCTTAGTTTTTTCGGTAAAGTCACGTTGAAGAGAAACAACGTGACTTTACCGAAAAAACTAAGAATATGTTTGGCCTTATTGCGTTGCAGTCAGCAATGCCGACCTCGCCATGCTCTTGGAGTTTGATGAAAACTTGGCGGATCTGGCCTGGGTTCCAGTCAGAGACACTGACTTTACGACCTCAAAAAGGAAATGGCTGGAACATTCTGTGCGGGTTGGCTTTAGAAGGAGTTATATTATTTTATCTTCTCTCCGGTTGTGAGCTCAGCCCGCCAAGGTTGCAAGTGATCTCGCATGGCGTCACCCCCTCTCCCTGTACCCAATCCCGTGCTGGGTCCTTCTCCCTCATTGCACCCCTCCACTGGAGTCAATTGCCCCTGTACGTTGAGCAGCACTGCCCATTGACTCAACACTGCACATAGACTCAACACTTCACCATAGACTCAACACTGCCCATAGACTCAACACTGCACCATAGACTCAACACTGCACGATAGACTCAACACTGCCCATAGACTCAACGCTGCCCATAGACTCAACGCTGCCCATAGACTGAGCGATGCCCATAGACTCAATGCGGCCCATAGACTTAACACAGCCCATAGACTCAACATTCCCCATAGACTAAACACTGCACATAGACTTAACACTGCACCATAGACTCAACACTGCACATAGACTTAACACTGCACCATCGACTCAACACTGCACAAAGACTCAACACTCCCCATAGATTCAACACTGCTCATAATCTCAAACTGCCCATAGAAACAACACTGCACCATAGACTCAACACTGCACCATAGACTCAACACGGCACATAGACTCAACACTGCATGATAGACTCAACACTGCACATAGGCTCGACACTGCACCATACACTCAACATTGCCTATAGACTCAACGTTGTCCATAGAATCAACACTACACAAAGACTCAACACTGCACCATAGACTCAACACTGCACCATCAACTCAACACTGCACAGAAACTCAACACTCCCCATAGATTCAACACTGCACCATAGACTCAACACTGCACAATAGCCTCGAAACTTCCCATAGACTCAACACTGCACCATAGATCAACACTGCACAAAGACTCAACACTGCACCTCGACTCAACACTGCACCATAGACTCAACACTGCACCATCAACTCAACACTGCACAGAAACTCAACACTCCCCATAGATTCAACACTGCACCATAGACTCAACACTGCACAATAGCCTCGAAACTTCCCATAGAGTCAACACTGCACCATCGATTCAACACTGCACATAGACTCAACACTCCTCATAGATTCAACACTGCCCATAAACCCACCACTGCACCATAGACTCAACACTTCCCATAGGCTCAATACTGCCCATAGACTCAACACTGCACATGGACTCAGCACTGCATGAAGACTCAGCACTGTACAAAGACTCAACACTGCACCATAGACTCAACACTTCCCATAGAGTCAACACTGCACCATCGTCTCAACACTGCACATAGACTCAACACTCCCCATAGATTCAACACTGCTCATAAACCCACCACTGCACCATAGACTCAACACTGCACATAGACTTAACACTGCACCTCGACTCAACACTGCCCACAGACACGACACTGCACAATAGACTCAACACTCCCCATAGACTAAACACTGCCCATAGACTCACCACTGGACCATAGACTCAACACTGCACATAGACTTAACACTGTACCATAGACTCAACAGTGCACATAGACTAAATTCTGCACCATAGACTCAACACTGCACCATCGACTCAACACTGCACATAGACTCAACACTCCCCATAGACTCAACACTGCACCATAGACTCAAAACTGCACCATAGACTCAACACTGCACGTAGACTCAACACCGCACCATAGACTCAACACTCCCCATAGATTCAACACTGCCCATAAACTCAACACGGCCCATAGACAGATCACTGCACGAAGACTCAACACTGCACCATAGACTCAACACTGCACATAGACTCAACACTGCACCATAGACTCAACACTGCACATAAGCTCGACACTGCCCCATAGACTCAACACTGCCCATAGACTCAACGTTGCCCATAGATTCAACACTGCCCATAAACTCAACACTGCCCATAGACTCAACACCGCAAAAGACTTAACACTGCACCATCGCCTCACCACTGCACCATAGACTCAACACTGCACATAGACTTAACACTGCACCATAGACTCAATACTGCCCATATACTCAACACTGCACCATCGCCTCACCACTGCACCATAGACTCAACACCGCACCATAGACTCAACACTGCATTATAGACTCAACACTTCCCATAGACTCAACACTGCACCATAGATCAACACTCCCCATAGACTCCATACTGCCCATAGACTCAACACTGCACATAGACTCTGCACTGCAAAAAGACACAGCCCTGCACCTCGACTCAACACTGCCATAGACACGACACTGCACCATAGACTCAACACTGCAACATAGACTCAACACTGCACCATAGACTCAACACTTCCCATAGTCAACACTGCACCATCGTCTCAACACTGCACATAGACTCAACACTCCCCATAGATTCAACACTGCCCATAAGCCCACCACTGCACCATAGACTCAACACTGCACATAGACTTAACACTGCACAATAGACTCAATACTGCCCATATACTCAACACTGCACCATAGACTCAACACTGCACATAGACTCACCACTGCACCATAGACTCAACACTGCACATAAGCTCGACACTGCACCATAGACTCAACATTGCCCATAGACCCAACATTGCCCATAGAATCAACACTGCACATAGACTCAACACTCCCCATAGATTCAACACTGCCCATAAACTCAACACTGCCCATACACTCAACACAGCACATAGACTAAACACCTCACCATAGACTCAACACTGCACATAGGCTCGACACTGCACCATAGACTCAACATTGCCCATAGACTCAACGTTGTCCATAGAATAAACACTGCACATAGGCTAAACACTGCACCATCGACTCAACACTGCACATACACTCAACACTCCCCATAGATTCAACACTGCCCATAAACTCACCACTGCACCATAGACTCAACACTGCACATAGACTTAACACTGCACCATCGACTCAACACTGCAACATAGACTCAACACTGCACAGACTCAACGTTGCCCATAGACTCAATACTGCACATACACTTGTTTTAAAGCTTTCGTGACTGCAGGAATTACTCTTTGTTTTTTTCGGTAAAGTCACGTATAAATAAGAAATAATAAAATAACATAATAGCATACGACGTTTCGGTTGCAACACAAGCAGCCATCATCAGGTACAGAAGAGCTAAATTTACGAGAGAGGGGAAACACATAACCTCAGATGTATATACATACACCCAAGTAGGGGCAACTAACACAGATACAACAGAGGACACAGAGAGAGAAGCATACCAGACAAACAGGGTTTAGCAAAATTTTTGAAACCATATAAAGCAACACAGACGGTCGGTCAAAACTCAATTAACGCATAGTCCGGTTGATCACGCTATTTCAAAGATTGCTAAATTGCAAGTTAAGTATGAAACTCAAAATACACACACATACAGACATCCAAGAAGAGCGAACCAGCACAGAGACAAGCACACAGTAAAGTCGCCTTAAATAGGCAGAGAAGGTAAGGCTGAGTTTCATACTTAACTTGCAATTTAGCAATCTTTGAAATAGCGTGGAGGACAGCGCTGTCCTCCAGACAGTCTCGTCCCCTTCACCTGATGAAGGCCGCTTGTGTTGTGGCCGAAACGTCGTGAGAATATTATTGTGTTATTTTATTTTATCAATTTATTATTTTATTCTCATTCTACGTGACTTTACCGAAAGAACCAAAGAAGATGAATCCTTGCAGTCACGAAAGCTTTAAATCGAAAGATCTCCAAAATCTTGAATAAACACAAGATCCAGGTCCGTTTCAACACATTACATAAAATCCGTGATCTGGTTCCGTCTGTAAAAGATGTGATTCCGGACATACAGTACCCTGGTGTCTACAAACTAAGTTGCCTCTGTGGTAGTAGTTACATTGGAGAAACCAAACGCCATGTCTCGGACCGCATTCGTGAACACAAAGCAGACCTTAAACACGGTAGGACCAACACCTCGGCCGTGGCAGATCATTGTTATAATTCAGTAGGCTCACATGACATTGACTTTTCCAAGACAGAGTTTCTTTGTAAGCCATCTGGCTACCATGAGAGATTCGTTCATGAGGCTGTCCACATATACAAGCATAGAGACAATTTCAACCGAGAAGATGGATTCTGGCTTAGCAATCATTGGAAAGATGTGATAAACCATTTCAGGTCTTAATTGATTGTTCACGCTTACAGTGGCTTTCAGACAGCATACATTAATTTTTCGTCTCCCCCCTCCTCTTTTCAGAACATAGATGGACTCGTCCTTCTAAATAAACTGCCAAATCGCTGCACGTGGCGCTGACGTTTTTTTATAAATAAATAAACCGTTAAAAAAATAATAAATTGATGCAAACCGGCACACCTGATGACGACCGTTTGAGTTATGGTCGAAACGTCGTGAGAATTTATTGTTTTATATATTTTATTATTTTGTTGTTTCTCTTCAACGTGACTTTACCGAAAAAACTAAGAATATGAATTACTGCAGTCACGAAAGCTTTAAATCAAAATTTAAAACTGCCCATAGGGTTAACACTGCACCATAGACTGAACATTGCCCATAGACTCAACGTTGCCCATAGAATGAACACTGCACATAAGCTAAACACTGCACATAGGCTAAACACTGCACATAGACTCAACCCTGCCCATAGACACAACACTGCACCATAGACTCAACATTGCACATAGGCTCAACACTGCACCATAGACTCAACACTGCACCATAGACTCAGCACTGCACCATAGACTCAACACTGCACTATAGCCTCGACACTTCCCATAGACCTAACACTGCACCATAGATCAGCACCGCACCATAGACTCAACACTCCCCATTGACTCAATACTGCCCATAGACTCAACACTGTACATAGACTCAACATTGCACCATAGATCAACACTCCCCATAGATCCAATACTGCCCATAGACTCAACACTGCACATAGACTCTGCACTGCAAAAAGACTCAACCCTGCACCTCGACTCAACACTGCCATAGACACGACACTGCACCATAGACTCAACACTGCAACATAGACTCAACACTCACAGACTCAACGTTGCCCATAGACTCAACGTTGCACATAGACTCAACACTACTCATAGACTAAACATTGCCCATAGACTCATCACTTCACCAGACTCAACACTGCACATAGACTTAACACTGCACCATAGAATCAACACTGCACATAGACTAAATATTGCACCAAAGACTCAACACTGCACCATCGACTCAACACTGCACTATCGACTCAACACTGCACTCAACACTCCCCATAGATTCAACACTGCTCATAATCTCAACACTGCCCATAGACACAACACTGCACAATAGACTCAAAACTGCACCATAGACTCAACACTGCACATAGACTTAACACTGTACGATCGACTCAACACTGCACCATAGACTCAACACTGCACCATAGACTCAACACTCCCCAGATTCAACACTGCCCATAATCTCAACACTGCCCATAGACACAACACTGCACCATAGACTCAACACTGCACCATAGACTCAACACTGCAAATAGGCTCGACACTGCACCATAGTCTCAACATTGCCCATAGAACTCAACGTTGCCCATAGAATAAACACTGCACATAGGCTCAACACTGCACCATCGACTCAACACTGCACATAGACTCAACACTCCTCATAGATTCAACACTGCCCATAAACTCACCACTTCACCATAGACTCAACACTGCACATAGACTTAACACTGCACCATCGACTCAACACTGCACCATAGACTCAACACTGCCCCATCGAATCAACACTGCATCATAGACTCAACACTTCCCATAGACTCAATATTGCAACATCGACTCAACACTGCCCATAGACTCAACACTGCCCATAAACTCAACACTGCACATAAACTCAACACTGCACGTAGACTCAACACTGCCCATAGACTCAACGCTGCCCATAGACTCAAAACTGCCCATAGACTCAACAATGTCCATAGATTCAACACTGCCCCTGTACAGTAATAGGTTTTACCCTTTTAACTGGCACAAACACAAGCAGTCAAAATGCAAACAAAAGAGACAACTCTGATAATAATATGCACTGTCCTTGAATTTGATTGGTCCAAACCCAAGACGGCTTTTCTATGAGCCTAGTCTCCACTGGTGTTCGACCAGATGACGCCAAAAGACGTACAACTCAAAAACAGCGCACTATCAAAGTATTGAGGGCTCGGGGTGAGCATTTAGATTATGAGACCTCCTTTTCCAGTAACAAGATATCGTAATAGGTTTTACCCTTTTAACTGGCACAAAAACTGACACCTTTATGCCCCTGTCCGTTAAGCAGTTCCCCCCTTAACATCCTTCTGTTTCTTTATTTAAGCATCTCTATTGTCATTCGTCTTCCCTCCCCTTGCCCCTCCACTTCTTCCCGTCCCTCGCCTATTGCCCTTTTGTGATCCCTAAGCGACCCTCTGTCGCTGTCACTCATTCCTCACTCCGTGCAGCATGCCTCTGCCTTCTACAGCGTTTCATCCCTGTCACCGTTCCGCAAGCCATGTCAAGCGCCTTGAGCGAAGGCGCCCTGTCTAAATATAGATGAGATTATATCATTATCACAGTATGTGGGGCCGGGCTCACACTACACACAGGGTTCATTGTGTTTGTGTGTTTACGATGGGGGCCCATTGCTGTCTGACGAGGGAGGTTGTTGCCCCGTGTTGCAAGCAAAACAACCACGCGGAACGAGTTCTTGCGTGAGGCTGGAGATATTTTTTTTGCAGTGGTGTAAACCCATGGGATGCATGCTTGGAGTTGCATTGAGAGACACAGAGAGGAACACGTGGATTGGAGAACACACGCAGGTTCAATGCATCCAATTTATATATACCTCAGTGGGCTTTGTCTGGTAGCATGGAGATGGTTTAGTTTTATTCGTGTGTTTGGGTGATCTATTTACCTTTCTTGTACTTTTCACTCCCATCGTGTGTTTGTACTGTTTGCTTTTGTAACGTTCTTACCCGCCCCGACTGGACATCTGTAAAAAAAAAGCTTTATAGGTCACCAGATTCCTTCTCCGGCGTAAATAAATATTATGATTCTGATATATTTGTAAAGCATCTTGGACAGGACCTTTGGCTCGATGGAACGGTGGCCGATCGATCCCAAAAATACGAATAGCGAAGTGGCAAGCCAAGGAATGGGTCGCGTCCTGGAGGATGATCACCCGAGGGAGACGGAGCGGTGAACTCAGATCGTGTGCTGGCTGCTGGGTGGATTTTATGGAATCTCACGATTGAGATAGTGGGGGCGGCAGCTTGGGGCGGGGGGGGGGGGGCTTCATCCAGCAGTGGATTGACCATGGCTGATGAAAATACAACTAGGAATACCTCGATTTACGAGGTAGATGCGTTCCTGGAGCTTCGTTCGGATATCGAAACGTCGTATATTGAATAACTTATCACATTAGGACTATGAGGATGCGTTCTCAGCCTTCGTAACTTACCATTTCATACTATAAATACTTCATAAGTTACTATTCATATATTTCAATAAAAGTAATTTAAACTTAGAATAATATATGTTATACTGTACAGTATTAAAATAAAAAAAACTGATAAAAATAAAATAAAATTGTTATTCTTATTTGTATAGTATGTACTGTAGATTGACGAATTTATTTATTATTCATGTAAGTATTATTTATTATTACATTTATTTTTTGTCTTTCTATGTAAGATAACGGTTTAAAAATAAAAAGTTCGTTCTACCAAAACTTCGTTTATCGAATATACCTTACGCATATCGAATATTTTGTACGCATATCGAATATACTGTACACATATCAAAGTGTTTATGGCTGTATACGATAAAAAGTCACTGCGTTCATGGCTTAGGCGCTTGCCACAGTTCCCTCCCATGTGAACGCTGCTGCTGCTGCTGCTACAGCTGCTGCTTCTGCTCCTGCTGCATCTGCTGCTACTGCTGCAGCAGCAGCTACTTCTGCTGCTACTGCCACGCGCAACACACTGCAGACCCTGGTGCGTCTGCATCTTGGGGTCGGCGACCTGCGGCTCCGGAAACGTATGCGGTGGCTCTCTAAGGACTGCAGTGGCAGCTCTTAAAATACCCCAAAAAAATGTCTCTTCTTGTCATTTTGGTTGCCGTGACCCCTGGCCATGGAAATCCAGTTTACCACGGGAGTCCAGTTTATCACGGAAGTCCATTTTACCATAGAGGTGCAGTTCCCCATGGAAGTGCAGTTTATCATGGAAGTGCAGTTTTACCATGGGAGTCCAGTATACCATGGGAGTGCAGGCGAGGCACAGCGGCACTTTTGTGGTTCTCCTTCGCGGGAGGCGTTTCCACAGCGATGCAAGATCCCGCAGCCGAGTCTCAGAATCAGATTTTTGTTATTTAGACCGCGGGAAGGAGGAATCCGATGATGCCGTGAAGCTCTTTTTTTCCACAGATGTCCAGTAGGGCCATGGGGTCAGAAAGTTCTGCCTAGACCCGCGGGAGGTGTCCAGTGGCAGGATCTTCGTGTGGCGGCACGCATTTGTATTGGAGTCAAGTCGACGAGTGCGTGTGTGTGTGTGCGTGTGCTCGAGTGTTTGTGCTTAAACAGAGGCTGGATTTGCCGCACGACTCCGCGGCTCAGGGCATAACACGGCGCTGTGACGTTTCGCGTACATAGGTACGCGAAGTGACGATGTGGGTACGTGCGTTGAACTTATTTCACACCACCGGGCATAGCCAACCGCTGGTAATCGGAGGTGTGGGGGAAGGACGAAAAACTAAATAAAAAAAACAGTTCTAAAAATAGGAGTTTTAGATTTAAAAGTGCATAGCTTCAGCGGCTGTTTAGCCAACATCATCCCGGGGCAATGCGCTTCTGCTGCTGTCGTGTTCACACACATACACACTCATGGCTGCGTGGGGTTTATCTTCAAGATGTTCACCACGAAACATGTTTAGACTTATTCTTTTAGATCGAGTAAAAGAAATTAAAAAAACGACGACGACGTTTCGATCACAACACAAGCGATCGTCATCAGGAGGCAAAAAGAGGGGGAAAGCTGCTGAGGCAGACTGTTTTAAAGGTTTAAAATGGGTGTAGCCCAAGGGTCATACACGAAGTGGGCGGGGCTAGTGATGTTAATGTGAGAAATTAGCATGTTAATGTGAGAGCTTAGCATGTTAATGTGAGAGATTAGCACGTTAATGTGAGAGATTAGCATGTTAATGTGAAGGATTAGCGTGTTAATGTAAGAGATTTAACCTGTGAATGTGAAATCAGAGACACAGATAGACTTGGAGAGAGAGAGGCATGGAGAGACTTGGAGAGAGAGAGAGACACACACAGAGAGACATGGAGAGAGAGATAGAGACACAGAGAGACTTGGAGAGAGAGAGACACAGAGAGACATGGAGAGAGAGACATGGAGAGACTTGGAGAGATAGACACACAGAGAGACATGGAGAGAGAGAGAGACATGGAGAGACTTGGGGAGAGAGAGACACAGAGAGACATGGAGAGATAGAGACACAGAGAGAGACTTGGAGAGAGAGAGACACAGAGAGAGACTTGGAGAGAGAGATAGAAACACGGAGAGACATGGAGAGAGAGAGACACACAGAGAGACTTGGAGAGAGAGATAGAGACACAGAGAGACATGGAGAGAGACACAGAGAGACTTGGAGAGAGAGAGACATGGAGAGACTTGGAGAGAGAGACACACAGAGAGACATGGAGAGAGATAGAGACACAGAGAGAGGCTTGGAGAGAGAGAGACACAGAGATAGACTTGGAGAGAGAGATAGAGACACGGAGAGACATGGAGAGAGAGACACAGAGAGACTTGGAGAGAGAGAGACACAGAGAGACTTGGAGAGAGAGAGACATGGAGAGACTTGGAGAGAGATAGCGACACGGAGAGACTTGGAGAGAGAGAGACATGGAGAGACTTGGAGAGAGAGACATGGAGAGACTTGGAGAGATAGAGACACAGAGAGACTTGGAGAGATAGAGACACAGAGAGACTTGGAGAGAGAGACAGAGAGAGACTTGGAGAGAGAGAGAGAGAGAGACACACAGAGAGACTTGGAGAGATAGAGACACAGAGAGACTTGGAGAGAGAGAGAGACACAGAGAGACTTGGAGAGAGAGAGAGCGACACGGAGAGCCTTGGAGAGAGAGAGAGAGACACAGAGAGACTTGGGGAGAGAGAGATAGACACACAGAGAGACTTGGAGAGAGAGAGAGACACAGAGAGACTTGGAGAGAGAGACACACACAGAGAGACATGGAGAGAGAGACACACACACAGAGAGACATGGAGAGAGAGAGAGACACAGAGAGACTTGGAGAGAGAGACACACAGAGAGACATGGAGAGAGAGATAGACACACAGAGAGACTTGGAGAGAGAGACACGGAGAGACATGGAGAGAGAGATAGAGACACAGATAGACTTGGAGGGGGCCTTCTCAGCGGCAGCGATGGGGAGAACGCCCCCCATCGGCGTTGGGGATGACGAGGCCCCTCTTGGTCCCCCTCCACCGGAGCTCTCAGTCGTGCCACTGCATCGCCAATGCCGACAAACGAAGGCGGATCACAACCTGTGCCGGCTGGAAGACCTACCGGAGGTGGCCTTCGCAAATGTAAAGAGGAAGGTGCTCTACTCCTACATGGTCCGGTTTCACCAACAGGACACCCTGAGGAGCCACAAGGACCATGCCTGGAGGAAAGCCCTGCCCTGCGTCTCTCCGGAGAGGCCTCGCTGGAGGCAACTCTACTCCAGACCGACGTACAACCGCATCGGCGACCTCAGCTGGAGCATCGCCTACGGCACCGTCACCACCGACGCCTCCCTGGCGCGCTTCACCGACACGTCCCCGGAGTTCCGGTTCTTCGGTAAAGTGGAGACTGTTGCACACCAATACATAGAGTGCAAGAGCCTGGACTCGTCGTTCAAGGTCCTGAGAAACATCCTCCTAAGGTTCAGCCTCCACTTCTCCCCGACGGTCCTCATCTTTGGATACCCGAAGGCCGACGGACCCCAACATCTTCAGGGGCTGGTCAACGTGCTCGTCGGCTATGCCAAGCTCGCCATATACAGGGCAAGGAAGGTGGCTTTGGAGGGGCAACGTCCGGCCAGCAGCCTGGGCATCTTCTGCGCTCTGGTCGGAGCCAGGGTGTGTGGGCCGGAGTTCCGCCATGCGTGGCTGACCCACGCCGTGCCGACCTTCAAGGAGTAGTGGGCGCTGGAGGAGGCCGTGTGCTCGGTGGCAGATGGCGGAGAGCTCTGCATGCAGATATGAGCTACCCGTCTGAGGCCGTTTGACTGAGAGGAGGGCTGCGTACAGATGCAGCACTTGTCGTAGTTATAAAAAAAGAGAGCGAGAGAGTGAGCGAGCGAGAGCGACATGGAGTAGGAAGAAAGAGGGAAGAGAGAGGGGGGGCAGAGAGGGGGGTAGAGAGAAAGGGAAGGGGTAAGGAGAGCAGTGCGAGAAATCTTTTGTTAAATCTTTCATTTAAAAGGGGGGGGGGGGTTACATAAAGCAAAGCATTAAAAACAAAAAAACGAAATGATGAACAAAGCAAAGTGCCGACTACACCGAGAATCTTATTTTTTCCTCTGATAGTAAAAAAAAGAGATAGAAACACAGAGAGACTTGGAGAGAGAGCCAGACACACACAGAGAGACTTGGAGAGAGAGAGAGAGACACGGAGAGAGGTGGGGGAGAGGTAGAGACACAGAGAGAGAGAGACACCGAGACAAAGAGTCGTCCACAGAAGTGGAGACACGGAGACCTGGCGAGAGATTGAACACAAAGAGACCATCATCATCATCAGCCATGGCGCCCCGAAGCCGTCGCCACCTCTCACAGGGCTCACGGCCCTGTGAGAGGTGGCGACGACGACTCCTGTGACGAGGGCGGCCTCAGACGTCGTCGTCGTCGTCTTCAGACTCCGCCCGTGGTCAAATTGAGCTCCAGAAACATCGACGTCGATTCGTTGTGACTATCCTTGTGTGCTGCGCGTGCTGCGTGTGATGTGCGTACTGTGTGTTGCACGTGCTATTTGTGTTCCACGTGCTCTTCGTGCTGCACATGCTGCAAGTGCTGCGCTTGCTGCGCGTGATGTGTGTGCTGTGTCTTGCACGCGCTGCATTTGCTGCACTTGCTCTTCGTGCTGCGCGTGCTGCGCGTGTGCTGCGTGTGTGCTGTGTGTGTGCTGCGCGTGTGCTGTGTGTGTGCTGCGTGTGTTATACGTTGCTGCGCTGCGTCACTCACCAGCTCTCTTCGGATTGCTTCATGCTGACCGCGTACTCCACGCTGCGATGGCGCAGGCGGTGAAATAAACTCTGGAGGTTGCTGCTGCCCATAGCCAGCAGGGCGCTCATCTGGAACCTCGCCGTGCTGCCGATGTTTGTCGCTCTTCACGCGGACGGAGCAGGACCCGTCCAAGGTGTGTTCCAGTAAATAATAAAAAAACGACGATCGCCCGCAACACGTGTGGCACCGATGGGTCAGCGGAACCTCGGGACCCGTCACGAAGTCAACTCTCAGGCGGGTCGAGTGTTGCGTCTCTCAAAAAAAAACCACACGAACGCTCCCTCTCAGCGGAACGGTTAAACGTTCTCCGAACACTCGGCCTGTGTGAGCGACACGAGGTGCGTCCCGCTGGCTCTGCGATGGCGCGGTGTCCAATCGACACGGCCGAACGCGCATTCCATCATCGCGTCGCCGCGCGCGGGCCCGAGAAGTGCGTCTCGCCTATACACTCGGCTCGGGCGAGAGGGCGCTCCGGTGCAAGGTGCACGAGAGGAGCGCGAAGCCGAGTCGGTCGCTCCAGGTCACGAGCATCGGTAGCCCGCAGGAGAAGAACCCCCAAAAAAATAGCGGCGACGGAGCGACCGCAGCCGACGGACGGAGCGGCAGGCGGAGTTGTGTGGGGAGGGTTGCCGCGCCGCGAGGACAATTACAGGCGGCACCGTCCCACGTGTCGCTGTGGGCGGGTGTCGCTGTGGGCGGGTGTCACTGTGGGTGGGTGTCGCTGTGGGCGGGTGTCGCTGTGGGCGGGTGTCACTGTGGGTGGGTGTCGCTGTGGGCGGGTGTCGCTGTGGGCGGGTGTCACTGTGGGTGGGTGTCGCTGTGGGCGGGTGTCGCTGTGGGCGGGTGTCACTGTGGGTGTCGCTGTGGGTGGGTGTCACTGTGGGTGTCACTGTGGGTGGGTGTCACTGTGGGTGGGTGTCACTGTGGGTGGGTGTTGCTGTGTGTGGGTGTCACTGTGGGTGGGTGTCACTGTGAGAGGCTGTCACTGTGGGTGGGTGTCACTGTGGGTGGGTGTCACTGTGGGTGGGTGTCACTGTGGGTGTCACTGTGGGTGGGTGTCGCTGTGAGAGGCTGTCACTGTGGGTGGGTGTCACTGTGGGTGGGTGTCACTGTGGGTGGGTGTCACTGTGGGTGTCACTGTGGGTGTCACTGTGGGTGGGTGTCACTGTGGGTGTCACTGTGAGTGGGTGTCGCTGTGAGAGGCTGTCACTGTGGGTGGGTGTCACTGTGGGTGGGTGTCACTGTGGGTGGGTGTCACTGTGGGTGGGTGTCACTGTGAGAGGCTGTCACTGTGGGTGGGTGTCACTGTAGGTGGGTGTCACTGTGGGTGTCACTGTGGGTGGGTGTCGCTGTGGGCGGGTGTCGCTGTGGGCGGGTGTCACTGTGGGTGGGTGTCACTTTGGGTGGGGGTCACTGTGGGTGGGTGTCACTGTGGGTGTCACTGTGGGTGGGTGTCACTGTGGGTGTCACTTTGGGTGGGGGTCACTGTGGGTGGGTGTCACTGTGAGAGGCTGTCACTGTGGGTGGGTGTCACTGTGAGAGGCTGTCACTGTGGGTGGGTGTCACTGTGGGTGGGTGTCACTGTGGGTGGGTGTCACTGTGGGTGGGTGTCACTGTGGGTGTCACTGTGGGTGGGTGTCGCTGTGAGACGCTGTCACTGTGGGTGGGTGTCACTGTGGGTGGGTGTCACTGTGGGTGGGTGTCACTGTGGGTGTCACTGTGGGTGGGTGTCACTGTGGGTGGGTGTCACTGTGGGTGTCACTGTGAGTGGGTGTCGCTGTGAGAGGCTGTCACTGTGGGTGGGTGTCACTGTGGGTGGGTGTCACTGTGGGTGGGTGTCACTGTGGGTGGGTGTCACTGTGAGAGGCTGTCACTGTGGGTGGGTGTCACTGTAGGTGGGTGTCACTGTGGGTGTCACTGTGGGTGGGTGTCGCTGTGGGCGGGTGTCGCTGTGGGCGGGTGTCACTGTGGGTGGGTGTCACTTTGGGTGGGGGTCACTGTGGGTGGGTGTCACTGTGGGTGTCACTGTGGGTGGGTGTCACTGTGGGTGTCACTTTGGGTGGGGGTCACTGTGGGTGGGTGTCACTGTGAGAGGCTGTCACTGTGGGTGGGTGTCACTGTGAGAGGCTGTCACTGTGGGTGGGTGTCACTGTGGGTGGGTGTCACTGTGGGTGGGTGTCACTGTGGGTGGGTGTCACTGTGGGTGTCACTGTGGGTGGGTGTCGCTGTGAGAGGCTGTCACTGTGGGTGGGTGTCACTGTGGGTGGGTGTCACTGTGGGTGGGTGTCACTGTGGGTGTCACTGTGGGTGGGTGTCACTGTGGGTGGGTGTCACTGTGGGTGTCACTGTGAGTGGGTGTCGCTGTGAGAGGCTGTCACTGTGGGTGGGTGTCACTGTGGGTGGGTGTCACTGTGGGTGGGTGTCACTGTGGGTGGGTGTCACTGTGAGAGGCTGTCACTGTGGGTGGGTGTCACTGTAGGTGGGTGTCACTGTGGGTGTCACTGTGGGTGGGTGTCGCTGTGGGCGGGTGTCGCTGTGGGCGGGTGTCACTGTGGGTGGGTGTCACTTTGGGTGGGGGTCACTGTGGGTGGGTGTCACTGTGGGTGTCACTGTGGGTGGGTGTCACTGTGGGTGTCACTTTGGGTGGGGGTCACTGTGGGTGGGTGTCACTGTGAGAGGCTGTCACTGTGGGTGGGTGTCACTGTGAGAGGCTGTCACTGTGGGTGGGTGTCACTGTGGGTGGGTGTCACTGTGGGTGGGTGTCACTGTGGGTGGGTGTCACTGTGGGTGGGTGTCACTGTGGGTGCTAACGTGCGGTCCCCGTGGGAGTCGCGAGGATTCGGAAGGCGCCCTCACGTAGAGCGCAAAACCCCAACCATGGCCACTGTGCAAACGGCTTCGTTCGAGAGAGAGAGGCGCCTTTGGTTACACCACAGGTGGAGATAAACCCACAAACGTTCACACACACACAAATAGAGCACGCTCGTGAAATAATATAAAGTTGACAAAGAGAGGGGAGGGGGGGGCGACATTTAAAATAATGATGTGATGTCAGAATATAAATCAGCAAGCTAAATGATAGAAAATAGATATTCGGCCTTAATTTTAAGGCAGGGGTTGTCATCTCTGAGATCAGTTATATAAAAAAAAACCCTGGACGTGTCGTGAGAAGAAGAAAAAGAATATCAAACAATAGCAGACGATGAGAGAACTACATGGACATCTGTGAAAAAAGCTTGATAGCTCATCGGATTCCTCCCGTATGAACAAATATTCTGACTCTGATATGGGTGTAATGGATTGTCATGAGTGGTTGACTTCAGATGTCCCAAGAAGACTTCCTCCACATGATCCCAGGGCAGTAGCGGCCTGCTCATCAAGAGGACGATCCTGGGAAAACGATGACAGATGGCAACCCTAACCCACCAGGGAAGTTCCAAAACATTGTGACGAACCAGTTTGGATAAACCTCTTCACACCAACCATTCCTCCATTTCATCATCCATTACCCCTTTTGGCCTGTGTGCTGTGCAAAAGGGACATTTCCCGAAACGTCACCTACGAAACGTTGATTTCATCATTTCCCAAGGCCACAGTGTCATTGACGAATCCGTGGATTGGCCGTGAGCGAGAGTCATACATACACACACCCCGAACCTTCGGTGGTCATCAGCGCACCAACAATGGTGCCCACGGTCCAGATGATGGCCTTGTCGAGGACAGGGTTAAACGTTCGGTTACAGATCACAAGGACGCCGTGACGAGTCCACCGCGTGCGTCTTTTGACACGGGTCATCGTATCACTTGGTAGCAACATTTTTTGGAAAAAAAATTACAGCTGAAGGCTGACATTGTAACCAGTGAATGAGTCACACAAACATGCAGTCGCCACCGGAGACGGAGATACCTTTCAAACATCGGCATCCGTTGTTGATGTCGTCCTGTCCTCGCGGCCCAGGGGTAACCGTGCGAGCGATGTTTTGGGTTGACACATCCTGCACCGTGTAGCCAAAGCCGTCTCACTTTGCCAGTTTTATTTTCAGTCAAAATATCGCGAGCCCCCGCGAGTTTGCCCTTGACCCTTTTAAACCGCAGCGACACCGCGAGGTACCTATCTGCATGCCGATATAAGACAAAGACACCCCGTATAGCTTTAACAGACTGTTGAGGCAAGTGTTGTTAGTGAGCGCGGCACACAGAGGGCGTGGGTGACCAGCACCACGCCCGGCCGCCTTTGTCTCCCCAGTGGCGATGTTTTTTTACACATCGCACCAGGTGCTCATTTGTGGCCGAGTCGACCTAGGGTAGGACCAGGGACCGATTCAGATAATCGTCACCGGTGTTGGTGGCCGTGAGCGGGAATCGAACTCGGGTCTCTGCCGTGTTCGGAGCACGGCTGTGGCGCGCTTGCCGCTACACAACCCGCTCCCCGCTGCATGCCGATGTATGGATCCTGCACACCTGCACGCGTTAACCCGCAGCAGTCTTACCGTGAAAAAGAAGAAGCAGAGGAAGATGAAGCGCGGATGCGAGAATGGATTTGGCTGCGAACTTCTGCGGACACGGCGCGAGCTTCTTGGCTGCGAGGCGGCTGGGCGCTGGGCGCTGTCATCGCCATTCTGCCAGCCGGGGCCACCGCCGGGAACGCAGAGGCCCACGCTGGGGTCCTCGACTCACGTCCTTATCAAAGAAACCAAGTCCGGACCCGTCATTAATAACTCTCGGCCTTTATCAAGACTACAATTGAAAGCAAACTCAAATTTTGATTTAAAGCTTTCGTGACTGCAGGTATTCATATTCTTGGTTATTTCGCTAAAGTCACGTAGAAGGGAAACAATAAAATAATACAAATATTAAAAACATTAAAATTCTCACGACGTTTCGACTGCAACACAAGCAATCACCATCAGGTGTGAAAACCACAGCAAGAATTTTTTGAAAAAAGTGGCGTTTTTTAACTTTAGCACCACGGAGAGCGATTTGGCAGTTATTCAGATGGACGAGTCCATCTATGTTCGGAAAAGAGGAGGGGGGAGACGAAAATAATGGATGCGGTCTGAAAGCCACCATAAGCGTGAACAATCAATTAAGACCCGAAATGGTTTATCAAATCCGTCCAATGATTGCTAAGCCAGAATCCATCTTCTCGGTTGAAATTGTCTGTGTTTATATGTGGATAGCCTCATGAACGAATCTCTCATGGTAGCCAGATGGCTTGCAGAGAACCTCTGTCTTGGAGAAGTCAATGTCATGTGAGCCTACTGAATTATAACAGTGATCTGCCACGGCCGAGGTGTTGGTCCTACCAGAAGAATTCCCTCATCAAGACTCTGCACTATAGAGCCCAATGCATATCCGACCAGGAACACATAGCCAGTGAACTCAAGCACGTACACCAAGCTCTTAAGGCTAATGGTTACTCCGACTACACAATCCGTAAAGCTATCACTCCAACCATGAAGAAGGACCCTCTTGAGGAGCCATTCAAAACCATCACTTTACCCTACATTGCGGGGATCACAAAAAAGATCTCCAAAATCTTGAATAAACACAAGATCCAGGTCCGATTCAACACATTACATAAAATCCGTGATCTGGTTGCGTCTGTAAAATATGTGATTCCGGACATACAGAACCCTGGCGTCTACAAACTAAGTTGCCTCTGTGGTAGTAGTTACATTGGAGAAACCAAACGACATGTCTCGGACCGCATCCGTGAACACAAAGCAGACCTAAAACACGGTAGGACCAACACCTCGGCCGTGGCAGATCACTGTTATAATTCAGTAGGCTCACATGACATTGACTTCTCCAAGACAGACGTTCTCTGCAAGCCATCTGGCTACCATGAGAAATTTGTTCATGAGGCTATCCACATATACAAACACAGAGACAATTTCAACCGAGAAGATGGATTCTGGCTTAGCAATCATTGAAAGGATTTGATAAACCATTTCGGGTATTAATTGATTGTTCACGCTTACGGTGGCTTTCAGACCACATCCATTCTTTTCGTCTCCCCCCTCCTCTGTTCCGAACATAGATGGACTCTGATTTAAAGCTTTCGTGACTGCAGGGATTCATATTCTTGGTTCTTTCGGTAAAGTCACGTAGAAGGGAAACAATAAAATAATAAAATAATAATCATATAAAACTTTACCGAAAGAACCAAGAATATAGATGGACTCGTCCATCTGAATAACTGCCAAATCGCTCTCCGTGGTGCTAACGTTAAAAAAGACGCCACTTTTTTCAAAATTTTCCTGCTGTGGTTTTCACACCTGATGATGATTGCTTGTGTTGCAGTCGAAACGTCGTGAGAATTTTTACGTTTTTTATATATTTTTATTATTTTATTGTTTCCCTTCTACGTGGCTTTACCGAAAGAACCAAGAATATGAAAGCAAACTCGTTGAAGAAAAACAAAAATATGCTGCTGTGCGGCTAAAGGGACATTTGTCGTCAGGCAGACTTCTTGACTAAAAATTACACTTTTATACTTTACCAAGTAAGACTGCCTGAGCTGTGTAGCTCTTTTTCAGAAGCCACCTACCTGGCTATCATCAAAGCTAGCTCAACGAAGTGGCTCATCATTACGTGGACATTTCTCGTAGCAGCCAAATACTGTAAACGCACGATTCTAAATGTGGAGGGAAAGGATCCAGAGAAATATCCACGGGACCACGGGGAAAAAGACACGTAAACTGCAAACATACAGACGTGAAACTCGGGATCGGGATCGAACCCACGACCTCCTGTATACCAGGCGAGGTAGTTAACATCTCGACACTGCCAGAGCCCAGATTGTGACATCAACCGGTCTAGGGTTTCGACCCTTTCACAGCACTGCTAAACAAAAGTAGGATCGGCGATGTCAGTCCTGGTAGACCTCTCAGCGGCGTTTGACCCAATAGACCCCACGCTATTTAATTGCAGAGGGTAGAGCAGAACAATGGGTTCTCGTTCACATTCATCCCGGCCAGTCGCGTGTGGAGTCCAACAGGGGTGGATATTATCACCCCTACTGTTCAACATTTTGATCGGAGCGCATTGCCTTTCCTTTCACCAGTATGCCGATTACACTCAGATATACCTTGAGATCTGGGACAAGCAGGACTTTACTACCCTGTCCACTTGTATGTCGGATATCAACAGATGGGTGCCCGCCACCTGGCTGAAATTCAATCTGGACAAAACAATAGTTGCTGGGTGACCGGGAGTGTCAACTCGTTGACCTGAGGCTCAATGGCTGCGTCTTAAAATGTCAATGCAATGGCGCCCCGACTAGTACAGTAAATAGCACTAAGGGTCTTGGCTTGGTTTTGGATAATTCATTGTCGTTTCTGCTCCATATAAAACAAGTAGTAAAAACGTGTGTTCCACCTACGCACAATCAAGAAGATCAAAGCATGCTGAGTGGATGCCACGGTGGCGAGATGTTAACTACCTCGCTTCGTATGCAGGAGATCGTGGATTCGATCCCGACTCTGACACCTGCTGCATATTTGCAGTCTGCGTATCTCTCTCTCTCCCCGTGTTCGCGTGGATTTTTATCCGGGTCCTCCGGGGTTTCCCTCCACATTTATAAACGTGCGTTTCGAGTATTTGGCAGCTATACATTTCCAGGTGATGATAAGCCACTTCTTTGAGCAATCATTTGTCGTGGCCAGGTCGCTTCTGAAACACGAGCTACGTCGCTCAGTGGGAGCCTTACTTTGTAAATTCCCTTGTAACATCTCGTCTCGACTCTGGCAATGTCCTTGTGCGTGGGTCTACCACGGTGTCGAGTTGGACCACTACAGGGCATCCAAAACGCCTCTGGTGCCGTTTTTGACCGATGAGTTCTCGTACGGGATGCAATCTCTCAAACTTTTTTGGGACCTACAACTGGCTTTCATATCGAGGTTTGTGCACGATTCAAATCACCGCGCTTAATTCACGAAGCACTCTCTAGACAATTGCCTCAACAATTGATGCAATAAAATGCGCGACGTTACATTCCTTTGGGCAGTTCGAGGCACGATTTTGGACAAAACGTTCGGCACTTGCGATTATTTTTTTTTGGTCCTCGGCCCTCAGATTTGGAATGTTCTGCTTATGAAGAACTGCGCCCGACTGTTTGAGATTCTCCCATTCAGAATCACTCCCACTATTGAGCCCCACCGAAGGATCACAACCTTATCGTAGTGGTGGGGTTTGTGTGTTCCAATGACCCTCAGAGCTATGTAGCCTGGAGTCTTGTACTCCTGGTAGGGTCTCCCTTAGCAAACAGGTCTGGGGGGAGGTTCTAGACAACTAATGGTCCAAATGAAAGCCTCTCATGAATGGACTTGAAATATAATAATCAGAGAACCTCGCTTGAACAAGGGATACGGGACATCCCCTGGAGCCAGGCATGGGGGTAGTGTTCGCCGGCAAGTGCCTGCTGGCCGGGTAACCCCCCACGTAACCCAGTCGGGCCCAGCCCAAAATGGCAACATGGTATCATCCTGTGGGCCCACCATCCGTAGGATGAAGGGTGAGGGGCGGGTGTGATGCCAGTATGGCAGGGCGAGGGATGGTCTTGGATGGACTGGACCTTGGCGACGGACACTCGCTATTGGGACGTGGAATGTCACGTCACTGGAGGGGAAGCAACCAGAGCTGGTGGAGAAGGTGGGAAAGTACTGACTAGATATAGTTGGCCTCACCTGCACACACAGCATTGGCACTGGAACCAAACTTCTCGATCGAGCATGGTCTCTTTCCTCTTCCAGAGTAACCCCTGTGTGCTGTTCAGTTGGAGTTTGTCCCAGTGGATGAGAGGGGCGCCTCAATGAGACGTCACATCAAAATGCGCAACTTTAAATAAAGATAGACAACACGTTCTACTTAATTAAATATACTTTTTTTAATAAATGTTTTTCCTACAACATGAGTGCAGCGCCACATGAAATACGCACTACAATGACAAAAGTTTAAAGCGATTTGAAGCATGTTTTTTTGGGGGGGGGCAGAGTTTTGTGACGTCATATTTGAAGGGGGGTCTGATTTTTTGTGACGCCGTGTGACGATGGGGGGGGGCACTTTTATAACCATCACTACTTCTATTGAGACCATCACTACCACTATAAAGGCTATCACTACCACTATAAAGGTCATCACTACCACTATTGAGGCCATCACTACCATTATTGAGGCCAACACTGTATTGAAACGAACCTGGATCTTGTGTTTGTTTAAGATTTTGGAAATCTTTTTGGTAACCCCTGCTATGTACGGTAAAGTGATGGTTTTAGTTGGATTCTCAGAAGGTTGTCTCCGCATGGCTGGGGAGACAGCTTTGCAGATTGTACGGTCCGAGTATCCGGATGTCTGGATGGCATCTGTCTCAAATTGTTCCATGAAAATATTCGCTACTACTGGCGATATGGGAGAACCCATTGGGGTACCCTCATTTTGTCTGTAGAATGTACCATTCCAGGTGAAGTATATGTTGGTAAGACAATGCCTTACCAAAGTTGGTACATCTGGATTCAGTCCTTGTTGGACTGTCTTCAATGATTGCAATGGTGTCAAGTACAGGTACATTGGTGAACAGAGAGACTTCATCGAACCTGACAAGCAAATCATCCGGAGGCAGTGAGATGTCCTTCATTTGAGAAACCAAGTGAGCTGAGTTAAATATAGCTGAGGTGGACTTGCAGTGAAAGGAAGCAGAGTCTCAGACAGAAATCGGGCCAGTTTGTAGGTGGGTGAGTTAATCAACAGAGATCCCACCAACTGCCTAGCTACTAAAACCAACAATATCATCACTAAATCGACTTCTCTAATCGATCAGACCAAGCAGAGCTCCCTAAAACCTTCGGCTGCTAGACCACCCAGATTTTATGGCCTTCCAAAAATCCACAAAGTAGGTACCCCGCTCCATCCTATCGTCCCCCCCCCCGCCTCCCTAGGTGCGTGACGTCATTTATGGACGGCCCCTTACCACTATTCAGACCATTACTACCACCATCTTAAAAACTAGGTCCACCGCTCATACCATTGGAACAACTACCAGGACCATCGTGACCCAACCATCGTTGAGGCCACCGGGACTGCTTTGGCACAATTTTCTCGCTTCCTGCGCCACAAACACCATGACCCGAGTTGGATTCCCAGCACGGGCCCCTTCAACCCACGGCTGGACGAAGGCCTCCCCCGGACCGTTGCGATCTATCCAGCAATCCATTACAATCCATCACATCATCGTTTACTACAGCTGCATGGCAATGACCTTGAGTGGGAGCCACTTGTGTTGTCAATATTTGGGCGGGGGCGCGACGCGCCGAGACCACCCGTCCGTGGAAGCGCGCGTCCTCGCCGAATGTGAACATCTGCAGCAGCAGCAGCAGCAGCTGTGTTGCCAATGTTCCCCGTCGCGTGTTTGTGGACGGCCGCACGCGTGTCGACAGCGAGACTTGTTGACTGTAAACCAACCTAAATAAACACTGGGTTGCAAGAGACACCGCAAGCAGACAGCGGTGACTGTTTCGATTTTACAACAACAACAAGACGAGCTGTTTCGTGAAGAACGCTCTCACGTTCGCGATCACGGCCGCTCGATCCATCGCCACTTGAGGTGCCACCACCCCACTCGCGTACTGGTGGATATTGCGCTATCGTTTGTGTGTATCGGCGTCGCTGTTATATTCACAGGTTAGGGTCCCATCGAGTTGCAAGCACAAGAAGCCTTGGTGGCTGCTGATGATGCCACCACACTTCGCCAAGGCAGACGACACCGCTCCTGCTGTGGTGGGCAGCAGAGGTCTGTACCGTACTTCATCATCGCTAGACTCCCTCCTGCCGTCACCAACCCACAATGACCAGTATGGCGAAGTATGGTCAAATACCCCTCCAATCCCCCCCCCCCATCGTCCCCTCCACCCCGAGTTGTGCGCCAGATGCATTGCCTGTTGGCACAAGGGGCTTTGGCACACAGGGGCTGTTTCCCTGGTAGACTCAACGCGCGCCTCCCTCTAGAGCGGTGGTTCTTAACCTTTACAAGTGTAAACAAAAATGATGTAATGTTAATAAATACGTATGGTTTGATGAAACAAAGTAGTTGCAGTTATGTGCCCGTGCTTAATTTGTGTTTCGGTAATTTACCTTCGAAAAAAAATCTGCCCATATCTCGCACCCCTAGCGGGTGGGTGCAACCCAGGTTAAGGACACTGCTCTGGAGCTCTGGAACAGTGCTCTTTACTCATTTTCAGTGGGGGGCCACTTTCGCCGATAGGACATCATCAGTGTGAGGGCCGCTACACATTTGAAACCATTGGGGGTTTGACAGCAGCACGATGGTGATGATGATGGGAGTGGTGGGGAATGTCACCATTTGTGTATTGTCAGGGGCCGCACTAAAGGCCACCAGGGGCTGCCAGTGGCCTGCGGGCCTTATAATGAAGAACACTGCTCTTGAGTCACCGCTTAGAGTTGACTCTCCCTCCCGGCGCGTCGCGAGCGATTCACACTCCGAGCAGCTCTGATCGCCTTGCTCTAAATGACCTTTGCTGCCCGATGAGTCTCAGTCATCTGAGAGCCGTGGAGTTATGCCCCTCCTCAACAGACACCTGGCCCAGTTGCGTCGACCTCCCCACGGTCTCCCGCCGTGCCACTGCTGTGGTTACCGGGTGCCGATTACGCTCGCACAGCAAAAGCATCACGGCTCGTTTTCGGCAGGGTCCTGCCAAGCGTCCGCAGTTGGCAGGGAGCGGAGGGGAGGCGATGATTGATGCTGTGCAGAATTTTTCGAATTTGGTCAAATTGGACCGTGGACTCCGACACACGACGATGACCTTCTTTTTTTAATTTAAAGCTTTCGTGACTGCAGTAATTCATATTCTTAGTTTTTTCGGTAAAGTCACGTTGAAGAGAAACAACAAAATAATAAAATATATATAAAACAATAACAAATTCTCACGACGTTTCGACCATAACTCAAACGGTCGTCCTCAGGTGTGTTGGTTCGCATAAATTTATTTTTAAACGGCGCATTTATTTATTTATAAAAAACGTTAGCGCCACGCGCAGCGATTTGAGGAGCCTTTCAAAACCATCACTTTACCCTACATTGCTGGGATCACAAAAAAGATCTCCAAAATCTTGAATAAACACAAGATCCAGGTCCGTTTCAACACATTACATAAAATCCGTGATCTGGTTCCGTCTGTAAAAGATGTGATTCCGGACATACAATACCCTGGTGTCTACAAACTAAGTTGCCTCTGTGGTAGTAGTTACATTGGAGAAACCAAACGCCATGTCTCGGACCGCATTTGTGAACACAAAGCAGACCTTAAACACGGTAGGACCAACACCTCGGCCGTAGCAGATCATTGTTCTAATTCAGTAGGCTCACATGCCATTGACTTTTCCAAGACAGAGGTTCTTTGTAAGCCATCTGGCTTCCATGAGAGATTCGTTCATGAGGCTATCCACATATACAAGCACAGAGACAATTTCAACCGAGAAGATGGATTCTATCTTAGCAATCATTGGAAAGATTTGATAAACCATTTCAGTTCTTAATTGATTGTTCACGCTTACAGTGGCTTTCAGACAGCATACATTATAAAAAATTTCGTCTCCCCCCTCCTCTTTTCAGAATATAGATGGACTAGTCCTGGGTAAACTGCCAAATCGCTGCGCGTGGTGCTAACGTTTTTTTTTATAAATAAATAAATGCGCCGCTTAAAAATAAATTTATGCGAACCAACACACCTGAGGACGACCGTTTGAGTTATGGTCGAAACGTCGTGAGAATTTTTTTATTGTTTTATATATATTTTATTATTTTGTTGTTTCTCTTCAACGTGACCTTCTTCTTGTCAATCCGTCACGGTAAGGCCATAATTATAATATATATTGGGGGGGATGTGTCACCCCCAATATATATTATAATTATAATATATATTGGGGGGGATGTGTCACCCCCAATATATATTATAATTACAGGGACACATCCCCCCCCCCAATATTCAAATATGCTCAAAATGTCCCCCCCCCCCCAATATATTGCTATAAAAATATTTTAAAAAATAATAATTGCGATGCTATGTAAATAAAAACAACAATTTGCTAAACCTTGGCCACAATATCTGGACTTGTCTTCATATAAATCAATGCATGGACTTCTGTTTATATGATTGTGGTTATGGTTGCACTTTATGAATCCCTAATCTCTGCCATTACATACAATGAAACACTATTAGACATTATTGTTAAAAATAAATAAAAAGTCCATCCCTTGTATTAGTGCATTTTTAAAATATTTTAGGCATAAAATGGCAGGAAATTAGTTTTCAAATTTATATTTTTTCTGGGGGGGACCCCAGACCCCCTGGAAGATTTGGTCCCCCCCAATGTTGACTCCATGGCTACGGCCTTGCGTCACGGGATCTCTTCGCCTCCGCTGGGAATCTTTTGTGTCGTTAATGCAGCCGCTGTGTTAATGATGGCGGCCGCTGGGCTCGAACCTTGGACCGCTGCAACAAGCCGCGTCACTGCCATAAACACATTCTCATGTACGTGTGTTGAACTTCTTTCGCACCGTACGTAGCCAACCGTGCTAATCGGGCGTGCGGGTGAAGTACAACAAACTAAACACAAAAGGCAGTTCTAAAGACGTGAGTTTTCGATCTGGATGATTTAAAAGTGCACAGCTCCAGTGGGTTCCTAATATCAGAAGAAAGAGCGTTCCAGACAGCCGCAGAAGCGCATCTGAAAGCGCGTGATGCGGTGACCTGGCCGCAAATAATAGATCAGAGAAGTGGACGTGTGTTGAACTTCTTTCGCACCGTACGCAGCCAACCGTGCTAATCGGAGGTGCGGGGTAAGGACAACAATCTAAACACAAAAATCAGTTTTGAAGACATTAGTTTTCGATTTAGATTTAAAAGTGCATCGCTCCATTGGCTTCCTAATATCGGAAGGAAGAGCGTTCCAGACGATCTTCTTCTTGTCGCTGAGCGAAATAAACTTGTTCCTCCCTCTGTTCATGACCACCGCACACTTTTCCCGCATCTGTCTGTGCTGATAAACCAACACTGAGCCCCAGCCCGAGCAGAGAAATTGATCGATCGCGACTACTCGTGAAGTATGGTGAACACAGAAAGCTGCCATCGTACGACTTGGGCAAGATATATGAATTATCCAGTTAATCAAACTTCACGGGCAGAAAGCCCGGAAGGTGTCCACTGCAATTTTTGTCACTTTTTACCACTTCCCTCTACCAGCCATTCTCAACAGGCTCTTCCTCTTCTGCCAGTTCCCTCCATTATTTCCATCATTACAGTTTTTTTATTTTCCTGTTGTTCTCCATCCTGCATGTTTGTGGCCCAAATAAACTCAGTTTCCTTCCCATGACCACGTGCATCAAGTCTTCTGTTACGTTCATCGTTGTTTCGTACTTCTACGTTTGTCACTCTCTGTGTCCAACTAAGATGCAATATCCTCCGATAGCAGTACATTTCAAATGCCAGTATTTTGTCCCTGTCAGTCTTTTTTAGTGTCCAAGTTTTCACAGGCATACACAGCTGTGCTAAAAACGCATGTTTTTAAGATGCTCAGCGTATTATTATAATACACATTGCAAAATCTATTTAGACGTGCCCATACAGTACAACGCTAGAAATGTGACTCTGCAAAGATTGCAACGATTGTGTGCGCTCCGCCTCATAAGATTTGTATCTGTGGCGGAGCAGTGGCACCCACAGTGTGTCTGAGAAAGTGGCCCATAGAAGCGGATATCACAGAACTACTTTTGAGATCCTCTCAAGTGACCACGAATCCACACGGTAGTAGGAGACAACACTTCTCCACCTCTTTGGTTTTTTCGGTAAAGTCACGTAGAAATAATAAAAAATAAAATTAGATAATAGCATACGACGTTTCTATTACAACACAAGCAATCATCATCAGGTACAGAAGAGCTAAATTTAAGAGAGAGAGGAAACACATAACCGCAGATATATTTACGCACCATAAGTAGAGGGAATTAACACAGAAACACCAGGGGACACAGAGAGAGACGGAGGAGCACACTAAATCAAACAGGGTTTAGCAAAAATTTGGAAACTATATAAAGCAACACAGACGGTCGGTTAAAACACAATTAACGCATGGTCTGGTTGATTACGCAATTTCAAAGATTGCTAAATTGTAAGTGTGAAATTTAAGAGAGTGGTAGAACACAGACCATAAAGAGACATATGGGGAGAGACACGCACACAGTAAAGAAGTGGAGCAGCATCTCTGTGCCGAAGCCTTAAATAGACAGAGACGGCGGGGCTGGGACTCAGAGACAATGGGACACAAATTAGCATGAAGAGAGCACATATCAAAGGACGGAGCAGGTAGAGGGCACGAGTTGTCACACACACAGGCAGAGACAACACAGCGATACAAACCCAAGTCAAGACACAAAGGCAGGTACACCAGCAGAGACAACACAAAGACACAGACTTCATACCTCCCCGTAGAGGTGGTTCGAACTTGATTAGGTGCTTTCGTGACTGCAGGAATTACTCTTTGTTTTTTTCGGCAAAGTCACGTAGAAATACAATCATGAGAAGCAATCCGATATTTTTTTAAATTCTCAGAGATGGAATTATTCACATTAAGTGCAGAATCTAACTTTAATGTAACGGTGTTTATGTAGCAATCAGTGACCGGGCTACAAACCATCGAACTAAACGTGAAGATTCAGTTTAAACCCAGGATCTCAACTATAACGCCTCAGCGCTCTGACCTCTGAGCCACCCAGCCACGTGGTTCACGCGGCTGAGTGAGTGATATGACGGCGCCGCACGCATCAGATGAATGGCTCGCTGGGATATGAAGAAGTGGAGACTACACTGCAATGTGTACGTGTCGATTATTGTATCAGTAGAATTTTGCAAACAGCGTTTGACTCCTTCAAAATATGAATCGCGTGGCCGCGTTTTTCCTACAGAGGTCACCTGAGCTCCAATCTCAAGCGAGGATTGTTTATTGCCCTGAACCAGTGGTGGAAATTACACGTTCCCATGGACGAGAGCAGTCTCTCTCCGGAGCACAATCGCCGTTGACTTCCTGCAAGGTAGTCCTTATATTCTTGGTTCTTTCGGTAAAGTCACGTTGAAGGGAAACAATAAAATATATATAAAACAATAAAATTCTCACGAAGTTTCGACTGCAACGGCCGTTGGTTTTCACACCTGATGATGACTGCTTGTGTTGCAGTCGAAACGTCGTGAGAATTTTATTTTTATATATATTTTATTATTTTATTGTTTCCCTTCAACGTGACTTTACCGAAGGAACAAAGAATATGAATCACTGCAGTCACGAAAGCTTTAAATCAAAAGGTAGTCCTTGTTTTACCAACCATGTTGCAATTGTGGCGTCAGCTAAACTCGGACCCCGCAATTGAACTCCCAGCATCGGCACGAGCAGCACTTGGCCAAACGCATACGGAGTGAAACCGGGCAACAGCTCTGCTCCTCCTCGCCGAAGAACCACGGCGTCTGGGGACCCGTGCGTTGTCCCTGCAGTGATGCATCACCGCCACCTACAGTCCATTCCGTCCATGTGCGTGAGATGCCATTTACCACAGCCATCATCTTCATCATCACCATCATCATTCATCGCCGTCCTAATTTAATCATCACTTTCATGTCATCATCATCTAATGCTACAATTTACCATTACAGCATCATCATCAGTACCACCATCATCTTCATCATTATTCATCACCGTCATAATTTAATCACCACGATGTCATCATCATCTAATACTATAATTTACGATGATAGTATCATCATCAGTACCACCATCTTCTACTACAGTGGTTCTTAACCTTGTTGGAGGTACCGAACCCCACCAGTTTCATATGCGCATTCACCGAACCCCTCTTTAGTGAAAAATAAAATGTGATTTTTTTCAAATTCAAGACAGATATGTTTTTTACTGGTACACAAAATGAGCCGTGCATGAACATTACCTTGTTCAAAGAATAAAACCAACACAATGCATAAACTCACAACAAATTACATACCTGGAAATCAATGTGACTTCTGCTGTTGCCTTTGAGAGATCAGTTCAGATATGCGTGGCTTCACCTTGGCAAGTGCCACTCTCATGTCATTTTCACAGCAAAGTCTGTTCCTTTTCTTCGTTTTTATGTCCAGCATCCTCGAAAAGGATTGCTCACAAAGATATGTTGTAACAAATGGTATAAAAAAAATCCAGGGCTTTCTTAGCAATAACTGGATACTTGTTCATTTGTCGACACCAAAACGTTGAGAGCGTTGTTGTTCTGAAGAGTTGCTGATGAACCTGGCTCTGCTGAATTTCAATGATTTCGTCGAGGAATTCATCATTGACATCTGCTGTTTCAACAGCAAACGTGAACGGCTGTCTCACCTATGCTGGATATGACTCTCTTGTAGGGAAATATCCGTCGAGAGACTTTGCAAGCTCATCTAAGTGCGTGGCAATTGTTTGCTTCAGTTCCGTGGATACAGAAATATCTCCGATTCCAGACACATCTTCGATCTTACTTGCACAGTCGTCCAGAAGCGGGAAGTTTGCGAAGTTATTGTTCTCTGTTCGTCGTTTCCATAACGGTAGCTTTTTTTGAAAAGCCTTCAGGTGTTCTTCCGCTTCCATGATATTGACTCCACCACCCTGCATCTGCTGATTGAGATGATTGAGAGCTGCGAATATATCAGCCATGTACCCTAAAATGAGAATGAACTCAGGATTTTTGAAGCAATCTGCATGGCAGTGTTGGTGCTCTTGCAAAAACAGGGCTAATTCCACACGCATGGCAAAAACACGATTCAGCACCTGTCCCCGGGATAACCACCGAATATTATAATGGAGCAGAAGTACCTCAAATTCAGAGCCCATTTCTTTACACAGCTCACTGAAAATGCGGTGCCTTAGAGCACTTTTTCGCACATAGTTCACACATTCCACCACAGTTTTTAATACTTCTGCCATTTTTGGAGGTAAGGTTTTTGTTGCCAACGCATGCCTGTGCAGAATACAATGCATCACAATGATGTGTGGTGCATCGGCCTTTACTAGCGCACCAAAACCAGACTTTCTTCCCAGCATGACTGGAGCTCCGTCCGTACAAACTGCAGAAACCATATCCCATGAAAGATTGTTGTCTCTGAAGAAGTCATCCACAAGCTTCTTCACATCGGCTGCCTTCGTTGTTGTTGTAAGAGGCTTACAAAATAAAAACTCTTCTTTTATCATGTCGTCTTTCACATAGCGTACAAAAACAGCAAGCTGGCTTAGATCAGAAACGTCTGTGGTTTCGTCGAGTTGAAGGCTGAATTTTGCCGGGCTTGAAATCAGATCCGCGACTACTTGAGCCAAGATGTCTTTACTCATGTCTTCTATTCTGTCACTGACGGTGTCATTTGAAAGGGGAATTTGGGATAATTTACCTTCGGCCGCTGTTCCGAGTATCAGATTCGCCATCTTTAATGCAGCTGGTTTCACAAGTGTTTCACCAATGGTGTGTGGCTTGCCCTGCTTTGCGATCAGGTAAGCAACTTCGTACGATGCTGTCAGGATCGGTTTGTTAACAGGTACAAATCCAAGAGCAGGCAGAGTGGCCCTTTCATCGAATCTGGCTCTCTTCACCCTGAATTCAGCAAGTGTTGTGTTCTTGTATTCCCCGTCTCCATGCAGCTTCAAGAAGTGTTCCTTTAGTTTTGCCGGTGCAAGACTAGAGTTGCTCAACTTGGCGTTGCAAATCATGCAGATAGGACGCTCACTCCCATCACGTTCCGTGATACATGAGAATCCATGTTGTACATATTCGTCCGACCACTTTCTTCTTTTGCCCGACATAGTTAGTATGGATAAAATATTAAAGAAATCACACGACGTACGACAACAACAGTCACACGTTGACTACTGAGTACGCACTAAATTCCCCGCAGCGCTGATTGGCCAAGCAGTGTAGCATGATCATCTGCAGCCAGTGATGGCCAAGCGGGCCGTGTGTGTCATCACAAATTTACACAATAATTCAAGTGTGTCCGGACCTCCGTGGCGGGGGCTCTGCCGAACCCCTGAGATCGACTCACCGAACCCCTGGGGTTCGATCGAACCCAGGTTAAGAACCACTGTTCTACTACCATCGTTATCCATCAACCGAGACCTCAACAATGCATCTGGCTGTCGACTCGGTCCACCGGTTGGGATCTCGCTGTTGTCATCATCCTACACTCTCACTCGGACACGGAAGAGCGCTGGCGAACAGAGCGGAACAACGTAGATAAAGACCTCATTCGAGACCCAAGCATCGCACCTCCTGGCTTTGACATTCCTCCTCGAAGACACTGGTGTAACCATTCACCCACCCACTTACCCACCCACTCACCACTTGTATAACCATCAACTCATTTACCCACGCACTCACCCACCCACTCACCACCGGTGGAATCATCAACTCACTCACCCACTCATTCACCCACCCACCCACCACCGGTGGAATCATCAACCGCATCAGAACATCAAGAGGCCGATGCGCACATCTCCTTCATGAATGTAAAATTTAACAAAAAACAAAGTTCAACTGTGGCCATCCAACCCAAACTATGGCCCTTATTGTACACCACTGTAGTCTGCACATCTTCAGTAGTGGAGGGAAATTAATAACTGCACGAACTCTTCCCTGAAGCCCTCTCATGGCTAGCAGCAGCCTTCGACAGTGGCATTTAGGTCCTGCACACAGTGCAACACACAAGAATATCATCATTAATCAATATCACCATCATAATTTACCATGACAGTACCATTGTCACGAGTGCCATCAGTATCTTTTATCATGAACATCATCATCTGACTTAAAGCTTTCGTGACTGCAGGAATTCATATTCTTAGGTCTTTTGGTAAAGTCACGTAGATAGGTTCAAAGAAAATAACAAACAAAAACAACGAAGTTTCGATCGCAACACAAGCGGTCGTCTTCCGGAAAAGGGGGATTAGCTTCCAGGCATTTCCAAAATCATGAGCAAACACAAGATCCAGGTTCGATTTAACACAGTACATCAAATTCGTGATCTGATCCCATCTGTGAAAGATGTGATCCCTCACATGCAATACCCCGGAGTCTATAAACTAAGCTGTGTCTGCGGCAGTAGTTACATTGGGGAAACTAAGTGACATGTCTCGGACCGTGTTCGTGAACATAACGCAGAACTGAAAAACGGTAGGACCAACACCTTGACCGTGGCTGATCATTGTTTTAATGCGGTGGGCTCACACGAAATTGATTTCTCTAAGACAAAGGTACTTGCAAACCCACTGGCTATCAACAAAGATTCGTTCATGAAGCCATCTACATATAGACACAGACACAATTTCAACCGAGAAGATGGGTACAAACTGAGCACTCATCGGAAGGACGTTATCAACCAGTTTAAGTCATAATTGGCAATGATGTTTCATCCTACCACCTTCCGATGTTAGTTGTGCTTTACGCCCATTTCAAACTTGCACTTTCACAGGGTTCACACGAGCACAGTCACTTTGCGCGCCGACCCCTTGGTTGCAGCTCTGCGATCTTCCATTAAAATGCTAATCTCTCTTTAACATGCTAATTTTCACTTGGCAACCCTTTGATTAGTGGAAAACCAACCACCATCGGGTTAATCTAGAATTGAAGCTTTCGTGACTGCAGAAATTGCTATACTCATTTTTTTAAGTACACGTCTCCCATCTTCCTGCTGTATTTGCCTCCGTGCAGTTTGGCGTTCTCTATGTGCGTGATGTCCCTCTGTGTGTGCCCTTGCTATGTGTTTTACCCCAATTCCACCTGATGATGAGCGCTTGTGTTGCGTTCAAAACGTCGTGATTTATTTTAATCTAATTTTATTTTATTTATTCATATTTTATTTCCACATACGCCACCGTCGGGTTGGCTGCCCACCACTTACATTATCATTGGCTGCTGACATTTGGGCTACGCCCATTTCAAACCCCTTATAAACAGTTTGCCTTGGAAGCTAACCCCCCTTTTCCTGAAGACGACTGCTTGTGTTGCGATCGAAACGTCGTAGTTTTATTATTATTTATTATTTTCTTTGAACCTATCGACGTGACTTTACCGAAAGACCCAAGAATACATCATCATCTGACATTTAAAACCACTAAAATGAAAGTGCGAATGTAATTTTACAAAATAATTGCATGCAAAAATCTGTCATTGTGGAATGCTTTGATGTTGTCGCCCTTGTATATAGCTTGTTAGCTCAATGGGCTTCACTCGGAAAATACATTTCTGATTCTTATCTATTATCATGATCATTATCATAGATCATCATCATCGTCGTGATGAGTGTATCGGTGCGATCTCTGAGTTTGTACGTAGTGCACTCAGCACGTGAACGAGACTGGCGATAAGAAGGGGGGGGGGAGGAAACTCTGCGCAGAACGACCGCCGCAAATGTGGAGAGCGATGACCATCAATTGAACGCGCAGGAGTGATGGGATTTCTGGCATCGCTAGGGACCCTATGGCTTGACAAAGGCATGGAGGGAGGGGGGGTCGTGGCATATACGAGCAGTGGGCCTGAGCAGCGTGGCTGATGATCGTCAGAATGAGTGAACCGACTTGAACTCAGTGACACGGCGTGGTGGGGCATGAGTGGCGTCAATGGTCGAGGCGAGGCCGCTGTTGCCCCTATGCGTGCGTGCGGAGTCACGTGGCGCGGCGTTTGCGTACCCATGGGTTTATTAGAAGAAGAAAAAAACCTTCAACAAATAAAATAATAAGCAAGGTTTTTTTTAAGTCTGGTGGGATACGCACCTACGTTCAATTGTCGCTCTAAACCGTAAATATTTAACTTGTTTTCCATAACACAGGTTTTTAACATTTAAATTGCGTAAATATACATGTGTCGTTAACCTGTCACCACGACCAATTAGTAAGGATTGTCACGTGAACAAACGTGCCAGTCAGGTCGGGTTGTGGCGGGTTCACGACACATTTCTAATTGCGAAATCTAGCTAAAAAAAACTCTACTATGGATAACAAATTAAATATTTACGGTTTAGAGATACAATTGAATGCGGGCGGGTATCAAACCACACCCGTTTAGTAATCGGCCCTCAACGCGTGCATCTTCAAGAGCAATTTGCCTGTCATCATCAATAACCATCGTCGTCGTCGATGAGGTGTGGTTATTCCGGAGATCTGTGTGGAACAACGCAGAATAAACGCCTCGCTCGAGACCCAAACGTCGTACAGTCCTCCTGCCACTCACATTCCTCCTCCTTCCTCGAAGACACCACCGGAAGCGTGAACCACCACCAACCGCATGGGGACGTCAACAGGGTCGATGCGCGCGTCTCCTTCGTCGTGGGCAAGTGACAGTGCGACAGTGGCCACGCAACCCAAAGGATGGAACCGTCTACATATTGGAAACTATAATACATAGAGACCCACAGAGATACAGAGAGATCCATCGAGATGCGTAGGCAATCTATTGAGAACGTAGACACCCATGGAGAGAAAAGAGACCCATAGAGATAAAGAACCACAGAGATACATAGAGACCCACAGAGACACAAAGAGACCCACAGATATACAGAGACCCAAAGAGATACATAGAGACCCACAGAGATACATATAGACCCACAGAGATACATATACACCCACAGAGATACATATAGACCCACAGAGATGCACATACACCCACAGAGATACATATAGACCCATAGAGATACATAGAGACCCAAAGAGATACATAGAGACCCACAGAGATATATAGAGACCCACAGATATACATAAAGACCCACAGAGATACATAGAGACCCACAGAGATACATAGAGACCCAAACAGATACATAGAGACCCACAGAGATACATAGAAACCCACGGAGATACATAGAGACCCAAAGAGATACATTGAAGACAATCCAGTCGTAGCCATTCAACGCAAACTGTGGACCATATCGTAAACCCACTTTGGTCTGCGCTTCCTCAACGGAGGAGAAGGAGGAATAACAATACGACACGAGCTCTCTCTCTCTCTGCTGAAGGCCTCTCGTCGTAGCGAGCAGGAGACTCCGATATCGGCATTCATCTGAACACCACACGAGCTGCCAGCGTACCCAATAATACAATAGAATGGTCATCAATAATCACGGCCCCATTATCCCATCGGGCGTGCCGGTAAAACGTCTAACCGGCTGCAATGGGAAAAGCATGAGGGAGCAGCCAATGGGAGCTTAATGAGCCGGTGAATAGAGGACGCAGGTGCGGGGAGGCGAGGTAGCATAAGAGCGGGCGCCTCTCATCTGGCTCCTTGTATCGCCCTTGTTGCTTACACACACCATCTCCGCCGCCTCGGCAGTGATGGAGGCTCGCGTCTGGTCGTGGCTCGCGGCCCTCCTGCTCCTCCTGCTCCACCTGCAGGGCGCCCCGCGTCCCTGCGGCGCCGTGCGCTACCACGGCGGGGCTCTGCGCTGGGAGGTGGCGCCGAGTGCCGACCCCGAGGCCGTCACGGTGAGCGATGGCCTGGGGATTTTTTGAAAGGAGCTAACTACCACCTCCTGTGGACCTTATCTGATAACGTGAAGAAGAGAGTCGACCGTTGGGTTGGTCATCTTTTTCCCTCCTCCACACAGTCGCCAGTGTTTGCAGTCTGCGCGCTGCTGGTGGTGATGATGCTTGTGGAGGGAGCGGTGGCGCAGCGGTTAGCGCCGTGCTGCGATGGCGACCCCATAGGTCAATTACCGCTCACGACCAATAACAGTAACGAATGTTTGAAACGATCCGAGGCCTCCTCAGTCAACAAGGCCTCCCAAATGAAGTACCTGGTGCGGTGTGTAAACATCGCCACTCGGGAGGCAAAGGCGGCCGGGCGTGGTGTTGGCCACTCACCCTGGTGTGGTATGCCGGCCTTTTTTCATTGTAGGTACTCGCTAACGGCACTGTCCCCTGCATTCTGTGAAGGCTGTAAGGGCTGGTATGGATCTGTCTTTTGGTGCTTGTACCTGGTCTCCCTCTCGGCCCCCCGCGCTGTAGGTGAACTTCGTCTCGTCGGTGTCTCTGAACGGCTCTCGATGCGACTTGACCCAGACGTGGAGCTGCTCCAACGGATGCCCCAAAAGACACTTCGCGGTGGCGTTCTCGTGCGGCAGCGGTACCCCCTCCTACGCCGCCTCCTCCTGGGGCACGCTCGCCATTCTGGAAGCCGCGTTCGCCCTGCAGATCCAGAGGGACTCTGTGACCGACGTGATGTGAGCGGCGGCAGAGGAGTTCCTTTCACCTGGGAATGGACGGCGACTCGGCCAGTGGCGGGGTTGTGGACATGTAACGTGTAGCCCAAGGGGTCGGCATCCCACCGGCTTTGTAACGACTGCTTGGTGACCGTTGTTTAGCAAGGACTGTCTCGTATTTGCGTACACTGCAGCTCCTTGCAATGTCGATTTGTTCTCTACTGAACTTGGAGAATTTCTCCACGTGTTTTGATTACCGAGCCCTGGTGTAGCCATGGCAACTGCGTTCCTGACCCATGGACCGCAGCAGGGGCCCAGGTGCCGGGGTACACGGGGCTGGGGGGCTCCCCAACTTCTTGCACCAGGGCCCATGCCAACCACGCTGGCCAACGGTGACCCTCGCAGTGCGTTGCGTGATCCACTATGCGTAGTAGGGGGCACAGGTGGCGTGTCGACAGTCATCTCGGTCAGTCGACGCATGGCACCTGCTGGGTCTGCCCCGTGACCTCCTGCCGGCGGGCGTTCGACACTTCACGTGGTCTCCGTGCACCTAGCCTGGCACAAGCGCCGTGGTGAAGTCGCCGCCACCTTGGTGGCGAATGGCGGTTGTCGGAGCCCGTATCGCTTGTTTGTGAGGATTCTCGGTCAGACATCCGCTGCTTGCAAGGGAATGCAGAGGGACGACGTCCCACAATTAACTCTTTTTAAGGTGTGGCAGAGTTTGTTTGGGGGGGGGGGGGGCAATTGAAGAGGCCATGGGAGGTTTACTTTCCTCCCTTGGGGGCGAAACAAAGCGCCGCTTCGCTCCCAACGGTCACTCGGCCGGCTGACGGCATCGAAGCCGAATTCGCGTTTGTAGCAGCCGTAGATGCACGCCGCTCCCCTGCTGGATGAGGGCGTCCATACGCCGTGCGTACCATGGGGGTGGGGGGGAGGCGTTGAAGGCGGGGAGGATCGCCGTTGAGTGGTAGATGGCAACGCATTGTTCTGCACAGCTCTGCTGCCTGCCATGTAGACTCGCAGCCTATAACATATGTTATGCATTGCGTTTAATCGTCCAAGCACTGCCCAGTGCTCTTTCTGATTGGCTTCACTTTTCAGTGTTATTTTTTTAATTTTCTTTTTAATCTACCTGACTTTACCGACAACTCAAAGAATATCCTGCGTTTGGTTTCAAACTAAGATGTGTTTTCAGCAAATGGAGTTATTACACACGGAGGAGGAAACTGGAGCACACGGCTAAAGCCTACGTGTGCAAAGTGAGGGAACAAAACTCTATCCCCGTACATATGGCGATTACTGCACTTGCTGTTTTGCACTGCCGCAGTACCCTGCCTCGTCACCTCGACAGCCGGGGCTAGTGAATTTCACGATGTGATCCACATACCCATGCTGCATTTCGGACGTGAACCGCCACCACTGCGATGGTTGGCTGTGTACTGTGCGAAAATAAGTGAAACATGCATACATCATTGCTAAAATATAATCGCACAATTGGTCTGAAATAGAAAATGTTTCTTGCAATAAAGACTTGAATATCTGAAGGTGCTTCGAATCGGCCACTGAGCAGCTATATCCATGGCCCGCTGCACTCCACCGCAGTCTGTGGACGCCTAACTGTTTGCCTTCGTCTCCAGGCAGAGGTCTTGCTGTTGGAACAGCGAAGACTTCGTTGAGTCTGGCTTTGTGACGGTGCAGAGAAATGCCGACTTTGTCTTGTCTACCTTTGTGGACCTAAGGACCCGAAACGACACGGGCCAGCCTAACAGCTCGCCAAGGGCCAGCATCGCGCACCTCGTCAGGTACTGTAGATGGGTTCAATCCCGACCCTTGACGCCTGCTATATATTTCGAGTTTGCGTGTCCTCCCGTGGTCGCGTGGATTTTTTTTTAGGTCCTCCACATCACGCGTTTAGTTTGGCTGCTAGAATTTCCCACATGGGTAATGCGCCACTTGGGACTATCATTTGTGGCCAGGTCACTTCTGAAGCTAGATAGCTCTAAGCCTTGCCTGGTAAAGTAAAATGGTTTTAATTTCGTTTTTAAGTAGCAATCGTGCTTGATAGTGGGTTAAACTGGTACCGTAATGTGCATCTTGCAGTGGACTATTGGTTTGGCCAGGACTCCTACTTTCCGAGGTCCGTCTAAAAAAAACTGGATTTTTGCCTGGGCCTCGTATTCCTCTGTTGGCGGGGGGGGGGGCTACCGGGGTGGGGCTAACAAACAGGCCACGCCCTGTGGGTGGGACTGAGTGGGCGGGGCTGTCGGCACGCCGCGTTCCCTGGGCTGAGTCTTCTGTTGCAACTTGATCCATATTTGAAGGTGTCGCATCAACAGGCCTTTGCATTGGCCGAGGCAGATGTTTGAACCCGAGGTGCGTCTGCTCGTCACGCAGAGTGAGTAACCAGTGCCAGACGAACGTCAAGATCCAAGTTTCGGACCCCGACGGAGACAGTGTGAGGTGCCGCTATGCCAGAGGGCCCGAGTGCTATGGTGGCATCTGTGGCACGTTCCCCAATGCCCGCCTCTGGGAGGTACGTTATGGTTATCACCTTGCTACAACCGGTAGTGCAAGTGCGTCGAGTGTGGGATATCTAGCCTCTTTGGGCCAAGCATTGATTAGTCTGGGGGTGGACTTTTGGCAGACTCCCACCAAGTTACGATGAATAGTAGCAGTGTGCCAATTGTCCCAAAATATCACCATTCTGTCTCGTGGCACCAAATGATGCATTAGTTGTTGATGAGCTTAAACATTTTCAAAGTGTCGTTTTTTTTTCCCTGTGGCACTGGCAGGGCTATACATTTTTTTTTTAATTGCAGCTTGGCCAGCTTTTTGGTACCGAGTTCTCCTCGTACAAGTTTTTAATAACGTGTATTGGATGTAACGATTTACTTCAATGCTGAACGCTGCTCCTTTTGTTTGCTTTGCCAGGACCGCTGCGAGTTTGAGTTTTTTGGACAGGTGACCGACCAACTCCCAAAGCAGTTTGGTGTCATGGTGGTCGTAGAGGACTTCCCGACTTCGGTCATCGAGACAAAGGGCACCTGCAGGACGCCGGTGGACTGCTTGTCGTCGGTGACGCTGCAGTTCTCTGTCTTGGGTGAGGATGCATCGTTTGAGCTCGAGTGGGTAGCAGGGGCATGGTCATAATGTGGTGAGCGTACCCAACGTTGCCTTTTCCTGATCCCATGACAAAATGTGTGAAACTGATTTAATCTTTTTTTCTGTAGCGTCCATAATGGAATGTAATCATTGCCATGAACGGTTATTTGCATGCTGCTCGTTTACCCATTCTAATAGGTTGCTCTCCAGTGACTGTAATGTAACTTATTTTATCAGGCAAGGCTCTGAGCTATGTAGCTCTTTCAGAAGTGACCTAGCTATCGCAAATGCCCATGGTGCATGCGACCACAGGGAGAACCTGCACACCAAATTTACAGGCGTTTAGTTGGGATCGAACCCGCGACCTCCTGTATACCAGGAGATGGTTAAGATCTTTCCAACGTTGCACCTTTGTGAATTATGATGAAGTTGCTGAAGTCCAGGCCTGTTTCAGTCCATTCTCACGAGTGACAGGTAGAGCCTGGCAGACCGTGTTGTGTTTTTTAGTTTTAATCGTTCTGTCACCACCTTCAGTTGCAGCATCCGACGCCTGTATCAGCCTCGTGTTTGTCGACCCCACGCCGAGCCAGGGTGCCGTGGTGAATGCCCACGTCGGAGTTCGCCTTCAAATTCCCATTGCCGTGACGGCCAGAGCTTCAAGCGACCTCGAAACGTGAGTGGTTTGTGCGGTCTCTACTACGTTGCCGCGTGCCATGCCTCACTCTGATCTGCGCCGTTTCGTTTTATTTTTTAAACCTGCAAATGCATTTTAACAACGGAGCCATCGATGCAGGCTAGAGGATGCAATACTACACTTTTTATGTCTGAAACCCACTAATCTGCAGAAATCTTAGCATCCTTGCAGCATACTGCTATTAAAAGGCTGGTGCTGCTCTGATCATGTCCTGGTTTCTAATGCCTCTGCTGGTTTCCATTTTCTTTCCAGGGTGATCTCGTTAGAGGTCGTGGTGCTGTCTGGCAAGGGTGTCCCTGTCGGTATTATGGAGAGGGCGCCAGAGAACGCGCATGTCCACCGGACCTTGCTGCTCTGGACTCCGTCTGCCACCGACGCGGGGGCTCGCTGGTGGACGTGCTTCTATGTGCTGACCTTGAAGGGGTGAATGTGCCCCTGCGGGACGTGGTTTTAATTCGTGGTTTGACTCCCTAGGCTCTGTACTTGCCCTGAGTAATTGGTTGGCATTATTAACCGTTTCATTCTGATGCACATCCATGTATTTCCAGATGGCAGGGTGAGCTGCGCTGCATCACCATTGTTGTGCCAAGTGGCCCTGTAGGTGTGTAGCTGCATGACTCTGCCCTCCAGGTTATTGTGGTGCTGTTAAATGCACATGCTCCCTCCTGTGTTCACACCTCCCTTTGGTTCTACTCGACTGGAATAGTAAATTTTAAGTCTGCGCCTATCTCCGCTGTTAGATTGAATCTGCGAGTCCTGGTCTTACTGACTGCAAAGTTACCACCTGGGTGATAACTAATGTCTGGTAATTCGTGGCATGTGAAAGTGCCAAATCTATGGTAGGGGTTGGCAGTACCTGCCAGCTTGCTGTTTTTAGAAGGAGGGGGGGGGGGGTTCTAATTTGTGAAATCGCCACCAGGGGGAGTCGTCTCCCTCCCCCTGGTGGCGATTTCACAAAATAGCAACTCCACCAATTACCAGAAAGTAGTTATCAACCCTTAGGTGGTAACTTTGCAGTCTGTAAGACCAGGACTCAATGAATTATACTAAAGAGGGCAATCTACAAACGTACTTTAATACGTGTGATTTAACAAGTTTACCAAATTTACTTGACTTAGATTTTACAAAAACTGTGGCAGGCTTTTTGTAATGGGTGTAAAGTTCGGTGGCTTGAAACGTCCTTTGATTTGTGGGGGTTTATACGTCTCTGGTGACTACTAGCGGCTGATGCTGTGCCTCCAATGCTAAAATCTAACGCGGCTCTTCGTAACCCACAGGCGTCCCCGATCCTCTGCAGAGGCTGCGAGCCGCCATAAAAGTTACCCCGGTGCCAACGACGCTTATGGCCCTACGATTCAGCGTTAACATTCAGAAGAGTGGGGCAATGGACTTCACCATTTTCTTCAATCAGCAGGTGGTACTGGTTCCTGCTGTGCTGTTAATGTAACTGAAGTTTCAATTGAGACCATAATGTATAATCCATGCATCCATTGGCTTGTCAAAATTGTCCAATTGCAGGCCAGATGGCCCATAAGAGAAAATGATTGTTACCAGGTAAGGCCCACTGAGCTATACAGCTTTTGGAAGCTACCTGGCCACAAATGAGTGTAACGAAATGGCTTGATTTAATAGCAGCCAATATTTTAAATGTGAAAAACCAGAAATACATGAAGGGAGATGCAGAAATGCAAATATTTAAGGTTTGGGTTGAACCCACCTGTACCAGGCGAGGGAGTTAACATCTAACCACCACAGCACCCCAGATGAAGATTATTCATTAATGATGAGATAAACGGTTAGTCACGACACCACTGTAGATGGAACTTTATTTGCCAACTGTCCAGTACTTGAACCTAATTTTTGTAATTGTCTGGATAAGACGCCAGGATGTTGGCTGTGCCACGTCTTCCTCGTACTGTGCTCCTCTAATGCTCGAAATGCGTTTGTAATATTAACCTTTTGCACTGTACATTACCATTGTGCCGATTCCCATGGTGTGTGGATCGTTCTTACCTAACCACACTTTTTCCCTTTGCCATTTCCAGTTTGTCCCGGCCCTGCCCACGGCGTACATTCGCTTCCACCTGGTCGAGGATGGTGCTCTGGTTTATAAGATAAACGCTGCCGACCAGAGGCTGGTGAAAAAGCACCCCGGTAACATACTGACGTTTGGCATTCCCGCGGGTGCCCTGAGCGCGCGCTGCTGCCTGCAGCTGGACCCGGGCGTGGTACAGGACGTGTTCACCACTCCTGGCCGACGGCTCGACTCGGCTGCGCACGATGCCTGCGACTGGATCCTGCCGGTCCCCACCGCGGTGGGAGATGGTGGGAGGGGATTCCTAGGTGCGCTGTGCAGGGTAGTCCAGATGGCTTGTGGGCCCAGAGCAGTTGTACCACCTGCGTGCTTAATGGCGATGCCACCCTTGCAACGTGATGGCCGTATGGGAGACCCGGTCCTGCTGAACACAATCAAGCCTCTTGCCGGCTCTAGAAATCGCTTTTTGCATAAAGGATCAATACCACTTTTTCCAGCCCTTGCACTTGACCACCAGAGTTTTGCATCTCACTGGAAGTTTTTTAGACTTAATATTGTCAGCGTTAGCAAAATACAGCGTCTCCACCGTAAGTTGGTTTTGTGGTGCTTGGCCTGCAACTCCCTAGAGACTTTCACTTTGATCATACCAGTCCACTTGTGCTGCACGCGTGGCTTGTGGTGCTGCTCATCGACTACCTGATGAGTTTTGAACTTGTTCTGGTTTTTGCCTCGTGCAGATGACTTCAATGTGAGCTGCGTGAACGAGCACATGATCGTCAAGATCCCTCAAGGAGCCATTTTTGGATACAACGCATCCTCTCTCAAGCTCAACACGCAGGCCACAGGCTGTGACCTGAGAGACGAGCAGCAGTTTGTCACCTTTAACATCTCTTTCGGTGACTGTGGCACAGTTTTTGAGGTTGGCAAACAACACGGTCACCTTTTTGGGTCTTTGCAACCCTCTGACCTAGCTCTGCATAGTGGCCAGTGATGGGTAGGCCCCACTGCACTCCAGGATCTCACAAGAGTACGATGCCCCCTCCATAATCATGCCCAGTGGCAGTTGTAAAAGTCTGGTCACGTGCATGCACACAGGATTTGTAGGGAACTTCCGATTTTAAGTCCTCGTGGTGTAGCCATGCTCCACTCGTGGAGACCATGAACTGATATTACGCTAGATTCGAAGCTTTCGTGACTGCAGGAATTATTCTGGTTCTCTCTCGGTAAAGTCCTGTAAAAATATATACATTCTAATAATAAAATACGTTTCAATTGCAACAAGCAACCATCAGATACAAATGAACCGTCGTATTCTATTTAATTTATTTCTACGTGACTTTACCAAAAGAACCAAAGAATGAAATTAAGTTTATGTTAATGCTTCCATTTGCCGACGCGTCTAGCCTCATCCATGTTCGCCTGCCCTTGGCGTTGTCCGACCCTTGGATCCCCAGTTCGTGGCTTCTCGGGTTTGTCCTCTGAGTGAGTCTCCCGCACTCAACTGTGCTGTGATGGCAATAAATGGTGTCTGCTCTGCCGGGTTTCATAGTCGGCAGGGGGCATTAAAATCCATAAATATGCCCTCTACCTGATACCAACTCCACCTTGAGCTTCAAAGACCGTTGTGGTGACGCATAATCCTTGTACTCCCCCATTGAGTGGTGTAGGGAGGCCCTCGTCCAGCAGTAGATTGCCCAAAAGTGCTGCCCGTGTTCGCAAATGCACCCTTTGCTATCACACGATCACTTTCTCTGCAAAACATGGGCTGAGTGCAGTGCATGTAACAATGTGTCTAGTTAGACGCTTGGCGGTTTTGTTAATGGTTTCCGTGTGGCCTGTCTCTACAGGAGACGGCCACTGACTTGGTGTTCACACAGATGGTGTCTCTGGCCAGCAGCACGAGCTACATCGTGACCTACGACTACCAGTACGTCCTCGTCAACTGCACGTACGTTGGAGATATTTGTTCTTAAACTAACGGCTTTTAAAACTTTCACCTAGCTAAGGGCCCACCCGAGGTGTTGCTCTTTCACAAACGACTGGGGGAGATGCGGTCCTTGGTCTTGTGTGAAAGTTAAGAGAATTGTGCCCTGAAGCTTAGTTTTAAAGGCTTGGTCACTGGTTGATGTGGACCTTGGTACACTTTACTTCCTGCTCGGAGCCTCCCTGGTGCTCCACGAGATGGCACGTCATGCATGGTCACCCAGGTACATCTCGAGTCTGGGCTGGTTCTATTTGGCCCATTACCAATCTATTGTTAGCTATGGACGGAAATTTGCAGAACCAAAACTTATGAAAGGTACCAGGGGTCTGGCTTGAACCCCCCCCCCCCCCATACCCTTGTTGAAATGCAAGTGTCACTGCACAGCCCATGGTTAACAAGACTTCCCTTAAAGTGTATTACCTGTTTTTTTTACGAATGAGGCTAATCGCTTGCACCGTGGTCAACAGTTGAGCTTTAACGCCTGGTAGACACGGCTGCAGTCTGGTAACTTTTTAATGAAACTCTTTGGAGGGTGTTTATGCTCTAGGACAAGCAAGTGGTTGGTTTTGTGGCCCCATTTGTTTGGTCTCAAAATGAGCACCAATTTGTGGCCGCCCCCCCCCCCATTATAAATGTGGAACTTGCAGCGGAGATGTGCACAAATGCTCGTTTCAGCAGGAACTGACCCCCCCCCCCCCCCCCCCCCCCAAAGACTTTCTGCGGACTGTCTGCAACTCCCCTTTTACACATTCCAGCCCCTTGATTTTTTTTTTCCCTCCGATTATCTTACAGCTGCAAGGTTCCACGGACGAAGCTGCTGAGTCAGGGGCCTCTCGAGCCGACCGCACTATCCCTGGTGTTCAACCAGACCGTGTTCTCACTCCTGGATTTGCGCATGGATTTTTTCACGGATTCTGGGTTTGAGACTCCCTTCTTGCCAAGCCAGTACCCGCTGCTTGTGAGCCTCGGAGCTGCGATGTACCTGCAGGTGTCTGTGAAGAGTACCCTGAACGTCACCATCTTCACGGTGGACTGCTACGCCACCCCTGACAGCAGCCCCCAGCACCCCGACAAATACTACCTCATCCAGGAGGGGTATGGTGCCCTACCACCACACCCCCTCCATGCAATCAAGACGATGGGGGCCCCCCAGTCGACCTGCTGTCCTGTGGGGGGTTGCTCCATTTTCTGCTGCTACACCCAGGGGGGTGAGGTGAAATCCCCTAGTTGTGGTGTGATAGGGGTGACGGTGTGCCTCGTGTGGTTGTTTTGGCAGGTGTCTCTTAGCAAACATGACGAACCTCACCTCTGTGGACACGAAGCGCCGCTTCCACTTCAGGATGTTCACCTTCACCGCGACCGCTCGTCCCAACGTGAGCCGCGCTTCGCTCGCCTCGTCTGAACCGATCTCTCGCCGTCATATCATCGCTGTCCCCATGAGCTTCACTCGTCTTCTCCACAGTGTGGAGCTAACCTCTACAAGACTGCCTATTTTTGGTCTCCTCAGCACTAATCAACCACCACCGTTTTGAACTTTAGGCCTGTGCTCGACAACTGCATTAAGAGGTGGGAGCAGTTTTAGTTCATTTTTGCTTAGTGTAGTTGTCTAACACTTGCATACCGTGACCAACTCGTGGCACATGAACACAATCCGGGGTGGCAGCTAAACCATGGAGCGTTGGCTTGTGGAATATTCTGCTGTGCTCCTGCCATGGCACCTGTTGGAGGGCCCTAACAATTGATAAATTAGGTCCTGTTACCCACTAGCACCTGCAATGGCTATGGGCAGCAGTGCTGGTGAGGGGTGGAATTTGCTGCTAGTGGCCCTCCTGCTTGGCAGCTTCTGCATCGAGCCTATGAACAACGCCACTACGTTGCACGTTATTCATTTTGTAGCTTGTATGACCTTGCCTACCATTTCATGTAGCCAACTGCTAAATTGGAGGTGCAGGGGAAAGACTAACCAAACCCAAAAAGTGGTTCGAAAGAACCGTTTTTCCAAATCTAGCTTTAAGGCAAAGCTCCAGGTAGCTTTCTAAATATTGCAAGGAAACCCTGGACGGCCAAGCTACTTCTCAGCGACTGTTTTTTTCCATACCTCACCCCGTGCTCCAAACTTCCTTGCAAGCAGTGTGAGCTCTGTTCTGCTCCAGGTGTACATCCACTGTGCCGTCGTGGCCTGCAAGAGCTCTGCAATCGGCTCCAGGTGCTACCAGGGATGTCTGCTTCCAAGAACCAAGCGCAGCCCCCTGGCTGTAGTGGAAACACCAATCTACATCGTCAGCCGTGGCCCTTTCCACTTTGACGCTGAGACCTCCGGCCGTGAGTTTTCTTTACTACTTTTTAGTCACAAGAAACTGACGCTGGCTTAGGTGGTCGTTTGTCTTAAATTTTCTGATACTTTTGTACACCCAGTTTCTTCATTTTCTCCAGAGTTGGCTCCATTATAGATGCTAACTGATGACACTTCCACAATTTTTAGAGCTAAATTCGTGCGGTGTTCCTGAATGCCCAACCCCTGCTGGTTGCACTACTGTGCTCTCCTTGGCTGTGGCCATCCTGCCACAGGTGGTGAGGATATTCACTAGCTTGCCTTATTGTAAGCCACCTCGTTGAACAATAATTTGTAGCCAGGTTGCTTCTGAATATTTTTAGCTCCCTAAGCCTTACCTCATCCTAAAAACCACGCTCCTATTGTGGATGGCCTCTCTGCCTGTCACTTGACAACCCACCGCCACCATTTAATAATTGGACAAACCAAACCATCTGCTTTTTGGTCTGAAGCTTGCTTGGTGATTTGGGTGGATGACTGCTATGCATAACAGGGGTTATAGGCTGTAACTACATTGTGAACAGCAGAGGACACTAGGACAAATTGCACTGCATATACCACGCCCTCGATGTCTGTTCCACACCAGCTCGCACTGACCAGTGGTGAGTCCCACACCCCCAGGGCGTGAGGCCTGGTCCAGCGGTTCCTGTGGTGGTGCCGTCGATGGCTGTCTCCTCCGTGTGCAGGGGCCACCGTGAACAGCCGGGTGCTATGGGGCACCGCTCTGGCCGTCCTCGTCGTCCTGGTCCTGGGCCTCGTACTCAAGTTCACCGTCTGCTTCCAGTGCCTCCGTAACCCCTCCAAAGCTAGAACCTAGACAATTTATTAAATAAAGTTTTTTGACTGCTACTTTTTACCGAATGGGGCCCTTTTTCATTATCGCTTTTTTTTTCGATGGAAAGCTGTATGGTGTCTCGTGCTATAGACCAAGTGAACGTCCAATGTTGGAATGCTTCCTGGGAAGTGTCTGCGTGGAGGGGAGGGAGGGCTAGAGGGAGTGCAATTTGCCAGATGGTGCTGCAGAAGGAGCACGAAATTTGCCAGGGCACAATTGATAAATTCCTTGTACCAGGGCCCATGCCAACTGCTGTGCCACTACATGCCTGCCTAGTCAATGAGGTGTCGGACCTTTTTAGTCGATTTTTACCAATGGTGTTTCCAAAATGTCTTCAAACTGCCTGGAGAACTGTAGCGTTAGAGGGCATGATGACAGCATTGAGGGGTGTGGTTGGGCGATTTTAAGGTTTATAGCCGAGTTTTTTTGGTACGGGGTACAGCAGCTACTCTGCAAATGGGGGGGGGGATATTTCCTACCCGTGGCCTGGTTTTATGCAGCCTATCTACTGCATCCAACTGACCCAAGGCAGGTCCGGCGATCTAGAATATTCTGCAGCCCTAATTGCCTCTAGCTCCTGCACGCATCTGTCGTTGCGGCTCCCTCTGCACTGGCTGTTTCCTGCTCGAATGCAAGGATCTGGTGGCCACACCCAACGTTGTCGACTCCGGGTTGTTTACCGGTACATTCGCTTTGTTATTGGAGGGGGGGGGGGGTGTAGGGGTTACGCAGGGGACGCGGGACCCCCACCCAAGGGAAAGTAAAGGACGTAGAACTCCAGATACAGATTTCGTAGGAAGGGTGGGGGGGGGGGGGGTGTTTTATAGGGAGGTTTTCCAAATCGGAGCCTTCATCCCACAAGCGACTGGGGAGTGAACCAAGTGTTCGTGGTGATGCTGACCTGAACAAGGTTCCCATGTCAGGACGGCTCGTGTGGCTGGCCTTTAATTATGCTTGTGCTCGCAGGAAAACCTCGCATAGTTGACTTCACGAAGGTGTCCTGCCACGCTTTGCAGCGGGGGTGGCGATGTTGCTGCGTAATCCCGGCTGAGCAGAAATTAGGCGCTTTTTTTCAACGGTTTTACTTGAAAGCTGTCGGTCAAATCTTGTAATCAAAAGTTGGTCACTTCCTGTTGTCCAATCAATTCAATGTTGCACACGTACAATGCACGCCTGTTTATAACTGGCATGGATTGCTTCCTTTTGACGCAATTACTAATTTAAGTTTATTTTGGTTCGCATCAATTTTTGGACTCTTCTAGTCATTGGTACACATTTTGACGCTGCTGCTTTGGCAGTGGTGGGCCAAAGCGGTTGAATGCGCCAACCAACCCTGTCGTGAGGACCATTGCCCAAAAGAGCTCTTCATTTAAGCACAACTTTTTATTTTACCAGGTAAGGTCCACTGAGCTATATCGCTTGTTTTCAAAAGCGACTTGGCCACAGTGCAACGTAGTGGCTTGCGTAGATGTGTCTAGCAGTGTCCAAATACTCCAAGGCCGTCTAAAGGCATGTTTCTAAATGTGAAGAGGACCTGGAGAAAAATTCCACACGGCCACGGAGAGAGATCGATTCCAAATGTACAGGCGCCAGGGTCGGGATCGAACCCATGTGCTTCTGTATACAAGGCGATCAGCTATAAAGCAGCTCGTGTCGCGTCTGACCACCCTAGCGATATTTCTCCCAGTCGCGGCGTGACTCGAGCGAGGTGGGTATGGTCACCAGAGGGCGCTGTAGTGTCGGGTTAATTCATGGCTTAACGTTCGTTAGTAGTTTGTTAAACTTATTTCGCACCGTAGGTTAGCCGACCGTGCTAATCGTGGGTGCGGAAGTACAAACTAAACACAAGCTCTAAAATAAATGAGTTTTTTTCAATATAGTGGCGTCCTAATATCGGACGAGCGTTCCAGACGACCGCAAATGCGGTGATGGCTAGCAGCTGAAAGCCAAAGTTCGAGCGCAGATGGAGTAGCCAGCCCGGCGCCTGGTTAACCTCGGGTCCGCTTTTACAGACGGCGTGCAGAGGCAGTCGCTCTCCCCGCGGAGATTGTAATACACACGCGCCAGTCCATGGGTCACTCCACTGTTGGGGAAAGGGGGGGGGGGGTCGCCATACTCAACCCACCGCCGGACAGTACGGGCTGGTGGTAAACCATACGACTGTAGAGTACAATGGTTGGTTGCTGCACTGGCCCCTGCAGATCACATGGAGGCCGCACATTGCCCCTGCGACCCGAGTCTCGAACTCTTTCTCTTGCCGGGTGAGGCCCACTGAGCAATGTAGCTCTTTTCAGAAGCGACCTGGCCACGAATGATGGCTCAACGAAGTGGTTTATCGTGTTGACATTTATGGCACCCAAATACTCGATGCATGTGCCGAAACGTGGAGGGGGGGGGGGGGGGAAACCCAGAGGACCCGTAGAAAAATCCGCTCGACCACGGGATAACTTGCAAACTCCAAATGGGATCACAATAACTTGCAAACTCCAAATGGGATCACAATGTTCCTGTGGTGAGGAACATTGTGGATATCTTGATTGATGGATAGGCGGTTGTCGTTGGCCAGAGAACACGTGTCAATTCCCTGCAAATTCATTGAAATTTACTCGCGTCCGCATGAACTCGACAGAGGACCCGTGACTCGGTGAGGCTTTCCTGGTAACCAGGCTTAATAATAACGGAACCGATACCAACCCCTTGGCTCCACTGTTCTGGCGAACATTGTGCCACCCAGCCACCAAATATCCACACAGGCGCACAATCTGCACGGGAATTGACACGTGTTCTCTGGCCAACGACAACCGCCTATCCATCAATCAAGATATCCACAATGTTCCTCACCACAGACTACTCAAGTGCCGATCCCATCCCTTCTGGGGTCGCGCTGCTGTCGCCATCCAAGACTCGCCCGGATCCAGAAGGTCGCTGGTGAAAGTGGAACGCGGGCGTTCAGAATAAAACTCCGCCATTGTAGACTCAAACGTCGCACCTCCTGTCTTTGACCTTCCCCGTCGAAGACACTGGTGGAACCATCTCGCTCTCCAATTCATCACACCCATTCAACCATCCACTCGCCACAGGTGTGACCATCAATTCACTCACCCCTTTATTCACTCACTCCATTCACCCACTCCCACATTCACGCACTCACCCACCCACGCCGCTCGTGTAACCATCAACCGCATTAGAAAATCGACAGGTCGATGCGCACATCTTTCAAAATGGAAAATTCAAGAGGCAAGCCACAGTCGTGAGATTGTGGCAATGCGACCCAAACTATTGACCGTATTGTAGTATGCGCTCCTTCAACGGAGGATGAACAGCACAACTACGCACTCTCTGCTAAAGCCCTCTCGTCGTGGCTAACAGCGTACATTGGCATCTAACTCCTGAACATGTTGCTCCTGCCATCATGCCAGAGAGAGAGCAGAAGTTGATCACTGCTCGCTCGTGCCATCTCGCGCCACTCACGCACTGCGCGCAACCCGAGATCACAGCTCGGTAGCGCCGTGGTGGAATATCAACGGGAGCAGCTGGGTAAACAGAGAAGCAGTGCTGCACTGTCTTGGTTGACCACCCTGTGATCCAACCGCATTGTGATCTAACCACTTTTGTGAGCTGCTTAACCGCATTGTGATCTGGCTAACCACTTCGTCATCTGGTTACCCACGCTGTGATCCGGCTAACCGCGTTGTGAGCTAACCACTTTCGTCAGCTTGCTAACCGCATTGTGGTGTGACTTACCATTTTGTGCAATATTCCAATAGACGTTTTTGTTGTTGTAGCTGTGCTCACGGCACCACGGATATTCCGTGTGAAGTAGCGGGGCAACTGGTTAAACGGATCATCCTGCGTAGCAAATCTAAATAAAAAGTCCAAACCACGCTGTGATCTGGTTAATCTGTGGCCAGGTGGCTTCTGAAAAAGAGAGCTCTCAGTGGGCCTTACCTGGTCAACTAAAATAAAACCTTGTTGTGTACTGTATCGTTGAATCCCGCTGTGATCTGGCTGGCTGCGATGTGTGAACGCTTCAGGAGACTTTTCTCCCCGTCGTGAAGGCGGAGGCGGGGGTGGCGGCACTGCAGTGCACCGCGGCTGGGAGGGAGAGGGGGGGCGAGGGGAGGGAGGGGAGCGAGGGGAAGGAGGGGGGCGAGGGGAGGGAGGCGGAGGGGGGGCGGAGGGGGGGGGCCCGAGGGGAGCGAGGCGGCGGATGGGGGAGTGGCCGGACGTGGCTACTGGTGCGCGTGGTGTGGGTGGCGGGGAGAGGCGGCGTCTTTGTGAGTCCGAGGCAAGTCCAGAGCAGACGGCAAGGCATCAATCACTGCCGAGAGTGCGGAGAGTCGTAGGAGAGTGAAGTAGGCTGCAGTGGGTTGAGAGAGAGAGAGAGAGCGTTGTCGAGGGCTCGAGTGAGGAGGTGCAGTGGGTAGAGTTCGGGGTGAAGTAGGATAGTGAGGACGAGAGTGAGGAATAGATTGGGACATCGAGTAGGAGGAGGCTGAGAGGAAGAGTAGTCGGAGGACCGTAGGAGCTTGCAGGCATCTGGGAAGGTTTGGGCAGAAGCTGAGAGAGCAGGCACTGGGGCGAGGCGTTTCCTGCTGAACCCCCAAGTGCAGCTGCCGCCGCTGCCGTTTCTTGCTGCTCCCGGTGCTGTGTGGGAGCGGAACGCCTCCCTCGAGTTACTGAGCGGACGGCTCCGTCGAGGCGAGGAGACCACGAACACAGCCCAGGTGAGCACGGACACGGGGAGACACAGAGACACGGGGAGACCCAGAGACACGGGGAGACACAGAGACACGGGGAGACACAGAGACACGGGGAGACACAGAGACACGGGGAGACCCAGAGACACGGGGAGACACAGAGACACGGGGAGACACAGAGACACGGGGAGACACAGCGACACGGGGAGACACAGCGACACGGGGAGACCCAGAGACACGGGGAGACACAGCGACACGGGAGACACAGCGACACGGGGAGACCCAGAGACACGGGGAAACACAGCGACACGGGGAGACACAGAGACACGGGGAGACACAGAGACACGGGGAGACCCAGAGACACGGGGAGACACAGAGACACGGGGAGACACAGAGACACGGGGAAACACAGCGACACGGGGAGACACAGAGACACGGGGAGACCCAGAGACACGGGGAGACACAGAGACACTGGGAGACCCAGAGACACGGGGAGACACAGCGACACGGGGAGACACAGAGACACGGGGAGACACGGGGAGACCCAGAGACACGGGGAGACACAGCGACACGGGAAGACCCAGAGACACGGGGAGACAGCGACACGGGGAGACACAGCGACACGGGGAGACCCAGAGACACGGGGAGACCCAGAGACACGGGGAGACCCAGAGACACGGGGAGACCCAGAGACACGGGGAGACACAGCGACACGGGGAGACCCAGAGACACGGGGAGACACAGCGACACGGGGAGACCCAGAGACACGGGGAGACCCAGAGACACGGGGAGACACAGCGACACGGGGAGACCCAGAGACACGGGGAGACACAGCGACACGGGGAGACACAGAGACACGGGGAGACACGGGGAGACCCAGAGACACGGGGAGACACAGCGACACGGGAAGACCCAGAGACACGGGGAGACAGCGACACGGGGAGACACAGCGACACGGGGAGACCCAGAGACACGGGGAGACCCAGAGACACGGGGAGACCCAGAGACACGGGGAGACCCAGAGACACGGGGAGACACAGCGACACGGGGAGACACAGAGACACGGAGAGATCCAGAGACACGGGGAGACCCAGAGACACGGGGAGACCCAGAGACACGGGGAGACCCAGAGACACGGGGAGACACAGCGACACGGGGAGACCCAGAGACACGGGGAGACACGGCGACACGGGGAGACCCAGAGACACGGGGAGACCCAGAGACACGGGGAGACACAGCGACACGGGGAGACCCAGAGACACGGGGAGACACAGCGACACGGGGAGACACAGAGACACGGAGAGATCCAGAGACACGGGGAGACCCAGAGACACGGGGAGACACAGCGACACGGGAGACCCAGAGACACGGGGAGACACGGCGACACGGGGAGACCCAGAGACACGGGGAGACCCAGAGATACGGGGAGACCCAGAGACACGGGGAGACACAGCGACACGGGGAGACACAGCGACACGGGGAGACCCAGAGACACGGGGAGATCCAGAGACACGGGGAGACCCAGAGACACGGGGAGACCCAGAGACACGGGGAGACCCAGAGACACGGGGAGACACAGAGACACGGGGAGACCCAGAGACACGGGGAGACACAGCGACACGGGGAGACCCAGAGACACGGGGAGACACAGCGACACGGGGAGACCCAGAGACACGGGGAGATCCAGAGACACGGGGAGACCCAGAGACACGGGGAGACCCAGAGACACGGGGAGACACAGCAACACGGGGAGACCCAGAGACACGGGGAGACACAGCGACACGGGAGACCCAGAGATACGGGGAGACACAGCGACACGGGGAGACCCAGAGACACGGGGAGACCCAGAGACACGGGGACAGGGAGACTAAGACACAGATACACAAAGACACAGATACACAAAGACACAGGTACACAAAGACACGGGGACACACGGGGACACACGGGGACACAGAGAAACAAACGAGCCACTGTGTCCCCACAGCAGGAGTGACGGGGATGAGAAACACGAGAGGGGGTCGGGAGGGCGCGCACAGGCACGATGGGGACCCTGCCACGCGCTCCGTGTGCCAGGCCACCTGTGTGATAGGAGTTGTCACGTGCACTGTGTGTGTGTGTCACGTGCACTGTGTGTGTGTCACGTGCACTGTGAGTGTGTCACGTGCACTGTGAGTGTGTCACGTGCACTGTGAGTGTGTCACGTAAGCTGTGTGCTTACGTCACGGAAGCTGGCATTGAAATAGGTGTGCCATCGCCGCCACCGCGTGTAGGAGTTGCCCGGTTCGCCCGGGTCTCTTGGGGGTTGGATCTCTGTGGGTCTCTTGGGGATGGATCTCTGTGGGTCTCTTGGGAGTTGGATCTCTGTGGGTCTCTTGGGGGTTGGAGCTCTGTGGGTCTCTTGGGGATGGATCTCTGTGGGTCTCTTGGGGGTTGGATCTCTGTGGGTCTCTTGGGGATGGATCTCTGTGGGTCTCTTGAGGTTGGATCTCTGTGGGTCTCTTGGGGGTTGGATCTCTGTGGGTCTCTTGGGGATGGATCTCTGTGGGTCTCTTGGGGGTTGGATCTCTGTGGGTCTCTTGGGGATGGATCTCTGTGGGTCTCTTGAGGTTGGATCTCTGTGGGTCTCTTGGGGGTTGGATCTCTGTGGGTCTCTTGGGGATGGATCTCTGTGGGTCTCTTGGGGGTTGGATCTCTGTGGGTCTCTTGAGGATGGATCTCTGTGGGTCTCTTGAGGTTGGATCTCTGTGGGTCTCTTGAGGATGGATCTCTGTGGGTCTCTTGAGGTTGGATCTCTGTGGGTCTCTTGAGGTTGGATCTCTGTGGGCCTCTTGAGGGTCTCTTGAGGTTGAATCTCTGTGGGTCTCTTGAGGGTGGATCTCTGTGGGTCTCTTGAGGTTGGATCTCTGTGGGTCTCTTGAGGTTGGATCTCTGTGGGTCTCTTGAGGTTGGATCTCTGTTGGTCTCTTGAGGATGGATCTCTGTGGGTCTCTTGAGGTTGGATCTCTGTGGGTCTCTTGAGGGTGGATCTCTGTGGGTCTCTTGAGGTTGGATCTCTGTGGGTCTCTTGGGGGTTGGATCTCTGTGGGTCTCTTGAGGTTGGATCTCTGTGGGTCTCTTGAGGTTGGATCTCTGTGGGCCTCTTGAGGTTGGATCTCTGTGGGTCTCTTGAGGTTGGATCTCTATCCCCTGAGGGATTCCTGGCCTCTCGCCTCAATGCCTCCTTCCGACCACTCCACTCCACCCTCCCTCTCTCACGTTGGGCGAGTGCAGTAGCGACCCCCAGTTCGATTCCTGCTCACGGCCAACACCAGCAATGATTATCGGAAACCGCTCCGGGGCCCTCCCCCTAGGTTGACTCAGCCCTCAAATGAGTACCGTACCCGGTGCGGTGTGTAAACATGAGCACCGGAGAGACAAAGGCGGCCGGGCGTGGTGCTGACCACAGCGCGCGCCCCCGTGGTTTTCCGTCGCGGCCTTAAAACAGGAGCTCGCTAACCGCACTCAGAACCGACAGCCTGTGCAGGTGATACGGGGGGATCTGTGCAGGCTCCGGGCACCAGTTTGTCGGTGCCGGCTTCCACACGAGCTGGCCCAGAGCTTCGCCCACAGACCGTCTCTGTAGTAGGTAGTTCCACTGAGGGCGTCTAAGTTGAGGCTCTTTGTCTTGGCGGTGTGTGTGTGTGCTCGTGGGAATCCCGCTGTGCTGGGGCTGTGTGTGAAATGGTACAATTGGTCTGATTGTGTTGTGTGTGTGCTCAATATGCAACTAGCCTGGCACAAGCACCACCACCACGCACAGTGATGCATGCCAGCGGTTAAGTGTATGTGTGTGCATAGGTGCTCTCTAACAACACTGGCCCCAACAATCTGTTTAAGGCTATACGGGGGATATGTATACGCGTTGTGTGTGTGTTCGAGGCGTGTGCTGTATACATGCCTTGGTGTGTGTGATTGTGTGTCGTGAGGTCTTTGTGTGTGTGTCGTGGTGTGTGTGATTGTGTGTGTCGTTCCTCCCCTAGATCGACTCAGCCTCAAACTAGTAGATGGTGCGGTGTCTAAACATCGTCACGAGGGAGACAAAGGCGTGGTGCTGGCCACCCACCCCCTCGTGTGCCGTGCCGGCCTTCATAGGTGTTCGCTAACAGCACTTGCCCCAACAGTCCATTAAGGCTACACGGGGGATCTTTGTATCTGGGCATTCTTTGTCCGTGCGCGTCGCGTCAACGTTTGCATGACCACACACGCACACTGCGTCAACCGGTTCCTCTGCAGCCGCAACAAGTACTCACTCGTGTGGCAACTTCGTTAAAATAAAAACCACTTGCGACTCGTCTCGGCGTCGGGGAGACAAAGGCGGTCGGGAGTTGGCAGCGCGACCCCACTGCCACGTGGAGTGTGGTTGGAGTGGCGCGTGCAGTTCCCCGTGCAGGCTGAGCGGGGCAAGTCTGCGGAGCTCGCTACGGTCCCACGCCGGGTGTGTGGGAGCTTCCAGGCCGCTGTGTCTGCGAGTCTGTAGCGCCGTGCGGCCAACAGGTGTCATCGGCCACGGCGGGGGGTTGCTCGTGCGCCGTGCAGCAAGGTCCGTCGTTGTACCGTACTAAGCTCCTGCGTCTATGCTCCCTGTCTTCACTCTGCCACGCTGACCAGCGCGATGAAATTGTGGTGAAAGTCACCCCCCCCCCACGACCCCGCAAACTGCAATGGAGTGGCTTGGCATGCACACGTGCGTGTGTGCGTGTCCAGTGCTGTGTGTCTATGTATTTTCGTGCTGTGTGTCCTGTGAATCTGCACCCTGTGTGTGTGTACTGTATATCTTTGTGCTGTGTGCGTGTGACAAAGCAGAGTAGCACGCCCATGCTTACATAACCACACCCGGCAGTCAATAATCACAGCATGCACACATTGCTGGCTTGGCATCGGCTTTAGCATTAACCCCTGCCTGGGGAACGGCTCTCCCGGGGGTGCCTGGGGAACGGCTCTCCCCGGGGGTGCCTGGGGAACGGCTCTCCCCGGGGGTGCCTGGGGAACGGCTCTCCCCGGGGGTGCCTGGGGAACGGCTCTCCCCGGGGGTGCCTGGGGAACGGCTCTCCCCGGGGGTGACTGGGGAACGGCTCTCCCCGCGGGTGACTGGGGAACGGCTCTCCCCGGGGGTGCCTGGGGAACGGCTCTCCCCGGGGGTGACTGGGGAACGGCTCTCCCCGGGGGTGCCTGGGGAACGGCTCTCCCCGGGGGTGACTGGGGAACGGCTCTCCCCGCGGGTGACTGGGGAACGGCTCTCCCCGGGGGTGACTGGGGAACGGCTCTCCCCGGGGGTGACTGGGGAACGGCTCTCCCCGGGGTGACTGGGGAACGGCTCTCCCCGGGGTGACTGGGGAACGGCTCTCCCCGGGGTGACTGGGGAACGGCTCTCCCGGGGGTGCCTGGGGAACGGCTCTCCCGGGGGTGCCTGGGGAACGGCTCTCCCCGGGGTGACTGGAGAACGGCTCTCCCCGGGGGTGCCTAGGGAACGGCTCTCCCCGGGGGTGCCTGGGGAACGGCTCTCCCCGGGGGTGACTGGGGAACGGCTCTCCCCGCGGGTGACTGGGGAACGGCTCTCCCCGGGGGTGACTGGGGAACGGCTCTCCCCGGGGGTGACTGGGGAACGGCTCTCCCCGGGGTGACTGGGGAACGGCTCTCCCCGGGGTGACTGGGGAACGGCTCTCCCCGGGGGTGACTGGGGAACGGCTCTCCCCGGGGTGACTGGGGAACGGCTCTCCCGGGGGTGCCTGGGGAACGGCCAGGAGGATGATTGCGCGGTGGTGACACTCACAGCACACAGCAACAAGCACCTGGGTTTGATTCCCGACTCGAGCGCCTTTCAAAGTGGGTTGTCTGGCGTCCTCCCTACCCTTTGTTGCGTGCGGGGTTTCCTCCGAGTTCTCCGGTTTTCTTCCGTAACTAAATAACCTCCCAAACAATGTAACTGGTATTTGTCAAAAACAAATCTCAGTTCTTTAAACATCACCAGCAAATTATTCAATAGGAATTACACCCAGGAGAAGCATCATCGCCCCCAGGGGCGGAGCCAGGGGGGTGACAGGGTAGACAATTGTCACCCCCGAAAAAAAATTAAAAATCGAAAATCTGAAACATTCTGCGTATAAGTGTACGACACTCGGTCTGGCGGACTCCATGCAACTGCATTGTCAGAGTGTGTCGCCAACCGATGGTGTCTAGTTCAACAGCCTGACTCCCTAATCATTCTTGAAATAAAAAAATGTTGAATGTCACCCCAGGCTGAAAATCCTGGCTCCGCCCCTGATCTCCCCCACCACCCCGGCTTGGCAGGACCCGCATGAAAGAAAATTCGGAGGAACAGATTCAAAAATTGTATTTATTAAGACTGCAGGAGGAATCCGATGAGCTCCAAAGGTTTTTTTCACACCCACATCCATTACACAGTCTGGAGACTCGTGCCGGCCAGTGGTGACATCTGGCTGGTGGCGTGTGCTGGCTGTCCCCTGCCTTCCCTTTTGGCTTTCCCTCGTGCCCCATCGATGGCACTCCCACGTGGGAGCCACAGGCGACATGCTTCGGCCTCGCCTCGACTCTCTTCCCCGCTGCAATTCCTTCCTGGCCGTGCTTGGATGCAGAGCGTTTGCATCATCGTTGTCATCGTCGTCATCGTCATCGTCATCACGAACCATGGGCAGATAGCCCCTTAGGTGTTCACTGCACATTTCTTGATTTGAAGCTTTCGTGACTGCAGGAATCCATACCCTTTGGTTCTTTCGGTAAGGTCACGTAGCTGGAAATAAAACAAAATAAATCACGACGTTTCGATAGCAACACAAGCAGTCGTCTTCAGGTGAAAATCGCGACAGCGGCGTGTTGCTATCGAAACGTCGTGATGTATTTTGTTTTATTTCTACCTACGTGACTTACCGAAAGATCCAAAGGGTATGCACATTTCTAGTTGCAATGAACTGTACTTTTTGTTGTTATTTACCAGGTAAGGCCCGCTAGCTCTTTTTCAGAAGAGACCTGGCCACAAATGATAGCTCAACGAAGTGGCTTACGTAGAAATTTATAGCAGTAGCAAAATACTGTAAATGCGTGTTTCTCAATGTGGAGGAAAACACGGGAGGACCTAGAGAGTAATCAATGCCATCACGGGGAGAACACGCAAACTCCAAATATACAGCAGACGTCAGGGTTGGGGTCGAACCCACGGCCTCCTCCGTACCAGGCGAGAGAGGTATCCCGAGGGCACACCGCATCGACTCGATCTGCAGACGCGGCAGTTGCATGTGGGTACTCCCCACCTATTCCGGGATGTCTGGTCTCGCTTGGCAGAGTCGGCCAAAAACCCTCCAGCGGGACTTTCGAGGGTTCAGCTCCACCAGTGGCGTGAGCAGCAGAACATCGCAGGGCTGCGCGTTTGCTTTCATTTTATCTGGAGCCGCAACGCGGCATAAATACATTAAAAAAAATCATTAAGATCACTCGTAACTGCCGAGAGTGCCATCATCGCCTCTTACTCAGAGGGACATAAATCATCGCGTGACGTTCAGGAATGTTTGGAGGTGACGTCAGGGGGAGGGGCAGAGCCAACCCCTGGGTGGTGACTCACAACATAGAGGGAGAAAATAATGAGCCACGCTGACCGGGCTCATTAATTCCGTTGCCTCGATTTCTAAAGCTGGGGGGCGTAGTGGGGGTGTTTGGAACGTGGCTGTTGCTTCACGATCCTTAGCGGGCCGATCTTGTAGACGCAGGGGGCGGCCGCGGTGGCGAGATGTTAACTGCCTCACCTGGTATACAGGAGGCCGTGGGTTGTTCAATCTCGGTCCCTGACGCCTGCTGTATATTTGGAGTTTGCATGTGTCTCTCCCCGTGGTCGCGAGGATTTTTCTCCGGTTCCTCCGGTTCCTCCGGTTCCTCCAGTTTTCCCTAGACATTCTGAATTAACAACATGCGTTTTGAGCGATTGGCTGCTATACATTTCCACGTGATCAGCCACTTTCTTAAGCTATCATTTGTGGCCTGGTTGCTTCTGAAAAAGAGATTCATAGCTCAGTGCGCATTACCTAGTCAAATAAAAATAGTTTTCAAAGTTTAGTTTGGAACGTCGTTGCAAGGCAGATGCGGCTATCTTCTCGGCTATCTCATGCACCGACAGACAAGCCAGGATAGTCCACAGCACAACCGTGATAACCAATCTCGAAGCATTAATCGCAGAGTAACACTGCTGCCCATTTCCATCATTTATCTATCGGTCTCTCTGTGTGAGGCTCTGGGTTTCTGCGCGAGTCTATGAATCTCTATGTGAGTATGTGGGTCTCTATGTGAGTCTGTGGGTCTCTGTGAGGCTGTGGGTCTGTATATGAGTCTGGGGGTTTCAATGTGTCTGTCGGTCTCAATATGAGTGTGGGTCTCTGTGTGAGTCTATTAATCTCTGTGCGGGTCCACGTCTCGCACCACGGCCCACGCAGTATAACGCCACTGCCCGCTTGGAGCTTTCGCCGGCAGGGTTTCTCATGTGCCCCGTGAGGCTTCTGAAGGCGTTCGCCGGCTCGCTCGCCACGCTCGACGCGAGCGCAGAAAACACCGCGGATCGACTCGGTGCCGCCACGCGGGCTCGGTGACCACGACTGCCTTGGACATTCAAGCCACCGCGAGCACGCACGAAACGCGAGCGGCACGCGACGATGAACGACGCGGGTTGTGGGGGGGGAGGTGAGGCTCGGCCAGACTCTGGGGACGGGGGCTCAGGAGCCTCCGCTGCTCTGTTCGATGTCGAGCGGAGCGGCCGCGATTGTCGTGAATTGGTCACCGATTGTTGCCGCCCTCCGCATCAAAATTTCCATTGATGACATCATGCACCTCTGACAAAATTGCCCGGAATGGCGCTGATTGTGATCCAATGTCAAGCTAACCAGGGTTTTTAGCCTGGGGAGTGCTTAGAGGGTGACTGCCAATCATAAAGCAGGCGCTATAGGCTGCTCCTGCTATCAGCAGAAAGCAGTGCAGCAGAATCCCTAGTTGGACTGTACTAAGCGTCTGTACCCCCCCCCCCCCCACGCATTGTACGTATGTATGTGGAGCTTCTTTCGCACCGCACGTAGCCAACCGCACGTAGCCAGCCATGCTAATCGGAGGCGCTTGGGGAAGAACGAAATCACAAAAAAAGCAGTTGTAAAGAAATGAACAGCACCGACCAACTTTGGCGAATTATGGCCAAATAGCGACCTGCGCACCGTGGGGAGGCCCGCGTCCAGCGGTGCATGGACACCAAGGGGCCTACGCATGTGCAGGAGGTCGCCGGAGGTGGCTCTGTGGCTGGGTGGGTACGACGACCCCGTGGCTGGGTGGGTACGACGACCCCGTGGCTGGGTGGGTACGACGACTCCGTGGCTGGGTGGGTACGACGACTCCGTGGCTGGGTGGGTACGACGAGCCCCTGGCTGGGTGGGTACGACGACCCCGTGGCTGGGTGGGTACGACGACCCCGTGGCTGGGTGGGTACGACGAGCCCCTGGCTGGGTGGGTACGACGAGCCCCTGGCTGGGTGGGTACGACGACCCCCGTGGCTGGGAGGGTACGACGACCCCGTGGCTGGGTGGGTACGACGAGCCCCCTGGCTGGTTGGGTACGACGAGCCCGCCGGCTTTGTTGCCACGAGACGGTGTCGGTGGAGAAAGTCGTCTCCTCAGCTGACAGAGACCCACAGACTCGCACAGAGACCCATAGACTCGTATAGAGGAAGATATATGTAAGTCCCGTCTTAAAAACTCACCTCTTTAAATTTGTATTTACCCCCCCTGGTCCTTGCCGTGTACCCCGCAGGTTCTTTCTATTTCCCGCTTTCCACACACCGTGGCGAATTGGGTTCTACGGATGAAATACGCTTTACAAGTGTACACTTATTATTATTTGGAGACACTTTGCTTTAATGATAAATCACTGACTTCCTGCCCACAAAGCGACGCGCATATCACGAGTCGCCTTGTTGCGAAGCCTCGTTGTGTCCGTGAAAACGGACGGACTCGCGGACTGAACGCGAGTCTCAGCAGCCAACGCACTCGGACGCAGCGCAACACAGCGGAAAGACGCTGGGAGAAGGACTGCGGTAAAAGCGGCACAGCGAGATGGGCGCGGAGACTTGACGAGCGTAAGCGAGCAGTCGGCACCCACATGCACACACGCACGCAGCTGACACCTCTATTGGAGCAGCAGACAGAAGAAAGCAGCTGTTCGGAGCCAGAACATCAGGAGCAGAAACATCGTCTCAATAACCGGGGGACAGCTCAGGGACAAGAGAGAGAGAGAGGAGCAGACCCGGGCACGGCAGAGCGTAGACACACACAAATAGGGTCGAGTGGTCGACTCGCGAGAACAGCAGCCCCTGTAACCAGACGCTAGCGCTGTACTTCCACGGGGTGCTACGGTTTGGGGCTCACTCCGCGACTCCACACGGGGGGAGTGAGGCATGCGAATCAAGGCCGCCGGTCTTCTCCCCATTCTGCTGAGAGTAGTCATAGTAACAACGACAATAGTAAAGCTGCCGCTGCTACTGTCGCCCACGGTGACTTCTGCACGGCCAGAGCCAGCGGTTGTGACCAGAGGCTCGACAGTTCTCCCGTCGAGCCCTGCGTGTCACTGCATCAGCAGCAATGTGTGATAAGATTAGTGGTTGGCTGCTGTAAATGTCCACATGACAAGCTACGTCGTTGAGCTATCATTCGTAGCCAAGTCACGTCTGAAAAAGAGCTGCACAACTTAGCGGGCCTTATTTGGTAAAATAAAAAAGATAGTTGAGTAGTTTTTAGATGAATTGGCCGTGTCGGGTGGATGACAGTGTAAGTTACATTTTTTTAGATGACCTAAACCAAAAAAACAACGATGAATCGTGTTACATCGTTGTTAGGAATCATCAGTACACCATAGCCATCGTTGCCTACTGCCGGCTTGTTCCTCGGGGGGGGGGGGGGGGGGGGGGCGGTGCTGTGTGAGTTTAGCAATCACCCCTCGTGTGTTCTGCATCGTTACTCTAGTGTCTGGCCTGTACACTGCCTGCTGAGCTGGTCACCGTTTGGCAGAGGAGCGAGGTTAGAGGTGGTGGACGTTCTGGTGCTGGGTGCCGTGGCTGCTGCCCTGTTTCCAGTCGCATTCTACTGCTCTTCTGCTTGTCGCACGGCTGATGTAGGTGGATGCAGAGCAACAGCCGCAGGTTCACATTGAGGCAGTCGAGCCAGACAGCCGCCTCAGGAGCGGCGCGTGTGTCGTCGCGGTGCCTCTTCTGCTATAACTGGGGCTAAGCGGCTTCGATCGAGAGCCACTCCGTGGTTCGCCGAGCGCCAGCGGCGAGCCAGCCGGGTCGCGTTGCTCCTTCTCCTCCTCCCCCCCCAGGCCACGGGCGATGGTTTCATCCGCAGTCGCGTAACTGCTCCCTGGTATCCGCACGACGGGGGAGAGCGTGCATGTGTGCGTGTGTAGCCATCGAGCGGTAGGTTCTCGATTAGTGCGGTGTGCTGTGAACCCAGTGTCCAGAGTTCGATTCCCGCTCACGACCAACAGCAGTCACAAATATTTGAAACGGTTCTGGGCCTCCCCTAGGTCGACTCAGCCTCAAATATGTACCTAGTGCGATGTGCGTGGTGCTGGCCACCAACCCCCTTCGTATAATGTGCTGGCCTTCATAGGTGCTCGCTTAACAGCACTTGCCCCTAACAGTCTGTTTAGGCTATTCGGAGGAAATGTGTCTCTATTGCCCTGTCAGCATCAGCAAATGTAAGACAATATGCGTTGTTGTTACTTTCATGATGCTCGTTTACCCAGGAAAGCCTCACTGATAATCAAGGTTCTTTTTCAGAAGGATGCTGCCAAGTGATTTAGTTTTTTTTGTTCGCAGTAAGGGGAGCGATGATGCTGCTGCTTTGTGCTATCCTCATCGGGTAACTTGAAGGCGAAATTCTCAGCATTGGAATGTCTTGACTCATATCGGTTCCATTGTGTGGGGTTTTTGTTTCTTAGCTATGAGAGGAAACTCGAGAATCCAGAGGGGAAATCCACGTAGACCGGGGGGAGAACTTACAAACTCGCACAACTCACTCACGCACGCTGCCACTCACACCCTCTCTCACTCGCCCACTCTAACACTCCCTCACACACGAAGACCACACTCACACTCTGCAGAACAGGGAGAGAGAACTTACAAACTTGACTCATTCACACTCACTCTGCAGAACAGGGGGGAGAACTTACAAACTTGACTCACTCACACTCACTCTGCAGAACAGGGAGAGAGAACTTACAAACTTGACTCACTCACACTCACTCTGCAGAACAGGGGGGAGAACTTACAAACTTGACTCACTCACACTCACTCTGCAGAACAGGGGGGAGAACTTACAAACTTGACTCACTCACACTCACTCTGCAGAACAGGGAGAGAGAACTTACAAACTTGACTCACTCACACTCACTCTGCACAACAGGGAGAGAGAACTTACAAACTTGACTCACTCACACTCACTCTGCAGAACAGGGGGGAGAACTTACAAACTTGACTCACTCACACTCACCTCACTCTGCAGAACAGGGAGAGAGAACTTACAAACTTGACTCACTCACACTCACTCTGCAGAACAGGGGGGAGAACTTACAAACTCCACGCAGAAAAGTGCCCGTGTTGGGAATCGAACCCAGGCACTTCTTGCTGTAAGGCGCAAGTGTTACTCCTGCACCACACTGCCTATAATAAGCAGGCAATATGCCTGCTCCACGTACCTGTCCCTCTGCATAAAAAAATCAAGGTACTCTTTACACATCCCATCAGCCGCACGGCCTTCTGGGAGAGCATCATTTCAGCAGCCGTTGGTTCGACGCAAGCAAATTCTGCATTGGTTTCGAAATTCAGCGTCTCCTCAACAGCGAGGGGTTTTTTTGGACAGTTTTTTTTTTCCGTGAATCGGTTCGTCTGCAGCACGTCAACGCTTTTGAAGCGCTTAAAACCGTGCCCCCCAGCCCCCTCCTCCTTGTGCTTTTGTGTTCCGAGTACAACAAGCGGCGACCGAGTGGGCGCGTGTGCGTGCGTCGAGGTGCAGTGGCTGCCATCGGTTTCCCTCCACGCTTGTGGGGACGCAGGCGAGGCTCCTCTGCTCACGACGATGCCTCGACGCAGTTGGAGGAAACGCCGGCCTCTCTGCCAGTGGGTTGGGTGGGATGGGGGGGGGGGGTTGCCCTTTGCTCATCTTCGGCTTCTAAACTGAAACTGTTCGACAGTTTTGTTTTTTTGTTTTACCGGGTGAAGTCCCACTGAGCTACGACGTCGATCTTTTTTCAGAAGCGACCTGGCCACAAGTGAGAGCTCAACCAAGTGGCTGGCTTATCGTGTGGATATCTAGAGCAGCCCAATACTCTAAACGCGTGATGTTGTTAAAAACCGGAGGATCCGTAGAAAAATCCACACAATCACGGGGAGTGAGAACATGCGAACTTAAAATATACAGCAGGCGCCAGGGTCGGGATTGAACCTACGATCTCCTGCATACCAGGCGAGGTAGTTAATATCTCCTAGCCACCGTGGCGAACCCAGTGGTGTTTTCTCACGTAGTAACCGATATTTTCCCAGTTCTTGGAATTTTTCAAAATAATCACTTTTGTGGTGCGATGGAACATTACTCTCAGTCACAGGGCAGGTGGGAAGGAGTTGCCCTCACTGTGTGGCCCTCAGAGGTCACTCGAAGGGATCTCATAAGTAACTCTGCGAGACCCACTTCCGTGGGGCATTCTCTCTGCGAGAGTTCCGAGTGGATCGTTGGGTGTCGTGCCGTCACGCCGATAGCGCGAGAGTGATAAAGTAAGAATACTTTGTTTTTACAGAAGAAATAAGACGCGTGCCTTTGCGACACAGAGCAGACACTGAATCGCGTTATAGTAGTGTGGGGTGTTATGTGTAGTAGTGTGCAGTAATATTGTGTAGTAGTAGTGTGTAGTATTGTGTAGTAATAGTAGTGTGCAGTAGTGGTGTTTAATAGTAGTGTGCAGTATTGTATAATAGTAGTAGTGTGTTGTAGTATTGTGTAGTAGTAGTGTCTAGTAGTAGTGTGTAGTAGTATTGTGTAGTAGTATTGTCTAGTAGTAGTATTGTGTAGTAGTATTGTGTAGTAGTATTGTGTAGTAGTGTCTAGTAGTAGTGTCTAGTAGTAGTGTGTAGTAGTATTGTGTAGTAGTGTCTAGTAGTAGTGTGTAGTAGTATTGTGTAGTAGTATTGTGTAGTAGTGTCTAGTAGTAGTGTGTAGTAGTATTGTGTAGTAGTATTGTGTAGTAGTGTCTAGTAGTAGTGTGTAGTAGTATTGTGTAGTATTGTGTAGTAGTGTCTAGTAGTAGTGTCTTGTAGTAGTGTGTAGTAGTAGTGTGTAGTAGTATTGTGTAGTAGTATTGTGTAGTAGTATTGTGTAGTAGTAGAGTGTAGTATTGTGTAGTAGTATTGTGTAGTAGTGTCTAGTAGTAGTGTGTAGTAGTATTGTGTAGTAGTAGTGTGTAGTAGTATTGTGTAGTAGTGTCTAGTAGTATTGTGTAGTAGTATTGTGTAGTAGTAGTGTCTAGTAGTAGTGTCTAGTAGTATTGTGTAGTAGTAGAGTGTAGTAGTGTCTAGTAGTAGTGTCTAGTATTGTGTAGTAGTGTCTAGTAGTAGTGTGTAGTAGTATTGTGTAGTAGTAGAGTGTAGTAGTGTCTAGTAGTAGTGTCTAGTAGTGTGTAGTAGTATTGTGTAGTAGTATTGTGTAGTAGTGTGTAGTAGTATTGTGTAGTAGTATTGTGTAGTAGTGTGTAGTAGTATTGTGTAGTAGTGTCTAGTAGTATTGTGTAGTAGTATTGTGTAGTAGTATTGTGTGTAGTAGTGTCTAGTAGTAGTATTGTGTAGTAGTAGTGTCTAGTAGTATTGTGTAGTAGTATTGTGTAGTAGTAGTGTCTAGTAGTATTGTGTAGTAGTATTGTGTAGTAGTGTGTAGTAGTATTGTGTAGTAGTGTGTAGTAGTATTGTGTAGTAGTGTCTAGTAGTAGTGTCTAGTAGTATTGTGTAGTAGTAGTATTGTGTGTAGTAGTGTCTAGTAGTAGTATTGTGTAGTAGTGTCTAGTAGTAGTGTCTAGTAGTATTGTGTAGTAGTATTGTGTAGTAGTAGTGTCTAGTAGTATTGTGTAGTAGTATTGTGTAGTAGTATTGTGTAGTAGTAGTGTCTAGTAGTAGTGTGTAGTAGTATTGTGTAGTAGTGTTGTGTAGTAGTATTGTGTAGTAGAGTGTAGTAGTATTGTGTAGTAGTAGTGTCTAGTAGTATTGTGTAGTAGTATTGTGTAGTAGTTTCTAGTAGTATTGTGTAGTAGTATTGTGTAGTATTGTGTAGTAGTAGTATTGTGTAGTAGTAGTGTGTAGTAGTATTGTGTAGTAGTAGAGTGTAGTAGTATTGTGTAGTAGTGTCTAGTAGTAGTGTGTAGTAGTAGTGTGTAGTAGTATTGTGTAGTAGTATTGTGTAGTAGTATTGTGTAGTAGTATTGTGTAGTAGTGTCTAGTAGTAGTATTGTGTAGTAGTAGTGTCTAGTAGTAGTATTGTGTAGTAGTATTGTGTAGTAGTGTGTAGTAGTATTGTGTAGTAGTATTGTGTAGTAGTAGTATTGTGTAGTAGAGTGTAGTAGTAGTGTTGTGTAGTAGTGTTGTGTAGTAGTAGTGTGTAGTAGTAGTGTGTAGTAGTAGTGTGTAGTAGTATTGTGTAGTAGTATTGTGTAGTAGTATTGTGTAGTAGTATTGTGTAGTATTGTGTGTAGTAGTAGTGTGTAGTAGTAGTGTGTAGTAGTATTGTGTAGTAGTATTGTGTAGTAGTATTGTGTAGTAGTATTGTGTGGTAGTATTGTGTGGTAGTATTGTGTGGTAGTATTGTGTGGTAGTATTGTGTGGTAGTATTGTGTAGTAGTAGAGTGTAGTAGTATTGTGTAGTAGTATTGTGTAGTAGTATTGTGTAGTAGTATTGTGTAGTAGTATTGTGTAGTAGTATTGTGTAGTAGTAGTGTGTGGCGGTGGGACACGTGGGGTCACTGCCACAGCAGGGCGTGCGGCTCTGGCTCGTCTCGCTCTGGTTCCATGCTCGCTCTCTCCGGTCTGCGCTGAGTAGCTCCGGTCTGTGCTGCTCCCCCTGGCACACACAAACATCCGCGTCGATGGAGCATCGGCGCGTGTTTTTTTTCGTACGCAGTCTGCTTCGTGAATTCCTTGACCCATTGTAGAAACCGCAATATTCACCCGCGCTTTGCCCCCCCCCCCCATGAACTTATCCGTGTAATCCGTTTGCACGCGGCTAAAATCACCCACCAGCGCCTCCCAAAAGCGTCAGATCTCGGAAGCGAAGCACGCTTGCACGTATGTGTGTTGAACTTCTTTCACACCGTACGTAGCCAACCGTGCTAATCGGAGGTGCTAGGGGACGCTGGAGCCTGGATGGTGCTTGGATGGGCAGCAGCCCAGGTGGTTATAGGCTGCTTAGCTACGTGATGAGCAGGGGGGAGCGCGGTGCTGTGTAAATACATCGTTATACTGTGTTTTGGGTCGCCACGGATTCCATTGGAGACCAAACAAGGACTTATTCCTCCATCAGTTGGACGCTAATTCCTGTGCAACACATACTGGTGTGGGATCTCGGTATCAATCAACTGCTGTCACCCAAACACCGTTCTCCCAGACTGCCCGGGTCAAACCCAGACCAGGCCACAACCCCGGTTGAACTATCACCGATGCTCACCGTGCGCTATGCTATACCGCACCCCCTCCCCCACCAGCCCCCACAGTCTTCACCAACTCACACTGACCAGCGTGGAGAAGTATGGTCAAATAACCCCCCCCCCCCCCCCATGACAGAAGAGCTGAGGACGTGAGCACGTGTGTGTGTTGGGGAGCGCTGCGTTTATGAACCCGGCGACCCGAGTTCCATTCCCGCTCACGGCCAATACCAGTGACGATTACCTGAACTGGTTCTGGGCCTCCCCTAGGTTGACTTGGCCTCAAATGAGTACCTGGTGCGATGTGTTAACATCGCTGCTGGGAAGAGAACGGCGGCCGGGTGTGGTGCTGGCCACCCACCCCCTCTCGTGTGCCGCTAACAGCACTTGCCCCTACAGTCTGTTCAGGCTACACGGGGGGATCTCTGTCCGTTGAAACGCCACCGATTGGATAATCGTTTCCGGCTGGCTGATTGTCATTTCCGAGGCAATACGGCTCGGCCGTTGGAAGGAAATTCCGTGGATGTTTACTGCCCCCGCGCCTCCGCTGGCTGTGTGAACACGGCTGCCGTGCTTAGTCAGCAGAGAGAGGGAGAGTTGGTATCGTCAGATCTTGTCTTACTTGACAGCAAACGAGGTTTTTTTTAATACGTTTGGTCGTCATCATCGTCGTCATTATCATCCGTGCTCAATCCACTGCTGGGCGATGGCCTCCCTTCCCACGCTGTCACCATCCCCCGCACGGCACCGCGATGCCACAATCCGACTCGGTGCCACGCCACGATCCGATGTGGCCGCGGTGGCGGCGTTGGTCGGTCGTGTTCCCTTCTCTGGCTGCCATCCCATGAGCCGTCTCGTCCACCAGCCATCCTCGAGCAGCCACGCTGTCCCCTCCCAAGCCTGCTGTGCACTGTGCAGGTTCTCCTGATCCGTGGGTTCCTCTAACTCATCATCTTCATCATCACGATCCATGGGCAGATAGCCCCGTAGCAGGGGGTCTACTGCAGATTTCGTCATTTGTTTCCACTTTCCTCTCTGTCTAGTGCCAATTCGCTCAAGTGGTAGTGGCCACATCTTTATGGCACCAATCTCTTATGTCGTCCTCGTCGTCAAGCCATTCCCAGTTAGGTCTTCCTCTCTTTACAGTTCCTTCCATTTTTCCGAACCACAACACACTTTTAATTTCCCTGTTGTCGTCCAATCCACTACAGGTGTGTCCAAAAGTGCCAGTTTCCTTCTCTGCTCACTTTTTAGAAAAATTGGTTCCGTTTTTATGGTCGGCGTTCGTATGTTTCTTTCCCATCCGTACGTCCGTAGCCCGTGTCGTGCGCTGGCCAATCAGAGACATCCCCTCCTTCTCTGGGCGTGCTGCGATGTCGCTGCTGCTGATGATTCTTCTACTTATTTTCAGATCTCAGATTTCCAAAAAGTGCTCCGGATCCGCTCATCTCCAAATTCCACGCCCACAACAATCCCCGTAGATTAACCTGTTTAGCAAAAAACCTCGCATAGAAACGTTTAGTTTGTGTTTATCTGGACCCTCTACATTGCAGCCCTATTAAAGTTCTCAGAGAGCGTCCACGCGAAGTGTTATTGAGTAAACGGTTGCGGTGATATTTAGGCAGTGTCTGCTGGAAGGCAGGCATCACCAAACATGATGTGAGTGTGTAAGAATTTAGACGACATAACGGAATCTAGACATCTCGTGCAATTGATTTCAGCATTCGCCTGGAGCAAGGGGGAAAAAAACTGTCCCCTACTCCAAGTGTACGAGATGACAGAGATTGTACTCCAGGCTTGAAATGAATCGGGAGGAGAGGGTGGAAGTGTGCGGGGTTGAGGGGAAGAGACTTTGTCTTATTCATATTCTTAGTTTTTTCGGTAAAGTCACGTTGAAGAGAAACAACAAAATAACAAAATATATATAAAACAATAAAAAATTCTCACGACGTTTCGACCATAACTCAAACGGTCATCATCAGGTGTGTCGGTTTGCATAAATTTATTTTGAAAACGGCATATTTATTTATTTAAAAATAACGTTTGCGTGACGCAAACGTTATTTTTTATTATCAAAACGTTATTTTGCGTGACGCAAACGTTATTTTTAAATAAATAAATATGCCGTTTTCAAAATAAATTTATGCAAACCGACACACCTGATGATGACCGTTTGAGTTATGGTCGAAACGTCGTGAGAATTTTTTATTGTTTTATATATATTTTGTCATTTTGTTGTTTCTCTTCAACGTGACTTTACCGGAAAAAACTAAGAATATGAATTACTGCAGTCACGAAAGCTTTAAATCAAGACTTTGTCTTGTTTGGAGCAGAGAGAATGAGAAAGAGGAGGATGGGAAAGAGGGAAAGGCGATAAGGAGGAGAGGTGGGTGTTGGAGGGAGAAGAAAAGGAGGTGCTAGAGAGGAATTCGGAGGTAGTAACTCAAGAGTTAGGCCCTGCAAAGGTTTAGTCGTGCTGCCAGTGGGGGAAGTGATGTTTCACGGAAGCTGACGACAGAAGGTTCTGGACGGTCAACCTAAAACCACTCGCAAACCCGCAACAGATGTGAGAGCGGAGTGCGATTGACGTTGAATCGAGTTGCCATCGGGTGGCTAGTGGGGGATGTTGAGAATTTAACAGTGCGGAGGATGGGGGGGGGGGTCACTAAGGTGGCGGGGGGGGGGGGAGACGAAACGCTGCGACTAGCTGGCGGAGAATCAACATTTGCGTGGCGAGAGAGACGGAGAGAGAGGTGCTCGGGGCGCGGAGCGGCCCACTGGCGGTTCGGACTGAAGTGGCTTGGCACTCTGCGGGATGAGCGTTGACGCCGGAGTTGACTCATCAGACCGGCAGAGCGATGACGACACCGGTGACTGAGAAGGAGGCGGCGGCGGTGGGGGGGGAGAGAACACCACGACGCACGTGGCCGTGGGGCCGGGCGATCAGCGAGATGGGCGGCTCACGCTAATGTAATACTATAAAACAAACTACAGACGATTTTAATTTTTACCTGATAGCTGAACGAAGTGGCTTATCATCATGTGGACATTTATAGCAACAACCAAATACTATGAAGGCGTGATGTTGATTATAAATGTGGAGGGAAAAACTGGAGGACCAGGAGAAAAATCCACGCGACCACGGGAAGAGAGAGAACACGCAAACACCGAATATACAGCAGGCGTCAAGGTCGGGATCGAACCGACAACCTCGTGTATACCAGGCGAGGTAGTTAACATCTCACCACCGTGGCACCCCCACTGCGGAGAAACGCAGGTCGCACCCTAACATGTACTCCACACGTGCCCCCATCATATCCTCCTACCCCAGTCCTACCCAGACATTTAGTTCTGGACAATAGCAATGGCGAGCTGTGTGGGAGACGTTGCCGTGAGTGGCTTTGGGGGGAGATTTGTCGCTGTCGTGAAATGACCCCACGTGGTGTGCGGTGGCAGAGGGACAGACGGGGCAACACGCACGCACCCACAGACTTAACCTACGCCGGGAAATCCCAGCACTCGAAATGAGCAGCCTTAATGGTTAAACCTTCAATTGGTGCTTTGACACGTTTTAAAACACTAAGCTATTAAACTATAAACTATGTTTATTTTTATTTTACCAGGAAAGGCGAAGGAGTAATCCAGATTTGATATGAAAACGTGCTTTTGGGTGAAGCTGACAGAGCAATTTTTTTTAAAAACTCAAAGTGAAACGAGTTAAGCATTAGAGGAGAGTTAATGTGTCTTGCCTTATCTCTGGGCATCACCGAACTGTCCTGCTAGATACCGATTAAGTAATTGAGACCACATCTCAGGAGTGATTCACAACTGCTGATGAGAAAAACGAGGGATTGTTTTTGGGAGGGAAAATAAACAGCCACACACACAGAGTGGAGCAGCAGCCATCAAAGCCCAGAGATCTGATGACATCCCAGGTGAAAAGTCCAGCGGTAAAACAGGATGAAAATGCCGCGTCTGGTCATTCTGCAGGCAGGCCCCGCGGGGGTCACTTACACGGTGCGGATACTCATGCGGGCCCCAGGGAAAGTGGTGGCAGAGGAGAAACAAACAATTGGGAGGAGGAGCAGCAAAAGTTTCACAGATGGGAGAGGAGAATGGGAAAAGTACTGCTCCCTACTGTGTTAAGTGGAGGTCACGTAAAAGGGATCTCCGAGGCAGCTCTGCGATATCCGCTTCTGTGGGCCGCTCTCCAAACACGGGGGGTTTGCGCTGCCCTGCGAGAGATCTGAATGGATTCTGCATGGGGTCGGCAGCAGTTGATTTGAAACCGCGATTTAGTGGCATCGTGTTGAACTTTATTGCAGCGTGCTGCAGTGTTGTCCAGGTTTGGTCTGTAGTGGGAAGAATGTGGCAGCCCTCTTTCACCACGCTTGTCAGTGCAGCGCGCCGGTTACACTGTGCTCTGAACCCAGCGACCCGAGTTCGATACGCACTCACGGTCACCAACACCGGTGACGATTATCTGAACCGCTCCTAGGCCTTCCCAAGGTCAACTCGACCTCAAATGAGTAGCTGGTGCGGTGTGCAAACATCGCCACTTTGGGAGAAAAAGGCGGCCGGGCGTGGTGCTGACCATCCCACCCCCTCGTGTGCCGTGTCAGCCTTCATTTGTGCTCGCTAACAGCACTTGCCCCAACAGTCTGTTACAGGCTATACAGGGTATCTATGTTATATCTGTGTGTACGTGCACTTGCCCCAACAGTCTGTTACAGGCTATACGGGGGATCTTTGGTGAATGTGTGGGCCAGGGATCGGGCCGATATCCCTGCCCGCAGCGAAAGAAGTTCAACATACGCTGACGTTAGCCATGGCAGGGAATCAAACGCGGCTCGCCGGGTTTGTCGTGCACGCCATTGTTACAACTCCCTCTAATAATCATTATAAGGTGACGTCTTCCAAATGGACACCCTCCCCCTCCATTAATAATAATTAGCGGCTGACGTCACTCCACATAGGGGGGGGCGAGGCGCCTCCTCCCCCCTCCTCAGCGTCAACTCACAACCCTCACTACAAAGGCAGAACCCTCACGTCACGTGATCTCCGTCACGCTGTTGAGACATCAAAGTAAAAATGACGTCATAATGAACAAGGGATTATAACCTTTAAATGAAGTAAGTCTGCGTCACCGCGCCCTTACAAACTGCACACGAATTGATGCAATGAATATATCACGTCGTTGTCTGCTTTTCTCTTGCAAGTTTCAGAATTAATGCAATACACCCGTCCTTGGACGGGCAAAAGGCGAGTAAATAGTAATAGACCAAGTGCAGAATCACTGAACCGGAGTTGATAGCTTGAAAGCGTTCAGCGCGGGGCCCGTGAAAGTGCGGGACCCGTAGCTACTACATGTGTAGCTACTTTTGCAACGAGGATAATCCGGCACTGAACTCGCTGGCAGTGAGAGAGAGACAGCAGTGTAAACAGGCGTGTGTTTTCACGGGAAATGTGAGCTTAATAAATCAGTGCTCTGTTTGCCGAGGTGTCTGTAGGAGGGGGGCGCGGTTGGGGGGGGGGTGTTTGCTCTATCAATGAATGATCGTGTTGAGTCCATTGAGAAAGGGTGGCTCTGTTGCAAGAGAGACGCAGACAACGCCGTTTGCTAAACAACACGGGAATGGCCAGCGGGCGGGTCACAATTCAAAGCCACCGCGGAGCAAGGATTGCGTCGAGGACGAAGGTGATCCGCGCCATTATTTACGTTGCCGGGGTTGCCACTCGCGGTTTCATCTGGGAAATCCTAAGAGGTTATGTACATTCGCAATGTCATCATCGTTCACCGTACTCTACCCAATGCTGGATGAAAGCAGGAGTGTTCAAGGTTGCTTTACGTTACAAGGATTTACTTGGTGTGCGAGATGATACTTCTTTCTGGCATTCTCCCCACTCACGTGGCATCTCCCTTCCTGCTCCTCTTTCTCCACTTACTGCTGTCCTGGGCTCACCATCTCCACGTCCACTTCTCACTCCGCATCCTAGCCCACCGATTAGAACCACCTCTCTCTCTCTCTCCAGGCCTCTCGGTCTCCACCTTTCTCGCCCCAATGTCGCTTTCCTCTCGAGTCACGACGCATCCTACCCCAGCCAATCGCAGTCGACTTATCTCCACTTGTCTGAGATGGCTTCTACTCACTCCTAACCCTAACCGGCATGACCGAGCCAATCTGAGTTCAAATTTCTCTCCGCTTGTCTGAGACGGGTTCTATAACGCACCCCAAACTCTGAAATGTTCCCGGTAACGTTTGTGACATGGGGTCTCTTCTCCATATGCAAATTGAGCGGTGAGACATGTGTCACAGGATGAAGGCAGTAACCCCGAGTGACTCGGCTCTTGAGTAAATCTATCGTCGCTCTTGGCTGCTTTACCTTTACACAACTACCTGGATTTGTGGCATCAAGTGTACCCGGGGCGGAAGGGCGGGGTGCGCGTGGTGGGAAATTATCTAACGTGACGCCCGTTTATAGCGGCAGGGTCTAGAGAACTGGCTGACACGACCGTTCAACCCCGTTTGTGTTCGTGTGCGCTGAACAGACGGGGTCAGAGGCTACCTGCGAGCAGTGCAAGGTACCTGGTGCACAGGAACCTTGCGGGTTACTGCTTGTCTGTGACCTCTCGATCTCTCTTGCTCCATCGACAGCCCCCCCCCCCCCCCCACTTACCCCCCACCGCCCCCAAGAGTTCTGGACGTTGTGTGGCTGAGCTGGAACCTCCACTGCCACGTATAGACGGGAAAAATCTATTCGGAATCAGCACATTTATTTATACTGGAGGAACCTGATGAGCTATTTCACAGATGCCTAGCATGGGCCGGAATTGTAATTTAAATTACAAATCGCTGGCGCAATGTGGTGTGAGTAACTAGTTACCGGTTCACTGTGTCTCGGTGTAATTTGGATGCGCGTTGAAGCGAGTTCCCCGCTCAAATGAGGATTAAGACGTTGCTCTTCGCCCTTGCTGTGGCTAGGAGATGTCAACTACCTCCCCTGGTGTGCAGGAGTGCGTGCGTTCGATCCCGACCCTGATGCCCGCTGTATATTTGGAGTCTGCGTGTTCTGCCTGTGGTCGCGTGGATTTCTCTCCGGGTCCTTCTGTTTTTCTTTTCACGTTTAAAATAAACGTCGGTATTTGGCTTCTGCTATAAGTGTCCACGTGATAAGTCACTTCGTTCAACTCTCATTTGTGGCCAGGTCACTTCTCAAAAAGAGTTACATAGCTCAGTGGGGCCTTACCTGGTAAAATAAAAAATAGTTTATTTTTTCTTTTCCTTTACAGCCCTGAGCCAGTGGTGTCAATTCCACATTCATATAGCAGAGGTGGATCGGAGTGATTCACTGCCTGCTTCACCACAAAATGGAAATACAAATAATAATTTACATTTATTTGTAAGGCTGCATTAACCCCCAACCAAGATTCGAACTCACAACCTTCTGACTGCTGAGAACCTGCTTGCTGAGAACCTGCTTGCTCTACGGCTGAGTCACATGGCAGGTTGTTTAGATGCAGATCACCAATTACTTTAAGATGTGTAATTTAGATACCAAATACAAATGTAATAAAGTTACATATTAAAATTAAATCCCTGCCACGATGGACGTGGGTCGTGTGTGTGAGTTGTACAGGCGCTGCCTATGAGAACACCGAACAAACATGCCTCAACAGTCCCGAGCTTCAAAGTTCACGTTGTTGAGTTGTGTGTGTGTATATATAGCGTCATCGTTCATGCAAATTACATTGCTGAGGAACCACAGAGACGAGCTGGAAGGCAGTAGCAAGGCGGTGAGCCGGTGCTACCAACATTTGCCCAAGTTCTGAAGTCCACTATCTATTAAGGTGTTTTAGACAATCATTTTTTTTCGTCAAGGAACATAAACCATCACCCAAACTCCGGTCATTCTAGCAACGGATTTTGGCTGGCCATCGAACAAAGACGATCACCGCATCTCGCGCTTTCAGATGCACTTCTGCGGCTGTCTGGAATGCTCTTCTTTCCGACATTAGGAAGCCACCCGGAGCTATGCACTTTTAAATCTCATCTTGAAAACTAATTTCTTTCTAACTGCTTTTTGTATTTAGTTTGTTGCCCTTCCCCCACACCTCTGATTAGCACGGTTGGCTACGTACGGTGCGAAAGAAGTTCAACATACGTACGTACAAAGTTGTATTTATACACGTTGGAGAAAACCGGAGCGCTCTGAGAAAACATCTGTGTGCGATCCACCAACCCTTTGCTGCCTCCACAGTTTCTGGATCACACTGTACGTAGCCAACCCTTCTAATCAGAGGTTGGCATCGGTTGACCATACTTCATGCCAGTCAGTGTGGGTTGGTGAAGGAGGCAGCCTGTTTGCGCTACCGCGTGAGTCAGCTTCGTTTCTGTCGTCGGGGACTGGAGTGGTGCAGTTCAAATTGGCTCGCGCGCGTGCCTCACATTAATATTTGAATTTGCCACTCGAATTTTCTCACGTAAAAGGCCCAGCGCGCATTATCTGCTGTTGAACACGTAGTAGGCTTTTCCGACCAGTATTCTCCATAAGAGGTTTATTTTTTGGGGGGCGGGTTAGATCGCCTAAATATAAATGTGTCGTGAAACCCGCCACCACCCACCACGGCAAATTAGTAAGGTTTGTCACGTAAACAAACCTTACTCCGTGACAAAACTTACTCATTGGCTGTGTCGGGTGGTGGCGGGTTTAACGACACATTTATATTTACGCGATCTAACCCAAAAACAAACCTCAATTATAGATCGGTTTAACACGTAGACTTTTGCGACCAATTTTATTCATAATAAAGGTTTTTTTGTGTTAGATTGCATACGCATAAATGTGTCAAAACCCTCCACCACCCAACACTGGCAATCAGTAAGGGATCTGTCACGTAAAAAAATGACAAATTGTTCCTACTTCAGCCCACCGGTGTGTTGAAGAGTGAATTCACAACATTTACAATCTGAGTACGACGTTTCGCTGGTAATTACATCCAGCATCATCAAGCGATTTGCCACTATTTGGCGTTTTCTCAAATACAGATAATTATCAGCGTGGCCTCCCATGCTGGTGGCGACAGCGATTTGCATGTCATCACTGGGCCTATACGAGGCTCGAGTTGAAACTTGTAATGGGGGTCGCACTTTGCCCTCAGAATTCATGTTCTACTTCCATCTGAACTGTTTGCCTCTGCACGATAACGTTTATAGCCACACACGCGTGTCACCTGTTGAGCGCCGCCTGAATTCTCACCCAAGTCTCAAGATGATGAACTACGCGTGTTGTTGTTGCTATTACACATCTTTACCCTGGGAAGCCTCACCGAGTCTCAGGACCTTTTGTCAAGAGGGTATTGCCAGGTGTTTTTAGCAATTAGGGGGATGGGGGTGATGTTTGTGTTGCCTCTGCTGTGTGTTTACCCCAATTGTGTAAGTTGCAGGTATTTTATTTTTCGCCCTTTGGAATGTTTAGCAGATACCAGTTACATCGCCATGGGTTTTTTTGTTTTAGCTATGGGAAGAAACTGGAGAACCCCGAGGAAACCCACACACCACTCACATAGAGACCCACGTGTAAACCCAGAGAGAAGCCCACACAGACACTCATATAGAGAGCCACGTGTAAACCCAGAGATAAGCCCACACAGACACTCACATAGAGACCCACGTGTAAACCCAGAGAGAAACCCACACAGACACTCACATAGAGACCCACGTGTAAACCCAGACAGAAACCCACACAGATACTCACATAGAGACCCACGTGTAAACCCAGAGAGAAACCCACACAGCCATTCACATAGAGACCCACGTGTAAACCCAGACAGAAACCCACACAGACACTCACATAGAGACCCACACAGACACTCACATAGAGACCCACGTGTAAACCCAGACAGAAACCCACACAGACACTCACATAGAGACCCACGTGTAAACCCAGAGAGAAACCCACACAGCCATTCACATAGAGACCCACGTGTAAACCCAGACAGAGACCCACACAGACACTCACATAGAGACCCACGTGTAAACCCAGACAGAAACCCACACAGACACTCACAAAGAGACCCACGTGTAAACCCAGACAGAGACCCACACAGACACTCACATAGAGACCCACGTGTAAACCCAGACAGAGACCCACACAGACACTCATATAGAGACCCACGTGTAAACCCAGACAGAAACCCACACAGACACTCACATAGAGACCCACACAGACACTCACATAGAGACCCACGTGTAAACCCAGACAGAAACCCACACAGACACTCACATAGAGACCCACGTGTAAACCCAGACAGAAACCCACACAGACATTCACAAAGAGACCCACGTGTAAACCCAGACAGAGACCCACACAGACACTCACATAGAGACCCACGTGTAAACCCAGACAGAGACCCACACAGACACTCATATAGAGACCCACGTGTAAACCCAGACAGAAACCCACACAGACACTCACATAGAGACCCACACAGACACTCACATAGAGACCCACGGTTAAACCCAGACAGAAACCCACACAGACACTCACATAGAGACCCACGTGTAAACCCAGACAGAAACCCACACAGACACTCACATAGAGACCCACGTGTAAACCCAGAGAGAAACCCACACAGACACTCACATAGAGACCCACGTGTAAACCCAGACAGAAACCCACACAGACACTCACATAGAGACCCACACAGACACTCACATAGAGACCCACGTGTAAACCCAGAGAGAAACCCACACAGACACTCACATAGAGACCCACGTGTAAACCCAGACAGAAACCCACACAGACATTCACATAGAGACCCACGTGTAAACCCAGACAGAGACCCATACAGACACTCACATAGAGACCCACGTGTAAACCCAGACAGAAACCCACACAGACACTCACATAGAGACCCACGTGTAAACCCAGAGAGAAACCCACACACCACTCACATAGAGACCCACGTGTAAACCCAGACAGAAACCCACACAGACACTCACATAGAGACCCACGTGTAAACCCAGACAGAAACCCACACAGACACTCACATAGAGACCCACGTGTAAACCCAGATAGAAACCCACACAGACACTCACATAGAGACCCACACAGACACTCACATAGAGACCCACGTGTAAACCCAGATAGAAACCCACACAGACACTCACAAAGAGACCCACATGTAAACCCAGAGAGAAACCCACACAGACACTCACATCGAGACCCACGTGTAAACCCAGAGAGAAACCCACACAGACACTCACATAGAGACCCACGTGTAAACCCAGACAGAAACCCACACAGACACTCACATCGAGACCCACGTGTAAACCCAGACAAAAACCCACACAGACACTCACATAGAGACCCACGTGTAAACCCAGATAGAAACCCACACAGACACTCACAAAGAGACCCACGTGTAAACCCAGACAGAAACCCACACAGACACTCACAAAGAGACCCACGTGTAAACCCAGATAGAAACCCACGCAGACACTCACATAGAGACCCACGTGTAAACCCAGACAGAAACCCACACACCACTCACATAGAGACCCACGTGTAAACCCAGACTGAAACCCACGCAGAACAGAGGGAGAACGTACTAACTCCACACAGGAACGCGCCTGAGTTTATAATCCAACCCAGGAATTTGTTGCTCTAAGGCGTGAGTATTGACCCTTTTTTTTGTTAGTTGTACCCCTCGCCGCACCTCCGATTAGCACCGTTGGCTACGTACGGTACGATAGAGGTTCAACGTACATAAGTAGATACACACACGCTGTGCCACCCTGCCGATCCATCACAGAACCGCCACGAGTGACAGGCTGAACCTGAAGGAGTAACGCAACTTCCATTTCCAAATCTTCCACTCATCTCCCCATCCCAGTGCTCGTGAGCAGCACATCACTCCACCGACCAATCTAAATGTTAACACTCATTACATAATGTTAACACTCATTACACAATGTTAACACTCATTACATAATGTTAACACTCATTACACAATGTTAACACTCATTACACAATGTTAACACTCATTACACAATGTTAACACTCATTACACAATGTTAACACTCATTACACAATGTTAACACTCATTACACAATGTTAACACTCATTACACAATGTTAACACTCATTACACAATGTTAACACTCATTACACAATGTTAACACTCATTACACAATGTTAACACTCATTACACAATGTTAACACTCATTACACAATGTTAACACTCATTACACAATGTTAACACTCATTACACAATGTTAACACTCATTACACAATGCTAACACTCATTACACAATGTTAACACTCATTACACAATGTTAACACTCATTACACAATGTTAACACTCATTACACAATGTTAACACTCATTACACAATGTTAACACTCATTACACAATGTTAACACTCATTACACAATGTTAACACTCATTACACAATGTTAACACTCATTACACAATGTTAACACTCATTACACAATGTTAACACTCATTACACAATGTTAACACTCATTACACAATGTTAACACTCATTACACAATGTTAACACTCATTACACAATGTTAACACTCATTACACAATGTTAACACTCATTACACAATGTTAACACTCATTACACAATGTTAACACTCATTACACAATGTTAACACTCATTACACAATGTTAACACTCATTACACAATGTTAACACTCATTACACAATGTTAACACTCATTACACAATGTTAACACTCATTACACAATGTTAACACTCATTACACAATGTCAACACTCATTACACAATGTTAACACTCATTACACAATGTTAACACTCATTACACAATGTTAACACTCATTACACAATGTTAACACTCATTACACAATGTTAACACTCATTACACAATGTTAACACTCATTACACAATGTTAACACTCATTACACAATGTTAACACTCATTACACAATGTTAACACTCATTACACAATGTTAACACTCATTACACAATGTTAACACTCATTACACAATGTTAACACTCATTACACAATGTTAACACTCATTACACAATGTTAACACTCATTACACAATGTTAACACTCATTACACAATGTTAACACTCATTACACAATGTTAACACGCATTACACTGTTAACACTCATTACACTGTTAACACTCATTACACTGTTAACACTCATTACACAATGTTAACACTCATTACACAATGTTAACACTCATTACACAATGTTAACACTCATTACACAATGTTAACACTCATTACACAATGTTAACACTCATTACACAATGTTAACACTCATTACACAATGTTAACACTCATTACACAATGTTAACACTCATTACACAATGTTAACACTCATTACACAATGTTAACACTCATTACACAATGTTAACACTCATTACACAATGTTAACACTCATTACACAATGTTAACACTCATTACACAATGTTAACACTCATTACACAATGTTAACACTCATTACACAATGTTAACACTCATTACACAATGTTAACACTCATTACACAATGTTAACACTCATTACACAATGTTAACACTCATTACACAATGTTAACACTCATTACACAATGTTAACACTCATTACACAATGTTAACACTCATTACACAATGTTAACACTCATTACACAATGTTAACACTCATTACACAATGTTAACACTCATTACACAATGTTAACACTCATTACACAATGTTAACACTCATTACACAATGTTAACACTCATTACACAATGTAAACACTCATTACACAATGTTAACACTCATTACACAATGTTAACACTCATTACACAATGTTAACACTCATTACACAATGTTAACACTCATTACACAATGTTAACACTCATTACACAATGTTAACACTCATTACACAATGTTAACACTCATTGCACAATGTTAACACTCATTGCACAATGTTAACACTCATTGCACAATGTTAACACTCATTGCACAATGTTAACACTCATTGCACAATGTTAACACTCATTGCACAATGTTAACACTCATTACACAATGTTAACACTCATTACACAATGTTAACACTCATTACACAATGTTAACACTCATTACACAATGTTAACACTCATTACACAATGTTAACACTCATTACACAATGTTAACACTCATTACACAATGTTAACACTCATTACACAATGTTAACACTCATTACACAATGTTAACACTCATTACACAATGTTAACACTCATTACACAATGTTAACACTCATTACACAATGTTAACACTCATCACACAATGTTAACACTCATCACACAATGTTAACACTCATCACACAATGTTAACACTCATTACACAATGTGGACAGTCTCCACCTCAGTGAGACACGGGAGCCATCCCTTTCACAGCATTCAATCGGCTGTTGAGAGGAAAGTCGGAGTAAGTTCGGTTTGCGCGTGCAACGGACCGAGTTGGCTCGCATTTGCGGGTGACTGCGATCCCCAGCCCGTGCTGTTTGGGACTTGCCTTCAAATGCAAATGACTTATCGCATACGTTCTATAACTTAGTGAGTACGTTCTATAGCACAATGCGTAGGTTTTGTAACTTGACGCGTAAGTTCTGTAACTTAACACGTAGGTTCTATCATTTAACATGGAGGCTCTATAACTTAACGTGTAGGTTATAGAACTTAACATGGAGGTTCTATAACTTAACGTGTAGGTTATAGAACTTAACATGGAGGTTCTATAACTTAATGTGTAGGTTATAGAACTTAACATGGAGGTTCTATAACTTAACGTGGAGGTTATAGAACTTAACATGGAGGTTATAGAACTTAACATGGAGGTTCTATAACTTAACATGGAGGTTATATAACTTAACATGGAGGTTCTATAACTTAACTATTAAACTAGAAATTTTACCAGGTGAAGCCCACTTAGATATACAGGCAATCCTCGACCGGTGAACGCGCGCACTTAGGAACCAGCTTCCATGAAAAAATAACAATGTTCACTTAAAACGCGAACTCGAAATTGAACCGAGGAGTGATCTTCCGCGAGGTGTCATGAGTGAGTGTTTGCGTGTGTGTGAAAGTGGCCTCAAAGTGCACCTTGCCTGGCACAGGTGCCGTGGTGACATGACCGCCACTTAGTGGCGAATGGCGGGTGCTGGTATTGGGGGAAGCGATAGTTCAACGGCTCGCGAACTGTCCTACCAACCTGGCGACCAAAGTTCAATTCTCGCTCACGATCAACACCGCTGACGATTATCTGAATGGGACCTGGGCCTCCTCCAGGTCGACTCAGCCTCAAGTGAGTACCTGGTGCGGTGTGTAAACGTCGTCAATGGGGAGACAAAGGCGGCCGGGCGTGGTGCTAGCCACCCACCCCCTCGTGTGCCATGCCGGTCTTCATAGGCGCTGCTCGCTAACAGCACTTGCCCCCACAGTATGTTAGGGCTATACGAGGGATCTTTGTATGTGTGCAATTGTGGTGACTCATTGGCCCCAAGATAGCATCAGGGCTCAATGTAGGTGAAATAAAACAGTTTGTTTTTCTCTTTACGTTACTTTATTTTATGTTTATTTACTGCACATCATTTTTTACAGTGTTACATGCCTTCATGAGCGCTGTCTATGCTTGCCTTTTTGTTGAACCGGAACACATTTCATAACGCTGATCATTTAAGTGCGGTGCATTGATGTGATCCGACTTGCGAACCGTTCGAGTTAAGAACGGGCCTCAGGAACGAATTAGGTTCCTAACCCGAGGGGCGCCCGTACAGCTCTTTTTCAGAAGCGACCTTCGCCAAAAGTGATAGGTCAACGAAGTGGCTTATCGCGTAGGAATGTATAGCAGCCAAATACTTTTAAATGCGCGTTGATTCTACATGTGGAGAGAAAACCCGGAGAAAAATCCACGGGGAGAGAGAACTTGCAAACTCCAAATCTACAGCAGGCGTCAGAGTTGGGATCGAACCCACGACCTCCTGCGTACCGGGCGAGGTCGTTAACATCTCGCCGTGGCGCCACGTTGCTCTGCTGGTGACACCGCCACCTCGACATCATCGAATCCTTGAACCCGACCTGCCCGCCCACGCTGTCTCCGCAGATTGGTTCTCACTTCCTCCAGCTGAATGTTGTACCATAGCATGTACATGTGTGTACATGTGTGTAAATGTACATGTGTGTACATGTGTGTAAATGTACATGTGTGTACATGTGTGTAAATGTACATGTGTGTACACGTGTGTAAATGTACATGTGTGTACATGCATAGCTCTCGAGTTAAAGCACTGCTGAATGAGGACCATCTCCATGCAGTTTGTGGAGTCGTGGGGGGGGGGAGGGGTGACTTTCACCACAATTTCATCGCGCTGGTCAGCGTGGCAGAGTGAAGACAGGGAGCATAGACGCAGGAGCTTAGTACGGTACAACGACGGACCTTGCTGCACGGCGCACGAGCAACCCCCCGCCGTAGCCGATGACACCTGTTGGCCGCACGGCGCTACAGACTCGCAGACACAGCGGCCTGGAAGCTCCCACACACCCGGCGTGGGACCGTAGCGAGCTCCGCAGACTTGCCCCGCTCAGCCTGCACGGGGAACTGCACGCGCCACTCCAACCACACTCCACGTGGCAGTGGGGTCGCGCTGCAAACTCCCGACCGCCTTTGTCTCCCCAATCTTGATCCTGCATCACTCGCTACTAATGTTGAACTAAGTTTACTTAAGGCTCATACTGAAGAGAAACCAGTTGCCACTGCCACATAGTATAGTACAACAGTGGGTTTTGCTGCATGTTGTGGTGTGCATGAGTGAGGTTGACGCCTGTTGAAATATTTCCACGGTGGCGAGATGTTAATTACCTCGCCTGGTATGGAGGAGGTTGTGGGTTTGAGCCCGACTTACACAACTTAAGGTTGTGTAAATGTATACTGTGTATGCCGTAGATTTGCATGTGTTTTGTGTGGGTGCCGTTGCGTGTTTGCGATCTTACGCATCCCTCAGCCACCCCTCGGCCATCCTTGCAAATGAGACGTTGCATCTTAGGTGATTATCCAGGTGAAATGTTGCAATCAATAAATAAGAATAAAAACATCCCACTTGCCTTGGTCGTCAACTGCATGTGTTTCACATCGCCGTGTGCACCTCTCAGTGTGAACCCATTCCAAGCGTGGGATTCTTTGCAGAGTTACACAAGATCACGGCGATTTCAGCTATTTTTTACATCACCGGAGCCCGTGCGAGCGTTTAAATCCTGGTTTTTATTGCAACTTTCTCCCCCTTCCCCCCGTAGATCAAAGGGGTCGAGAGACAAGCTGGCGATGTCTCAAGAGAAGTGCTCTGGCCTTCGTTACGCAACCCTGGCCCTGGGCATCGGCATCCTCATGCTTGGCATCCTCATGCTGTCTTGGAGGTGAGAGCGGTTATGTAACGGGGCGCCGGACCGAACGGGTACATTCTGTTTAACACGTAGATGTTCGCGATCAATAGCATCCAAAAAAATTGTCACTATATTATGGTGTACATTCTGCACTGGCGTGCACACGTAAAAAACGCGTCTCACGTACGCTGTTCACATGGACGTTTTTCAGGGGAATATGGCCCTTACGATTGTTTCGTGGGACGGGGGGGGGTCCTTGAGAGGTCTGTGATTTCGATACTTTATTTTATTGACGTTTAAAGGCCACTTGATTATTTTACAAGCCGCGGTGGCTATGAGGTGTTAACTACCTCGCCTGGTACGCCGGAGGTCGTGGGTTCTATCCTGACCCTGACGCCTGCTGCTGTATATTTGGAGTTTGCGTGTTCTCCCCGTGGTAGCTTGGATTTTTCTCTGGGTCCTCCGGTTTTTCCCTCCACATTTATAAATGTTGCCTTTAGAGTATTTGGCTCCTATACATTTCCACGTGATGATAAGCCACTTCGTTTAGCTATAATTTGTGGCCAGGCAGCTTCTGAAAAAGAGCTACATAGCTCAGTGGGCCTTACCTGGTGAAATAATAATTGGTAGGTAAAAGGTAGGTAGGGTTTCTGGGGGGAGACCATATTGGGATGGCAGAGGAGAATAAGCGACCAGCACATTCTGCCCCAGAGTGATGTCCTACACCGCCTTGTGTCCCCCCACGTGTCCTTGAAGAGCGGTGGAAAACCCAGACCGGATTTGGAACGGCACCTCCATCGACCAGCCGTCTACGCCGTCCATCGGCCAGTCGTCCACGCGGACCGTGGTGATGTTCTGCGGGGTGGGGGGTTGCCTCCTGGTGATCGGCATCACCTGGTCGGTGTGCGTCGCCCGCCACCGCCAGCCGCCGGTCCCGGAGGTGCGCGCGGAGGCGATCGCCGACGGTGGGGTCATCATGGACAGGTCAGTGGCAGAGGATCGTGGCTCGCAATCAGAAGGGTGCGAGTTTCAAATTCTGGTTTTGGGGTTGACTCGGCCTATCATTATGGCTCTGGCGTCAATAAAATGAGAGCACCACTTTGTGGAGAAGGTAACAATAGTTGTTCCAATGGATAGACTTACTTCCACCATAGAAACGTGGAATGTCCACCACTGGCTCAGGGCTGTAAACAGTAGATGAGCAATGCATTAATGCTCAATCGAGCAACAAATCACATGGACTTGCTTGACTGATTAAAAGCGTTATTCTTCAGTCACAGATTATGTTACTGCTATGACATGTAGACTATAAATACCACATTCCTATGACTGGGGCCAGCATATCCATAGTATACCCACAATTTACTTACTGCAAAGTGGTACTTATTTTTGTTAATGAGCTCTTGATGCACTAAGTAGCTGTGGTTATGTCAGTGAGGGTCTCTATCAGTGTTATGTATGCGCATGCGTGTAAAGACAAATATTAATCTCAATATGTTTCGCTCAGACCTGGAACCTCGGACACGTGTGATTAGACCTGCTGGAACCCATTCGTATGAGGAGCATTGGCACAACTGCAAGCAAAGTAATTTTGGCACAGTTTAGTCCAGATGTTCTGCGGTAGACTTGCCACCTTATTACACAACACCATTTTCCGTAAGACAGTTCCCGGTCATCTTTAAAGATGAAACGTATCTTTCCAAAAAATAAAAATGAAATTACATGGCGATGCTACATTGGCAGTGGTGCACAATCACCAATAATGAAGAACGTCAACGCATTCGTAAATAACACTGCGGCCTTAAAAGGAAACGCATATAATAAGCGGCATTTCAGGAAATGACCCTTCTTCATCGCGCATGGCTGAACCGCTCTGGGGCCACCCCTTTTGCATGTGGATAAGGACCTTCCTGTTTCATGCCTAAAACCTGTGACCTCTTCATAGCACGAATAGAGATCATTGGTCAAAGGTGGGTTTCCCACCCCTCTTTGGCTCGTATCCTTAGAGAGTGTGTGAGCTAGAGACGCAGGTTAGAGACGTAAGTAAGTCGACTTGGGCAGGACAAATCAACGCGAGATGGGGCCGGTGGATGAGACCGGGTGATGGAATTGCAACTACAGGGTTGTAAAGGGATTAGCTCATGGGCAGCAGCGGCAGTGAGATGGATTGTGGCATCGCAAGACGGTGACGGATGGCGACTGCGTTGGGACGCCATCACCCAGCGGTGAATAGAAACGTGGCTGACGGTGATGGCTGAATGGAAACGTACATTAAAATTTCATCCAAATACCCACCTTAAAGTTCATCTTCTTTGGTTCTTTCGGTAAAGTCACGTAGAATGAGAATAAAATAATAAATTGATAAAATAAAATAACACAATAACAGGTGAAGGCCGCTTGTGTTGTGGCCGAAACGTCGTGAGAATATTATTGTGTTATTTTATTTGATCAATTTATTATTTTATTCTCATTCTACGTGACTTTACCGAAAGAACCAAAGAAGATGAATCATTGCAGTCACGAAAGCTTTAAATCGAAAACACCTTAAAGTTGTTGTTGTTGTAAGATCCGGGTCGGAGTTTGGATTCGCAGAATTCCTAGACAAGGTACAGTATTCAGTAAGGAGACAAATAGTACACGTGGTACTCTTTGGTTCCTTCGGTAAAGTCACGTAGGTATAAAATAAAATCAATTAAATCACGACTTTTTGGGCACAACACAAGCGTCCGTCATCAGGTGGGACAACCACAGCAAGAAACAATGGCTGAAGTGGGCAAAAAGGGGTGCTTGTATCGAGGTTTTATAGATAAGAGAGGGGGGGCGGAGCCAGGGAGGAGAGACAGATTCTATTCTATCTCTCCTCCCACCTGATGACGGACGCTTGTGTTGCGCCCGAAACGTCGTGATTTAATTAATTTTATACCTACGTGACTTTACCGAAAGAAGTAAAGAGTATGGATCCCTGCAGTCACGAAAACTTAAAATCTAGAGTAAACGTGGTGTTTGATGCACACTCACTTTGCGGCCATCTGCAAAGCTGTAATGACGCCGGTGGAAAAATGTGACGTGAAGACGGAATGTGTTTTGTCGACGTATCGACATGTTATTGGAATTACCCATCAAATGGGTACAGTGCAGTCCCTTTTGAGCGGTTACTTTTGATGAGAATCGCATCTTAAATTTGTTTTTTTTTTCCATAAGTGAGCATGCCATTTGTTGAAGGGAGTGGCTCTCCAAACCTTGACACATGGCGCGCGCCGACTTTATTAGCAGTTTTCAACTCTGGTTGAAAGCTTTCGCGAATTAGCCCTCCACTCATAACAGGCATGGGGGTAGTGGGGGGGGGTATGATAACGCTCACAAATACGATCCAATATATAGAGAACTGTCGTAGAGGGTTGTGTTCCTATTAGGGACATCACCTATTGAGAACCAACCACATTGGCCAAAACTAGGAGACAAACCAGCACAACACAGGACTATTGTATAACGTATGTTTGCCCTTGCGGATGCTCATACTGCTTTTTAAATACTTAGTCAGTCGGTCGAGATCCTTTGTTTACCAGGTAAGGCCCAATGAGCTATACAGCTGTTTTTCAGAAGCGACCTGGCCACAAGTGATAGCTCAATTAAGTGGCTTATCATGTAGAAATGTAAAGCAGCCAAATACTCTAAACGCATGTTGATTCTAAATGTGGAGGGAAAAACCGGAGGACCTGGAGAAAAATCCACACGACCATGGGGTGAACATGCAAACTTCAAATATACAGGCGCCAGGGTCGGGATCGAACCCATGCCCTCCTGTATACCATGCGATGTAGTTAAGATCTTGCCACCGTGGCACCCTAGATAAAACATCATTGCCTTTTTTGCAATGTCTACTTTTTTCATTATTTCCTTAAAGCTCACTTATTGTCCCTGATTCACACAAACTCCTCTTCCCCCCCACTCTCATCATTGACCCTTTCCCGCTCCGAGATGTCTGCAAGTTGCAGGGTGGGTGGCGTCCCGTTTACCGCTGAATCTCGGAACATGCAAGCGGTTCAGCGTTAATTTTATTTAGAGAGGCGTAGTAACGCCGTTGTTTTTAAAAAAAACATTGTACTCACCACAGAGAACTGTAGCAACACGACCGCACTCTACGATAGCTGGTGCCAAACTGTGCCATACGCCCTCCTATATGGCCTTGTGGGAGCCTCGGTACCGATAGTTATTTCATTTTTTTTTCCGGTTCACCTACGTCATCGGAACGGGAAAGGGTTAACACCATCAGTCTTCCCAACTTGCCTACCCATTCATCATCACTCACTTATTATCATTAACCACTCACCGTCACTTTCAGTATCGTTTATGTCATGCATAATCATATTCATCGTGCACTGCCATCCTCATGAACTCATCTCATCACGCCATTTCAACATACAAATTGATAATTCTTTGTTCAGCACCGTAGTGAAGGCGCTAAATAAATAAGAAAATAATTTAGAATCAACATCACGTGCTATAAATGCCCACGTGATAAGCCACTTCGTCGAGCTATCATTTGTGGTCAGATCGCTTCTGAAAGAGAGCTACATAGCTCAGTGGGCCTTACCTGGTAACATATAAAAAATTGTAAAAATTATAGTTAAAGTAAGATAAGACGTGCGTCGGGGACGCATCCACGTGATACGTCAACGCGACCCCATTCATCCTTCGCAGGGACGGCTCTCTGTTCCGCGCTCCGCGCTACGAGGAGGTGGTGAACGCGATCGCCTTTGACCAGAGCTCCAGCGACGCTACGGGAGATGACGTCTACCTGCCGTCGTACGACATCGCCACCTCCACGGAGAACCTCTCGGCCCCCACGGGCGACCCCCGTGACCCGCACCCCGGGGGCAACGCCTCGACGGGCGACCACGGCAAGATCCGCAGGATCAAGTCGGAGGTGGCGGCGAACCACCGCAAGACGCTCAACCAGCCGGGGGAGGAGGCGAATGCGCGGGAGGAGAGGATAGTGGTGGAGCCGCTCACCCCGCCACCCACCTACGATGTCGCCGTCGCCTTCCCGCTGAGCAAGCTGCCCGACGCCAGCTGATGCTGCCCTCGATGCCGGCTGACGCGTTCTGTCTGTGGCAACTCGCCGGCCAAAACTCTCTCCGCTGCTCCTCCTCCTCCACTTTGACGGTGGAGCAAGATGCATTGATGATAGCTTCCCCCGCCTCCGGGGTACAGCATGGGCACGTTTGCCACCATGCATCAGCCAAACGTTCACACTTGGTACAAGACACAAGAGGCATATCTGAATCGTTCCTGTATATATTTTTTGCGACGATAAAAGTCCACGAGCTTTTTTGGGCCAAGGGTCCCTGCGAGTGTATACAAGGTAGTGTGTTATGTTAATCTGAGTCTTCTTTATGTTTCTCTTGTACTGGTACACGTGCAGCGCTGTTGTCATTCCGTTGCTGGATGAGGGATCTCATAGGCCTCAATTTGACCGTACTTCACTGCACCGATCCGTGGCGGTTAGTCAAGTCAGGGGGGAAGTTTATGTGAGGGCTGTACTGTCAATTGTATATATTGCGTAGAAGTTATATAAAGTGGATGATATAAGGGCTTGATATCTACATACTGCTCGCGAATTGTCTTCTCCTGGTGACGCTGTGATAAAAGAAATGCCATTGCGCATTAACGCAAGTTTCCCTACTGAACACAATGACCGAGCGTACCGATTGTGTGTACTCTTCATCTGCACGGAATGAATTTTGTGAATTTGTGGATTCTATTTGCAAAAGTGTTCATGATGCACGTGGATTGAGTGCACATATTTAAATGCGTTCCATTTATATGTTACGTTTAAAAACTGGGTATAGCAATGGAGTTTCATTGACATACAGACAGAACACAGAAGTTTTTTGCCTGACGTTTTTTTTAACTGTTGAAAAATGTGTTTAAAGTGGAAATATTTTTGTACGTAAAGTTGTGTGAGTGATGCGAAACAAATGGTAAGGGTGAAATAGATAACAAGGACGACACGAATTGCAAATAGTAAAGGCAGTGTTTATCAATAAAGGTTGATTAAATACCAGTCGACCAGGACATGAGGGGGGAGGGGATGCATCCTCCATGTTCCTCGTGTTCTTCTTGAAACAAATTCACATGCTCAACTCTCATCCAAGAAATGAGATTGAAAACTCATTTCTTTCAAACTGCATTTTGTGTGAAGTTTGTTGTCCTTCTGCACCTCCAATTAGCATGGTTGGCTACTTACGTTGCCAAAGAAGTTTAATGTCCATACATACAACCTATACCGTCAGCCAGGAACAGGGCCTCTCCCTCGATTTGTTTCCACAAAGTTAAACAGCGCCCGGACTCTGCCCGTGCTGGAATTGCATGTTCCCACTGCATCAAGAGCAGGTAAATGTCATCATGAGCTGGCCAATGTCCACATGAGTTGGCCAATATTATGAGCTGGTCAATATCATCATGAGCTGGCCAATGTCATCATGAGCTGGCCAGTGTCATCATGAGCTGGCCAATGTCATCATGAGCTGGCCAATGTCATCATGAGCTGACCAATGTCATCATGAGTTGGCCAATATCATCATGAGTTAACGACTGTCATCAAGAATTGGCCAATGCGATCATGAGCTGGCCAATGTCATCATGAGTTAACGACTGTCATCAAGAATTGCCCAATGCGATCATGAGTTGGCCAATGTCATCATGAGTTAACGACTGTCATCAAGAATTGGCCAATGCGATCATGAGCTGGCCAATGTCATCATGAGTTCTCATACCATGGTCTGGGGGTGGGGGGTGGCACGCTTAAAAAAAGTGCCAGGCTCCGTCGTGGCAGTGCCAACCCCAGAAACACTTGTGTTTACCATCACATTCCACTTCAGGACGGCTCTGGGCCCACTCATAACTAAGGCTACCATTTGTCAGAGTTCATGGATGTCACAGAAATTGGGCATTCGAATACATTCTGTGAAATATTAGAAATGGCTGGTGATGTATGCTATATTCGGCTACTCACTCGAAAATTTTCATGAAATAGTGGTTCCCCCCCCCCCCACACATAATTTGGCCATGAATTTCACCAAGAATTACCGTGACATAAAACACCATTAGCCTTACTCGTAACCAGTAATGCAAAATGTAGCAGAATCTGTGAAGCAACTGGATAAAAGTGGTGGAACTGATCTGTGAGGTCTTTAAATAAAGAGAATGGTTTGTAATTATTGTGTTTACACGTTATGTTTTCAGCATTCATCCCGAACTCATGTGCATGTGTGTGCCTCTGCTGTTTAATAACACAGCATGGCAATTCATATCTTGGGTTACAGAGAAACCCCAGAAATTATGGAAATCTGATTTCAGCAGTTAAGCCGCTTTTCCATGTGCCCCATTTCCACCGGACGAGTATTTAAACTCGACTTAAAGCTGTCGTGACTGCAGGAATATATACTCTTTGGGTCTTTCGGTAAAGCCACGTAGATAGAAAAATAATAAAACATAAAAACATCACGTTTCAATCGCAACACAAGCAATCGTCATCAGGTGAAAAAATATAGCGGGAGAGCTGCTGAGGCAGGAAAAAATATAGTGGGAGAGCTGCTAAAGCAGGAAGTTATATGAGTTTGAGATGGCTGTAGCCCAAGGGTAAGTGGGCGGGGCTAGAGATGGAATTTGCGTGTAAATGTAAGATCGAAGTTGATATACCTCCACGACTACGAAGCTGTGGAGGTGGCCATTGTATTGTGAGAGATTAGCATGTCAATGTAAGAGAACCACCGCAACGGTGGCTGTGTTAGACATTTAGCCTGTTAAAAAAACGAAAGCCACCACCACATTGAGGGAAAGGAGCAGCGGTGGCTGTGTTAGTGAGACATTTAGACTGTTAATGTAAAGACATTTAACCTGGTAACTGCTAACAACGGCAGGTAGGATGGAAACATCACAGCCACCGCTGCTCCTTTCCCTCGATGTTGCGGTGGCTCTCGTTTTTTAACAGGCTAAATGTATCACTAACACAGCCACCGTCGTGGTGGTTCTCTTACAATGACATGCTAATCTCTCACAATACAATTGCCACCTCCACAGCTTCGTAGTGGAGGTATATCAGCTCTCCGATCTGACATTTACACACAAATTCCATCTCTAGCCCCGCCCACTTACCCTTGGGCTACACCCATCTCAAACCTATATAACATCCTGCTTTAGGAACCCTCCCACTATATTTTTTCCTGCCTCAGCAGCTCTCCCGCTATATTTTTTCACTTGATGACGATTGCTTGTGTTGCGATCGAAACGTCATATTTTTTATTTATTATTTTTCTATCTACGTGGCTTTACCGAAAGACCCAAAACAGTATGAGTATTTCAAATATTTTTTTATTTTTATTTGTCCAAGTAAGGCCCACTTAACCATATAGAAAATTTTCAGAAGCAATCTGGCCACAATTGATAGCTCAACGAAGGGCTTATCACGTGGAAATTTACAGTAGCCAAATACTATAAACGCATGTTTCTAAATGTGGAGGGAAAAACCGGAAGACCCAGAGAAAAATCCACGCGACCATGGGGAGACATGCAAACTCCAAATAGACAGCAGGCGTCAGGGTCAGGATTGAACCCATGACGTCATGTATACCAGGCGAGGTAGTTTACATCTCACCATCGACGGAGGAAATCCAGGTAGGCCCGTGAAGGGATATCGGCCCCTGAGAATTTGGGCTCTGGCAGCCAACTCCAGCTGCCTAAAACCACGTACACAATGGTACTGGGGGGTCAACTCGGGATCTGCGGGTCATGGAAATGTAATAGATGTGGGTAGCGGTGTCATGCCAACAGCATGCAGTGGCCCAACACCGCGTGTTCTCCTTGGATTCTGATCTTTGTTCTGCAATATCTGAAGGCCGGCACTGCCTAAAGGGCAGTCCGAAGTCCAAACTCCGGCACGTCACTTTGTCTGCACTGGCTCTGCACGTGGCAGAAGCGGACTGCCAACCCGACAGACAGGGCTGCCTCGGCCACTGTCTCCTGCTCTGCCAACTCTCACCAGGTTAAACACGTATTTTGTTTCGTGGCATTGTGGTGTCATTTGTTGGTGTTCTAATTCCAAATACGATATATGCATGTTTAATTACCTGGTGATTGTATGGTAATACGGTTGTACTAGTACATTTTATGATTTATACAAGAAGCAACTGCATTTTTATTTTTTAGAAATGCAGGTTGCGAGATGCGTGATGCAAGCGGTATCACTGCTTGGAAATGGATAACTTTACAGCCCCTTGTGTTAATCTACTGTGGGGTGAAGTCATTTTTTAATAAATTATCCAGGGAACTGTAACTCGTTTTGTAACCACTCCTAGGGCACCACGGTGGCAAGATGTTAACTACCTCGCCTGGTATACAGGAGGTTGTGGGTTCCATCCCGACCCTGACGCCTGCTGCTGTATATTTAGTTTGCGTGTCTCTCTCCCCGTGGTTGCGTGGATTTTTCTCTGGGTCCTCTGGTTTTTCCCTCCACGTTTAGAATCATGCATTTAGAGGATTTGGCAGTTATAAATTCCCACACGATAAGCCACTTTGTTGAGCTATCATTTGTGCCCAGGTCGCTTCTTTACAAAGAGCTCTATACCTCGGTGGGCCTTACCTGGTACAATACAAAAATGTTTTTTAGTTCACCCAGAATGAGCCCAATCTTGGATACTAAGCCGAACTGAGCTTGCATAGTGCTTGGTGCATGACCCCCCATGTGTAATAACAGATGCAATAGCTTGTGGGTCAACGTTGTGGACAGATTAGCTAAATCCATTATTGTACTGTACTTCTATGCCACCCCGCCTTCACCATCCCACACCAAGAACCATTAAGTCTGGCCAGATGAACCCCCCCACAACCCCACACGGCGTAGGGAGGACTTCAGCAGCGTATTAACAAATGCGTTTGTGAAAATCTGGATTTTGTCCTCGGTTTTAAAAGTGCTGACCCTCATGCCCCATCTGTGACACGCGTGTAGTGGACACTCTCCTCGTCAACACGCCCAGAGAGGCGAGGGTTCCGGTCCCTTTACTAGTTAAAACTATCAGTTTAACACGCAGGCTTTCGCGAGCAATATCCATTCTAGAGGTTTTTAGGGGTTAGATCGCGGCGATTGGCGAGTCCAAGCGAGGAGTGACCTCGCAGCGGCCACCACCCACCCCTACCCCCTCGGTGACCTGTCGCTGCCCCTCTCCCCCACACACCCTCCCCCGGCGCGACCCTCCGCAGGCCCCACCACCAACAACAACCCCTCCCCGCTCCAGCGTGACCGGCTGCTGCTGTCCCAGCCCGCCCGCCCGCCCGCCCAGCCATGGCCCGCGCTCGGACTCTGCTCGCCGCGGCCGCCGCGCTGCTCGCCGCGCTCGCCGCGCTCGTGGCGGCGCGCGCGCTCCTGTGGGAGGCGGGCGGGGGAGGGCGCGCGGCGGGCGGGGACATCCGCCTCGGCTCGGCGCCTCGCCTCGCGCTCGAGCCGCTTGGCGGGAAGCGCGAGGCGCTCGAGGCGCTTGGCGGGAAGCGCGAGGCGCTCGAGGCGCTTGGCGGGAAGCGCGAGGCGCTCGAGGCGCTTGGCGGGAAGCGCGAGGCGCTCGAGGCGCTTGGCGGGAAGCGCGAGGCGCGCGCGTGCGCGAGGCTGCGCGCGGCCGTGCGCGTGCCCACGGTCTCCCGAGAGGGTCCCGGCGCAGCGGACGAGGTGGCGCTGCTGCGGTTCGGCAGGCTGCTGCGCGAGGGTGACGAGGCCGCACACAGGGGTCCACCACCACCCCCCACACGCCCCACACTCGCTCACCCTCTTCTACTCTATATGTTATTATTTTATCAATTTATTATTTTATTCTCATTCTACGTGACTTTACCGAAAGAACCAAAGAAGATGAATCATTGCAGTCACGAAAGCTTTAAATCGAAATTTTGGAGTGTAGTTTATGGGTCCAACCCGGTGACTAATAACTTCACAAAAACAACCGCTAATTTGGCTATGCACTTAATTTAGATAAATTCCCGCTTTGACAGTTCAGCATATCAATTTGACATACAGTGAACATTCCTGTCAGCGGCAGGGTGTTTGGGAAAGTGCTGCCACCTACAGTGAGGACCAGAGGTCACTTAAAGGGAATTCAGTAGTTCTGTGAGACCTTTTGCCGACACGAAGTGTTGCACTGCTCTGTGAGATTTCCAAATATATTCTGCATCCCATGACATGATGCCGAACGCACAATCGGGATATAATTCAGGGAAAATATTTTGAATGCTTCCCCTGGTAGATACGAGGCTGATGTGTTCTGACTTGTCAAAAACATCCATTTCTCCATCCACTGTCGAATGAAAGCCTCCCCCAAGATGTGTCGTTCATGATGGTTGTTTGACCAAACTTCACGCTGGTCGGTGCAGATTGGGGAAGCGGGTGGACTGGTTCAAATTTCACGCGTATCACCTTGTCATTGTCAGTTGGCACCAATGAAAAGTAACTTGTACGGCACACTTCTCAAAGTGCACCATTCAATTTGAATAGACATGCGTGGGGGGTAAAAACAAATACCGTACACCGATGTACGCTTCATCAGGCGACAGTCAGAATTCAGGATTGAACCAGTCCAGAAACCCAAGATTTCTTCATAATTCTGGCTATCGCCTGATGAAGCTGGTTGTTATCACAAGCTAAACGTCGTACTCGAAATGTTAAATGTTTTGGGTTTACCCTCAAACATGATAGTTTTCTGAAGTAGTAACCAATTGGCACGTTTTGTTTACATGACAACCCTACTAATTGGCTGTGTTGGATGGTGGCTCGTTTAAAGACATTTATATTTACGCGATCTAACCCAAATAAAACCTTTATTTTGGATAATAACCCTACGTGTTATAAATACAAGCCACAGTGCGAATGGTCTTGCAACCCAAACTGTGGACGATATAATAAACGACAGTAGTCTCTGCTCCTTCAACTGAGGAATAGCAAAACTACACAAACTCGGAAGACCTCTCGTGGCTTGCAGACCTCACCATAGACATTTAGGTCCTGATCATATTACCATATTATAGATTAGAATGAATAGTTGACATATGTCGCCTGTTTAGATATTAAACAACATACAGTATTTAGTGATGATGAATTGGCAGGGGTGCACAATTTTTTTAAATTTTAAGGCAGTGTTATTGACAAATAAATGTTTTCCATTTACATATTAGTCACCCTATAACTGTTTAATGCCGAACTTTATTTTGAAGATGAATCTGAAGAACGTAATCAACCAGGCTATGCGTTAACTGTGTGCTAACCGACTCTCTGTGTTGCATTACATTACACTTCCTAATTTTACTAAATTTGCTTTCTACCGTGCTTGTTTATAAGTCCATTCTCTACTCCGTCCCCTATGGGCAGTAATTCCACACAACTCCCCCTCTGCCCCCCCCCCTCTCTATTTAAAGCCTCGACACAGAGACGTTGTCTTTCTGTGTGCCTATGTGTGTGTCTCTCTCTGTTTCTGTGTGAGTCTCTCTCTGCTTGTGTGTCTGTCTGTGTGTCTCCGTGTCTATGTTTTGTCTCTCTCTCAAATTTAGCAATCTTTGGAAGAACGTAATCAACCAGGTGGGGTGTTGACTGTTGATTTAGCCGACTCTCTGTGTTGTATTGCATTATATTTCTAAGTTTACTAGGTTTGTATTCTCATTCATTCTTACCTGATGACGGTTGCTTGTGTTGCAATCGAAGCGTCATATTCTATTATATAATTATTTTTCTTTCTATGTGACTTTACCGAAAGAACCAGAGAGTAATTCCTGCAGTCACGAAAGCTTCGAATCTCGTTTCAACTTAGCGTTGCAGGGGAATATTTAGTTTGAACATTCATTTATGTGCGTGCAATATTTCTCACGAGAATTGTGTTTTGATTGCTACATGCTTCACTGCTGTACTTTATTTTGCTTTTGTCACTTTATTTACCAACGTCACTCTTGAAAATGAGACTTGGTCTCTTGATTTCTCACTAAGCTAGACAAAAAAAAATTTGCACGTAAACAAATTTACAGCAATAGAGCCTAAAGCTTTTCATCTAAAGTTATATTAAACACGGTTTATAACTTCTGGGTGTCACACACTCTGCTTCTCATTGAACAACGTAGGCTAGCGGGTGAGTGATAACTGCACTGAACCAGTCCAGTCATTTACCTTGCGCAAATTTCATGCACAGGAAAATGTTGTCCTTGTAGGCCCGTCTTACGAAATGCTATACTGATTATTGCGTCATAGCTACTATTTGTTGCTTGTACTTGATAACCTACGGGTACTCTATTGTATTTAGTAGCCAGGTGATAGGCAGTCTAAAGACATGTTTAGTCAATGCCATGACAACTAAAATGAAAGGCAAATCTAAATGGTAACCGTGGTTGTAGTAAAGTGTTGCAGTGTGAATCTGCACCAACCAGCATAATGAATTTTGTTCAAACAGCCCCCTTGCTGTCATCAAGCATCCGGTTGATAAAGCTATTCATTATTATTTTAAGATAATTTAAAATAATGTATATTCAAGTTCTTTCGCATTGTAATTATGGACCCAGTGACTTGTGATCGATTCCCAGCTACAGCTAGCATCAGTGTCAAGTGTCTGAAGAACCAATGTTGGGCCTCGTTTCGCTCATCTCTCACTGACCAACGTAAAATGAAGTATGGTCATGGATTAATTTCTCACTAAAAAGTATCCAAGTTGCTGTTATATCTGGAAGTGGGGTATAGCTAGTAGCCACAGTCATAGCAATAGGTATACTGGGATGTGGTGTGCACAGAGTGGGAATATATCCTGATTTCGGACCCAGACAGATCCGGATTAAATAAATCCCTGAGGTCAAACAACCTCCACGACTGGCACGGCATGGGTAGGCCCTCACCCAGTCGTGGATTGACAAAGAGCTGTAAACTAAACGAAAAGTTGTTTTTTTTTTATTTTACCACGTAAGGCCGACTGAGCTATACAGCTTTTTTTCAGAAGCGACCTGGCCACAAATGATAGCTCAACGAAGTGGTGTATCGTGTTGAAATGTATCGCAGCCAAATGTGGGAAAAAGCAGAGGACCCAGAGAGAAATCCACGCGAACCATGGGGAGAACATGCAAACTCCAAATATACACGACTTGTATACCAGGCAAGGTAGTTACCATCTCGTCATTGTGGATGCTGCTCTCACTTTGCAGAATTCCCAGCGGTGTTCGAGTCAGAGCTGGTGACCCACGACCTGGTGGCCAACTTCAGCCACCTGCTGACGGTACGTGGCGCTGATGGTGGGCGGACGCCCTACATGCTGACTGCCCACCTGGATGTCGTGCCCGCTCCAGACTATGGTACTGAAAGCACTCTTCACATGTAGCCCCCACTCCCATTACCCCTATACGTCTATGTTGAATTATATGACGTACATTATTACCATTAACCATGGCCCCTAAGTGAAAAAGAAGTGCCATAATTAAAGGTGAGTTTAAATAATGTCATGTACTAAGCAATTAATTTATTTGTTGATATTGGACTTTTAAATGTGTATGTTTATCATTATTGAAGGTAAGTTAAGCGACAACAATACTATACAATATACGTATTCATTAATATATGTGTAGTGACATCAGGGATGTCACTGTATGGTGAGGAGTACCATTGTACATCATTTGGAATATTGGATAATTCGGCAAGGCCAGAGCCCCATATGTGTCGAACAAGGGTTTGCTATACACCCAAAATACAGTGAGGGAAAAAGTATTTGATCCCCTGCTGATTTTGTACGTTTGCCCACTGACAAAGAAATTATCAGTCTATAATTTTAATGGTAGGTTTATTTGAACAGTGAGAGACAGAATAATAAAAAAAATCCAAAATGTTTTAAATTGATTTGCATTTTAATGAGGGAAATAAGTATTTGACCCCTCTGCAAAACATGACTTAGTACTTGGTGGCAAAACCCTTGTTGGCAATCACAGAGGTCAGACGTTTCTTGTAGTTGGCCACCAGGTTTGCACACATCTCAGGAGGGATTTTGTCCCACTCCTCTTTGCAGATCTTCTCCAAGTCATGAAGGTTTCTAGACTGACGTTTGGCAACTCGAACCTTCAACTCCCTCCACAAATTGTCTATGGGATTAAGGTCTGGAGACTGGTTAGGCCACTCCAGGACCTTAATGTGCTTCTTCTTGAGCCTTTCCTTTTGTTGCCTTGGCCGTGTGTTTTGGGTCATTGTCATGCTGGAATACCCATCCACGACCTATTTTCAATGCCCTGGCTGAGGGAAGGAGGTTCTCTCACCCAAGATTTGACGGTACATGGCCCTGTCCATCGTCTCTTTGATGCGGTGAAGTTGTCCTGTCCCCTTAGCAGAAAAACACCCCCAAAGCATAATGTTTCCACCTCCATGTGTGATGGTGGGGATGGTGTTCTTGGGGTCATAGGCAGCATTCCTCCTTCTCCAAACACGGCGAGTTGAGTTGATGCCAAAGAGCTCCATTTTGGTCTCATCTGACCACAACACTTTCACCCAGTTGTCCTCTGAATCATTCAGATGTTCATTGGCAAACTTCAGACGGGCATGTATATGTGCTTTCTTGAGCAGGGGGACCTTGCGGGCGCTGCAGGATTTCAGTCCTATACGGCGTAGTGTGTTACCAATTGTTTGCTTTTTGACTATGGTCCCAGCTGCCTTGAGATCATTGACAAGATTCTCCCGTGTAGTTCTGGGCTGATTCTTCACCGTTCTCATGATCATTGCAACTCCACGAGGTGAGATCTTGCATGGAGCCCCAGGCCGAGGGAGATTGAAAGTTCTTTTGTGTTTCTTCCTTTTGCGACTAATCGTACCAACTGTTGTCACCTTCTCACCGAGCTGCTTGGCAATGGTCTTGTAGCCCATTCCAGCCTTGTGTAGGTCTACAATCTTGTCCCTGACATCCTTGGAGAGCTCTTTGGTCTTGGCCATGGTGGAGAGTTTGGAATCTGATTGATTGATTGCTTCTGTGGACAGGTGTCTTTTATACAGGTAACAAGCTGAGATTAGGAGCACTCCCTTTAAGAGTGTGCTCCTAATATCAGCTTGTTACCTGTATAAAAGACACCTGGGAGCCAGAAATCTTTCTGATTGAGAAGGGGTCAAATACTTATTTCCCTCATTAAAATGCAAATCAATTTATAACATTTTTGACATGCGTTTTTCTGGATTTTTATGTTGTTATTCTGTCTCTCACTGTTCAAATAAACCTACCATTAAAATTATAGACTGATAATTTCTTTGTCAGTGGGCAAACGTACAAAATCAGCAGGGGATCAAATACTTTTTTCCCTCACTGTATGTGAGGCTCATTCTCAATGAATAGGGTGTGGGTTTAAAGTGGCAAACTTTGATTTTGGAGGCAGTCAGACCACGACTAGAGCGTCAGGCTAGCCTGCTAACAAAGTACGTTTGCAGCCTTGGGAGGTATTTGCATATTTTTAGTTGGCTGGGAATATGGCATGTGTGTATTTCAATCTGCAAGACTCATAATGTGTGCGCCCTTTGTTTTCCTGCAAGCAAAACAGTTTTTTACGTGCAGTATTTACATGAGGATGTGGTTTCTCGTTGTTAAAAACTACGGTGGTTTGAACCGCGGGGTAAGGGTGATCTCAAGACCAAAGTGACTTTGGAATTTCCCACGGAGCAGAATGTTCACCGGTTAAGCAACAAGCAGGTCTGGCGATGACTGGTGTCCGCCAGATCATTTGAGAGGAGTTACATTGACCAAATTATTTGATGTAAAAATTCTCCCAACAAATTATGGAAAACAAAATAAACTAAAATTGCCCACATCGGTGGTCTTGAGATGTTGCAGCGCAACAGGGACGATATTATATTCTTGGTTCTTTCGGTAAAGTCACGTAGAAGGGAAATAATAAAAATAAAACATAATATAATAAATTATAACGACGTTTCGGCCACAACGCAAGCAGCCGTCATCAGGTGAAGAAACAGAGCTGTCTTTCTGCCTCCTGCCCCTAGCAGCTCCGTTTCTTCACATGAGGACGGCTGCTTGCGTTGTGGCCGAAACGTCGTGAGAATTTGATTGTTAAATTTTTATTATTTTATTATTTCTTTTCTACGTGAATTTTTCCGAAAGAACCAAGGTGATGATATTGTTCGGGGCACATTGGCAAGGGCTGCTTCAATCTGCATCCTGCCAGCAGCCCCCTCCCCCGGCACTCCTCCTGTGAAACAATCCCACGCATGCCCCGTCGTCAATGGTGCATGTTACCCGTGTGTTAGTTAAGCGTCCATCCATTATCACGTGCTTTTATCTGAAGATAGAATCATTGCACAGTTCGCAGTGCGTTTATAATTGACCCCTGCATGCCTGCCAAATACAAAAAAAATTACTTCGCACATATTACTGTACAGTTGTAGGTTTTTTGTGCCGTTATTCGCCATTGAAAACAAAATGTGTACACGAATACTACTGTGTTGAGGTTATTGTCGGAGCACAGGTAGCAGGGTATATTGGAAATAATTGCATTACGGTGTATGTTTATATCCGTAAGCAGTTCTTGTTAATTGTCTGCCATTAAATCCTCTATAGGCTGCTATCTGGACGAAGCATTGCTTTATTTTTGGACTGCCAGTACAGTTTGTAGGTGTGCTTGGGTTCAAGGCGTCACTGGGGGAATACATCACCCATCAATCAAGCTTAACATGTTAAGCTTCTGCACAGTAAACACGCTATTCAACAACTCACTCGAAGTCATTAAATTACTGAACAGTTTGTACAATTTCTCATTAAGGATGGGACGTGCCGCCCTTTTCTGGAGAGATTCACCAAGGCTACATCTACGGCCGAGGGACCATAGATGACAAGCACAGTCTCATGGTAAGACACCGTCATCTTATATTAAATTATTTAACATCGCGCGGTATTAAACAGGCTCGAAACACTGGGGGAATAAAAAGCAAAATTGAACATAGCACCACACACACAAACTTAAAATCACACAACACGTTACGTGTGAGTCTGTGAATCTCTGTGTGAGTCTATGGGCTTCTGTACAGAGTACTGCACATGTGTAGTGACATCGGGGGTGTCACTGTATGGTGCCGGCCCGAGAGGGCCGTGGCGTGCGATGGCGCTACATCGTGGACAGCACCGGGTGGGTTGCTGTGTGAGGCCGGCTTTAGCACAGCACGGCGTGCGATGCACTGTCATCGCGTACGGGGGCAGGGTTGCCCCGGGCCATAGCACTCTGGTTGACCCCGTAGACATGTGATCCGGAGTGTCCACAGAGAGGGCCTCAGGTGGGGGGGCTAGAGGGTGATCACGTGTCTGGGGAGAGCTCTCGAGAGGGATCGAGAGGGAGCTAGAAAGCTCGAGAAGGCGGGCGAGGCCAAGGGCGGAGCGGCCCCGACCCGAGGGGATATAAGGTGGGTCCCTGGGAGGGACCGGGTTCTAGAAGCTGGTAGCTCCACGTCTACAAGCTGCAAGCTCTACGAGGCATCAACACGTGGTCGGAGACCTGAGTGAGGGTCTGACCCTTCGTAGCTGTAACTCCTACGTATAGTTAGCTGGGTGGTTACCACCCGAGGCTGAATCTGGTGAAGGAGCAAGTTACCCCTTTGTGTTAATGGGTTGATGTTACAATAAAAGTGTTGCCTTTAAAGAACGTCTGCGACTCAGTTGAACTCACTACACATGTGTAGCGACATAGGACGGTTATAAGCGGGGTGTGAACGGAGAGCGGGGCTGTTCAACCCCGAAGTGAAGACGCCATCATTGGTCCTCAAGTCCCCGTGACCAGGCAGCCCGTTGCCTGCCTTGGTCACGCTGTACAGTGTTCCAGAGTGTTAGTGAGTTGAGGAAGGTGGTCACCACCTTATGTACAGTATTATATTATTTACTGTTCTAATAAATAGTGTTGCCTCCAAGCTGTGTGTGTGTGCACCTAAATCGAACCCACTACACATGTACTAGAACCAAGCCATGAACTCAGAATCACAATACTTTTACGTGAGTCTGTGGATGCCTATGTGAGTCTGGGTCTCAGGCTTTGGTTCTATGTTGTGATTAATTCGTATGTACTGTAGAAGCACACGTGAATATCGAATCACAACACGTTTCCAGGACAACCAATAACACTGCATGCACAAGGGTGTATAATAACCATATAGAATAACCCATGTATGGTGATGTCATTGTATGCTTAATATATACATGCAGCTGTGTGTGTTGTACATTGGTGGACACACTCTTGGTGGAACATTTTTGTTCCCAAGGATTGTTAACATTTGTGTATTAGTCTGACAAATAGGCGTGGTATTGTGCAAGTGTTTTATGATCACCTGAAGTGTTAAGATATGGGTTTGTGACAATTATTAAAAATGGCCTTAATATACAAGTGTAAAGGCCAACCCCAAATCCAAGAATTGTATTGTCCTTATTAAATGAATTTAATTTTGTTTAAACTTCTTCAGTAAAAAACAAGTGTAAGCAGAACTGCGTTCCGTGTTACCACATATAACTTTGAATACGTTTGTGTCCATCGGTCTATTTATTGGCTTTCCCAGTGGTATTTTCTTTCACAATCGTGACTCTGCTGATGAGACCCAGAAGTTCAAATCCTGTCCACAATTTGCTTGTTCAAACAAATGCTGGTGTTTAAACATGCGTGTTGAGTATTTGGCTGCTATGTATTTCCACGCGACAAGCCACTTCGTTGGGCTATCATTGGTGGCCAGGTGGCTTCTGACAAAGAGCTACAGAGCTCAGTGGGCTTTACCTGGTAAAATAAAAAAAGTAAAATGAAGTTTACATGTGGAGACAAACAATGGATTCTGCTTATATGCTTTAACTTTTTATGGATTAGTACTATTGGTAGCATGGTGGTTATGCAGTGGGATGTTTTTTGGCTACTTGATGGTTATGGCGTGATGGTGTATGATGGTGTTTTATGTTGCTATCAGGGTCCAATTTTTTTTATTTATCCACAAATTACTCAATCGGGTTGATACATAGCAAACATCGCCCCCTACTGTCAGACTAAAGCGCCAGGTCACTCTTGCCAATGAGACTTTGTTGAGTTTTCACGTGGTTAAACGAAATAATTTTGAAACGTGTGTACAGGCCATTCTGGAGGCGTTAGAGCTTCTTCTGCAGCGTGGGTTTGTCCCACAGAGGACCTTCTACATTGGCATTGGACACGATGAAGAGGTGAGGAGGACTCATGCTGGCCTGTATTGTGCATTTGAGGCATTTCTACGTGAATCTGGGTACAGTATTATCAGTGTTTTCTATGTATGTTGACCTTCTTTCGCACCGTACGTAGCCAACCGTGCTCATCGGAGGTACGGAACACTCTCCAGCAAGAGTTTTCTCTAAAGCCTGTTGTAGAGTATTTCATACACCGTGATGCATAGGAATTGCATACATGAGCATTTACTTTTTTTTAGGGCTAAATCGGTGTGATTTTTTTCCAATACAATTTCAAATGTCTACATACTGAGGACCAAACTATCTCGGAGCAAGCAATAACATCAGTGCTTATTTGCTGCTACTTTTGCCATGTGAAGGAGATGGCACGTTTGACCCAGTCATCTGAAATGCACTCGATCTCGAAAGCTAAGCAGGTTTTTTTGAGCCTGGATATTGCTGGGATGGGCGATCACCATGGACACATGACATGTTGTTATAAGCTGCGGCTCTATGTGCTGAGCAACAGAGGGAAATGCAGTTGTAAAGTACTTCTATGCTTCCACGTCTACCCTCCCCACCTTCACCAGCGTGGTGAAGTATGGTCAAGTAAACCCCTCCCCCACCGCGACCTGCACTGCATGCGGGAGGAGGGCTCTCATCCGGCAGTGAATTGACATGTACTGTACACGATGTTGCAGGACTGTGGCGAGTTGGTAGAGTGGAACGAGAGGTTGGCACAGGCTGAACAGCCAGAGGGACTGTGAGAGGGTGACACTGGACAAATGTAGGCATGAGTCATGCCCGGGGAGCGTCCGTGGCTATGTGCAGGGACATAGGAGAAACGCGCTGCGGTGACGTTCCAGCGCTGCAGGGTCTGCCTCATTTAGAACCGTATCCAGATCAAACAGGCTCATCTCGTCTTTGCTGATGAGCAGTGAGCATCTCTTGGGAGGAGCCGTACGCACAAACACCAGCTCATTGTAGCGCCGTTTGATGGAGAGGGTCGCAGTGGCAATGCGTGCCAGTTTTGGTTGACAGCTCACACACACACACATCGTGATTCTACCTCGTCCACGATGCTCGTGGTGATTTGATTCAGTGATCGATTAATGCGTTACCTCATTTGTTTCCTCTTGAATGTGTTCTGCATTATTCATGCAGCCTTGTTCGCCCCATTATCATTAATTACGTTTTAATGAATATTGAATAATTGATTCCTACAAACACAATTCAACTTCAAGTGCAGTGGGCCGCCTCCTTCACGAATACGTATTGATCACTGTGGTGAAGTATGGTCAAACTCTCATGATGACACAGCATGAGGGAGAACTTTATCCAGCGTGGATTTACAAAGGGCTGTACACTGCACAAATAATAATTCAAGGGTCGTATTGTGAACGTACGATTTGATTTGAATTGCTCACTCTTTAATTTTTAAATTACTTATTTTTTACTGCATTCCTCTTGAGTGGCTGCCCCCTTTGTTCAACATCTCTGTGTGACAGATCGGGGGAGACAAAGGTGCACGTAATATTGCAAAGGTACTGGAGTCCAGAGGAGTCAAGTTGGACTTCCTGCTGGATGAGGGAATGGTCATCTTGGATGGGGTCGTGCCAGGCCTGCAGATACCAGTGGCCGTGTGAGTGCTGTCGGGTCACGAAATAGATCATGTGGGAGCTGCTAAGCAATTCTGTGATATTTTTGTACATTACCAGTACATTATCACTGTAACCTTCCATGAATCTGGAATGCAGTCCATCTGTAAAGACTCCCATAACCCCCAACAGCATACTCCACTCACATTGAAATCCTCGCGAAATTCCTGGGATTTAACCCTCCAACCTTGTCCATCAGTATCATCAGCAGCAGCCATGATCAATCCACTGCTGGATTTAAGCTTCCCCAAGATGTCACAATCCCTTAAGAGTCCTGCGAAGCTACAATCCATCTTGCACATGAGCTGATTTTATTGTACACAGTCTGAAGCGCTTTCCTTCCTGTGACCACCACTCTATTCGTCTCGACCACCTCCCTTCATATCTTCTAGCGACACACCCAGCCATCGTGCCTTGTAGCGAAGTGTCCTGCTCAAGCCCACTTACTTTTCTAAAGTTAATATGACGCATCGAGACGTGTCTATATGCGTCCTTCATTAACCGAGTAACGTCCTCGAGGCTAATCCTGAGTTTGGTGGTTCTGACTTGCTGCGTGCTGCTCGCAGGGTGGGTGTGTCGGAGAAGGGCTCGCTCATGCTGAGGCTGCGTGTGCGCACAGAGACGGGCCACTCCTCTATGCCCGCCAAGGAGAGTTGCATCGGAATCCTCTCCGCTGCCATCACGCGGTGAGTGTGGGGTGGGTTTATTGTTACCCTTCTTGCCAAACTGTCCCCACAGTGACCAGGGAGGGGAGGGAAGTCCACACAAAGCCTCCGTGGCACGAGGTGGTAACCAGGCAACGATGTCTATCATTATGAAATGTACTGATGATTCCTAACAAGGATCAACGTGGTATACAGTTGTCTTATTGTCCTGCTTTTGTATAAAATAACATGGCCACAATTTTGAGTCTAATATGAGAGTCGGGTTGTATAAAGCAAGGCTGTGTGCAGTACACACGCAGTACAGTGATGTCGTGTTTTGCGAGGCATGATGGGAGGACCGAGCTAATTATCACTATCGCACCTTGTCCTGTTGAGAAATCTCCTTTTGTGTGAACTGTTGCTTTTATTCGTTCCCAGCTTGCACTCACATTTGTGTCTGATGAGTTTATAATCATTCACAGGAATCCTTAGAATTGGTTTAACTCGCTCCCCGGTGATTACATTAATTATGATTCAGGGCATGGATCTGATTCACAAATAGTTGCCCACACATATATGTATTGTAGCTGCTCACCCCGAGGTATAAATGCCCTGATAGTGACATTGACTTTGTGCTATACGCCTTTTGGCATTCTCTGGTCGAACACTTTGAGACTAGGCTCTAAAGAAAGCTGTCTCTTGTGTGGACCAATACGTTTCAAAGACAATGCATATTTATCAGAGCATGTTTTTTATTTGCATGTTCACCACAAGTACGTGTGGTTAATGCAGACAGGATTCCTTGAATAAGGATTCTGTTTGGTGTTTTAACATCTTGACACAACTGTTTTATTGCCAGAAAGGGTAGAACATATTGTTGTAAACTCAAGGTTATTTCCAGTTTCGTCTTACTCATGATGTTTTGCTATCTAGCCTGGAGAGCAACCCCTTGCCTCAGCAGTTTGGGTCTGGACCAGAAAGAGCACTCTTTGAATACCTCTCGCCACAGGTACTCTTAAGCCCTTCTCACTTTCACGTTTGTTTTAATGTACCCATGTCAGAAGTGGCTTTACAACAGTGTATATAAACCACACACACACAACACAGGAACACTGATGAACAATACAAACATACATACCTAATGATATAGGCAAGACACTTGGCTTGTATCTACTGCCATCCATGATCCAATGATTATCATAATTTGTAAACAATAACACGTGTCTTTTTTACAAGGGGGCTTGTTTATCTCTTGCTGTCAAACAGTAGCTTTTACGTATGTGTTGGCAGAAATGCAGTCTCTGCTCATATTTCCTATTATATTTTTGTGTTACCAGGTAAGGCCCACTGAGCTGTATAGTAGCTCTTTTCAGAAACAACCTGGCCACAAATGATAGCCCAATGAATCGGCTTATCGTGTGGAAACGTAGAGCAGCCAAAAACTCTAAACGCGTGTTGATTCTAATTGTGGAGGGCAAAAAGCAGCGAACCCTTATGCAAATCCACCCGACCTTGGGGAGAACACGCCAACTCCAAATATACAGGCATCAGGGTTGGGATCGAACCCACGACCTCCTGTATACCAGGCGAGGTAGTGAGCATCTCGCCACCGTGGCGCAACAGAATAAATACGAAGACACCTATCCATACACCCAGCCATCAAATTCACCATGGAAGTGGAAAAGGATGGCAAGTTACCATTCCTGGATGTTTTGATCTAGAAGAGACCTGATGGCTCGTAAGGACATTCTGTCTACAGGAAAGCCACCCACACGGATGCCTATCTAAAGCCTGACTCCCACCACCATCCAGCCCAGAAGAATTCCCTCATCAAAGCACTATACCATACGGCCCATTGCATCTCCGACCAGCACCACCTAGCCAGTGAGCTGGAGCATGTACACCAAGCCCTCAGGATAAATGGATATTCTGACCGTACAATCCGCAAAGCTGTCTCCCCAGCCATGGGTAGACAACCATCTGAGGACCCAATCAAAACCATCACCTTGCCATACATAGCAGGGAGTTGCCAAAAAGATTTCCAAAATCTTAAACAAACACAAGATCCAGGTTCATTTCAACACAGTACGCAAAATCCATGATTTGATCCCATCTGTGAAGGATGTGATTCCTGACATGCAATTTCCTGGTGTCTACAAACTAAGTTGTGGCTGCGGCAGTAGTTACATTGGGGAAACGAAACGACATGTCTCGGACCGTGTTTGCGAACACAAGGCAGATCTGAAGCACGGTAGGACCAATACCTCTGCCGTTGCGGATCATTGTTTTAACGCTGTGGGCACACACGAAATTGATTTTTCCAAGATGAAGGTACTCTGCAAACCCACTGGCTATCTTCAGAGATTTGTTCATGAAGCCATTCCAGATATATAAACACAGACACAACTTCAACTGAGAAGATGGGTACAAATTGCGATGTTTCCATCCTTCCCGCGATTTTAGCTGACTCTATGAGCTGTATTATCAGGTTGGATGTCTTTGTATTGACGGGCTGGATGTCCTTCTCGCTCAGTCACCGATGTTGCGATATACTAGGCAAGTCACCGATGCTGCGGCATACTAAGCTCGTGCATTGATATGCTAATCTCTCACAATACAATAGCCACTTCCACAGCCTCAGGCAGACCATCTCTAGCCCCACCCTCTTACCCTGAGGCTGCACCCATCTCAGGCCTACATAAGACTTTGTTTCAATAGCTTTCTCTCTCTCACCTGAAGACGGTCGCTTGTGTTGTGATCAAAACGTCGTGATCTATTAATAATTTTATACCTATGTGACTTTACTGAAAGAACCAAAGAGTATGGATTCCTGCAGTCACGAAGGCTTCAAATCAAGATTACACCTATTATTCTTACGATTTGTACCTCTTTGCGAATCGGAGATTGTCATAAACCACCTTTAAGCCAACAAATGACACTCACCCCCTCTCTGTGTGGTGTCCGGTCCTACACCTGCCTCACCCAACTTCCTCTACCCGTACCCCGATATTCTTACGACTCATAGCTAGCTCTCATTATACATGGGCGGATTAGCTGCGCTTGCAACATAACTAAATAAATATTTGTCCAGCATGCTGGTTTAATGATTAAGCTGCTCCTAACTCATTTCGTGTCAGTGTGATTCATGCAAACGTGCTAGCAAACACATGGGCAAAAATAAGAAGCAATAAACACACGTGGAACACTTCACGTGTTCACCTCCAGGCTAAGTATGTCAACAATACATATATATTTTTATCGCCTAATTTATACATATTTTCTATTCGTGGGTATTGTCTTTTCTGTGAACACCCCCCATCCTCTCCCAACCAACGCCATTACAGTGAGGGAAAAAAGTATTTGATCCCCTGCTGATTTTGTACGTTTGCCCACTGACAAAGAAATGATCAGTCTATAATTTTAATGGTAGGTTTATTTGAACAGTGAGAGAGAGAATAACAACAAAAAAATCCAGAAAAACGCATGTCAAAAATGTTATAAATGAATTTGCATTTTAATGAAGGAAATAAGTATTTGACCCCTCTGCAAAACATGACTTAGTACTTGGTGGCAAAACCCTTGTTGGCAATCACAGAGGTCAGACGTTTCTTGTAGTTGGCCACCAGGTTTGCACACATCTCAGGAGGGATTTTGTCCCACTCCTCTTTGCAGATCTTCTCCAAGTCATGAAGGTTTCTAGGCTGACGTTTGGCAACTCGAACCTTCAACTCCCTCCACAATTTTTTCTATGGGATTAAGGTCTGGAGACTGGCTAGACCACTCCAGGACCTTAATGTGCTTCTTCTTGAGCCACTCCTTTGTTGCCTTGGCCGTGTGTTTTGGGTAATTGTCATGCTGGAATACCCATCCACGACCCATTTTCAATGCCCTGGCTGAGGGAAGAAGGTTCTCACCCAAGATTTGACGGTTCATGGCCCCGTCCATTGTCCCTTTGATGCGGTGAAGTTGTCCTGTCCCCTTAGCAGAAAAACACCCCCAAAGCATAATGTTTCCACCTCCATGTGTGACGGTGGGGATGGTGTTCTTGGGGTTATAGGCAGCATTCCTCCTCCTCCAAACACGGCGAGTTGAGTTGATGCCAAAGAGCTCCATTTTGGTCTCATCTGACCACAACACTTTCACCCAGTTGTCCTCTGAATCAATCAGATGTTCATTGGCAAACTTCAGACGGGCATGTATATGTGCTTTCTTGAGCAGGGGGACCTTGCGGGTGCTGCAGGATTTCAGTCCTTTACGGCGTAGTGTGTTACCAATTGTTTTCTTGGTAACTATGGTCCCAGCTGCCTTGAAATCATTGACAACATCCTCCCGTGTAGTTCTGGGCTGATTCCTCACCGTTCTCATTATCATTGCAACTCCACGAGGTGAGATCTTGCATGGAGCCCCAGGCCGAGGGAGATTGACAGTTCTTTTGTGTTTCCACCATTTGCGAATAATCGCACCAACTGTTGTCACCTTCTCACCAAGCTGCTTGGCAATGGTCTTGTAGCCCATTCCAGCCTTGTGTAGGTCTACAATCTTGTCCCTGACATCCTTGGAGAGCTCTTTGGTCTTGGCCATGGTGGAGAGTTTGGAATCTGATTGATTGATTGCTTCTGTAGACAGGTGTCTTTTATATAGGTAACGAGCTGAGATTAGGAGTACTCCCTTTAAGAGTGTGCTCCTAATCTCAGCTCGTTACCTGTAGAAAAGACACCTGGGAGCCAGAAATCTTTCTGATTGAGAGGGGGTCAAATACTTATCTCCCTCATTAAAATACAAATCAATTTATAACATTTTTGACATGCGTTTTTCTGGATTTTTTTGTTGTTATTCTGTCTCTCACTGTTCAAATAAACCTACCATTAAAATCATAGACTGATAATTTCTTTGTCAGTGGGCAAACGTACAAAATCAGCAGGGGATCAAATACTGTTTTCCCTCACTGTATATATGTTTGAAAGTTCACTTTATACTGGACTTTAAATAACGTGCCTTGATTTGTCCATGATCAGCGTGAAGGATAGTCACTCCGTTTACAATCGACATGTTTCAGCACATGTAGGATGGCTGTCGCATGATGAGTTTGGTTGTAATTACCGGCGAAACGTCATACTCGAATTGTAAATATTGTGGGTTTACTCTTCAACACACCGGTGTGCTGAACAAGTAACGAAATTGCATGTTTTGTTTACATGACAAACCTTACAAATTGCCTGTGTCGGGTGGTGGCGGGTTTAACGACACATTTATATTTACGCGATCTAACCCCCCAAAAAATCCTCTATTATCGACATTAGTCGTGAAAGCCAATGTGTTAAACTGAGGATGATAATGTTGGACCATGGGACCCGGACATGCCCAGATGACACAACTCACAATTCCTTTCTCACTTTCTGTAATCATTGCTCAATTTATTAGAGACAGCAGCGAATGTTTCAATGGAAATGCAAATATTTTGCTCAAGCTATGAATCTGGCCGTGCTGGCTCACTGGTGGAGTGAGGTGGAGTGAGCGGCTCGCAATCGAAAGATCGCGAGTTCAGATCCGGGTTGGGGGGTTGGTTGACTCAGTACATCACTCCTACAGGGTTGTCAAATTGAGTAACCACTTTGTGGGGAAGTCAGCAGTGGTTGTCCTATGGAGGGACTTGCCCCCGTCATAGGAATGTGGAATTTACACCACTGGCTCAGGGCTGTAAACAAGAGATGACCACTGTTTTAATGCTCATGACTGCCTTTAAAAAACTGTAATCTCACCAATTTCCCAACAAGCTGTTCTTCAAACCTATTGTCAGTCCACTGCCGGATTGGGGCCTCCCCACACCGTGTGTGTCATGGGAGTTATTTGGCCATACTTCACCACGCTGGTTAAGTGCGCGTTGGTGAAGGCAGGGAGCACATTTTTGGGAGTATATAAGTGTAGTACAATAACGGATGTTGCTGCACTTGCCTCTGCTCTTTACCACGTAACACAGCAAGCTCTTTTACAATCTATTGGTGCATGTTGGTCTCCATTCAAAGTACCGTTCGGATGTAACCATGCTCAGATTTGACGAGATTGGGTGGATTCTGGGTATGTCTGTCAAACGCTATACCCACTCACCCATGGCAAAATTAAGTGTCCTTGACGAAAAGGAAGTTCCACCACCTACAAAGCCAAAGGGCCCTGTATGTTCAGGTGTTCACGATAGCAACATCACAACTTTTCGGTCGTAAATTGGGGACAAAGACCCATCAGCATGGGGACAACGGGCTTGGGTTTTTCCCACCACCCCCAATCGTGACATTTCACTCAGACATCACACCTCACGCACAGTGACCTCCCCACCTCAAAGAGGAGGGGTGCGGGGTGGGCTTTACAGGACATCCGTTAAAAAAAGCTTCATAGCTCATCGGATTCCTCCAGGAAGAATACAAATAAATAAAGATTTTGATTTAGAACCAACTCCATTGAGCCAGTGTTTCCACCAGTCTGTCCATGAGACGACAATTTACTTCCCACAAAGGGGTACTAAATGTATAAATTATTTAATGGGGGTGAGGGGCTGACTAATAGCTATGTAACAATCCATTTATTAAAATTTATTTAATGCTCGCATCGACTTGTGTGTGTAGTAATCATTTAGAAAAAGTATCTGTTATTTACTATTTATGCTAATAATTTGTAAAATATCTACGCGTGTTACATTGAGACCGATAGAAGAAGAAAAATTGTAAAACAATCTTAGAAAAGCAAAGCAAAAAAATATATTCTCAAACCTACTGACCGGGATTTCAGCTCACAACCTTACAATTGTGAGTCAAGCATTAACCTCATTGCCACACGGGAGGATGCAGCCATACCCTCAATTGCCCTCTAACAATCGCATCAGTCATGCAACCCAGCCTCTCACTCACGCCATAAACAAAGGAAATTAGACGCACAGCTGTTCAGACTCCGTGCATTACCCACACACTTGCAATCGTCTCCAGTGAGACAAACCTAATCGGCTCACATCCCTTCCTGATGCTGTTACTGATTGCACTTTTGTTATCTTCTCTAAACGCATTGTGCTGTTGCAATGCTGTTATTTTACAAAAATAATGTTTGATACATTTTATGAATAAAGCTTTTCCTAAAGGGGATATTCACGCACATCATTGGAGCTGGTTCTTCATTGTACCCACCGACATGTTCATTTTTCTCATGAATTCAATCTTTACAGCTACTTGTCAATCCACGGTTTGAGGTAAGGCCATTTTGTATGTGGTGGTTATATTTGACAACATTTCATCAGCGTCGATCGGTGTGGATTAGGGTGCCACTCAATATGCGTGCGGAAAAGTTAAGCTTCAGGTTTGAGGTAAGGCCATGTTGGACGTGGGGGTTATATTTGACGTTTCACCAGCGTAGATCGGTGTGGGTTAGGATTGCCACTTCAATATGCGTGTGGAAAAGTGAAGCTTCAGGTTTGTGGGATCACGCCCTCCTCTCAATTTGTTACTTTCATTGTAAAAGTCCACAGCTTAAAATGCCGTTCTAATTTACTTGTTTGCGTGTTGCTCAGGACTCGCCCCTCTTCTTCTTCTCTGCATACATGCCTCTACTTTGACTATGCGTGTATTGACTGTAATGCATTGTTGAACTCCTTCAAGCACCCGGTAAATTTTGAGAGATCGTTTCTAAACTCGCATTGGCTTCAGTTTAAAAAGTGAAATAAACAAAACCAGAAGGTGTGACCTTGAAAATAACAAACTTGAGTTTTGAGTGCCAGCACCCATATTGCAGGTGGGTCATCTGTGGCAAGGACCAGTTCTGGCCTCAATGCTGGTTAGTGCGGGTGGCTGAGCAGGAGGTGGAGGGTCAGGACCAGTTTAGGTAAAACTCAATGGGCGTTGGCCATTGCTGGAAATCGACCTTGGGTGGCCAGGTACATACCGCAATTCGCTAACCACTTTATATTATTTATCAGCAAATAAATCAAGACGCTACTGTTGAGCAACAGTCTTCTATCCTTTTCAGTACTTTTGTGTTGATGCTGATGAGCATGCTTGATGGTAATTCCTGATTACAAATGGAATTTTTATCGCGGTGTTCCGCAAACTGATGTTTCCCTCCGATTCACATCAAGGTTGTTTTTGTTCTTGCTGCAGTTCAACTTTCCGATGCGAGTGGTGACGTCCAACCTTTGGCTCTTTGGCCCGATTTTCAGCTGGTAAGCAGGGCCATAACAGGGAGATCAAAGTCGGTGCTCACTTTAGGGCACCAAGTTGGTGAGATGTTAACTAGCTCGCCTGGTATGCATGAGGTCATGGGTTCGATTCTGATCTTGACGCCTGCATATTTGGAGTTTGCATGTGTCTCTCCCAGTGATCGTGTGGATTTTTCTCCGGGTCCTCTGATTTTTCCCTCGAATTTAGAATCAATGTGCGTTCAGATTATTTGGCTGCTATACATTTCAACGTGATAAGCCACTTCGTTGAGCTATCATTTGTGGCTAGGCCACTTCTGAAAAAGAGCTATATAGCTCAGTGGGCCTTACCTGGTAAAATAAAAAAAATATCTATTTCTTTGTAGGTTCAAAGTTAACATTGTGAGGCCTTTATACAAAGGTGCATTTGTGTGGACATGAGGACTGAGTGTCTTATGTAGAAAAAAGTTCATCAAAAAAACTTGCAGATCGATGACAACTCGACAGTTATGTACACTGCGACACACGGTGATTTCAGCTTTTCCCATATACTGCCGCACTGTCCATCAACCGGCAGTACCTTTCAATGCAAATATTTGTTCGAGTGGAGTGATAATAGTTTGTCTTGTTTTTAATGCTTTGATTCATTTCACTGTTGGCTTTGTGAAGATTACTTTGGTGGTGATCGCATTGCCGTTTCCTAAAGTAATAAAACTTCGGTTTAACACATACGTTATAGTCAAACTTCATTGCCATTTAATGGATCTTCTCCAGAAACCCCTCGTGGCCAGCAGACCTCGACATTCGTATTTAGCCCCTGAATAGATTGCCATGCGTAAGAGTAGAATGCATTTCATATTTAATAATAATGAAACCATGAATCCTGAAAGATATAAATACGTCTGATCGTGTCATATTTCTTAAGCTAAGTAGGTAAATACTTCCCTACTTAAGTACTTACCTACTTACATACTTAGCTTGCCAGGTGTTGTAGGCGTGGGAGCGCTAGGTGGCCAGGAGATGGAAATGTTGATTGTATCTTCCTCACGTGGGTGGGTTTTTTCCTCGGTTTTCAGTTTTTTTTCCGTGTGAAATTTTCCAAAACAAACGCGATTCGGCTTGTAAGAGGCGGTGTCTCCATAGGACGGCCTTTGTTAACTGTCCAGGGAGTGGAACCCATTTTATTGACTCCAACAGAGGGAAGGCAACTTGGACAATATACCTTGTTATTTACTCTAAACACGTGTTTCTAAATGTGGAGGGAAAAACCAGAAGACCCGGAGAAAAATTCACGTGACCACGGGGCGAACATGCAAACTCCAAATATGCAGCAGGCGTCAGGGTCAGGATAAAATGCACGACCTCCTGTATACCAGGCGAGGCAGTTAACATCTCGTCACCGCGGCACTCCTGAATAACCGCTTGAGCTGTTGGTATTTGTGGGATTGAAATAAATATTAACATAGAACTCAGTAAATTATACATTTAGTAAACGCAGAAAGGAGTGTTTTGAATAGTTCATATTATCCTTTAAATATTTTTCGTTATTTAAACGTCGTTACATTTCAAATGTCATTTCAATGTCTCACTTTATGCTCTTAGGGTGCTGGGTCAGAAGCCAACCACCAATGCCCTAATCAGGACCACAACTGCAGTGACTGAATTCCACGCAGGTGTCAAGGTAAAATGCTTGCTATGTTCTCCAAGTACTGTACGGTATAAGTTAACGACAGTAATACAACAATCATAGTTTTAATTATGTCAGCCCTTCCTGAACCCACTGCTAAATTAAAGCGTTCCAAAAGCCTTGTCAGCCATGGGGGCTATTTGACCATACTTCACCAAGCTGATCAGTGCTGGTTAGTGGAAGGGTCAGGGTCCAGGACCTCTTCAGATATCACTCGACACTGATGTTAGCCGTGGCCAGGAATCAAACTCGGGTCACCGGGTGCATTGTGCACTGTGCTAACCACTGCACTGCCGCTCCATCCATTGCCTGGTGTACAGGAGGTTATGGGTTCGATCCCGACCCTGACGCCTGTATATTTGGAGTTTTAATGTTCTCCACGTGGTCGTGTGGATTTTTCTCGAGGTCCTCTGGTTTTTCCCTCCACAATTATAAACATACGTTTTGAGTATTCGGCTGCTATAAATGTCCACGTGATGATTCACTCCAGCGCTGTCCTACCAGACAGTCTCGTCCCTTCACCTGATGAAGGCCGCTTGTGTTGTGGCCGAAACGTCGTGAGAATATTATTGTGTTATTTTATCAATTTATTATTTTATTCTCATTCTACGTGACTTTACCGAAAGAACCAAAGAAGATGATAAGCCACTTCGTTGAGCTCTCATTTGTGGCCAGGTCGCTTCTATAAAAGAGCTACGTAGCAGTTCAGTGAGCCTTATCTGGTAAAACAAAAACATAGTTTAAAAAGAATAGCCTCTTTCATTAGGTGTGTAAACAATGCATAGAGGAATGTGAACTCTGCAGAACTTTCTGTAGTTGTGTGGAATCGCGTCAGTCACAACAGGGAACACCGAGCAACCATGAGTGGGGCCCATTCCACACAAAAATCTGAATATTGATCTATTTATACTGGAGGAATCCGATGAGCTATAAAGCTATTTTTTTTTACAGATTTCCAGTATCAATGATTTCCTGTACTTGTTATTATGATCAATCATATCACCGTGACAAGTACCAAGTCTCATGTTTGGCTGTTGAATGCAGCCGCACTGGGGAATGTGGTTTTATGTCATGTGATCGTCATTCCTTAGGGAATTCAAAGTTTCTGAACTGGGGTTTCTAATTTGATGTTCCTGTTGGGAAAGGCAGAGGCAGAAGCAAGCCGTAGCCCTTGTGCAGAGTCCTTCAATGAGTTGCCTGCGGACCAGACTTGGCCTGCGAAAGCTCTCAGAGTGGCCCGCTGAGACATATGACTGCGAAAAATAAAAATACACAGATTAGATGAGAAAGAGATACATAAGAAAGAGAGAGAGATGCGAGAGCCGTAGAAATAAGGATGAACAGAAGTGAGATGATGGCAAGGGAGAGATTGTGAGACGTGAAAATATGCGGTTCAGATAAAACAGGAGTCTGTGTGCAGACATTATATTGACACCATGATGTGCTTGCCCGCCCATACTTGCGGACGTGCCCCTGCTGGACATCTGTGAAAAAGAGCGTCATAGCTCATCGGATTCCTCCAGCACCAAATAAAGATCCTGATTCTAAAGATTCCGACGTGCCGTCGCGCGGCCCGCGATCGCACGCAAGGTTTATTGCGAGGCCAGCCAGGAAAACGTCGTTGAAGAACCTCGGCCTCGTGCACGAAACCCTCCGCGAGTTACGCCTGACCCTGAGCCGGCTGCCGTGCGTTCCTCTACCGCAGCCGAACGTGGTGGCGCCGCTCGCCGAGGCCACCGTCAACTACCGCATCCACCCGGCTCAGTCGGTGAGCGAGGTGAGTCTGCACGCGGCACCACAGGCGGAGTTTCACTTCTATATTTGGACGGGTGGGGGTGGCAGGGGTTACATTTATCCCTCACATTAGGAATCGCGGGTGTATATAATTAATTTAGTTTTAATTTCAATTGTAAACTACTGAAAATAAATTAATAAAGGTATCCAGTTTGGGGTTGGTGTTGCTTCCCCGTGCCCCCCCCCACCCGCCCATGTGCGGCACGCCGGCCCTCTCTATATATTGTACCTATGCTGCTCGCTCTCCCGCTCATCAATGGATGAAGCTACTCCACTCTGTGATTTTGGGCGTTTTATATAACACTGTTACAGTCTGTTCTCCTGTAACGCCGCATGTTTTCATAACGCGAATTGGAAATAACACGATTGAGTGAATGTAACTACGTCGCGTGAGTAGGAATAAGCGATTGTACGGTTGCCTCGGTGTAAAATAACTCAAGGCGGGATGCTGCTGGATGCTTCTAAATGCTACCCACGTGCCTCAGTCTTTGTTCAGCCTGCGTTACGCATCTCACGTTTTATCACGGACTGTGCTTTACCCAAGTACAGTAAAACCTTGGATTGCGAGTAACTTGGTCTGCGAGTGTTTTGCAAGACGAGCAAATTTTTTTAAAATATTAATTTGATAAACGAGCGAGGTCTTGCAATACGAGTAGTATGTATACGCTTTGTCTGCCGAGCGTCACGTGATCACAACTGATATGCGAGTGCTTTGGATTACAAACACATTTCCGGAACGAATTATGCTCGCAATCCAAGGTTTTACTGTATTATTGATTTATTATCATGCGATGTTCTTCTGGAACGCAACTACTGTGTTCTCGAAGAAAAGGCTGTACACCGTCCTCCCGGTTATATTTACAATTCTAACTGTCCATCTTAGTCTGTCAACCTCTTCTATTCCCTTTTCCTTTCACTTAATTCCAAACATCAATAGTTTATCTTCACGCTTTCCCTATCACGCCTATAAATGTGCCCGAATTACTTTGGTGTCTATCTCTCTCTTACAGTCTATGCTCCAGCTCTTTCACTCATCTCTTACATTGACCCAACTTTCATTGGTTCTTCTTGCCGTCACGTGGGTTATGGGATCACCGTCTCCCGCAGCATGATCGCGCAGAGGCTGTGGACTTGCTGCTCTCTGCTGCACAGATTGGCGAGTGCCGCGGTTGCATTGTGTTACCGCCAGGTGCTGCGCTTGACCGAGGAGATCATCGCCGACGACCGAGTGGAGCTGGAGGTCCTCTCCTCCATGGAGCCCCTGCCTATCAGCCCGTTTGACGAGTCTGCCACTGGCTACTGGACAATCAGCAAAAGCATCACGGACACCTTCCCAGACATCGTCAGCGCCCCTGGTGAGCACGCCATTGTCATCGATACCTGAGCGATGTCGCAATTCGTCTTTCTCCCCCCCCACCCCCCGCGTGATCAGGGCTGGAAATGGCAGATTACTGGAGGAACTCATCGATGCCGAGACAAACTATTTTTTTTATCTGAGGGGTCGGAAAGGACCTCCAAATTATGTACGATATGTTGAACTTCTTTCGCACTGTACGTAGTCAACCATTCTAATCGGAGGTGCGGGGAAGGACAACAAACGAAACAGAAAACGCAGTTAGAAAGAAATTAGTTTTCAGTCTAGATGCTTGATTTTGATTCTTATTTATTCCAAATATAATTAGTAATTCATATTTTAGTTTCTAGTTTTTGTTGTTCCGATTTGTGTGATTGATGTTTTATTGAATCTCCAGTTCTGTTGAGTGTCCAAAGGGCTATACACCTGTGAATTTTGTCCACCCTCTTTATTCCGAGCAGCGTGTGCAATTGTTAGCAAGGAATGGGACACGTGCGTGGCTGACGAGGGGAGCCATATGCAGATCTGGTCCACAGTTATCATTTGACAATGCATGAAGACCCTGTATATCCCGCCGTAGACACTGTGTAGCCTTTAATTCTATAATATTGTGGGGTTAAATCCTAATGGCCCGAGCCTGGGAGGTTGTGTAGGGTGCCACGGTAGCGATATGTCAACTACCTCGCCAGGTATACAGGGAGTCGTAGGTATAATTGGAGTTTGCCTGTTCTCCCTGTGGTCGTGTGAATTTTTCTCTGAGTCCTCTGGTTTTTTGCATCCACATTTAGAATCAACACGCATTTATAGTATTTGGCTACTATGCATTTTCGCGTGATAAGCCACTTCGTCGAGCTTTTATAGGTGGCCAGGTCACTTCTGAAAAGAGCTATTTAGGTCAGTGGGCCTTACCTGGTAAAATAAAAAAAGTTTATTTGTAGATTCAAGTGTTGGACTTGAGCGCCATCCTCTGTTAGTGTGTCATTATTGCAGCTGATAGCCGAGCTATTATTATTTTTAATAACATTTTGGTGGGTTTTATAAGTTCTAGGAAATTTGATCGAAGTATAACGAGTGAAATCGAACCCTCTGCAGTGAAACCAGGCCCACGGACGATAATTCAACAATTATAACACTTTCTGTAAGTAGTGAAAAACTCATCAGACCCCAGTCTGACATGGTCATGTGTTTGTAACAACTCTGTTCTGCCAGGACTCTGTATTGCCAACACGGATACCAGGCATTATCAGAAGCTGACCAGTGCTCTCTACAGATTCACACCAGTTTGGAATAAACTGGAGGATATTCCAAGGTAATGGAAAACATTTATTCTGTGTACGTAGAGGTTATGATACTCTTTGGTTATTTCGGTAAAGTCACGTAGGTGGAAAAATAAAATATAAAATAATGTATCACAACGTTTCGACCGCAACACAAGCGGTCGTCCTCAGGCGGAAAAAAATAATCCAGCAGTGGAACTGCAGAACCAGGAAGAAACAGCGAGCGAGCTGTTACAACAAGACGTTATATATGTGGCGAAGGGCAAGCAGGCGGGGTCTGAGCTGGAAAGGAATTCCATCCCCGCACGCAAGCACGTCAGTTGTGTTAATGAGTGAGATTAGGGAGAGAGAGATTATGGAGAGAGATTAGCATGAAATGAGCTTCCGTCGCCGCATAAGAGTATCGCCCCCACATATGCGCACAACAGCAGTGTTAATGGGAGATTAGCACTTTGTTGATGGGAGAGATTAGGCAGGGAGATTCGGGGGGATTAGCAAGTTGATGTCACGTCTATGTGTAACACAAGCTGCTGCGGCGCTGCCAACTGCGCTGTGAGAGGCAAGCGCGTCAATGCAAGAAAACCACCGCAACGGTGGTGGCCAGAAGTGTCAGCTACGTATCTCTTCCACAGGGAAGGACGTAGGGCGGATGTCAGGATGGCATCTGTTTCAAATTTCTCCATGAAAACATTCGCTACCACTGGTGATAGGGGAGAACTCATAGGGGTACCTTCATTTTGTTTGTATAATGTACCATTCCAGATAAAGTAAGTGTTGGTAAGGCAGTGCCTCACCAAAGTTGGTACATCAGGATTCAGTCCTTGTTGGACCAAGTCTTCAATGATTGCTATGGTGCTTGTGTTGCGATCGAAACGTCGTGCTATGTATTTATTTATTTATTTACGTATTTTTCCTACGTGACTTTACCGAAAGACCAAAGAGTATGGATTCCTGCAGTCACGAAAGCTTCAAATCAAGATAGAGCTTATGATGTCTATGCTGACGACGGCCGTATTGTTGTCGTCTGGATTCTTTGCAGAAGGTGGTTGTTGTTGCTGCTGCTTTAATAGAACTCAAGACCACCCACAGAAAACTGTGATCCAGCAGTTTTTTTAGTGGCCTGAAAGAATCAGACTCACACTATAATATATCTTAGAATAGCTTCAACAAGTGATTTGGTAATGCTGCGCTGGCAGCGGTGCACAAGCACAATTGACAATAAAAATCAACACATTCATCAACAACACTGCTTTAAAATAATGTTTTTTTATTTTTAAAATATAATTTCGTTTCAAGCTATTGCCTTTTCTTCATAGCACATGAAGAAGGGTCATTGTCCGAAACGGCGCCCGGCAATGGCCCTTCATATACGTCGGCCTGTTTTGTTTTGTGGGGTGCTTGTGGGGGTCGTCGTGGCAGTGCCGTGGTGGTTCGCACCTCGCGCTCTGAATCCAACGATCTCGGTTCGGGTGCCAGCAATGGCTAACATCGGTGGCGAGCGAGAGCTGAACCAGTCCTGGGTCCCACCACGCCCTCGCGCTCTGACTGTCGTGGTGAAGTATGGTCAAGCAGCCTCCACGACCGACTCGGCACGAAAGGGGGCGCCTTATCCAACTGTCTATTGACAAAGGGCTGCAAATGATAACGTTTTTATGATTGTAAATTTTAATTAAGCTCAATTGTTGGTAAATATTCTCGGCACCCTACGGCTATAAACAGTGAATGGATCACGTAGACATTTTGCTGACATAATGTGATGTTTTGTATTTGCAGGTATCACGGGGTGAATGAGAGGATATCGTTACAAAACTATAAACAGACCATTCATTTCTACTTTAACCTTATGCAGAATGCAGACCAAGAGGAGCCTTTGATAAAACACTTCCACACAGAAGACCTGTAAGGGTACATCACCCCTTTGTGCAGGTTGTTGTTGCTGTTGGGATTCATTTTCTAATTTTAAGCAGAAAACTCAACTGCTGATCACTTTTAAAAAAAACGTTTGAATTCACTTTGCAGTAGGGGTCTCATGTTGGGAAAATGTCTCTTGCGCCATACTTTCTTTCAGAAGTGGTGGATTTACAACTGAAATGTCTTAAAAAAACTGTAACTGCCAAACTTTCACGATTGCAGTGAAAGCCTTCTTTTCCACAATATTATGCGTGGCCCAAAATAGTTTTTTTTCCTATTATCGCCATCCTATGTATGCTTTTATGGGTAAGAGGAGTCACCAATATGTGGTGGCCATGGGCCCTACATTCATCAATTTATTTGTGTTGTTGTGAATAATGAGAACAGCACTTGCCTGTGAATGTGCTGATGTCACGATAGCGCCTCACATCGCTGTGAATCAGAAGCTGGGTATCATTGGCCGGAAAGTGGAGCTGACGAAGGTTCTTCAACTACGGCCGCCAAACTTTAAAGTCACTCCCTCATTTTCACTCCACTCGATTACTGCAACTCCCTCGCGCTCGGTCTTCCCTCCTATGCAATGAAACCACTTAAACAAATCCAAAATGCTGCTGCCCGGATCATCTTTAATCACCCCCTACCACTCCCACACACACCTCTCCTCGTCCAGCTACACCGGATTTCAAATTCCTCACTCTAGTTTACAAATTTTTCGTTTCCCTCATCTCGCTCTTCTCTCCTTCTCGTCCTCTGTATTCACAATCCCAGCTCTGTCCGTTCCCCCTCCTCCTCGTACCCAATCACCATTCCCTTCTTTCTCGCTTCTGGCCTCTTTACACTAGAACAAGCTGACCTGACGTGTCAAACAATCAGCCTCACGGTCTATTCATCGTTCTTCCCTTAAAACTCACTCGCTGATTTTCCCTTGCTTACCCAAACTCCCCTTCCCCCCTCCCTTCCCCATCGGTAACTCTATCCCTCTTCCCAACTTCCCTACGCATTCATCAAGACACTCGCTCATCATCATGAACCACTCGCTGTCACTTTCATCACCGTTTAATTCAAGCATCATCATATTCATCATGCACTGCTATCCTCATTAACTCATCGCATCTCATCACGCCGTTTAAACGTACAAATTGAGAATTGCTTGTTTAGCGCCTTGATTAAGGCACTATATAAATTAAAATAAGGTAATGTAATAATATTATTGAGTCCTTCGGTGAAGTCACGTAGATAGGTTTTGTTATTTTCTTTGAACCTATCTACGTGAATTCACCGAAAGACCCAAGAATATGAATTCCTGCAGTCACGAAAGCTTTAAGTCAATAATATAATCACAAAATAATTGTAATTTGCACTCATGAGGCACCTTTCGCAGTCTCAAGTTGTCATGAATCAAAAGAAGAGAGGTATCGGAGAAAGAGCCGGTTGGAAAAATAAGAGCCAAAGAAAAATAAAAATGCTTTTTTAATGATGTTGACAGTTTATAATTTATCATGGGACCTCCTTTGCCAGTACCAAAATATGAGAAGAGGTTTTCTCCTTTTTTTGGCAACAAAACAGGTGTTAAGATGTTTAAACACCAAACTGAAACTTTTTTTACAAGGAATCATGCCTGCATTACTCTGATAGTGCATTGTCTTAGTGCTGTACGCCTTTTGGCGTCCTCTGGTCTAACACCGTTTTGAGATGAGGCTCAAAAGAAGGATGTCGCTGGTGTGGACCAATCAGGTTCAAAGACAATGCCACATATATTATCGGAGCACTTTTTTTTGCATTCTCACCACAAGTATTGTGGTTAATGCAAACATGATTCCTTGTAAAAGATATCAGTTTGGTGTTTTAACATCTTAACACCTGTTTTGTTGCCAGAAAAAAAGGGGAAAACCTATTCTCAGTTTATCATTTGAAAGGATGAATATAACCGATGATGAAGATGTTGTTTTACATGATTTTTTTTTAAGTCTGACGTTTTCCAGGTATATGGCTTTAGCCCTTTGATGTCTCCAAATGTAGGCTTCCTTAATGGACTCCATGGCCAGAGTGTTATCCTTTGCTCAGTGCGGCCAATATAAATGAGCACCAATCAATGCTCGTTTGAGTATTAATGGACACTATATTAACGGAAATGTGATATTACGGTGCAAATGGTCGATTCAGTTTACTCAATATATGATGTGTGGTCTTCGTTACAATGCTATCGCACAAAACAACTCTCATCACTGTTAGGTCTCCATAAAAAAGGAAATGACAGCCTAAAGACCTGTAAAGTAAACATTCTCGGCAGGAGATGGCAAGTCCCTGTGCAGTGAACAATTGATCTGGTAAGACTGCATTGGCAGTGGTGCACACGCTCAAATAACAAGAAAATAACTCAGCATATTGGTCAATAACACGTCATAGGTGACGTTTCAGGGAATGACCCTTCTTCACAACACATAGGCAAACGCGTAGCTCTCTGGCCCATCGCCTATAAACCAGAAAGGTTATGTCGTATCCTTAATAGTCGTATCATTAACAAAAAACTTCTTTATCAATGTTATTTATTTACATATTTAGAATATAAAATATCTTTCCAATCTGGTCATCGAGTCCATTTTGTTGTCCTGCCCCTGCACCTCCAACTAGCAAACGGTTGGCTGTGTACAGTGTGAAAGAAGTTCAACAAACGTAGAATGCAAGGCGCCACAATAATGGACATTGTATTATGGCATTGTACACATGTTACACATTACCATGTACACATGTTACACGTTACCATGTACACATGTTACACGTTACCATGTACACATGTTACACGTTACCATGTACACATGTTACACACTACCATGTAAACATGTTACACGTTACCACGTAATCGTGGACAATGGAAACACAATTTCCCGACGTTTATTACTATTATTTTCTGCACCAAAACATAGATAACTGGTTAATTTTTCCTAATTGTAGATCTGTGACTTTAATGGCGAAACTAAGAGCCAGTGAGATGAATTGTAATTTGGTGGGATCACCGTGTAGATATCAGACGTTGAGAATAATGGAATTGCGGATGCGTTTTACGGTTTTTTAACCCATTCTGAAAACTTGATTTGAAGAACCAAAGAGCATTATTCTCAACTCTCGCTTAATCCCTTTAAATACAGAAAATGTTAATACCACAATCATTTCTGCCGACTGCTTTGATATGATGAAGTTTGGATCGGTTCTTGGAGGTAATCTGTGCAAGGGTAACCTGTGTGTGGGTATGGAATGCACATTTTATGATTCATTGCCTGTTCCTGAGGTGCCTTTAACATTACATTTGAGGAAAAACGGTTTCCTAGAAATGTGTTGGGTGAGGACCGTTCTGTGCTGCACTACCGCGGTGTTCTTTCTACTTTATAATCAACGCCTTTGATATGCAAGACCGAATAAAGGTAATGAGTCCAATTCCAGGAGAGTTTTTTGGCTGTCATTCCTAAACGCTTTGGCATAACGACGGCCTGGTGCCACTTTATGTAATTATACAACAGCCATTTCTGCCATTCCCTCTTTTGTCGACCTGCACTGACCAACATGGTGAAGTATGGTCAAACAACCTCCACAGGTGGCACGGTGTGGGAAGGCCTTCATCCAGCAGGTGCTTGATAAAGGGCTGTAAATGATGTATGTATGTTAAACTTATTTCGCACCATACGTAGCCAACCATGTTAATCGGAGATGCAGGAATGGTGACAGCAATAATACATTTCCACCATTCAAAACGATGGCCTGCTCAAATGAGCATTCAGGCAGTGCTCACCTGTTTAAAAAACCTGAGCCAGTGTTTGAAATTCCACATTCCTATGACGGGGGGGGTAGGTGAGTCTCCAAATGACAACCGCTGTTGACTTCCCAACAGTGGTTGCTCATTCCACCATCGGAGCAACACGTTCCTCTGCTCCAGAGAATTTGTAAAATGGGGCAAAGTTTGAGTGGAACTCAGGTGGACCCTAAAACTGACAACTTTCCACCAACATTGGCATTGCGTCAATCGTTTAATGCGGGGGGGGGGGGGGGCGGCGTAGCCTCTGAAGAGATCGCCGAGTGGGCTTGGAGAGCCATTTTCGCGAAATTCACGCCGACGCTTTTTCACCTCCTTTCTGAAAGATGTGTGCTCGAAAGTCCTCCACAAAATTCGAAGCATCTTCTGCTTCCACCGTGAGCTGATGTAGGGAAGGGTAAGCGTCCATTTATACTCAACACAAGATGAAGCACATAACGGTTGGCGACCGTGGTCGAAGTTTAATTTCGCCCGGCACAATGTCGCCAATAACTCTGCAGATTACTTTGATGGAATTACTTTTCCAAAAATTTAAAATTGAGTGAAGTTTGCTGACAAGGTGGAAGAGCAAGCATACGTAATCAGGACCAATCTATATTATTTTCCTGATGACGACCGCTTGTGTTGCAATCGAAACGTCGTGGTATTTTTATTCACTTTATTTTTATTTTTTTCTATTTACGTGACTTTACCGAAAGAACCAAAGAAAATGAATTCCTGCAGTAACGAAAGTTTAAAGTAAAAATTTCAGGACCAATATAGTTTGTGGAATGAAGGCCCAGAGGCTTGACATGATCAAACTCACCATATACCAGAATATTTCACGGCAGCAATGCAATGCAATTTGGATTTATATATCGTTTCTATGAGTGATGACATCTAAAGACACTGGAGGAACAGTGGGGAAATGTGTTTCATAGCGAGAGTGAGGCAGTCGGGTAAGGGCAGAGGAAGAGAAGAAAGTATTGAGCCTGGATGTCAACAGGGGCAGGGATTTGACAACACGAATGGCTGAGGGAAGAGAGTTCCAGACCGGGGTTGTCAGGAGAATGAGCGACTTCCCACTGAGTGAACGCTGACTGGGATAGTGCATGGATGTAAGTTAAGTTAAATGAGTAGGAGTAGAGTGTGGAGTAGAGTGAAATGAGAGGGCAGTAGTAGGAGAGAGTGGAGTAGAGTGAGATAAGAGGGCAGCAGTAGAAGAGAGAGTGGAGTAGAGTGAGATGAGAGGGCAGTAGTAGGAGAGAGTGGAGTAGAGTGAGATGAGAGGGCAGCAGTAGTAGGGGAGAGTGTGGAGTAGAGTGAGATCATAGGGCAGTAGTAGGGGAGAGTGTGGAGAAGAGTGAGATGATAGGGCAGCAGTAGTAGGAGTGAGTGTGGAGTAGAGTGAGATGAGAGGGCAGCAGTAGGAGAGAGTGAGATGAGAGGGCAGTAGTAGGAGAGAGTGTGGAGTAGAGTGAGATGAAAGGGGAGTAGTAGGAGAGAGTGGAGTAGAGTGAGATGAAAGGGCAGCAGTAGAAGAGAGTGGAGTAGAGTGAGATGAGAAGGCAGTAGTAGGAGAGAGTGGAGTAGAGTGAGATGAAAGGGCAGCAGTAGAAGAGAGAGTAGAGTGAGATGAGAGGGGAGTATTAGGAGAGAGTGTGGAGTAGAGTGAGATGAAAGGGCAGTAGTAGGAGAGAGTGGAGGAGAGTGGGATGAAAGGGCAGCAGTAGAAGAGAGAGTGTGGAGTAGAGTGAGATGAAAGGGCAGCAGTAGAAGAGAGAGTGGAGTAGAGTGAGATGAGTGGGCAGCAGTAGTAGGAGAGAGTGTGGAGTAGAGTGAGATGAGAAGGCAGTAGTAGGAGTGAGAGTGGAGTAGAGTGAGATGAGAGGGCAGTAGTAGGAGAGAGTGGAGTAGAGTGAGATGAGAGGGCAGTAGTAGAAGAGAGTGGAGTAGAGTGAGATGAGAGGGCAGTAGTAGGAGTGAGAGAATGTGGAGTAGAGTGAGATGAGTGGGCAGCAGTAGGCGAGAGTGTGGAGTAGAGTGAGATGAGAGGGCAGCAGTAGGGGAGAGTGTGGAGAAGAGTGAGATGATAGGGCAGTAGTAGGAGTGAGTGTGGAGTAGAGATGAGAGGGCAGTAGTAGAAGAGAGTGTGGAGTAGAGTGAGATGAGAGGGCAGCAGTAGTAGGAGAGAGAGTGGAGTAGAGTGAGATGAGAGGGCACTAGTAGGAGAGTGGAGTAGAGTGAGATGAGAGGGCAGCAGTAGTAGGGGAGAGTGTGGAGTAGAGTGAGATAAGAGAGCAGTAGTAGGAGAGAGTGTGGAGTGGAGTGAGATGAGAGGGCAGCAGTAGGAGAGAGTGTGGAGTAGAGTGAGATGATAGGGCAGCAGTAGGAGAGAGTGTGGAGTAGAGTGAGATGAAAGGGCAGTAGTAGGAGAGAGTGGAGTAGAGTGAGATGAGAGGGCAGCAGTAGAAGAGAGAGTGGAGTAGAGTGAGATGAGAGGGCAGTAGTAGGAGAGAGTGGAGTAGACTGAGATGAAAGGGTAGTAGTAGGAGAGAGTGGAGTAGAGTGAGATGAGAGGGCAGTAGTAGGAGAGAGAGTGGAGTAGAGTGAGATGAGAGGGCAGCAGTAGGAGAGAGTGGAGTAGAGTGAGATGAGAGGGCAGCAGTAGTAGGAGAGAGAGTGGAGTAGAGTGAGATGAATGGGCAGCAGTAGAAGAGAGAGTAGAGTGAGATGAGAGGGGAGTATTAGGAGAGAGTGTGGAGTAGAGTGAGATGAGAGGGCAGTAGTAGAAGAGAGAGTGGAGTAGAGTGAGATGAGAGGGGGCAGATGGAGGCAGGGCTGAGTCCATGGAGGATGTTGAGGATAGCGAGTGCGACCTTGAGATTCATCCGGGATTGGATTGTCAGCAGGTGGTAGCGATGGGAGTTTCGTGGATACTTGGTCTCATCCATGGGTATGGGCGAGGAGTCTGGGTGGAATCTGAGTGGTGGTTGTGGACGGGAGATCGCGTTACAATGGGTGGTGCTGCGAGCTGGCACGTGCAGCCGGGCCGACAACACCCAGTTGTCGGGCGTGCCCCAATGCGATGTTGTCCCGCGAGAGGGCGCCCTCTCCAGCTATGAATGTGCCTCTCTCAAGCGTGCCCGCATCAAGTGCACAGAAATGTTGGGGTTTCGGAACTGGCGAGTGAGTATCTCCTCAGTTGACAACTGATGCGTGGTGATGTTCAGGAAAATGGAAGGAACCGGAAAGAGTGGAAGAGCGAACAGGGAATGGCTTGATTACGGCATCAGAGGTTGGTGTTAGAAAGATGCGGCCACTATTGCTTCAAGACAGGGGAAAGTGGACAAAAATGACGAAATGTGCAGTGGGCAACCTACGGACTATCTCCCCATGGATCGTGTTGATGATGATGCGTGGTGCTTTTGATGCTATTTTCTTGACGGCATGATGACACTCAAAGTGATACTCTAAGTCAATCCATCTGCTCTGAAGAAGGGGCATTGCTTGAAACGTCGGCCTGTCGTCTATATATATTCCTCCCTGTTGTGAGGCAGTGTTCGCGATATACGCGGTGTGAACGTGCGCTGGTGCTTGCTGTGGGCCTGTGACCAAATCAGTCGGGATGTGCCCAATCTCGCAATCTCAGGAGCTGAGCAGGCTGGAGCCCGGCTAGTGCTCGGACAGGCGCCCACCTCGCGCAGCGCGGTGTTTGTTATAGGCCGCGGGGATACGTGCTAGGCAGCAGAGCACAGTGCAGCAAAACCATTGCCCTGTACGTCTATGCTCCCACGTCTACGCTCGCCGCATTAGTCAACCCGCACTGACCGGCTGATGGTGCCACGGTGGCGAGATGTTAACTACCTCGCTCGGTATACAGGGGAACGTGGGTTCGAACCAGACCCTGACACCTGTACATTTGGAGTTTGTAAGGGGTTTCCCTATGGTCATGTGGATTTTTTATAAGGTTCCTCTGCTTTTTCTCATCAATATTTAGAATCAGCATGCGTTTAACAGTATTCGGCTGCTATACATTTCCACACGATAAGCTTGCTTCGTTGAGCTATCATTTGTGGCCAGGTCGCTTCTGAAAAAGAGCTGTATAGCTCAGTGGGCCTTACCTGGTAAAATAAAAAATATATAGTTTGAGACAGCTTGGTGAAGTATGATGAAATCACCCACACAGCCGGCGTGGCGTGGCTGGCCCTCACCCAGCAGTGAATCGACAAAAGTGGTCGTGCAAGTGTACACACGCTCATATCGGTGACGCTGCACGTGCGGGTAGGTGGACGGTAGAGAAAGCCGCGAACCAACAGTGACGGATATGCCCGGGGTACACAGTTGCAGTGCTATTGTGTGGCCGCACGCAGAATCAGCAGTGGTTTGATCATGGCTGGTGGTGATGATGGTGTGGTATCATACATGCTCGGTGACTCGGAAGCGGACTTGTGCACGCTGTTGCTATAGCCTCTGGGTGAAAATGGGGCGTGGAATATTGGCGCTACCTTCGAGTCTATAAACTGTTTAAAACGATAAACTATTGTTTATTAAACCAGGTAATGCCCACTGAGCTATATAGCTATTTTTCAGAAGCGACCTTGCTTCTCCAAATGATAGCTCAACGAAGTGGCTTATCACGTGGAAATTTTCAAACAGGCAAATACTCTTAGCGCATGTTTTAAAATGTGGAGCGAAAACCGCAGGACCCGGAGAAAAATCCACGGGTAGAACATGCAAATTGGAAATATTCAACAGACGTCGGGGTTGGGATCGAACCCTACGACCTCCTGTATACCAGGCGATGTAGTTTACACCTCGCCACCGAGCCAACCTAAGGTCCTAACGGAATCCAAATTGGCGTGTGGCCATTTGTCCATCCACTCCTGTATGAACGCCTCTCCACGCGGTCGGTCAATGGCGGTTGTCTGACCATACTTCACCTCCCCGGTCAGTGAGGGTTGTACACACACAAATGTGGCTGAGCAGATCCACAGACGTGTGAATGGTGTTTCAACCGTGCTGCTTTTGTGAATGGATACGGTTAGTCAATGGCGGGGCCAGTGGGAGGGGGGCACTTGCCCCCGTCCCCCCAATGATCGGATCGAAATCCCTAATTTCGATCGGATCATTGGGGTTTATTAGTCATAAATCGGCATTTTGCGACCCCCACTGCTACTGTGTGGCATATTATTACGTGACATGGACTCTATGAGATGATAGGACAATAGTCTGAGTCCATAATTGGCAATAAGTAACGGCACATCAGTTACAAGTGACTCACAGAATTGTGCACAGTTGCATAAACAGTCCACGACTTCCCTGAAGGCATCAACACCTTCAGCGAGCGCGAGGCCGATCACACAACGCGGTTCCAATTCGACCCTCGATCGATGGCTGCGCCATCGCCGCACACGCGTCGAGTAAAGAGCAAGGGACAAGTCCATACACACTAACAACTCCTTACTTACTAACAACTCCTTACTTACTAACAACTCCTTACTTACTAACAACTCATTACTAACAACTCCTTACTTACTAACAACTCCTTACTTACTAACAACTCCTTACTTACTAACAACTCATTACTAACAACTCCTTACTTACTAACAACTCCTTACTAACAACTCCTTACTAACTAACAAGTCCTTACTTACTAACAACTCCTTACTAACAACTCCTTACTAACTAACAAGTTCTTACTTACTAACAACTCCTTACTTACTAACAACTCCTTACTTACTAACAACTCCTTACTTACTGACAACTCCTTACTAACAACTCCTTACTTACTAACAACTCCTTACTAACAACTCCTTACTAACTAACAAGTCCTTACTTACTAACAACTCCTTACTTACTAACAACTCTTTACTTACTAACAACTCCTTACTTACTAACAACTCCTTACTTACTAACAACTCATTACTAACAACTCCTTACTTACTAACAACTCCTTACTAACAACTCCTTACTAACTAACAAGTCCTTACTTACTAACAACTCCTTACTAACAACTCCTTACTAACTAACAAGTCCTTACTTACTAACAACTCCTTACTTACTAACAACTCCTTACTTACTAACAACTCCTTACTTACTGACAACTCCTTACTAACAATTCCTTACTTACTAACAACTCCTTACTAACAACTCCTTACTAACTAACAAGTCCTTACTTACTAACAACTCCTTACTTACTAACAACTCTTTACTTACTAACAACTCCTTACTTACTAACAACTCCTTACTTACTAACAACTCCTTACTTACTAACAACTCATTACTAACAACTCCTTACTTACTAACAACTCCTTACTAACAACTCCTTACTAACTAACAAGTCCTTACTTACTAACAACTCCTTACTAACAACTCCTTACTAACTAACAAGTCCTTACTTACTAACAACTCCTTACTTACTAACAACTCCTTACTTACTAACAACTCCTTACTTGCTGACAACTCCTTACTAACAACTCCTTACTTACTAACAACTCCTTACTAACAACTCCTTACTAACTAACAAGTCCTTACTTACTAACAACTCCTTACTTACTAACAACTCTTTACTTACTAACAACTCCTTGCTTACTAACAACTCCTTACTTACTAACAACTCCTTACTAACAACTCCTTACTTACTAACAACTCCTTACTAACAACTCCTTACTTACTAACAACTCCTTACTTACTAACAACTCCTTACTTACTAACAACTCATTACTAACAACTCATTACTAACAACTCCTTACTTACTAACAACTCCTTACTTACTAACAACTCCTTACTTACTAACAACTCATTACTAACAACTCCTTACTTACTAACAACTCCTTACTTACTAACAACTCCTTACTTACTAACAACTCATTACTAACAACTCCTTACTTACTAACAACTCATTACTAACAACTCCTTACTTACTAACAACTCCTTACTTACTAACAACTCCTTACTTACTAACAACTCATTACTAACAACTCCTTACTTACTAACAACTCCTTACTTACTAACAACTCCTTACTCACTAACAACTCCTTACTTACTAACAACTCCTTACTAACAACTCCTTACTCACTAACAACTCCTTACTTACTAACAACTCCTTACTAACAACTCCTTACTTACTAACAACTCCTTACTAACAACTCCTTACTTACTAACAACTCCTTACTTAATAACAACTCCTTACTTACTAACAACTCCTTACTCACTAACAACTCCTTACTTACTAACAACTCCTTACTTACTAACAACTCATTACTAACAACTCCTTACTTACTAACAACTCCTTACTTACTAACAACTCCTTACTTACTAACAACTCCTTACTTACTAACAACTCATTACTAACAACTCCTTACTTACTAACAACTCCTTACTTACTAACAACTCCTTACTTACTAACAACTCATTACTAACAACTCCTTACTTACTAACAACTCATTACTAACAACTCCTTACTTACTAACAACTCCTTACTTACTAACAACTCCTTACTTACTAACAACTCCTTACTAACTAACAAGTCCTTACTTACTAACAACTCCTTACTTACTAACAACTCCTTACTTACTAACAACTCCTTATCTACTAACAACTCCTTACTAACAACTCCTTACTAACAACTCCTTACTAACAACTCCTTACTAACAACTCCTTACTTACTAACAACTCCTTACTTACTAACAACTCCTTACTTACTAACAACTCCTTACTCACTAACAACTCCTTACTTACTAACAACTCCTTACTTACTAACAACTCATTACTAACAACTCCTTACTTACTAACAACTCCTTACTTACTAACAACTCCTTACTTACTAACAACTCCTTACTTACTAACAACTCCTTACTAACTAACAAGTCCTTACTTACTAACAACTCCTTACTTACTAACAACTCCTTACTTACTAACAACTCCTTATCTACTAACAACTCCTTACTAACAACTCCTTACTAACAACTCCTTACTAACAACTCCTTACTAACAACTCCTTACTTACTAACAACTCCTTACTTACTAACAACTCCTTACTTACTAGCAACTCCTTACTTACTAACAACTCCTTACTTACTAACAACTCCTTACTAACAACTCCTTACTTACACAACAACTCCTTACTTACTAACAACTCCTTACTAACAACTCCTTACTAACAACTCCTTACTTACTAACAACTCCTTGCTTACTAACAACTCCTTACTAACAACTCCTTACTTACTAACAACTCCTTACTTACTAACAACTCTTTACTTACTAACACGTCCTTACTAACAACTCCTTACTTACTACTTCTTACTTACTAACAAGTCTTTACTAACAACTCCTTACTAACAACTCCTTGCTTACCAACAAGTCCTTGCTAACAACCCCTTACTAACAACTCCTTACTTACTAACAACTCCTTGCTTACTAACAAGTCCTTACTAACAACCCCTTACTAACAAAGTCCTTACTTGCTAACAAGTCCTTGCTTACTAAAAAGTCCTTACTAACAACTCCTTACTAACAACTCCTTACTAACTAACAAGTCCTTACTTACTAACAACTCCTTACTTACTAACAACTCCTTACTTACTAACAACTCCTTACTTACTAACAACCCCTTACTAACAACTCCTTACTTACTAACAAGTCCTTACTTACTAACAACTCCTTACTTACTAACAACTTCTTACTTACTAACAACCCCTTACTAACAACTCCTTACTTACTAACAAAGTCCTTACTTACTAACAACTCCTTACTAACAACTCCTTACTTACTAACAAGTCCTTACTTACTAACAACTCCTTACTTACTAACAACTCCTTACTTACTAACAACTACTTACTAACAACTCCTTACTTACTAACAACTCCTTACTTACTAACAACTTCTTACTTACTAACAACTCCTTACTAACAACTCCTTACTAACAACTCCTTACTTACCAACAACTCCTTACTTACTAACAACTACTTACTAACAACTCCTTACTTACTAACAACTTCTTACTTACTAACAACTCCTTACTAACAACTCCTTACTAACAACTCCTTACTTACTAACACCTTACTTACTAACAACTCCTTACTAACAACTCCTTACTTACTAACAAGTCCTTACTTACTAACAACCCCTTACTAACAACTCCTTACTTACTAACAACTCCTTACTAACTAACAACTCCTTACTTACTAACAACTCCTTACTTACTAACAACTCCTTACTTACTAACAACTCCTTACTAACAACTCCTTACTCACTAACAACTCCTTACTTACTAACTACTCCTTACTAACAACTCCTTACTTACTAACAAGTCCTTACTTACTAACAACCCCTTACTAACAACTCCTTACTCACTAACAACTCCTTACTTACTAACAAGTCCTTACTAACAACTCCTTACTTACTAACAACTCCTTACTAACAACTCCTTACTTACTAACAACTTCTCACTTACTAACAACCCCTTACTAACAACTCCTTACCAACAAGTCCTTACTAACAACTCCTTACTTACTAACAACTCCTTACTAACAACTCCTTACTTACTAACAACTTCTTACTTACTAACAACCCCTTACTAACGACTCCTTACTAACAAGTCTTTACTTACTAACAACTCCTCTTTCATTTTTCATTGCTGGAGGGGTTGCCCCCCCTACCTGAAAATCCCGGCTCCGCCATTGCAGTTTAGTGATGGGTGAGGAAAGTTATATATATACTTGCAACAAGTGTTGTATGTTTGTGTACGTATTCTCAACCTGTTCAGGTGTAATAAGATGCATGTTTAGAAGAGGGGCATGTGTTAAATCGCAAGGGTTTTAGCAATGCAAGGGAATGCAGAATCACGTGGTTTTCCACGTCGCATGGTCATTCATTTGTAAATCATCCGCAGAAACAACAAAAATCAAGGGTCTCCCCGAATGAGACCAACTTAACATCACAATGGGCCTGTGCAGTAGCAATCGGAGTTAAATTGTGTTGTATTGCATTATATTGCCAAGTTTACTAGGTTTGTTTTCTCATTCATTTGTACCTGGTTATCGTTGCTTGTGTTGCAATCGAAACGTCGTATTCTATTATTATTTGATTTAATTTCTTTCTACGTGACTTTACCCAAAGAACCAAAGAGTCATTCCTGCAGTCACGAAAGCTTCGAATCTATTATTTAGATTATTTTGATGCTAGAAATGTACAAATAATGGGCCACTTTGTTGAGCTATCATTTGTGGCCCGGTTGCTTCATACCTCAGTGGGCTTTGCCTGCTAGGATGGGGATGGTTTAATGTTGTATTTTTATGAGTTTGGGTGATCTGTTTACCCTTCATGTACTTTGCACTCCTATCGTGTGTTTGTACTGTTTGTTGTTGTAACTTTCTTACCCCGTGCCCCTGCTGGACATCGGTGAAAAAGAGCTTCATAGCTCATCGGATTCATCCAGTATAAATACATATTTTGATTCTGATATTCTGAACTTGCTACATACAATGAAACACACAACGATAAGCCACAACTCTTTGTAAATCCACTCCTGCACGAAGGCCTGGGAGTTGTTTCATCATGCATCGACCGTGCAGGGCAGTGTTGGGGGTTGGTGGATCAGGGTTCAGAGCGAGAGGTTTAACTAGCCCTGCAGAACCCCTGCATGGCTTTGTGCAAATAGCAGAGAAGGGCAATGGTGAAAGAGGCACGTGTAGGTTTACACTCGGGAAGCGATTTCGGGAGCTGTAAATTGAGATGATCTTGGGCGAACACTTTTATTAGTTCGCGGCCGTATCCACGAACAAATCATACAGGCGACTCTCGATCATCCAGGGTGATGGAGGAGGGCTCGGATTAAACAAACAAAAAACAAACACGTTCATAATGCACAACATTTGTAAATGAATAATGCGTGTATTGTGGACGCGGGCAAGACTGTGGGAGGGGTGAAGATGCGGGATGCGTTGTCTGAGTCAGCAGCGGCAGCAGCAGCGGCGGTGTGTGTACGTGTGTTGAACTTCTTTCGCACCTTGCGTTGCCAACCGTGCGAATCGGAGGTGACGCACGTGCAAGGAGAGAGTGCCGTGTGCTGCGAACCACGTTCATTAGCACGGTTGGCTACGTACGGTGCGAAAGAAGTTCAACACGGTACATACACACGTTTTGGCCCACTCAGTTCATTCGCAGCATGGGTAATCCGTCCATGAAAAATGCAGGGTTAAGTGTTGCTCTTAGAACGAGAGTATATAAGTTTCGGGTTTATTTTGTTTAACCAGGCGCTAACCAACAGACAAGAATAGTATATTTGGGACCTTTTTTGCCAGTATCAAAATATGAAAATTAAGAATAAGTTGTACACCTTCCTGGCAATAAAATAGGTGTTCATATGAACCTTATGGCGGGACCGTATTGCTACAGTAATGTAGACTGTAGCAATGGTTATTAAACTGAGTGACCGTACTGGCAGTCTATAATGTAGACCAGGGGTGTCCAAACTTTTTTTTCCCGAGGGCCACATACAGAAAAATATATAAAGGACTGGGCCACTCACTAGAGGTGGGTTATACTGCCTCACTTCTCATGCACTAATGTTGGAAAAATCAATCAAATGCAGATAAATTACGTTTGATAATTGGACATGTTTGAAGAAAAAAAGCCTCCATCATAGCTCTCCATTAGTAGATTTTCGATTTAAAGCTTTCGTGACTGAAGGGATTTATCTTCTTGGTTCTTTCGCTAAAGTCACGTAGAATGGAAATAAAATAATAAAAAGAAAACATAACAAAATAAAATTCTCACGACGTTTCGGCCACAACACAAGTAGCCTTCTTCAGGTGAATGAACAGAACTGTCCAGAAGACAGAACTGTCCAGAAGACAGCACCCTTTCCGCTCGGCGCCAGTGTAGGACGTGACGGTCTGATGTTTCGTTTCATAATGCCGTCGAACATTGTACTCTTTCATCACGGCAACACTCATTACAAATCAAACAAACACACTTCCCCTTGGTTTCTGTGAAAAAATATTCATTTTTCCACCGAGTCTGAAATTTTCTGCACTCGCTTGCAATCTTGCGTCTCTTCGGTTCCGGCATTTCTGGTGACCCTGAGCATTTTTTTTCTTCGATTGCTTGCTTTGTGGAGACGCTGCCTTGTTCAAGACAATAGCGCCACCTAGTGTTTAAACTAAAAAGTGCAATACAGTGGGCCATAGTCCATTATATTTTTAGACTTTGATACGGGCCAATTAAAAATGGATGGCGGGCCGCAGTTGGCCCGCGGGCCGTAGTTTGGACACCCCTGATGTAGACCGAGCTGTTAGAGTTTCGTGCGTGCAGGGGGTGTACTGTGGCTACCGTGGTGTGCCGTCGCAGCGTTGCTGAGGTACTGTGGGGGTTAAATACTTTCATAAACAGTCGGCCCCCGTCAGCGTTTACCACCGTGGCCGACCCCACAACCCGTACCGTGCCGCCAACTCCGGGTGAGGTGTCAACATTGCCTCACCCGATGACCGGTGGGAGGGGTCGGTGGAGGCGTTGTTACCGGCACCAGCATCTCCGCGAGAGGCCCGATGGTGGCAGCCAACACCAGGATAGCGGCCACGGGTGGGAAATGGGGGCGATCCGGCTCCTGTCCCAGGAACGGAATCCGCTCCCCGCTGCCCTCCACGGTGGTGCATCGTTGGTGGGGCAGCACATTGAGCTCCAACTTTTCCAGGAGGTCGGTACCTGCAATACACTCGTGGCACAATACGCTCGACACATAGAACTCCTGGTTACACACCTGGTGTCCGAGGCAGACCTCAAGGGTGACCCTCCCCAGCAGTCCCATCCCAGCTCCACTCGCCGTGTGCAGCGCACAATCCGGGGCCCGTAGGCGGCCCACACAAACCGCGACCACCCTGCAGTGTGCTACGCTCACGAGCGAGGCTACCGCCCCCGTGTCCAACAGAATCCGGGTGCGTCGCCCATTTACCGGCCCTTCCATCAGCGACGTGGCCCCCTGTGATTCCCGCCACCAGCTCCCGCAGCCAGTCGCCCGCAGCCGCCGTGTCTTTGGGTGTTGTTGTCGGCATCTGCGTGGGGGGGTCACTCGCTCACCATTATTATCGTCTCATTGTGTTGGGACCGTGTCGATTGCACCCCTAGTTGGTCCACTCTCTAGGGGGCGTTGGCATTTATATCACGAGATGCCCTCGACAGTCGCATAGATAACACGCCTGGGGAAGGGCCGTGGCTCCATAGGAGGCCCCTTGCCCACTCCCCCTACCCCTACTGATACGCATCTGCCCGAACTCTACCTCTAATTGGGACACCCGCCCGGTTGGTCCCCTACCGTGGAGCGTAGCCCCTCCCCTTCGGCCTGGACTACCTCCACTGTGGTCTGCAATTTGTTAATATTTCGGGTCACCTCCCCGCGTACTTGGTGCAACTCCTCGTGGGTTTGGGTCACCTCCCCGCGTAAATGGGTCACATGGCCGGCTATATCCCCTATGCTGGTCTGTATCCCTGCTACCCATCCCGGGGTGGTTTCATGGGGTCCCGGAGGCTCCCTTGCCCCCCCCCCCCCCCCTTCACCATCCTGGTGAGCTTCTCCTCTCCCTCCTCTGGAAGAAGGCTTTGCGATGGCGCGCTCCCGTCCCAGCCCTCAGAACTGCGTGCGCTCACTAGTGAGTCTCTCACTAGTGAGTCTCTCACTAATGAGCGCTCAGCAAGGGCGTTAAACGGGAGGCGCGTGCAGCTCACATCTGGCTGCCACCACGAGGTGCCAGTCAGATATCGCTGGAACCTTCTCAGTGGCGAGGTCCTCAATGATTTCCTCAGCGTACCCCGGGCGTGCGCTCTGCATTAGCGAGTGCACGTCCTTGGCGTAGTTGTGGAGGTCCTCGCCGGGCTGGCGGTGGCACGCATCTAATGACGGCTTCGCTGCCTCCTCATTGCGCACGCCAAAGCGTTGGTCGAGTCGGCGTTTTAGTTCCCGCCACTGCGCTTGCGGGTAGCGCTTCAACAAAGTCGGCTGCCCGCCCATCCAAATGCATATTCAGCTGTTGTAACAGTTGCGTGTCCGTCCAGCCGTTAAGATCTTTAGCGTACGTGAGGTTCCGGGCAAACGATTTCCATGACGGAATCCCTTGTCCATTGAATATGTATCTTGCCTTCGCTCGGGGTAGGGTGCCTCTCTCCCTTGGAGGCATGGGGGGTCATCCCACTTCTGGCACCATATTGTGGAGGCCGACGCCCCCCCCCCCACCCCCGCTGGGTGAGCGGGGCACGACGTCCGCCCCCTGCACTCCCTCCTCCCCCTCGTCGGTCGCCTCTCACCGGGCCCCCGCCGATCGGGTGATCGGCTCCCCCGCGCCCTCTCTGAGGGACATCGCTCACTGGCTGGCTCACCACCGCCCGGGGTTACCCCGCACACCCCCGCGTGCACCACCTCACAACAACAACGCGGTGGCGTGAACGCGCGCTCTCCTGCAGGTGCTCGTTTCACACACACGCGCGCATAGACATGTGCGAGCATTGGCGAGCGGGTTTAATGCACCCCGCCCCCGCCCTACTACTCGCGCGGCACGGCTGCTCGGACGTGGGCGTGTTGACGGCCGTCTGTTTTTTAATACACGCGCGTGCCTCGCACACACACTCACATTACCAACACTACGCCGAGGTTCCACCCGCACACACACAAATCACACTGCACCGATACGCCGTACTAAAGTTTATTAACGGCGCGTTTAAAGAAAAACCCTGTGTGGCCCGGAGCAAATATTCTACGAGTAGCGCCTAACCTATTACTACCCAATCCCTTATGTGTATCCCCGTTCTATTACTTACCTCACAGACGCACTCACGGTGTCACACAACGTGGTGGGAGTCGGAGGGACGGCGATCAGAGAGGGCTCTGCCTAGGGTCGACTTATCGCGGCACTTGCTAGCGTCTCATGGACGCTGCGAATGGTTGGGAGTCGGTCTGGATGGCTGAACGGCTGTAGGAGAAGTCCCTCTACCGTTTTTTGCTGCCTCCTTTTATGCCCTGGGATTCAGAAAATCCAGGGTTACGTGACATTACCCCGCGCGGCCGATTTTAAACCGATGCCCCACCCTTACCTGGAGCTTTACTTTCCGTTACGCCTCGACCCATTGTCTACGCGCCCGCCCTCCCTATCCCGGACTCAACCGGTTTGATCAGGGTGGCCGTTCTGCGGAATACATCTCCGCGGTGTGCCCAGGGATTCCCCTTCCCCCTCCTCGTCTGCGCTGCCCGTGTAATATTTCCCCCCTGGCCCCTCCCCCGTGCTGTGAGCGTCTCATTGCGGTTAGCCCGGTGAGCTTCTGTGCGCCCATACAATTTGTTAAACCGCAATGTAACCCGTCCTGCGAGGGTCGGCCAATCTCCTGGCACCGGGAAACCGTGGGACTTTCCTTCTCGGGGCCCTGCAGATTAAAACCCGGTGTGTGCCAGGCAATCCCCCGCCAGGACACTACGTGGGTGCGAGCGCTGCGTGTGTGCTGCGTGTGTGCTGTGTGTGTGCTGTGTGTGTGCTGTGTGTGTGCTGTGTGTGTGCTGTGTGTGTGCTGAGTGTGTGCTGAGTGTGTGCTGTGTGTGTGCTGTGTGTGTGCTGCGTGTGTGCTGTGTGTGTGCTGTGTGTGTGCTGTGTGTGTGCTGAGTGTGTGCTGTGTGTGTGCTGTGTGTGTGCTGTGTGTGTGCTGAGTGTGTGCTGAGTGTGTGCTGTGTGTGTGCTGTGTGTGTGCTGCGTGTGTGCTGTGTGTGTGCTGTGTGTGTGCTGAGTGTGTGCTGAGTGTGTGCTGTGTGTGTGCTGTGTGTGTGCTGCGTGTGTGCTGTGTGTGTGCTGTGTGTGTGCTGCGTGTGTGCTGTGTGTGTGCTGTGTGTGTGCTGCGTGTGCTGCGTGTGTGCTGTGTGTGTGCTGCGTGTGCGCTGCGTGTGCTCAGGGTGGGGACTATGGCGGCGCTTGTGGAGTTGCTCCGCGGTCATGGCACCACATGTTAATGTTCATGTAATAGGCGGCATTTCGGGGCAAGGGCCGTCCCGTTCTTCATAGTGCGTAACACAGAGCATTGGCCAAAGGTGGGGGAGCCCACCGTGACCGCGGTGTCACTGGCAAGAGAGAGAGCGAGCGGTGAGCTGGAGACGCAACGATAGAGACGTCACGTTGCCTTCTTAAGATAAGTCGACTTGGGCAGGACGCATCATCGCGAGAAGGGGAAGCGATGGCCGATGGATGAGACCTGGTGATCAATTGGCATCCCATGCACCGTGGTCGCCAACACGCGCTGACCGTGATGGTGAAGTATGGTCTGGTCGCCAACACGCGCTGACCGTGATGGTGAAGTATGGTCTGGTCGCCAACACGCGCTGACCGTGATGGTGAAGTATGGTCAAACAACCCCAAACAGTCGGCGATGCCGAGTCGGGAGGTGTTGCGATAAAGCACAATTTGCGAATACACTCAACACACTCGTTCACATCGCCACGGCCTTAAACGCAACGAGTAAACATTCATACTCGGAGACGTTTAGGCGAATTTCCCGATGTCTTTATTCATCACCGAAATTTGATAAACGGCCGTCAATAATTATGAATCATTATCATCAGCTAAGTTAGCCATTGTCTCCCTGCCGGCCGTCAGTCTTGTTGACGGGCCGGCTCCTGGCTGTCTTCATCCACCCGCTGCGGAGCCCCCGAGATTGTTATCTGTGAGATTGTTATCTGTGGGAATGTTATCTGTGAGATTGTTATCTCGGGGGCTCGAGATTGTTATCTGTCAGATTGTTATCTGTGAGGTTGTTATCTGTGAGATTGTTATCTGTGAGATTGTTATCTCGGAGGCTCGAGATTGTTATCTGTCAGATTGTTATCTGTTAGATTATCTGTGAGATTGTTAACTGTGAGATTGTTATCTCGGGGGCTCGAGATTGTTATCTGTCAGATTGTTATCTATGAGATTGGTATCTCGAGCCCCGCCAGCGGGGTGAGCCGCTGGCTCCCCAGCCTGTTTTCCATACTGATTAAAGCGGATTTGCATTAATCGGCGTCTCCAACAAAGCGCACGTGTTTGAGTGTGTGCGCGTCTCACACACACATTCACGCGCTGTGCTACGTGTGAGTGTGTATGCGTCTCACACACACTCACACACTCTCACACACTCACTCACTCACACTCTCACACACACTCACTCACACACTCTCACACACTCACTCACACAACAACAACAACAACCGCCATTCGCCACTAAGTGGCGGTGACGTCACCACGACGCTTGTGCCAGGCTATGTGCACCCTGAGGCCACGTGAAGTGTCGAACGCCCGCTGGCAGGAGGTCACGGGGCAGACCCAGGTGCCACGGGTCGACTGACTGAGATGACTGGCTGATGCACCACCTGTGCCCCCTACTGTGCCAATCTGCTGTGCTTTAGCCACCCGGCGCTCCGCTCGTTGTTCTGAGCGTCGCTCCTCTGTCCTCCGTTGTTGTTGGAGGGCGACTGCCTCAACTGCCCAGTAGCATCCTTCACGAGCCTCCTCCACAGAGGCCGATCTTGACACCGCTGGTACCAGTCATCGGCAAGTCCACTCAGCTCCACGTCCTCCTGTACCACATCACTCCATCTCTTCTCTAGCCCGTGCCGCGCCCGCTTAGCCCCCTCAATCCGGCCAAACAAAAGCTGTTTCGGCATGCGGTGGCTGGGCATGCGGGCTACATGACCCAGCCATCGCAGCCTTGCCTGCCGGAGGAGCTCACCGATGGGACCCTGCCCAGATCTTTCAAGGATTTGTGAGCTCCTCACACAATCCAGTCTGGTTAAACCCAGGATGGATCGTAGGCAGGCCAGCCTAAATGTTTCTAACCGGCGAAGATGTTCCACCAGGGGGGTCCACGTTTCGCAAGCGTAGAGAAGGGAGGGAATGACCGTGGACGAGAAGACCTGAAGCTTAGTGCGGAGCGACAGACCAGGTAGCTTCCACACAGCGTTACGCAACCGATGAAAAGATATTGCCGCTCGACTGATTCGGAGTGAGACCTCTGCTGTTAAACTGGAGCCAGTCATAAGCACACTGCCCAGGTATGGGAAACTCTCCACTCTCTCCACAACTGCCCCATCACCGATTGGGAGTTGTGGGGGTGGAGTGTCCGATGGTACAAAATACCCAGGCAGGTGCTTAGTTTTGGTGGGGCTGATGGTAAGGCCCCACCTCTTAGTGGCACGCTCCAGTCTCAGCAGCAGCGTCTCCAACTCCTCTTCTGACTGAGCAGCTATTACCAAATCATCAGCATACATAACGTGGTTGAGCAATAGGGAGCCATCCCTTGACCGCACCCGGGCATCGATTAGCCTCCCATTATATCTGTACCATATGGAGATCCCCGGTACAGCTATTGAAGGCTTCACGAACTACGTGGTCAAAATAGATGTTAAATAATGTGGGAGCCAGAGGACATCCCTGTCGCACTCCAAGGTGTACAGGGAATGGCTCTGACTCCCGGCCACGTAGTTTTACCCGGGCCCGCTCACCATCATGAAGGTCCTTAATGATCGTGAGCAGAGGGTCAGGTACTCCAAAAGCACGAAGAACGACCCAGAGCCCAGGCCTACTGATGGTATCATAGGCCTTGACCAGGTCAATAAAGCAGAGATGTAGGTCTTGTTGGAATTCCCTACACCTCTGCTGTAGCAGGCGTACAGAAAATATGGCATCTGTGCAGGACCGCCCTTTCCTGAAACCGCATTGGGGCTCCGCAAGCCTCTCCTCAGCGTGCCTGGCAAGGCGATGCTGAATAATCCTTGCCAGGACCTTTCCCGGCACACTGAGGTGTGAGATGCCCCTGTAGTTGTTACAGTCTGTGTGGTCCCCCTTCTTAAAAAGGGGGACCACCAGGGCATCCTTCCAATCCTGCGGAACCCGTCCAGTGGTCCAGACTGTTGTTATGATGTCATATA